>NW_013550602.1:3115429-3715429 GCF_000835555.1 Rhinocladiella mackenziei CBS 650.93
CCCAAGCCTATGGGCGCTGGTTTGTTACCTTAGTCAGCACGAGGTATCGACCGTGCAGAGGATACCATCGTTAACCATCATTTCTGCATTCTATATAGGCAGACTTAGGTGTTGTGACATCACGTATCTTCGAACTGCGCAGATAACCGGAAAAATAAAAATCCGGACCAATCAAAAGCGGTGTACAGAATAACAAAATGTGGTGTACAGAATAACATTACCCCTGTCCACATTGGGCCTAGCCTAGTCACGTGCACCGCACCCTTTGGTGCCCCTTTTTCTAGCTTGCACCTCGCTCAGACAGATTCAATCAATCAATCTCCTCTCGGTCCAACAAAGGGTCTCGGCGACCCTTTTGAAATCCTTACATCTTCATTGCTCTCCGTTGACCAAGGGACTGGGTCTTCGACGATGTCATTTAGTTGATCTTTAACGAGGAGTTACGAAAGAAGAATACAACTACTACTGTTCTGCCTTCAAATCTCACAGGAGGAAAAGGCAACAACGACAATGGAAACAACAATTCCTTTAAGCCTGTCGATCCTTCTAAGGACGAGTCCAACGAGAATTGGGCTTGCAGGACTCATGAAACCAGCCATGCCTGGAAGGACTGTCGCCAGAATCCCAAAAATCAAAATAAGTCAAGGACTCCAAGAGGGACGAGGAGAAGGCTCAAATGAGAGCAGCAGAAGGAATTCCTCTGCAAATGCGGCTCATTTGAATGGAATCACAGCTGAATCGATGGAGCAACTCAAGTCTCTTGCTGCTACTCCTACAGAGAAGGGGGGCTGGCCACAGCTGGAAGCTACATCTTTACTGTCGACGGTGCTGTTTCCGTGGGATCAGCGTCTGAGTACGTTGCTCGGGGCGGTGCGACCAAGGAGGCAGTCTATCTACACCGATTCATGGGAGAATTGCAACGCCCTGTTGGTGATCGAACAACGATTCACGCCGACAGCACGGGGGGCAATCGCGCTTGCGAGTTCACAAGACTTCCATAGCAAGTCACGACCAAGCCGCTCGTTTACCCAAAGTTCGAAGCTCTCAAGGCGCAGCTGGGGATAAAGTCTCTGACTGAGGCTACGACGGGGTAGGCCTAAGAAAACTCATCTCCTGATGGTCCATGGACTGGATCCGATCAAAAGGGAAGGGGGGCTGTGCTCGCGAAGGCGGCATTTCTACTCATCCCGGATGGGCCATAGACTGGATCCGATGGGAGGTGTCATATGGGCAAAGGACACAGTGAACGACATCGTCTACTCATGGGCCGTGGACTGGATCCGATAGGGTTGAATGCGTCGCACGGGGGTTTTCGGGAATAGACGGATTATAGATTTTCCGGATTGCCGGTGTTACATTGAAGGTTTGTTGGCCAATCACGTCCTGTGGAATTTCTGCCACAGACAGGCACATGCTAGACTACATTCGTTTACGGAGCATATATAAGTAAAGCAGCCACCCCAGCAGATAGTTCTAGTTAGCTCCTACATTCTCTTCCCCCCGCTGCAACAACAATACTTTCTCATGGCGCTGCTTCATGTGATCCTTCCTGCCGACTTTCCTGTGCCTGCTTCACCTGGGGGTAATTGCGCGTAATCTGAAAACGGTGCTATGTCGGGCTCTCTCAAATGTTAGATTGGACTTGTATGCCTGAGGGTACGAGTATACAGGAAGAAATCTGGTACATTTGAGGGATAAAGGATGACGAAGAAAATAACGCCAAGACCGACCTGAGGATGAGCGATGGGTATCCAAGATGGAATGTGCTCTGGTTGAGCAGCAGATATATATACATCCAAGGCAGTGTTGGACAGCCATATGAGGCAGTTTGCTTTGTCACGAGGCGGCTTGCTTGGCATTGTTGCAGCTTGCATCCTTCGCCTATTTCTCTCTCTCTTTTGGATGGATTCAATCAATCTTCTCTCAGTCGTACAGCAGTCGTCCGCAGAGGCAGGCCATGACCAGCATTCTTTTGGGAGGAGGGAGCATCCAAGCTTGGATTCTTTTCTCCCAATTCATGTATCTTGATCCCAACGACATATCTCAACCCCCCCATCTGGAACTTGAAATTGTCGACCCCAAGTCTGAGCAGTGTGTGGATGTCCATGACAGAGCACCACCAGTCCATCAGATCTGCCAGGGAGGGGCCGTGGACAAATGTTCGGCCTCCGCTAAGAACCACCGTCACGAGAAGTGGGCCGGCAAGAGTGATTCATTGATTGTTACCCAAGACTCTGATACTTAGCCATCCCATTGTATATCGTTGACTTAGTTCTGCCGGCATAGGGTACGTAAGCCAGACGTCTAGACAGGCATGCCTGGTTCACCGGTTTCCGGAGGGCCGATCGTTAATGATAATGGTGATGATGGGGGACCGCGGGGTAACATAAGCAGACGAGGCTGTGAAGTATTATCTAAGCGTTCAAACAAGCATACCACCTATGCCCGTCCCTAGCCCGGATATTGGTCGGCCTTCGTGGAATAGACGGATGACAGAGACCAGAGCATAGCATAATCGCAAACTTCCCCTTCCTCAGGCAGTACTACGGTGCCGTCATAAGCATTAACTCGGATCCATCCATTGATCATCGCTTCAAATTAGTCCATTCCGAATGCCATTGGCCAGGATATTCATACACAGACTACCAAACACCATACTTATCTTGACCAAAAGCAAAAGGGCCAGCCTAGCCTGGTAAGTTTACGTAACCCAACTCAACCTGGGTGGTCATCCGGCCTCGGGTCTTCTGGACTGCCGGGCCTGCATTAACTCACTAAGTGGTGGTCCGATTTCCTCTTTTGGCTCATCTGTCATGCCAATACGCAACCTATAATGTGATCAGGAGAAAATGTCTGGACTCCTTGGGCGCAAAGTTTCCACGCGTTGCAGACGAAAGCTGGACCTTAGTACTGTACTAGTACGATAGCATTCAACAGCAGAGACGAAAAAACATTACCAAAATGCGAACTTGAACGAGCGGAACGAACTAAAACTTCAATTGTCGTCTGTTGCCCGACCATACATATGCCCGGAGTGCTTGCGGCGTGCCGTGAATGCAGGATTCTTGCATTCTCATTCATGTATGCAGAACAGTCGCTCGGTTTTATGCCTGGCGTGTTTTTTCGCAGCGAAAGGCCTGATGTGCCAAGTCTTTGCACTCGTTTGTCCTTTCCGGTGCACTCTGCCCCGGTCCTTCTGGGGTTGGATATTCGCCCGAAATGCTCGGATGGGATGTGGGAATGGAATCGGTATTCGCACATGGGCAGGCCCTTCGCTTGTCTGTCCAGAATGTGCTTCAGGGATCGATGGTCTGAAGACCTGCTCTAACATGCCCTGCCCTATCATGTTCCTGTTTCCTGGGGATCCACAACCATTGGCAACAACGGACTTGGTAGGACTCCCCTTCCTATTTCCCTTCCCCTTGCTGTCCCCATCTTCAAACCGTCCCTCAGCACCCTAGCTATACCATGTGATATGATTGTGGTCTTTGGTTGATGTAACTCCCATAACTCCTCTCTCATATGCCAACCCAGCCAGTCCAAGCCAACGAAGAAAGAGCATCTCCTCATCCTCCATCATCATACTCATATTCAGATTGCACATTTCCTTTGTGTCGTTTCGAATAACGACAACGAATCTGCTCAATAACATTGCTTACTCTGGTCTGGGGAAGTAAAGGACCCGGGGAGAAAGGAGGAGAAAAGATGACTCCAAGAGAGGCGTACGTATCAACAAAACTCAAGACTATCCTTATTCGAAGCCACGAAGCACTCACCTTTATATATGCAACATAGAACATGTGCTGACCCGGGCAATCGAAGAGGCCGAGATCGAGAAGACAAGATCACAATCGCAGTTGCAATCATGATGGCTTGACCGAAGCCACGCTCTCGAAAATTCCGATGCAGTCGCCTGTTTGGATGTACTTGGCCAGCAATTCAGTCATCGATCGATTCATATCCTCCAGTCCTCTTAGAATGGACGAGAAGGAAAAGGAGAAAGGAGAATCAATCAAGATGGGAGCCGAAACCGGAGAGGAAAACGTCGAAGATCTTAGCGTTACGACGCAGCTTGAGGACTTCATGAATACAAGCACCCATGGGAAACTTGCCAAAGACGCGCTGAGAGACTGGGAAGGCCATAGAGGATGCGAGATGCAAGATGCGAGGCCGCTAGAATCCACGACCAGAACAAAACAAACACAAAAATTGACATATGTCCAAAGATAAGGTAGGAGACTTTCAGCTCTAATGGAGGACCAGTGAGATGACGATGACGGCTTCTGAATTGAATGTAATGTATAATAGACACAGGATAGCCGAGCCGGGTGACAAGGCTAATGAAAGCTCTCATCCAGCTTGGTATTAACTTTCAAAGGAAAGCCAACATATCATTCAATTCCACGGTCTTGACGACGTTTGCTCGCTTGCTAAAATTTCATGAAAAACTCAACCTCACCACAGCTACAGTGTCAATAAATTCATTCTCTCATCATCCAATTTTCTTTTCGATCTTCTTGAACAATTTGCCCACACCCTTTTCGAGCCTTTCTGCTTGAGAGGGTTTATTTTGTGGATTGCTCGAAGTTCTAGACGGTTTCGAGTGGTGATGTGTATGATGCTCGGTCTCGGTTGGACGGTAAACTTGATGATGGACATCATAAGGACTACCCGCAGCAGCGGGTTGTGGTTGGGCTTGTCCGTATTGATAATTCGAGTATCCACCGGGAGGAGGAGGGGCGGGGGCTTGATGCCCGGCGGCCAAGTAATCGGGATAGTGAGGTTGAACATGTTGCAATGGCTTGTGGGGTTGGTCATTGATAGACGAGTAGAATTGGGTTGCTGGAGTTTGTACCGGTGCCGCCTGGCCAAGAATATGAGCATTTGGATCTTGTACGGCGTTTGTGGTATATGTTTGGGCAGCTGTAGATGGATGGCGACCGGTGTCCGCGCCTGCGGTGCTTGGTGGGGGGGCGAAATTCGTTGATACAGATGTTGGTGGCGACGTTTGAGCTTGAGGAGGAGCAGGGGAAGTGGCCGGAGGACCAAAAGAGGGCTGTCCAGTGACGGCGGCCTGAGGCCCGAATGACGGTTGTGATGAAGCCGCTGCTTGTGGTCCAAGTGATGGTGGGGGAGGAGATCCATAATGCCCATATGGACTTGGTTGAGGTCCCGGCGCACCACCATACGATTGTTGATGCGCTGGATGAGCATATGGATTATCATGCATGGCCGCCGCTGCGAGACCTGTACCATCAGCTGCATCCGGTGGAGGAGGAGTATCTTCACGATGGGCGATTGGTTCCGGGGCGGCAGGTGCGGCTGGATTGTATGCTAGAGGAGTATAATTGGTTGCTGGTGTGGATGTTTTGCCAGACGAAGTCCCATCAACATTTGCGGTCACCGAAGGGGGTGAAGGAGATGTCGCTTGGGTCTGGGTTTGGGTCGTTGTTGGTGGGGGTGGTGGAGGCGGTGGAGGCGGTGATAATCCAGTGGGCGCGGACTGAGCAGCTGGAGCAGGACCATGAGATTTGTCCTTTTGATATGCCGGGTCGGATATGGCGACGTTTTCGAGATTTTGAACCACCGGGCTGACCATGTCATGATGATCCGGCCCCTCTTGTATCTCATCCATGTCTAGCTGGTGCTGGGGTAACAACTTCTTCAAGATGTCGACAATCAATTTTGAATCATCTTGAACCCAGAAATAAAAGTCGATTGTGTGGATTCGATACTTTGTTGTGCCCGTATCTCTTGGGTCTGCACTGGCCAGTCGCCATTCATCTGGATCTCTCCCTGGTCGGGCAGAAGAGGGGGAAGCATTTGGTGGGCTGGTTCCATCGACAACCAGGGTCAGACGAGTCGGGAATCTGTGAGAATGGACAATTTTGACATTATCGAGAAATCCATTGAAGGCGGCTTGATCAGGTGTACCAGGATGGAGTGCGACCTCAATGCGACTGGTGTGTCTTGTGGAATTGTAGTACACGTAGAAATAGGAAGCCTTGTCGAAGCGATGGAGGAAAGGTCGAGGGCTGGGAGCGGCGAAGTAGGTGTGAAGGTCGGCATACCTATAGGAAAGAGAGATTCACTGGTCAGCAGAGGATCAAAGAAGATGGAAGTCCAAACTGCGCTCACACGGTAGCCAATGTTTCCTCTCCTGGGAAGGGCGGCATTTTGAGTGATCAGTGACGCAGGCAACGTCTGCAGGAAACGTCAAGCAGGCAATGGGCTAAAGGTGTCGAAGTGCTTGGGGGGAGGAGGTTTGAAGCCACGGGGGGTTGCAACTTTCGATTCCGAATCGTTGTCAAGCATTTTATTCATCCGGTCTGTTGAAGCGCTGAGGTCGTTTGTCAACTGGAAGTCAGGTGGGTGGCTAAAGTGGCTATCCAAGGGCTGGCGACCAATGGAGAACTCCGTATGTGGCTGAGAAGTCAGCATTTCAGCCACACCGTATGACGTGACGCGAGGCGGGATTCACATGAACCAAAGGCCACTTTTGGGTTCTGAAAGAGACAACCTCGGTATTGTTCCTCGTTGATTCGCATGTCTGAATGCAGTGATCAGAGAAATCCTTCCTTCTTCTTTTCGAGCCCCTCTCCATTCTATCCACGCATGGCAATGACCACAGATAACCATCCATCCGCATAGCATCCCCACCGAACTAATTCCTCCAGTTGAGCACTCATTGGAACAGGAACCCCGTGCAAGAGAGGTGTCGCCAGAATGGGAGTTCTTCGAGACGGGAACAAGCTCGGTATTAATTGATGCAACGCCGTGCCCAATGTCTGAGGCTGCCCTACACTTCCCCCCCCTCGCAACGCTGCCGGAGAGTTCTGGGTGGCGGCCGCGACTGTAGGGGGAATACGCGATTGCAAAGCTTTAATTTGAGCCTTACCCGGATCTTTTTCTGGTGTCGACGGCAAGTAGACTCGTAGCGGAATGTTTCTCATCTGGTTAGGAGATGGGACCAGACTTCCATGGATTTTGGAAAAGGTGATCAAATCATTGTCTTGTGTAGAGGTCCACAATGCCTGTGTTTCTTGAGCCGACAAAGTCCGGATAGGATTCGCGGTGCCAGACCTCAAAAAATCAGCCTCCTTGACCGAATTCATGAACGAGTCATGCAAGACGACCGGAGTGGCGTCTGGCAATGTGGGCGTTTCTGGATCCGGTGTGAAGTGCAGGGTTAGCCTGAACGGCAACGGAGCCGACGACAGATGATCCGAAGCGGCATCTTGAGTTGACAAGACGTAGATGTCGTAGAGGAGCCCCAGCGGTAGATGCCATTTCAAGGGAACATTGTCGTAAGTGAAATAGCCCGCATACGGCGAAATGGTCTCAGGATTGGCAATAAGTGAGGGCGAAAAGAAAGCATGTAGTCTGGGAAGCAGAAGAGGAAGGTACGAAAGGCGCGGATACGCAATCTGGATGAACTCATGGTCAGTCAGTTCTGCCTTCCATCATCCTAGCATCCCCGAGACTTGAAACAAAAATCCTTCGACGCCCGACGCAAAAAAAAAAAAAAAAAAAGCTCACCAAGTAAGGATCTGCTCCGTCAAAGGTTCGACACTCTGATGTCGCTAGTCTGATTTCCAAAGGTAGACGAGCTTGCCACACCGTTTGCTGGAGGGCTTGCAAAGCTGCATCTTGAGCCATGAATGAGTGGAGTATCAGGAAATTTCTCGAGTGGATTCGGGATGTTGTCACAGTACAGCGACACAACCTAGCCTTGTGGTCCGGGATGACCAAGGGACGGAATATGGAGTAGATTTTTCCTGGGCCCACTTAAACCCTACAGGAGTATGGATGTCCCCGTCGCTCTTTACGGCGTAAGTCTGGCGGAAGAACAGATTTGGTCGAGGAGCAGGGGTCCGTTGAAACCAAAAACGACGCTGGCCTCCGGCACCGGCATTTGTTGCGGTGTGTGAATAGGCACCGATCCACTCGGAATGAATCTTTATCAAAGGAATCGGAGGGGAATTCGACTGCCAGGAGGGGCCTTTCAGTGAAGCTCAGCAACTTGAGGAGGAGCCGGAGAAATTGGATTCGGGCGTGTGATGATGGCTAATGGCGTAGGCTGACAACAGCAACTGTGAGAGTTGAAGTCTGGAATAACCCTTTTCGGATGTGAGGCCCGAAGTTGGCGGAGTTTCGCGAACTTCGCAAAAGCATTTGGCAAAGTTCCCCCTAGCCCAAACTCCCACCACTCTATCGCTCAGAATCTCTCGCTTCTACTTTGAATGCAATTCCATTTACTACGGCCCGGTATTGTCTCTGTCGAGTACGATCACCAATGGAAACATCATCCTGTCGGGTTGGAAAATAGCAAACAAGACAGGCAGACGACGAGCATATATGGCGGCCAAAAGCGTCGACGACAAAAACGCCCACACAAGTCTCTAACAGCTTACAAAATACTCCGTGCGTTGCGGCGAGGCTTATGGGGGATGCGGCAAAAGATGCCCGGGTAATGACCACCACTTGTTGGGAAGTCGCATGACTACTGCAAGAGCCGAGATTCGCTTGTGATCCATGGTCATTCATTGACAGGCGAGATGGTCAAACCTGAAGCTGGCGTGGAGATGGGGAGAGAAAAGTTGAATCGAGCGGCCCATGGTATCAGGTTCAGTATCAGGGTCATCCATGTTGTCACATCCGTCAATCCTTCGGATGCTGTTAAGCACCCGGTTGACGCAAAGTCTCCTACCTCCTGTCTACTACAGCTTAACTCATATGCCGAAACTCTGAAGAAAAAAGACACTTCACAAAGACGGAGGATCTCCCTCCGTGACCGACCCATGGGCTCCACATCCTGACGGGAGGTCCTATATTTTCCTAGATATACCGTTTCTTGTCATGTTTAAGATACTGGTACAAGCCTCCCATGTTTTGTTTGGCGAGGTTTGAATGTCCCTTGACCCTAATTATGGGAGCCCCGTCCCCGGCCCCTGTCACCGTGACTCCAGGAGTTGCCTATTCCTCGAGGCAAAATGGAGCGGCTGGGGCGGTCAAGGTTTCTGTGTTCCCAAAATGTCAAGGTCGCCAAAAGCCACCGGTATATGATTTCCACCAATGTGGTTCATCTTTGGTCATGCCGAGGCGTTCTGGGATGCAACAGTCCGCCGGGCGGATGGCGCACCCCTGGATACGAGACACACAGTGAGGGCCCATTGGACTAGATGCTATTAGGGCTTCTTAGTCCGTCACTCCGATTTGACTAGAGAGATATGTCAGGACTTGCGAGGATGGAGTTCTGTCCAGGGACCCGGTAGACTGGAAGAGGGGGACCTGTACGTGCCTGTTTGCATCGTCCCCGGCACTGCATTTTCATAGCTTCTGATGAATTACGATCAACGGTCTGGATTGGCATGGTGTATGCGCGGCTCACGTAATGATTGCTGAGAGCTCAGATTTGACGGCATCTCCGTGCCTCGTAAGGCCAGATTACCTCAATCCAACCCCATCCACATCCGATCAGCCGAGAGAGCCTGACTTAGCATGTGAGCCATGCCTCTGTCTACAAGTTCATGATTCCACACTCATTTCTGAATGCGTGATGCCATGTTTTCATTGGTCCTTCTGGTGTGAAAGAGCGGGATGGACTGGTGAATCTCTCCTTGCGCTTACCATGTCGTTGGTCTCCAATGTAGTGCAATTACAATGAGGGGGTCAGTCACCAGGAGGCGCATTCTGCAGCGTGACCTGCAACCAAACATTGGCAATCGACTGGCATCGACATGCGGGGGGCATGGCCAGAACGACCAGGGTGAACAACTGATGAGGCTGGGCTTTGAGCCTGGGGTAATTTCTTTTTTTGCATCTTGCCTCCTGCGCCCTTGGTCTTCCGCTTCCGCGCCGGAACAGCAGACAGAAGCGGAAGGAGGGAACATCTTTGTGCTTGGTTCTGATCCTGTTCGTGTTCCTCGTGATCAATGCCCTGGGGATCCACGGTAGCAACAAAGCCAGCGGGCAGCAGGATAGAAACATGTTCTGTTGTGTCCCAGGGCGCTTGGAAATGCAAGACATGTTTCTTCTTTTACTCGGTAAGCTTTCCTGCAGGCCAATAGGCCCCAGAGTTCCCCTTCTCCTCTATGAATGGTGCGCTGTTGGCTCTGTTGGCTTGGCAGGTTAACTAGGGTAGCCCACATCCCTTGTTCCCCGTTCCAACCACGAGCACCTGGACATCACTGGATTTCTTGGTGTTGGTAGAGGAAAGGGGGGGGGTTGGTCAAGACGTCGCCCCAGGCTTTAACTATTGTAGATCAAAGGCTCGTGCCTCTTCCCGTTGTGGAATGGGAAAAGTCAGTTTATCTTGCTTCTTCAAACTTATCTTCATTCTTCAGTCCCTCTATCAATCCTAATTTGATGAGAAATTCTGAGGAATTTATTGTCTAGAGTCGTGACCGATTTGGTCGGGAATTGGAACATGCTCGTGGAAATCAACCGCAGATAGTAGATTTTCCCCCAGAACGCCATCGTCTCTGAACCCGTATCCTGGACCCTTCTTGGATGTCAGATGTCCGTCCTTCCCCCCCCCCCCCCCCTTCTTCTGCCGATCCCGCTCATTGGCATCTCGTCAGGCTCACCGGACGTCAGACCTCGCAAGAATATAGCCTCCTTTGACTCTGATCGACCATGTTACCTTGTTAGTTTGGCGCATCCACAGACTAAAGTACAGTAACATGGTGAGTGTCATGAATATCGTAGCCAGAACTCAATCCTCCACACAGGACCGAATCTCCAGCAGTTTGGATCTCCGGAAACAATTGTTCCCTGAACCTGGCAGCCTCGTACATGCACGTTGAACTGGGAGGCCATTCCGCGGGCGCTCATCTTGCAGCCAACTTTAACCAACTAGACAGTAGTACTGGTATAGGCTAGCAATCTGCCGCACCAGCCTTACGTGGTGGGATAGTACCGCATTCTCCCGGAGCTCCAGGGTTAGGAACCTGTCGATTTTGCTCTAGTATCGCCCATACCACCCCCCCTTTCTCTCCTTGCTCCCTGGTTCCCCTACTCTCAAATCCCTGTCCTTCACTTCCACCCGGCTCGCTGTCTCTCCACTTCCACGACCACACCAAAACCGCACCCCCCTGCCACACACCCCTGGGCTTTTCCCCGTCCTCTTTCTTTCCCTTGTGCCTGATCCCACTAACCACTGTCCCTCTCTTTCTCTGCACCCGGCCGTTTTGAATCGACAGAAGAAAAAAAAAAAAAAAAAACCCTTCCTAATTAATATGCCGCTGTCAAACTCACCTTAGTGTTCCCGACTCTTTCGTCTTTGGCCCGTGCCTGTCGCTTGTTCCATCCATCCCCAGCTCACGCGCCGCCGCCAAAGATAGACCAGCATTTGTCCCCAACTTGGCTATCTGCCTGGCCTTCCTTGCTATTCCTTGCCCCAGTACCCTTTCAGCTTCAGCACGTTTACCGCTCGCTTCTGTTTTGATCCAATCTTTTTTTATTTTCCGACTTATTTTGTGGCTCCACGGTCCCGTCCATTGTACTGGCTCCTCCCAACACGAACAACTTTTACTAATACCTTCGCTGTCCCTATGCCAAAAATCCAACACCTTTCTCACTCTCCCTTTCCTGTCCCTTCATGCGTACTCCATTAATTAGCCTTCTTATCAACCGACAATCTCCGGCGCTGGCATTCAATCGGCGAAACTAGTGTCCACAAAATCAGCATCGGGTTCTCTTCCGTTTGACTCTTCCGGCTTTCCCACTACTCAAGCTTCCTTCTACACGGCTTTCGCCAGGCCTAACTCCCAAGACTACCCAATTGCTGCGCAAAGGCGCCTCGATCATTGTGCGAGCTCTGCAACACGCAAGAATCCCATGTCAGGCCCTCCCCGAACGCCGCCCCAAACCGTCATCCCGTCGACTAAAACGCGGGTCCGTACCAAGTCTCGATAGGGCTGACAGGCACATCACCGTGCTGCAAAGGGCTGCTTGGCCCCTGGTCCCGCCTAGTATTTTCAACATATTGAAGTGGTTTCTCGGCTTACAAATTGTCCGCTTGATGCCAAAAAGTTGTTGGGCTCTTCTTTCAAAATCCCCTATCGTCAATGAAAGGGGCCCGGCATCTCATCCGTGACTTTGACTTCATGTGTACGGAAACATGATCACATGGAATCGCTTCCGATCGGGGTATGTGACATCTGCCTTCCATCTGCCATAGTACTGAGATTGATTCTAGCGAACTGGAACCCGACTGGCGAATTGAAGTCAACGAGTACAATGTGCGTCACTTCGTCAAAGATGATGGTCCGAGTCAGTTCAAACGGATGTACGATGCACCCATGTTGGAGGTATCACACGAAAGGCAATTTGCTGTCTCTCAACTTGGGACTCAAAGCGTGGGATTCGAAGCCCAACATACTCACCGCATCAAAGACACTCTCCGGCAGATATCCCGCTACTTTGCGCGGTACAAATTAGACGAGTCCTGCCAGCCCAGCTCGCCCTACGCGGAATATCTCCCCGACATCCGCATCTCTTCTCCGCTCCCTGATCCATTGCCGCCATTGGACGTGTCGGACGTGTCTAGTCCGGACCGGCATCCAGATTCTCCTTTACCCAGCGTGGAATCAGAAAACTCTTCCAGGTCTACTATGGCGCTGCAAGAAATGATGAATCCCGAACCACCTCGACCGTCCCTCGGTAAACGAAAGTGGTCCCCCTGCGCGATCCTGCCTCTTTCTCCAGAAGATCCAGGGTATGAAGAAGATCTTTCTCTGGACAACACCAACCTCGTCTACGCTCGAGCCAATCACCCCGCTGGCGAGCAATTCAGTCGTACTCGACGGGGGGTCCGCATGCGACGATCACGCTCTCTAGTGAGGACACAATGGATGCAGAATACTCCGGATACCGAATGGTCGAGAAAGAGGCTCACCTCCAGTTGAATGGTTCCCAACATCGTCGACCGGGTCGAAGATGGATCGATGGTGAATCCCATCACTTGCACCTCGACGATATCTGCCCACCTACGTTTGGGGCTCGACCACGGGAAACACTTTCTGACACGGCCCTTTCATCATGCATCGTCGACGATTCTATATGTTCGTCTAGAACCACCTGAGAGACCACTCCTCCTTGCAAACTCTTGCACACCTCACCTTCCTTCGTCCGGAATCCCCCCATCAACTACAAAGGTTCCGTTACCTTTCACATAAAGTGGAATACTCTCCTGTTCAACTTCACCAGGACTAACAGTACTACTAAAGCCGTACTCTTAATACACTACAAGTCTGTTCTGGGTTGGCCATTCTCCTGGTACTTTCAGGGACCTGGGCATTTGTATCTGGTTACTGATTATGCTTTCAATCTGTTCTGCAGGAGTCTTGGAAGAAACTGACCCACCCATTGGTGTTGGGGCAAACGAGCTTGAGCGGTTATCGATTTCTGAGGGAAAGTGATAAGCGAAGGCGCTGGATGGTGTCTTTTTTTTTTTTTTTAAACTCTCTCGTCATGTCTGTGTGGACGTTCAACTCAAGTCATTCATTCTCATGAGATCTGGAACTTTTCTCCTCAGGAAGAAAAATGGAATGGAGCACGATGGTTCGGATCAACGTAAGTAGCAAGACAAGGGAGTACACGGGAATCAAAAATTGGAAACCTGAATAGGAAAGGAAGGAAAAGGATGTGGGATAGGGTAGGACGGGTTGGATATTACGATACTTCGTCGAGAGTGTACATACCGGGGGCCCTGTCCAGAGGCGAGAAGGAAATGGAATGATTCACCCCCCTCCCGAACGCGTCATATCTGCATTCTCCACCCGGAATCCCTTCAAAGTCATTGATTCACCTTATCCCGTGAACTGACCTCAACTCAAGGTATTGATTGACATCCTTCGGCGAACTGACAACCCCGAAGAATATCATCTAGAAAATATCGGACATACGAATTGATTATTCATCTGTCGGCGATGACGGGTTTCATGTTCCTTGCACGGTAGCTGGAAACATTCATCGGTCTTCCTCTGTACGGCCGCACTGTTCAGCAATGAAGGACGAAGACGAAGAAGGGAACAGGTCTCCGCGTGCTTACGGGACGGGGAACTAGGAAAGCGGAGGTGAGCCAACGCAGTCCGTTAGTACATGCGATTCGGGGAACGTTGACCTGATGATTTTTCATCGTGCATCAGCGCCCCGTCACCGCGGAGCCTTGCCTTGGCCACGAATGATACGGTGAGAAATTGTTCCGACATTGTTGATGAAACAGTATGATATGTCACATTTGAGGCCGCGAACCCGGGGGGATATATCTTCCGTCTTCCCTAGAACGGAGTGAGGCCGGGTATTTTTCCGTCATTCTCATTCGCGTTCTCATCCCCGGGATTAGGATTATCAATCTGAGATATCTTGTGCTAAAAAACTCCCTACCTTCTTAGCCCAGGGCCATGGCCGTGACCGCGGCCATTCTGTTCTATCTTTCGCGATCGGCCTTTTCCGTACATATCTAGTTAGGTTAGTGGGATCTGCAATGGTCCAATGGCCCACGACCTACTGAGACCACCCACGAGGCTAGAGTGTTACCATCATGTAAGCCTTAAGGCCCTATTGGGAAGTCCTGGTCTGGCCGTCAGGCCGAACACCGTGGAATTTGTATATGAGGTGTGCTGAGGCAGCTGAAAGGATTTTGTACACCGACGACTGGGCCAGCCAGTCTCGTTTCGCGTCGGCCGCAAAGTGTTTCTCTGCAAAAGGGGTACCAAGGTCCAAGGGTCAAGGGCCGTCCGACTGGATGACGGGCATGGAGGAGGTAGTACGGGCGTCGACCGACGGCCACCGGCGTGTCGGGAAACGTGTGTCCTTACGCCCGGAGGCATTTTACCTTCGGCTTTAATGTTTTCAAGAAACTAGTATTGCAAATCTGAGCGAGGTTTGGAAAAGGAAAAAGAGAGAAGAACAACTTTCCCAATTTCTCTTTTTCATGGCAGGACAACACGGTGAAAATACTATCCACCGGTGACGTTTTCACACTGGGGAAACAAAGGAAATGGAACTCGCAGTGGCCCAAGGTGACGTTCATCTAGAGACTATTTATCTCGGTGCTTGCTGGTTTCAGGCGAACGTCCGAGGAAAGGAAGGGCATAGAGAGGAGACCGGTCTTTCGGTCGTGGGAGGGAAAAAGCGCATTCTTAGTTGTTTGTCTGTCGAGGGAAAGGATGCTTTCTGATCAACATGAAACAGATTTCGGGAGAGAGTAAGTTAGTTGGGCTTGAATGATTGGCAACGAACGGCGTTAGCCAGGCCCGCGCATGCATCTTGCTTGATCAGTGACAGTATCGACTTATCCACCCAATGGTGGATAGAGACGGATAGTATAGTCAAGCTTGATCATACAGGATGTACCAGGGCCCCAGCTTCGTCCTAGTGGACTGATTGTCAGATCCACACGAGGTGCCCCTAGAAAATTTGATAAAGCATCTCGCATCATGTCCTACTACTACAGCACGAGTCATTTACAAGCAAGACCATGACACTCCTTTCGGTCAGTGATGGACCGGCATGCAGCGTGGCCACTGGGGCTGGCGTGGGGGTTTCCTCTTGCTTTACTGCTTATGGGGCTCGCTATGGGCTCGCTACTTGCCCAAATGCCGGTAAGGCCGGGGCTAATATGCAACCGTTGAAGGGAGCCCCTCGCCTAAAGACCCGGACCGGTACAAAGGGGAATTGCGGAAATGCATGTATATGCTGCAGCCACGCTTGAGATGCATGGCTGTACACGTTTACATCATTAGGCACGTCCCTTGGTAGATTGACTGAATATTTGATGGGCGAAAACTCTTCGGTCCACTGGACCAAGTGGGTAAGAAATGATGGTTGATGATTGAGAAGTATTGCCTATCCCTACGTCAAATCCATCAGCTGATGGTCTCCTGGACTATTTCAATGATTGAAATGACTTCCGGGTCTCTTCGCTCTCTTCCCTTCCCCTGCGATTTTCTTCCGTTTTTTTTTTTTTCAGTTTTGTTTTCGACCATTTCAGGTCTCGCTGGCTTGAAATGGTGGAAAGGTTTTCTTCTCTCTTGAACTGCACTCATGGCCTTACATTGGTGCTCCTGCGATCCGGCAGTCGCAACAATTAGTTGGCGGGTTCCTGTGCCGAAAAGAACATCTGTGGCTGCGTCTGCATTTCAATTCCGAGAGGTGGTCTGATGGTCTGCTATGACAAGCAGATTGGTTTCCAATAACAATCTTCGAGCGTTGTCTGGGGCTCCCCTGGCTCATGTCCTTGAATGTGGCGAATACTCGGGACGAAAGTATTCCACATTCCGCAGCAAACCAGACGAATGAAAACATTGGCCCCTGGCCCCAGCAGAGAAGTCTTGATATTCACAATCCATAACTGATCCGGGGGCCGTGGTGAAAAGTTCGAATAGAAGCAACGGAGTCGGACCGAACGGAATTGGGTCTTTGCTGTTGGGGGAAAAAAAGAGAGAGAGAGATAGAATAGGAAGTTCTCGGTTCGAGAGCACGCTTCGAATGGCTCATGAATGGTAGCTCATCCCCGTAGACCTAGCACAGTACCTTTGACATCTGCAGGGTTTGTGGAATAGCGGAACGTCACGACAGCGAGCCAGAAGAACTCAATGTCAAAGAGACTTGCAAAGGGATCCTGCATAGCCACGAGTCTGAAAGGGCCGATAGGAAACAGCCGACTGTGATGGCGTCGTCGATCAACGGTGTGATCTTCCGTCTTCCATCATTCAGGGGATGGAAAAAGGCGGCCCACAACCTTAATGCAATATCCATTCTCCAGTTTTACTGCAGGCGGCTCAAAGGCGCGATGACAACTCGTTGGTCCACACCGTCGGACCCAGGGGAGTTTCTCCCAGACTTTCCTTGGCCCTAACTAGCCTCAGACTTGTTGGCCCCCCCCTAAAGTTTAGCATTTTTGGATCGACCTGATCATATCCCTATTCCAAAGCAAAGCCAATATACGGGTTGTCATGATTCATGATGTGGTGACTCATGAATCGAGGTCTTACTGCTGAATTCAGCTAATGGACAGCCTGACTACCTTCCTAGGCAATTAAACGGCAACGCATTTAAACACACACATGCCCGTAACGGACGATCGTCGGTTTCTCTCCTTGTTGAAGAGAGAGCATGGGCCAGCTAACTAAGTATAGGCCTAGGCCTGTCATGTAAGTGGAAATGATTCCGTTCTCCATGGTTCGCGTTTCTTAATTTGGGAAATGGACTTTGCATGTCCCTTGCCCTATCCCCCATCTGCAATTCCCGACGTTTCTGGTCTCCGGCATTTTCCAAGACGCCAAAGACAGGGCGAAATGCTAGGGCGAGCCTTGTGATCAGGCCACTGATTGGGGGCCGAGGCAGAACAAGTGGAGAGGAGGGGAAACAGATGGGTTTTCTTTTTTCTCCCCCGACCTATTACTGCATTTGATATTCGATGGGCGAATACCTGAATCATACCTTCTTTTATCTAGGAGGGTTCGTTGAAACTGACGAAGCTCGCGCTCAGAGTTGGGATTGACGGCGGGCTCGCTGAATTATATGGAAGCGATGGCTTTGCACCGAGTCACCCGTCGGTGGGGGGTTTGGAGGGGCCGAATCTTCATGCCTATGTGAATGCGATTTGACGAGAGATGTTCGAGCTGAAACTGATGCTGATATCGAAAGAAGGAGCTACAGGGCGTCAATGACGACGGCAAGTGGACTACAAGGTGACCAACTGTTGATCCAGAACTGGGCACAGGGATATCGAGGCCGGGAATATTAGGTAGGACGGAAGCAACCAAGAATTGCAGGGGATGACCGCCTACGTCAAGATGGAGTCCTTGCAGTAAACTGCTCCCAAGGCCGTTTCCAAGGTGAGGCCAGCAAGCTGAACCATTCTTCATACTCCTCGATCATTTTGAATGCCTCAAATCGTGGGGTGACATTCTTAAAATGTCACCGGTTTCCGGGAGAAAAACAATCACTCGTGCATGATTCGCCACGCCGCTTTCTGTTTTTATCGAACACGAGCATGGAACCGAACATTTTCCATCTGAACCGTCACCCATGAACGACGCAACGACAAGTACCTGCGTCTGTTCAGCTTGTCCGTAGAAGTGGACCCACTCGCAGGAGATGGTCTGGTCGGATTGTTTCAAATACCAAAATGTAAAGCGAATTTCCATCAGAGATTCGAGTCCTCGTCCCGATGCGGTATCTTATATATCATTGAAGCAAGAAGAGGACTCCGCAACGAAGGATTCGGACCGTGAATCCACCCTCGCAGAGCTCCAAAGTCCAGAACGCCTTCTGTTGCAAAGCCTCGACTTCATACGGGGCCTCAGGAAGCACTCCTCTGCCATCATTGGGTACCTCACAGTCTTTCAGGAGCCCCTCGGCAGCACTGCGAACACCTCCCAGTTGGCGCGGAGAGAAGCAATTTGGCCCTTATCAAAAGCTTGGATGATCTTGTAGAGTCTTGTTGAGCCTTGGCCTGTGAGTTTATCTTTCATGCGGGGCAGGACCAATCACCAGCTGGTCAGAGGCGACATGTCTGGGGGAGAATCCGGGGTGTCTCAACTATGTATGCAATCTTGTCTGGTGATCCACAAAGCTACCAGAGAAGTTTGGAAAATCGCGCATTGAATACGAATTCGGTGGTCGCATCTTGGACGTAGTCTTTCTTTCCTACTCAGCATATTCAGCAACGACAAGAGAAGCCCGCGAGATGAATATACGCCCAGCAAATTCGAAGAAATCAGGCTTCCTCGGCTTAGAAAGCTTATTGCTCTTGCTTTCCCAGATCTTCAAATGCCCCAATACAACACCATTTCCCAGGGTGCCCTGCGAGGTCAGAATTCCATCCCATTTCACAGTCCGTGAACTCTGCTAGGATGTGGTAAAGAACGTCCAAGATCCCCGCTCTTGGTGAACCCGTGCACCATGGTGCCCAGATATCTAGGTCCTCATTGGCCCCAAATACTTGGGTCGCTGGGATTCTCTTATCTCTGCCTCGTCTGAGCCAGTCACCAGATTTTGTCGCTCCAATGTCTGTGCCGTTTCAGTCCTGGTATGTAGTCAGCCAAAAGGGATGCCTTCTGGGACGCAATCCTGATGATCAGCCGTTCCCTGTCTATGGCTCAGGTGTCTTATTTGCATTTGAACATTGTTCCGACTATGTATAATTAGCTATTTTCCCTAAACCTACATTCCAGTAGATCCAAACTTTCGAGTATCTAGAATTGGTGAAAGTCGCGCCCAAACCCCGATTCTCTAGATTATTGGGGCATCTGGTTCTATCCTTTCTTCATCTTCATTCTGGGCACATCACAGACTTGGGTCGATCGATTTCAGTCGCCATTCATCCAGATATTTTGCAGCAACGATGGTAGTCGGCAATGACAGAGTACAGATCCATTTTGGACGAGGCGGTGCAGGTGCGACTCACGACATCACTTCATTTGAGATTGGGTCACCTTACTGGTAAACTAGGCAACGTGGCCAAGTCCTCGCGTCAGGATTCTCGAAGAACCAGCTACAGCTTCGAACCCCAAGTAGTCGGACGTGAAGTGCGCGGAAGAAGATTCAGAACCGGGATTGGAGGTGTAGGAAACATCTCATCCACAAATAAACTTGGAGAACGACCTGAAGCCGAAGATATGGCTTGCTTAATGTGTGACATTCAAGCCCCCGGAATTGTTCTTGTCGAAGGAAGCGCCCATACTGGAAGAGGTATGTGAGAATTCAGACACCGCTGGCCGCTCACCCGCTATTATCTTTTGGTCATAGGCTGACGGCTTCCTTTGGCGTGAGATAGGTGTGGGGTCCAATACGTATCAGCCCACCGATGCTGAGATCGAGGAAGCCCGCATGAACAACGAGAATATGCGCCGACAAAGTATTACGAGCATCAATCAACGAAGAGAGAGCCCAGCTGCTAGTCTTCCGTCAAATACCTGGGCCAGCAGAAGGACAAGCGTTGCTGATTCCATGAAGGATTTCATCATGGGGCGAAGGACGAGTAAATTCTGACAATGTGGCAAGTCCAACGTGCCCATTCTCGCCCAAGAGCGAGAATGTGTGCGAGGTTGCAATTGAGTGGAAGTCCATGATTCGAGAAATCTTGAAAGGATTTAAGGAAAGAGCCACACACTCTTCCACTGGCAATCGCCTTCCCAGTTGGGTTTTATAGTCAGATTGAAACCGAAGGGAGCCAGTCATCGACTCGGAGAACGCTTCATCAGCATGTTGCAGCCAGGATCAACAAACTGGTTGATCCAAGGAAGCATACCGAATGGTCAAGATCCAATCTTTCGTCAAGTCAACCATCACTTCGGAAAGCCTTCCGAGCCTTTCATTCGTTTCTATGACTCCGGGGTCGTGCATGAGTCAGATCAGGTTATCGTATCGCATTCTCACTGCACCAAAGGATGAGAGCTTCGTATTGAATTCCTGGTATCGGAAGCTCGTCCTTTTTCTCTTGACCGTTTCTCTTGCATCTCATCGAATTGACATCTGTTCCAATCTGAACTAGATGCTTTCAAACTGGCTCGCTGGAATTCTTTATCGCATCAAGATGTTCGGGAGATCTAGTCAGCCCTGTCATAGGTCTCACTTCAATTCCTCTATCAATGAAGAGATGTTAGTCCAGGTAGAGTTTTGTTTGGAAGATGTTGGTTCGCTGCTGCCATCGTCATGTCTTGGCTATTTGAAAAGTTCGCGTAGAGAATCCAGGACTATGAGTAGTCTCTTGTCGAAGAGGTTCATGTTCTAATCGCTTTTGTTGGAATGCTCAACGACTGTATGACCGACAGGGCAATTGGACCCAAAATACTTCTTCGTCTCTCGTGAGCCTAGGGCTCACGGAATGGGGTGCTTGCACCCCACTGAGGTGACTCGATTATGACTTCTCAGATATCTTCAAAATTCCACTGCAATGAATCAAGTTTCCGTTGCCTGGGTGGAGCAGTATCTCCATTGGGCACCCTGGCCTGGGAGGGAAGGGTTTCCACGTGCTCCAGTCGAGCAATTTCATAGTCGAGGCTGAGATCCTGACCGTCGGCCCTTTTTGAAATACTCTTGCTGTACAGTTGGGAAGTCCGAGTGACATCTGTCCTGACTTTCGTCAAGTCGACAAAATCTGAGATGTCGTATTGGTCGGCGCGGTCGAGACCTGACGAGTTTTGTTTCTCTCCATCCGAAAAAGGGATTGATTGCTGACGACCACTTTGTTGGCGACCACCGACAAATTGGACCAATTTGCCCAGGATAGCAAACTCCAGTTTGAGTTTGATTGAATAAAAGACCGGCTTCGTGGTTGTTTCCAGGATGTAAAGCGACGCGCACTCCAATCCCAAGAGTCCAAGATCCATGATGATGATCAGAACATTGATGGCCATGAGTTGATACATTAGGCGTTTGGTGTTCTCCTGAGCCGAGGAACGAAGTATTCGAACCGTCTCAACAATGTAAATGGAAGACAAGATGACTTCTTGCAAAAAGAAGCCACACATCTGTACCTTTTCCATCACGTTGTACCCGCGCACAAAGGTGTCGGTATTGATATCACTATTGGATCCCACAGTGAGCACGGTCGTAGGAATGTGCAAGACAATGGCATCAATAATGATCATCCATTTCGTCCATTTGAGGATTCGGTCCCCCTTCTCTCCCGTGACGATGAGGTGCAAACGGGACCAGAGAACAATTGCTTGGCCTGTGACCATAGGGTACCATCCGATGGAGAGAAGGAAGACCGAGAACCATTTTCCACCTCCTGTCAGGACAGAGAAATATTTGAGGATAAATCCAATCGCGTAGGGAATAATCCCCAAGCTGGAAATTACCAAGCTCCAGAAGTATAGGCCTCGAAACTTATTGAAGGTACCAAAAATCAGAATCTGAAGTTCGACGACGTTGTACATGGCAAGGCCGAGAAAAAAAGCGATCATAACCTTCAAGGCAAGGCTCTTTCCTTCATAGCCTCCTGTAATCCCTTCCCCAGCCGAGGATGGTGAGCTGGCGGAAGCTGCCGAGTTGGAGGACATTATTGGCTGGTATATCCCGAGCCGAAAACAGGTTCTGACATGCCTAATCAAGGCAGAAATGGCCGATTATAATGGACTCTGTAGGCAGAAATTGATTCCGTGGCCATATTTTTCGGTGTGAAGATGTGAGATGCCACGTCTCCATGCTGGAACTTGGAAAAATTCCATCCCCAAGTTTTCCAGCGGACACTAAGGCCAGGCCAGACATCAGCTCCCATTCCTTAATTAACAAATGTGGCATCCAAACCCGCCGATCCGCTTCAACCCCGCGAATTTCCCAGTTCTTGGAACCGAGTCCGTCGCGACGCCGGCTTTCCTTTTTGAATAATTGTTCGCCAATATGCCGTCCCAGACCGTGTATTTGTGGCGGAATTCGACGCCAGACTTCATTTAGATCGTGCATCAAATCATAACATCGATCCCCGTGTTGGTAGACAGCTCGCGCGGCAGTGCTTCGCCCCTTATTTTGACAATTTCCAGGGGAGGGCCGCCTCGTGTGCTTCGGAGTTTGACATTATGCCTCAGTTCTTACACTTCTATTTTGGAAATTGATCTAACTCCATCGGCCGGCTGAAGCCGTGCCTTGTCATTATTGTGCGGCGCCTTTTGCTGTTGCGTTCCCCAAGGGATGGTCATGACAACTCGGGGGGTGCGAAATTGAAGGAGCGCATGTTCCAACTAAACCCCGGTTCGTGTCGCTGCTGTCATATATATAACCCCTACGACCCTCGCTCACCGAACCTTCGACTATTTTGACACACAATTGGATAACTGAGACGATGAGGCGCATGGTCTGAGATCTGTTCAGACCTCCTCACCATAGGAGCAAATAGAAAATAACCATCTGAAGCAAAGATCGAAAGAGTTCTGTGGAGGAAATGATGTTGTTCCATTGATCTGTCGCACTGTATTCTGAGTTTGGAGCGTACACTTTGTGACGACGTCACGAACGCTGCGTGAATGAGAGAAAGCATCTGATAGAGGCATCTTGATGGAGGTGTCAACTCAGCCTTAATGAAAAGAGAAATCTCGAAGTGTCGAGGGTATGTTCGAGGCGTTCGTGCGTATAATATGCACCATGTGAGGACCCCGGGTGCTCCTCACTATACTGTGCTGTCCGTGATGACCTTCAAAAAGGTGAATCGAGTACATACTTGTTGTGTGCTATAATCCAATATCGAGAAAAAGAGCGTTTGGCGAAGGTCTGATGATAGATGGCTGCTGTTGCAATTGAATTTTTAGCTTGTAGCCCTACTTCCTTTTGCTGGCCAGTAGATGGTGTTTGTCATGATCGTGTAGTCTGAAGCCCAGTCAAGGCTTTCAACCGGTCCTCCTCAGGTTAGAGATTGTTGTAATGCTGCGTTGACGAGAGCACCGATGGTCTTCTTCAAGCGAGGATACCATGAAATTCAACGAAATGAAAGTCGTTCTGGTATAGATAGCCCTTGCCTTAGAGACTCGGTTCCTCTACGACAGGAGGTCGCCGCTGCTGACACAGGGTATTGAGCGAGATTTTGCTTGTCAACCCGAACCCACTCTTCTAGCAGCCCCATATGGCCCTGGAGCCCGCTCTCGATTTCGATCCTGTGTGGCAGCTCGTCTGATAGCATCCTGCCGTAGCACTTCAAGCCAGTTGTTTGACATGACTGGGTGTTGCCAGACACCATCTCTTTCGCTTTCACTGTTCAGCCCGACGAATGAAACGGGGCTTGGACTCCTCCTGGGATTTGAATGATATGATGGCGGACGACTCGCATGAGTCGAACCCCGGTCCAAACTACCTCTTGCCAGTGTTACTGCAGTTTCGCCTGTTTGCATAGACGTCAAATCTGTCAGCCGCGTGGAGGGGATCGAGACGACGGAAGAGTTCGGTGAGATCGGCAAGGGTGCGTCATCCTCATCTTCGACGACCAGTTCAAAATCTATAGGACATTTCTCGTCTATGGAGATCAAAGGGTGACGTGCTATGTCCTTGTATTCTGGAGGATTGTCGGGGTATTCTTGTGGCCGGGGAAGAGAGCCATTGTAGTGATCATTGCCATGGGAGACTGCGACCAAGCGGGCATGTCGGGTTTCCGCTTCCAGCTTGCCAGGAGAATCTTTGGAGCAGCATAAGAGGGAAACAAGGAAAGACATGTCGTGGGTCCAGTGATCGCCCAGCTCCCCAAGTTCTACAGGCAAAGACAAAGGAAAAAGTCCATGAAGATGTTGTTGACGAAGCTCGAAAGAAGCCCACGAAGAGGCTGACGCAAGACACTGATCCCTATAAGGTGCTTAAGAAATAGTGCTGCCTTCACTTAAGGCTCCCCGCCAAGGTACCGACATGCCTTACTTCGGTCCGAACCCCGCTTCGGGACGATGCTGACATCAAGCCAAAAGCGCCTTGTAGGCTGACAAGCCCGGCTGGAACCTTTTCTGGATGAGAGCCTCTCCGGCTTCTCTGATGGCTCATAGATTCATTTCTTATGTCTCTGGCACGTACATCCAGTCTCGGCAGAATGCTTTTCCCACACCACCAACCAGTTGTTCAATATCTCTGGTTCCTGTTCAGCGAGATTGTGGACCTCGCCTTGATCCCGATGCAGATCATACAGCTCCCAACTCGTCCGGTCAATGTGGAGGCGCCTTGATTACACGGCCTATCCATTTCCCTCAGCGAATTGCTCTTCGGCTGAAAAGCCCCCAGCCTGTCACATCTTGATGCCGGCCCTCATGAACAATATCGTCCTTCCATGATCTAGGGTTCGGCGATGAGAAGTATTGGCTTTTCCTCCGCGGCCATGAGGTATTCTTTCTCGCAAAGCCCGGGAGAGATGGCTCTCAGCTCCCAACCCTACCTCAAAAACAGTTGTTATAGGTATTTACTCAACGCAATCGGGTCCGATTGCTCTGAAGCCCGACATCTGGTAATTGCGATGGTTTCTTGGTTGATGACATTGAGTTCATGCACAGTGCAGGTATTCGGTTGCTGACCTCAGATCTTGGTATTGAAAGATTTGATGAATTTGATGAATTGGTTGGTTCAGCACTTGCAAAACGGATTGGTGGGCTGCCAACCACCCGACCAGACGGTCGCCTGATTCTGCATCCTCAGCCGATCATCGGGCGGATTGTCGTGTCAGGGTCATTGAACCTGAAATCTGGGAATTCCGTGTTCAGAAGGTTCTTTCGTTCAGCTCTGCTTCAGCAATCCCCAGAATGCCACCTCTTGCTTCCATCGGCCTTTGTCCTTGCTAGGATGCAGAGAGAACGCACAGCATTGGAACAGGGAATCCCGCTTGTGAAGCGGGCTCTAGCTTTGTCTGCCGACAATATATTTCGTGCTCGGCTCGCTGAGGAGGTTTGACGACGAAACTGTTATTGATTTCAGACGGCTATTGTATTGCTGGGAACACAAAAGGGCAGCAAGTGGCAATATACACCAAGGCGATGGACTGAATAGCGGCCATACCGCCTTGCGAGAGAAGCCAGGTAACCAGCTTGCAAAGACACCCCATATCGACTCCTTCGCAACAATCGGAGTGAGATTCACAAATTGCTACGCGCAGGCCGGTGTTTGCACCCAAAGTCAAGTCTCGATGTTCACGGGTCAATATCTACACAAATCGGGCCACGGATCATTCGAGAATATGATCAAGTTCTGAGAACCCAATATGTTCCGAACGCTCAAGGAGAACGGATGTCATGCCGCTTGTTTGGCGCCACGAGGAGATATGTCCGTGCCAGCTGTGATCGAAGCTAGTGTCGCGGGATATGGATTCATCTTAGGCTCTGATTTTCTTTCAGCCAACTGGAAAGAAAGCAGCCAAATAGCGCCGGAAGACATATGACATGGGCTTTCCTAGAAAGCCGTAGAGAGCCTGAAGAGTTCTTTTGACTATGATGAGGGAGCAGACTTCATTTCGGAACGAGAAGTTTGTTGTTTGAATTTCAGCCACGCGTGTAAGGTCCACTTGTCTTTGACTATGAAACGTCGCCAGATTGAAAGAAAATGAGGCATTTACCATCTCTGAGAGCCTGCGTAGGAGATTTTGTATATACTTTTGGAGATGGTGGCCTGATAAGTGAGATGATGGGATGTGATGATGTTCGGAGAAGAATCGGCAATCGCGGATGGTCCCGATTCAGCCTTGAGTCTAAACCTGATTGGTTTTAGCGTTCATTTAATTCCATCGATGACCTGTGCGCTGGTATCATAATCAGCTCTTACCCTCTCATTACATCCTGCTGCTTGGTTAATCTTTCTTCTGGCCCACTCTGGTGGATATCAGGTTCCACCTTCATTGGCACTGCCTCCGCCGTACTTCTGTGTCTCCAGCAATGGAATCGTCTCCCTAAATAGACGCTTCGCCCTTGTCCGGTCCTCTTTGAGTGACACACTTTCTCCAGCAGCTCTCGCCAATTTTAACAACGACCAAAAACCCATGGCTCTTTGGACCGGTTTCCCCTCTGGAATCGGGTTGAGACAAAAAGTTGAAATATGTCCTGGGCCTCGAAAGCCTCTCAAATGTCTGGCTAAGAGCCAGGATTTCGAAAGGAAGCTTTCCTGTCGATTTGTGCTTCGGGATGAGGTACGACGGTTGCCAATGCGAGCCTCCATTTTCATTTCCCAGGTTCTGACATTTGGCAGATCCTCCAAGGCGCCTCTGAGGAGCCTGATGAGCACTCAATACTACTGAATATGCCATATGAGATAATATTGGCAATATTTGACAGCATTGCCCACGCTCCTTCCCAGGTTGCCTTGGCGTTGACCTGCAAGCGCATGGCCACTGCTGCTCGGGATGTTCAATTACGTCTCTCAACTACTTCCGCCAAATACGCCGGAATCCTCCCTCGGGCTGTCTTCGATGTTCCGGAACTCATGGCGCAACTGAAACCATGGATGCCCGTTGAGCTCCGTCTATGTAACCACTGCCTGACCAACAGACCATGTTGCGAGGAATATTGGAATACCGTCTCTGGGTGCGAGGTCAGCAACTTCTGGATTCAGAAGACAGGCTGGACCTTCCGCAATGCCAGTTGGCACAAGCAAGTTCATGATATTTGTCCTGCTTGCCACGTCTCCTGCACCTTGAGCGATTATGTCGATTGTGATGGCTGTCGAGCCCTTGGAAGATTAGGCGATGTGGACTGGTCTCGGGTATCGGATTCTTGGCGAAGGAGAACTGAGGAGGAAATTCGAGCTGGCAGATTCGCAACCTAGAACTGCTTTGAAAACTTCGGATCAAGATTGGCAATCCAACTCAAATGGCCCCAAAAATGAATAAGAGGAGAAGTGATATGTTCTCTTCACCGGCAAGATAGAATGAACCAGATTCTTCGAGAAGGAGCGGATGGAGATCATCCCCTTCAAATTCGATCGATTCCCGATCTCTGAGTCACGAAACACAAACAAGATGCACTATCTGCCAGGGCGAGCTGGTTATCGTCAGCCTCTACCTCCACATGGCGCGCTTGGTCGAGTCTCCGCACACTCACATCACCAGCATCTTGTGGTCGAGTCCACCATTCAGCTCCAGACCTAGAAGACCTCAATCGTCATCCTCCAAGGCTCGACCGCCCAGGGAGGCAACCGCTGGGAGAGTTCAACTGAGCTATTATGTTTGACTGGTTTCCGGCGTCATCTGGCAACACATCCCTTGATTTCCTACCAGGAATCATCCTTTAGGCTCGCTTGAGGCTTGAAGCTACTAGAGGGCCCGAGATTAAGACTAGGGGTTTAGCCTTAGAACATATATAGACGACTTTCCATTGCATAGCTTCAACGTTGGGTGCAATGATGTTTGTGGCGGAATAGAGACGGCCTCGATATGCTCAAGTATATTGTTCACCCTTCTGGCGATTCGTGTATGATTATTTGCTCATTTTTGTACAAGGGCAGTTCATCCGTGATCGACGACCCTCTAAGGAAGCCGGTCGAAGAGCTTGATACAGTTAGACCACTGCATGCGAGTCCGACCATGCTCAAGCCGCTAGAAGAACAGGATCCTTTGGAGAGCAAGAAGATTTGGCAAAGGCCGCAGATGCCATTGAGAACGGCAATTTCGGTACGTAAAAGTAGAGAGAAGCAAAGGATTGAAGAAGGGTAGCGTGCAATGCGAAGGAGAAAGAGGACGATGTCGTATGGAAGTCGAGGTGCTTTGAATCTGGTTGCTCGGCAAGAGGAGATGAAGGGACCTGGCGGTGGCTTGGAAGTAGATGGGCGAGTAGACGAGGCTGCAGCCTTGTCATCCGCGGCTAAAAGTTCACTCAGTTCCGGTCCCGACGGCCTCGGCTGCGCAATTCTGCAGAGACTCATCATTTAGATAAAGTCATCTTGCGTCCGTACTATTCTCCTGTTCGACGAAATGCCTTTGAAGTCAAGGCTTCATTCTCGTCTTCTACTTTCTTTTGATCCTTCCTCATTAAACCTGGCTTCGATCTCTTCGCCCTGAGCCAAACCAACTCACCATGGCGGACGCCCTCTGTGGCCCTTCCAACCCACTACAGAATCTACAAAAACACACGCAGATCGATCGAACACTGCAACAAGACCGTCTAGTCGGACCCAGACAGTCTCCCGGGCAGGTATGTTCGCCCATTCGGCCTATCCAGATCCTACATATAGGACTGACAAACAATATCTCTAGGGTTTTCGATCCGCCGACCCAAGAGCAGGTTCCCTGGACGCCGATTTCCATGCCTTCGAAAACGCAGCACCAAATTCTTTCCAATTCCAGCAGCCCGGGTTCGCCGATACCCTGCCTGCGTTCCACTCTCGAGCCCATGCGCATGTCCAACCAGCTACAGCCTCAGCAGGATGGGCGGCAGATTTCCAGAGACTGAATATCCACGACCACCCTCTTCCCGCAGGACAATTCCGTACAGAGGCTCCTCTCGTCAGATCGACCGTTGGCGGATGGCAAGATGAATTTATGCGACAGCGATCGAGTGTACGGGCGCCGTCGGCGCAAGGGAATCAAATAATGGCCGAACCACCGGGGCAGATAAATACCAACATGTTTACAAGTCAAGCTCGATCGCCCATGTTAAGCTATGCGCAATCCGTATACCAATCATTCGACGGATTTCAGGGGCAGCAACCACACCAACACCGCCCAGTCTCTATGGACCAGCAAGTTCAAATCTCCGACGTGGACTTCGAAGCCGCCTTCGCCGACGTATCTGCCCATGCCCAAGAAATGGATAGACAGCAACCACACAACAAGCCCTCGGAAACCATCGAAACGACAATCGAACAGAGAGAAACTACGACGATCAGGATCGGTTCCGACGCCATCCACTACCGTGAGCAATCCGAACGGACACCCGACCAAGACATGCACGACGCCGACGAACTAGCCCGGACGGCCGGACAACTACTGTCCAGCGTCCAACATGACACGAGCACGAAATTCCAGAACTCGCAATTTTTAGACTTGATGCGACGGATTCGCGATCGTGAGGTCGAAGTCCAGAATAACGATCTCCAAAGTGTGGGCACGGGAATGGCTGCCGTCACTGGGACAACCACCAGTGATATGGACATGGCGTCTACCTCTACCTCAGACCTCGAGAGACATGAGGACCAATTGAACCTGGACCAGCAACGGCAGGGCCGCGAGGCGAACGTGAAAACCAAAGGGAAGCAGCCTGCAACGACATCCCACTTTGAATTTCCCGACATGGATGCCGTCTACGCACCGTCGATGGAACCGAAGGCCTCGAAGGCCTCCAGCTTAATTGTGCCACCGTACACGACGTACGGCTTTGACGACGACCAGTATCCGGCGATGCAACCGCAAACCCAAATCGAAGCCCTCCACCCTGGTGGCAAATGGTATCCGGACCAATCGCCACGGCTGCGACGGGCCGAGATGGAGATGTCTGGCGCCATTGTCGACGATGGAAGCGTAGGTGATGACGATGACGGTGCAACGCTCGAAAAGCGCATTTCAGCGAGTGACTTCGAGTACGTGGATGAGAACGCAGGACTTGCCAGACGGTTTGTTCGCCCTGGCGAGATGACATAATGGCCCGGTAAAGTTAGTTCACCACATCCATTCCAGGTTGGGCATGTGGAGGTCGTTCGTCGTTCGGATGGTCAGATGGTCGAGAACTGACCATTTGTATACATCACACGTCCTTGCGAGATGAGACAGAGAGGAGGTTGGACGGACGGACTGATGGATAGCTACCACTACGCCCGTGGTTCATCAATTGAGCGTTGAAATATTGGTGCCGGAGTCTACCCGAAAATGGGCAATAGAGCAGGTGTTGTATTTCGACGAGAGTTACTCACTGAACAGAATATATATTTTGATGTGAATCTGATGCTTTTCATTTGGAAGGCCAGGACAGGCTGTGCTACCCAGGATGAGCTGCCTGCTCAAGCTAGTCTATTCTAGCAACTAGACCTCTTGATTCCGTACAGCTCCGTTCAATTCAATTCTTCCGTGCGTGCTCCAGCTTTGTCCGTCGAGCGTTCGGCAGTATGGACTCGTTGATGCCAACCACCATCAATGTGTTCCTGCGCCTTGACCAAGGGAGATGCCTGTCGGACGAATGCCCTCAACGCCAAAAGACGGAAGGACCTCTGTCCAATTTGACCTTGTTCGGGTGGGGGGGGTGGCGGCATAGACGGCCCATGATCATCCATAGCGTTGACGTTTCCATCTGAATCATTACCACCATGCAATGATTGACCATCCGCATCCAATTCAAGGCCATCGCCACTTCCGAGCATTCCACATCTCCAATATCTTCCCATCATGATCTTTCCTCTTGGTATGATGACACCCCTGTAGGCGTAGGCGTACTCGATGTCTTCCCAGTTCAAATATTCGCTCGTACGGAAGGATTCTTCCATGTGCCCTACGGTGAATTTATTCATCTTGTCTGGGTCGCGCCAGTCTGGATTCTCTGTCAATTTGGTTATGAGATGGTTCTCCATCTGAGCATCCACTTGGGCCGGGTCCAGATCAAATCCGACGACGCCTTCAGCGTCCTGCATCAATTGATTGCTAATAGCGGGTCCAAACGGTTCACCGTAATTTTGTTCTTCCCATTCCAGGACCTGAGCCAGATATCTCTTGGTTGGTTTGTAGAGGACCATGACAACACGATTCCAACCCGGGATACTATCCTCCTCAGAGTCTGTTGGTTAGCAATATTGTGAATGACACCACGAACCCGAAGGCCTAGGTAGAGATGGTATTTTGGTAGTTGTGGTGTTGTGAAAGTCGCCTGGGAGGTCGACGGTGCCGAAGTCCTTCTCTTATTGCTTGACGTCGGGAAGCTCGACGAAGGGAGCAAGACCTCGAATGAAGACACAAGCCCCAGACATGAAGTCAGGAATAGTCTTTGTGAAGGCTGGAATGTTATGGAAGATCGGTGGCCAGTATCCATCCATTAGATTGTTGTTGCTGATAGCAAAGTCGAATTTCTATTTAGATCAGTCAGTAAGCGAAGGGGCAACATCACACTTACCAGCGGGTCGACTTTTTCCCAATTCGAGGCGAGACCCTGTACTTCCTCCAGATCTCTCAAGGACTTCGGCCAGGGGCATAAGCAACTATAGTGTCCATACCACTCTGTATCGATTTCTGGTGGGTCGTCGGTCAAAGGCTTATACCATTTCTTTGGCGCGATGCCAGCTTCGTTTAGGGCTCTTGCCATCTTTGCATAAGTGTTTTCCACTATGAAATCGACCTTACCGGAAGTATCAGGCGCCCTGGTGTCGTCAATGAGGTGCCCATGCCAAAAGTTGCGAATATGGAGTAGGGCATAGAGATCCAGCTCATACTTGATCTTAGACTTCTTGGTAACGGGATGTCGCAATCTGAGGTTTCGGGCTGACCTCTTCGACGCTGGTTGCACAGGCCCCGTTCCCTTCTCTTTTCGAGATACTGGTACGAGACGATAGAGAGTGCCGAAATCGTTGTTCCAATTGTACACGATGGTCAAATCGTAATTCTCTCTTGACGAAATGAGCGCATTGACCATCTGGGAAGAAGGCGACAGAAGGTGAGAGATGGGGACCTGGAGAGCATCAAAAAGGGGATGGCGTTGACCATGTCTTCCACCAGGTTTGGGGAAGAATGCAGCTGACAAGAAGGTACGCATCCATGGAGAACCACCAGCAGATTCGAATGCCGCAAGATTTGGAGACGTCAGAGGTGGAGGAAGGTGGTTCTTCTTCTGGCAGGATGCTTCTGCAATCGAAGCATAACTTGACGTTCGTCACAATTAAGAAGGGTACATACCGATGACCATATCCCTCAGAACACATAGTTGAATGGGAAGACGTTTATCCTTCGGGTCCGTGAATTCGACGAAATGTGTCAGGACAAAGCGGCGCTCTTGATATGCGTAGATATATTCGGTCTGTTCTTTGACCATTGGATAATCATAGCATGCAAGGAATCTTTGTTTCCAAATGGCTGATTCTTTTGGGATAAGTGAGCTCGACAGAGTCTCGCAGTGCTCTGGTGTGGTTTCTCTGTGCCGCTGTCGCCCGAGCACGACTTGCCCTCAAACGCTGAACGCGAGGCTGGCTTGCGCTTGAGCGGAGAGCCAGCATTGTTTTCAGACGGATGACCGTCAAGAGCCATCCTTCCAAAGCCAGTCTCGATAAAGGGATCCGCGGAGCCGAGGTCCGATGGAGGGTCAGAGAGCTCAGAGTCGAGGTTGGAAAGTGAATCGAGAACGTTGTTGTTCAAGGTCATGTCGAGCAATGGAAGATTCGTTTTTCCGGATGATCGCGAGCGACAACAGTCAACTTTTTAGGGGGAGGGGAAAAGGGGGAAAATATCTCATCCTGTTCAGAAGGTGATCTGGAATTCCCAAATTTCAAGAAAGAGACAAAACCAAAGCTCAGATCCCGCCTTGAGTGACATGACTGGTCAATGAATTAACTGTCTCAAGGGCTATGCCAATGCTATATTCACAAAGATGCCGACCTTTATATCTGGTGAACCCACCTTCGACATATATACCGACTTGTCAGAAATGCTTGGAGTCCGGAGACGACGTCCCTCATTTGAGTCGTGCTTCTCATCGATCTCATGGGAGATAAAATAATAATGTAAGTGCAGCCACGAGGCATGACAATATCCTCCCTTCTGGCGAAAACGGAGATATGACACTACCAACAGAGCTAGTAGCAGTTGCTGAAGCGGTGCCTGACGAAGTGGGTGATCCAGGGATACCTAGTCCAGAGACTCTGGAAACCAGATATATCTCACCAGAAGCGTCCGAAGAGACATATATCCGTCCGTGAGAGTCGATTACCATACCGACAGGCCGGAAGCAGTTATCCGGACATCTCGATGTATCCTCATTGGCAAAGATATCGTGGGCGGCAGTGGTGCTTTGAAGATCGTCCACGGGCTCACCGTTCTCGTGGAAGGCCACCACGGACAATTTATATCCGACCGGATCAGTCCTATCCCAGCTCCCGTGGAAGGTGATCCATGCTTCCTGGCCACTGTTGTTGAACTTGATATCCAGAGGAGCCATGTGGGCTTGGAAAACCAGACGTGCAGGTAACTGCCCAGCGCAATAGGCGTCTGTTCGATTCTCATTGTTTGAAGCCGGAGATGCATCGATTGCATATTGACTGCCGACGGATAAATTCCCATTATCGGGGAGGTCATCGACGCTCCATGCAGAGAAACACCAAGGGTAGCCAAAACTTCCGCCCTGTGGAGCATATTCTGTGCCATCCAAGTATCCCAAGAAGTTCAACTCCTCGGCAGGATTGTCCTCGTGAACGTCGACACCCATCCGGGTCAGTTGGTCAGCGGAATTCTCGACGGCATAAATACCTCCACTTCCTGGATGTTCTGCAACCCCAACGTCGTTTCTCAATCCCCACCCCAGTCGCAGTCCGTCGGTATTAAAGTCGTAGGGCCCACCCGTGCGATTGTTTAAGTTGAATGCCTTGATTTGGGAATGACCGGAGTCTAGGCTGGCTGACTCAAAGTCGATGTTGGCAGTACTTCCCCTTGTGACCACAAGCATACCGGGGACTTTGTCAGATAGCAATAGCGTCCGGGTGGTATGATCGGAGCCCGCCATGTTGGTCACAAGAGTCTCCTGACTTGAAACTGTTCGCGCAGAGGAGTCGTACTCCCAAGAGTAAACACTCTCAGAAGATGATGCGTACAGAGTCCTTCCATCTCTGGACAATTCGATACCATGATTAAGCTTGAAGGTTCCACCATCAGTTATCGTGCAAAGTCACCAATAGCGAAGAACATACACTCAGGGCAGTGGTTACATCGGAGGAGGTGCTCACAGACACACAATCCTCATTTTCGTCCAGTGTGTGTGCTGAGATGACACCTCGTCCTTGTTCTACGACTAACAAATTCCCATCTTGATCGAGAAGTATACCACGAGGCTCTGATAGCCCTGTCGCGACAACTTGCATGCGAAATCCTGAAGCAAGCGATGGCTGGATCTCGCCAGAAGGGGCGGGTCCGCAACTTGAGGAAGACTGCGCGAGTGAAAAGGAAGGTAGAGCTGCATATGCCGCTGTCGCGACAAGGGCATGTAGAGTCTTCAAGTTCATATTGAAGGTAGGCATTTAAAGATCCGTAGGATAGATCGGTCGCAGGTAAGTCGGGGGGAGGCCCAGATGGGATGAGCGCAAGTCGCGAGCCCAGCTGCGACAAGAGTTTAGAGGAATAGGCATGCTGTCGAAGCGGGTTTCTGGTCATTTTATACAGATGGAGTGACGCGATACACTTCTGGTTGCAGAGACAAAGCACTTAGATGATGATCTCATCAAGTGCCTATGAAGTGCGACGTTGGCGGATGGAGGTGGGAACTTGGGCCCAGGAGGTACTATGGCAGGTAGGGTATACGAGGTACCGGGGGCTTGTCGCTCCCAGAACGAAACTCCTTTCCATGCAACCCAAGGACACAAGCCTCGGGGACGCGTCAGGACATCAGGCATGAACGACAGGGGGGGGGAAAGGAATCACCCATGTTTCACGATTTGACCATGAACAATATACGGATCTGGCCGGATTCGGGCGTTATCAAATATGCTCTCGTGATCTATTTTTCTCATCTATCGCGACGACCTCTATCAATGGGCTTGAACGACGCCGGCCTCATTTGCCTGCGCCGATATCTTTTTCTTGTATGAATTGATATCCCCGGGGAATTTTTCAACCGTCCCCTTGTCGCAAACCCACAAACTGGTGCAGACATTCTGCAACATCGTGACATCGTGGCTGACCATCAACACTCCTCCCTGAAATTGCCGCAAGGCAGTTGAGAGAGCATCCATCGCCTCGATATCCAAATGATTCGACGGTTCGTCAAGAACGAGAATATGAGGGTTGGTCAATGACAGACAGGCAAATGCAACCCTGGATTTCTGTCCACCAGATAACAGCTCCAGTTTTTGTAGACCAGTCATGCCCGTGATGCCAAACGCTCCAAGGTGACGGCGATATTCTTCGTCGGTCTTCCCAGGGTATGTCTTTTGCATAAAGCCGACTGCAGAGGTGTTCATGTCGAGAGCGTCCACATGATGCTGAGCAAAAAATCCGATTCGGAGACGTGGATTTTGTGATATCAATCCTGACGTCGGCTGAAGCTGTCCGATGAGAAGCTTCAAAACTGTTGTCTTACCGGCTCCGTTCGGACCAACAATTCCAATTCTGGAGTCCAGTTGAACATCCAAGTCGACATGGTGAAGGAGGGGCTTGTCTTTCGAATAGCCAAATGAAACATTTGACATCTGGATTATGGGTGGTGAAAGTTTCTCCACGTCTGGGAATTTGAAATGGACTGTGTATTCTGCCTCAGGGGGTTCCAGAACGGGCATTCTTTCCAGCTTCTTGATGCGAGACTGCGCCTCGGAGGACTTCGCGGCATTGTATCTAAATTTGTCGATAAATGCCTGCAGATGTGCCCTCTGAGCCATCTGATTCTCGTACTCGCGTTTCGCGTTCTTCTTTCGTTCTTCCTTGGTGGCGTAAAATGAATCAAAGTTGGCTCCCTTGTAGTAGTCCAACCTCTCAGAATGTTGGTGAATGATATCGGTGGCTACTTCATTGAGGAAAGCACGGTCGTGAGAGACCACCAGGACTGTACTGGGATAGGATTGGAGATAGTTGGACAAGAACGTGATAGACGGCACGTCCAACATGTTTGAAGGTTCATCGAGTAGTAATAAGTCAGGCTCACAAAACAATGCTCGAGCCAGAGCCAACCTCATGCGCCAACCGCCGGAGAATGTCTTGGTGGCGAATTGTTGACGTTCGGTCGAGAATCCTAGACCGGCTAAGATACTGGCCGCTCGAGATTCGGCCTTGTCGGATTCCATTTCACTAAGTTTGGCTTGAACGTCGCCTAATGTCGTATCGAGCCCATCTTTCTCTTTATCGAGGCGAGCGGCATCTTTTGACGTGTCCGCCATTTTGGATCTCTCCACCTCGAGAGCTGCCAGCTGCTTAGTTATCTTGTCTTGCTCGGCCAGTAAATGCTTCCGCCAGACGTCGGCGTCCAGGACGGCTTGAAGAGCGGGAGTATCATCTCCTGTGATTTCCTGTTCAACATGAAGGATGGAAATGTGGGTTGGGATGGCCACTTCACGGCGACTCAATGCACGTAGCAGTGTGGATTTACCTATACCGTTCTGACCCACCAAACCATATCTTCGGCCATAGGCCAATGTCAAGGACGTATCGGTCAAGATCCGTTTGCCAGCAATAGACACGTCAATCCCCTCGACCTTGATATCTTTGCTCTTTGATTGAGCATCGGAACCAAGTTGAAGTGGATTGACTGCCATGAAGAACTCCTCGTATGATTGGGTGCTGTCTGGCTGCTCGAGCAGCCTGGAAGCCTCATACTCCACATTCTTCATGACCTTTTTGTCTTGCTTGGCCCGGATTTTTCGCTCGGCCTTTTCGAGTTTCTTCTTGTCCACTTTGGATTCTACCTTGCGAGCATTGGTAGCCTCAAGATCAACAATACCACCAGTCAATCCCAAAGTAGAGGAAATGTTCCGCTGCGAGCTGACTTGAATGGTGTGCTCGAGTTTTTTGGCGGCGAATGGCATCTGGCGTCTCTCCCCGTCGACGCCATTGGCCTCACTCAGCTTTGAGATAAATTTCTCTACCAAGTGACGGATGGCAGCTTGATTCTCGTCAGAGAAGTTTCCTGAAGCAGAAACAAGCAGAGAAGTCACAGTTTCAAGTGCTTCAGCCAGTGGTGACTGGGCAGAAGGATCATCTTCGGAGAAATACAACTTTGATGCATGATTGAGATAACCCTGGAGATGGTGGTCAGTGTCACGACTTCGTCCCTTGCAAGAAGAAAAAAACTTGGTGTAACCAGACTGGGTTGTTGTTTTGTGTGGAGCACAATGGTGTTACCGATACAGGGCCAGGCGAGGCGATGGGTTTCAACTTACAACGGAGTACTCCGAAAGGACGTTGTCAATGTTAGGAATCTGAGCCTGGATTTCTGCCTCCATTGGGCCTCAATGTTGGACCCAGGGCTTTTGAACGACGTACAACGACCAATACCGTGGAAGGCAAAGTGGCGGTTGCGCAATTCCAGAAAGGCCGTCGAGAGTCAAGAGGAACCGGGCTCCGATTTAACAGGATTGGGATTTTGATTTGATTTTGGATTTGGAACCACCAAAGGTGGAGCGCAGATTTGAAGATGGGGGAAGACACGGCTGAAATTGCAGGGGAGGCGGGATGAAAGTGGCACTCTTTGGTCCTCTGCTATTTTCACACATGTGCTCTTCCGCCGTCCACTGATGGTGTCATTCCTTCCTCGTAAATCCTACCAGGATTTATTCCGAAGTCTCAAAATATGCAGGCGGACGAGGGAGATCGCGACTCGTTGGGCGTTTGTGTACACAAACGAGGTCCCCCAAGATTTTACCGAGAGCCCGAAATCAAAAATATCGAACGACAGGCATCACGTGAGAGATTTCTCCGGGTGGCCTTGGCTGCGCAAAAGCGGCTTAGTCGATGTATCAAACTCGCACTTCATGTTCTGATCCTCCATCCATACCCCTAGCTGCCAAGTACCCTTTGGTTCCCCATCAAGCAACCTTTCCGGTAGCGCGTCTCTAGCAAGCCATACAGATCATAGGATGCTGTAGGCCCCGAACTACGCGTCATGCCTCTATCCTTGCAGCTGGTCAGCCTGAGTCGGAGACCTCGAAACGAAAAGAACGAAACAAGAACGCATTATCCCCACGTTACCCTCAGGGACAAAAAAAGGATGTGTGGAAGATTCCGGACAGGGAACACCTCGCGTAAATCACCAGCGTTTGCAGTAGTCAGCAGCGCGGATGGCCGGCATTACCGCATCTGCGGTAACTAAGACTTCTTGACTGAGTTTACATGTAAGCCTGCAAGACGGAACGCAGAGAGAATCTGAAATATTTCAAGGTCTGCTTACCCTAGACTGTGGAAGTGGGAATTATTACTGTGTATTTTACGAACCGTTCTCTGACACCAAAGTCTGTATGCAGATGTATGGGCACTTGTCCTTCAGGCAATCTCGATAGAGAAAACCCCCCTCTCAGCGAATGTTTTGTTCCAAAACTCGTGACTTGGACTGGACCAAGAAAAGAAGGCGTTTCATAACATGCCAGCTCAGAATTGTGCCACCGTGCTGCATCCTGATAAGAGTTTCGCTGATCAAAATGGACGACGCCCACCCACGTCATGTTTCGGGCTTGTACATATACGCATAAAGTCGAAGCCATTCAGAACTGCGTTTGTGACCGCCAGAATCACGCCATCACGAGATGCGCACCGTCTTTCTCGTCAAATTATGATGCCAACAGGCTTGCGGAGATGAGACCTACTATCGAGATTTTCTATCTCCGCACTCTATTCGTTCAGCCGTCAAAGAGCCCGGTTGCTGCAACACCTGTAACGGTGCCACGACTCGGTTCACTGCTTGCTTTTGTATGCTTGGTTTCATTGCTACAAAATTATAATCTCACAACGCTGGCATGTCTTCCAGAGCATGGTTTCTCGGGTATCGTAGGCAATTGGGGATTGGATTTTGAGACTGGTACCGCTAGTCTGGCTACTGGCGAGTCATTCAATGCTAGATACCAACCCACTTTGATCTTGCTCCAACACCTTGCACAACATCATAGAGCAATCGTCGTCCAGCACTTTCTAAAAGGCCCAATGCTCTACCAGACAATTGTCACGCTATCCAAGGCTGATGTGTGCGATATATGTGTGACATGAACGCCTTGTTTATTCTTACGAGTCATTAAAAACCAAAAAAAAAACCCCGAATTGTCAGCCCAAAAGGCCACGGACCTGAGTGACCGCTAGCGTCAACAACCACCAGTTTGAGCTAGATTCGCTAGACACGCGACGCGAGATCTGACTCTGAGCGTATCAAATCGAATATCCCCTCTCGTCATCAAAACCCCAGCGCATCATGGCGCTTGGTGGTCCCTATTTACGCAAATCCGGCCTCCACCGAATCAGCTAAGGAACTTTAAAGAATATCCACCAAAGCTAGCCATTAGACTTTCACGATTTCAATCATCCTCCCCGCTTGCCTCGCTCGGCGTTTTGCAACCGACAACAAACAAAAATGACGCTCTCGGATTTGCAAACTTGTTTTGATTTTGCCGTGAGAAATACATGGAGTGGAGGAATGTAAAGGCCAAATCCCTGTCGGGGACATGTGGCTTGCCGCTGTCTGATGCCATTTCATGCTCATGGAAATCCACCCTTGGACTTTTCATCCGATTGACCAGCCATTTACGTACATCCCGGCCTTGTTTTTCCCAGGTTCATCTTCGCGTTTCATGCTCTGCACCCTCGCTACTGCAACTGGAGCCTTTGCTCGCTTCGGCCGTCTGCATGGCGCAGACGCCGGGCGTCGTTCAGCTCTTACAAGCTGGCATTTTGTCCATATCAAGGACCTCATCGACATCATCTGCTTGCACTGAACACACAAAACCGGCTGGGCAGAGCAAGATGGCCGTACCGGGTCCGTCAATCCTCCTCCTCACTCCTTGTTGAGATTCCTGAACTTAGCGAGGAGCCAATCCAGAATCAATCGACCGGGGTGATGCCGCTTGCCAAAAGGCAGTTAAGCAGTCACAGAGCCCTACGCAGTCCCTGGTCAGTGATGGATCTGCCTTCGCAAGGACCAGCCTGGTCGATTCTGTCGCGTTTGTTGCAGTCAGTACTGTTCTAATCCAAATGGTCTTGGGTACCGATATCAGAAGCCGGGCTCCACCGCCACCGCGAACTATAATTCCGTTGTCCTTTTTCAAGCTTTCATGATCACCCCCAACATTTCATATTTGGAGTACTAGCAAAGTATCACTGACTACGGCAACAAGGAGGATTGGCTGCCTTAAAAAGGCCATGGACAAATGTATGTTTCCAAATATGGGAAGATTTCGCCCCAGACTGCTGGACGGATGTTGGTTTCCACGCGACATCTAAATGTACCAGGTGTAGCACTATGTCCGGTCAAAGTAGCTGTTGAGGAACTTTACCTTGAGATAATGGTGGCATTTGCGGTCATTGTGTTCAGACACAATGCATTAAAAGATTTGTGAAGCGGCAAGCAGCAGTAAATAGTCCCAGTCCCACCACTAGAAGTTTTGACGCAAAACATTCGGGACCATTTGGCGCGATGGCCGGGGGGGACCTAGGATGAAAAGGCGGTTGAGACTCTGACAGACATATACCGTGCCAGTGGGGTGCAATCGATGTGCGCGAAGGGTGCTAACGGAGCTAGTAACAATCAACTTTTGCTTTGGGGCTGATGGGCAACAAGCTTGCCGTGTGTGGATGATGGTCGGATGGATTTTAATGAATTGAACTGAAGCGGGAACTGAGTCGAGGCGACTTTATAGACTGGCGTTGTGCTTGCTGCCAGCGTCCCAGCCAAAGTGTCGCCCATACCGAATACCCGTAATTGCTCATCTTGGTAACCTCACCCATTTACCGTTCACCACTCACTACTCAGCTGAGATTCCCACTTCCTTTGCCTTTCTCCCTTTCCACCATCATACCCATCTTCTTGAACTCATTGGTCCCTTTCTTTTTGGTTCTGTGTATGTCTTGTGCCTTGCGTCTTCTTCTCACCTTTCGCATCCTTCCTCGCTGAGTCGCGTGTCTCGCCCTTTTTCTCGCCCGCGTGCACGGAAAGAACATATCCCCTTGCGTCTACACACCACCGACGGGACCTTTCTTACCCTCCGGAGTTTCTGCAATTGATGGAGAACCCGCCATGAGGACGTTCTGTCTCCAAGGCCACCAGAAACTCTGGGCTGCGGCGTCTCGAGGGCAATTGGCCTCCCGGGCATAATGGAACACCGTCAAGAGCACATTGCCACGGTACAGATCCCTGTTCTGTCATAAAATCTTCTGATCACGCTTCTGACTACATATCTAGCTCTGTGCCGTAGGCACTGTTGGTATTGCAGCTGCAGGACTGGCTCTAGGGACATTGGATGGAGATTCATTCCTCATCAAGCCTGGCAAGAGGAAGTCTCCTGGACCCAATGCCACTACACGCTCACCGATATCTCCTAATCTACCATTCTCCGCGCATCCTCCAACATCCCAACCCGTGAATTCTTCTCCAACCTTACCAGAGAGGCTCGAACGTCGGCTGTCAACATCTATCCTGCGAAGGAAGACTGTCCAGTCCAACACGGCCCCCCCCGACCGCACTGTCACTGAGTCTCGGGAAAGTTCTATGAGCAGGCATGGCATATTAAGAACATGGACGTCAGATCGAGACTCGTCAACGGAAAGGAAAGAGCCTAGACCTGGATCGTCCTGGGCCAGACGAATATCTAGTATTTCTCGTCGAAACCACGACAGCCCTGCCTCGTCTTCCTCTAGGGTAGATGAATCCTCGAGTGCTTCTCGGCCCTCCTTTACTGACCTGGAGCAACCCAATAGACTGGTCAAACGTTCGTCCTCTAAACGAATTGCGAATCACGGCCGTGAAGCTGCTGCCCTATTGAAACGACCAGCCACTAGCCATCAGAGGTCTGCAACGCTCTCTGGTCTTCCTTATACGCGGCCACTTACCCGGGAATTTAATTTGGCTGTCGATTCACCAGGATGCACATCTCAGAAACCCAGCTGGCGACCTTTCTTTGACTCGGGCTCTGTGAGAAAGCGATATTCTTCTGGAGTCTACCGTGAGCCTTCTGCCCGGACGATCTCGACAGCCCAAAGCCGGACCCCGACCCTTCTGATGGGTGGTTTGGTCGAACCTCGAAAATCTCCCGATATGGATGAGGGTCGATCTTCCCCCCTTTTCGAGACCCCTGTAGCACCGACCACCACTCGAAGGCACAAAATCCGTCGGACTTTGAGTTCGGTGCGGAGAGGAATTCCTCAACGACATTTTACTGATCCCATAGTTCGAGTGAACAAAGACGAAGCTTACGGCGGTATGGTTCCGTCGACGACATTTCCCCATCTGTCACCAATGTCGAATATTTCTGCGTTTGACGCTGACCTGCCCGATGGGACCCCAGTGTTTACTTCAAGTCCTCCTTCGTATGGTCCTCCTCAACACCGCTTTACCGTACCCAAACGGGTATCGGTTGCTCCTTCGGATCCAACAACGGCAAGCTCTGACAACGACACCCGTGTGTTTACTGACGATGATTCGATGGATTTTCACAGTGATACTGCATACGACTCACTAGCTACTCGAGCCACAGCCAGTAGTCATTCAGCGTTCCGTCCACCTAAAGTCGAGACGATATTTGACGAGAGACATGCTGACCAGCAACCTCCTGAGACATCTGGGTTAGAAGATCTGATGCAAAGAACCACCTTTGATGATTTTGGTTTGAGCCCAAGAGGTGGGGTTGGACAATCTTCGAATGTTGGCATCGGTATTAGCAGTATTGGAGAAGACGACAAGTTGCGAAACGTCAGCCCTGATCAGGCGTCTACTCCGGTCAAAGGTCTCCGGGGGGATATGGAGGATCTTGTGTCGACCCCAGTGCCCAAGAAGGTCTCTCGTAATGGGCCCATTCTGTCTTCTTCCCCTTCCCTCTGTCCATTTCCTCCGCCTCATCATGAAGCGCCGGAGCTGCCTCAGATGATGGATCTTGATGATGATGACGATGACATCGACTGGTCACCAAAATCCACCGCTGATAGTGATCAAGCACCACCGAAGGCCACGTCTTCCAGTGAAGTGCAAATTCGGTTTGATCACTTACCCGAAGACGAATTTGATGAACAAAGATCGAACAAGAGGTCCTCGATTTTCGATTGGTCTGAACATCACAAATTTGGGAGCGACCAGTCCAATGGAGTAAGCCCTCGACCGAAGACTGTACATGGTAAACACGGCAACGATGTCGGAAGGAGCCGTCCTTCTGGACGCAAAAGCAACGCAGCGACGCATCTTCGCAGTCAGAGTGTCCCGGTCAATCGAGACAGTGTGACGGAAAATGATCTACCGTCGTCAGCCACGAAATTTGGGACCTGGGCTCTCGGTAGCAAACCAGTGAGCGAGGAATGGAGTGATGATTTCGAATTTGATGATGTCGACGAGAATGAAGAAATGATGATGGAGAGTGTAAACAATGAAAAGGGGAGAAAGCGGGAGTCAATCCGCAGTGTCAAAGTTCCGCAGTCAATCATGGATCGTCAGCAAAGCGTTCACATTCAATTTGGCCAAGTCAGAGACTTTATGCTCCTTGTTGAAGAACTCAAGAGACTCCGAGTGCGTGGTGCCAATCTTGGTTTGCTAGAAAGTCACTCAAGACAACTGTGGGAGGATGCAGAAAGCATCATTGATTTGGCAGCTGTCAACGAGGATGATGAGGGTTTACCGCGTCCATCTTCGCCAGCACCGGCTGACATTTTCGGCGACGAAACTCCACCAAAACGCGTTGCTGAGGAAGAAGAAGCTGGGAAACCTGGTTTGGGTCGAACCATTAATCGACGTTCGATTTCAAGTCCTAGAACACCCCCTTATGGACGACCTCGTGGTGAGAGTCTACAAACCAAGTCATTTCTCCAAACCATTCATCAAAATCGAAATGGACTAGAGTCTTCACCGACCAATCACAACACCCTTTCCCGTGAAAAATTGCCCTTTGACACACAAGACCTCAGAGATCTGGTGGTGAGAGCGGGCGTAATCACAAGAGCATTAAAAGAGACTGTACGAAAAGCGGAAGGAGTGTCTTTAAGTCCAGAAAGACCCACCCACAAATTTCAAGATCCTGTGTTCCGGCAGATATTCGATCCCCCGGACTCGTCACCCGCCTCACCATTGAGAAAACCCGGACTACCGAAAAGTCGAAGTGCTAACAGCTACCTGGATGGAGCTGGCACCAGCAATGGTCATGATATTTCACAACCATTGAATTTCACCAAGGTGGTCGAGGCGAATTGAAGATGGCATGAGATTGAATCTTGTTTTCATTTGTCCAAGAAACTGTACAGTACGATGGAACGGCGTTATGAACCAAAACCTCGGGTTATTCAAGAGCGTTGCATGGGATGGCGTAACTCGTTTCAGCATTTTCTGGATGGGGTTGGGGCATTGGAAAAAGCAAAATGGAAGAGCCGGAAGAGCAAGAAGAGCCTTGTGATACTGGAAAATGCACGGCCACTGCAAATCGTTTTACGATTGTCATGGAGGAGTTTTATGATGGAGGCCTCTTTTGTCTCCCTTTTTGGTCCTGTACACAACACCCACATACACACACACACACACACACGGAAAGAAGCCTTCCACCAAAAAAAGCCGTTGCAGCAACGATCGAAAATATTAGCATGAGACCTTTTTGGGGTCATGAATGGTTGAATCCGTTTGACTGGCAAGTAAGTTGGAATTGGAGACTTCCATGGTTTGTGTTTTGCCATTCGATTGTGATGTGATAGCTGGTTAGCCCGTGGATATTGCCGTAGAAACAATGATATCCATGAGAATGGGTGCAAATCAACCAAGTATCTGTATCTGGAGAGAACCGATGTTGGCCACTGCCCAATTTACCCAGCTTTGCACGTGACCGACTTTCAACCTTATTCAACTTCAACTTCCACCGCAGCCACAACTCTTCAGCTTCAACAACCATTTCACCGACTATACTCACCTCAAACTACGCCCTGGTCATTCCATGACGATACCCGCAGCTGCATTTCCATCTTGACAAGCTCCTCGTCCTCACCAAACATTGTGCCCCGACTTGAGGCACATCTCTCACTTCTCATACCTCATCTCATCCGCACTTCGAACATTCATAATCCATCCATAACCTCAAAAAGTAAGATGTTAGCCCGCGTCCCTCGCCTCGGCCGTGCCTCGCACTCCCTCCTCTCCTCGTCTCGCGGTTCATCGTCAATCCAGTCCCGCACACCGCTCCGTTGGGCGAGCGCGCACTCTGCTTCTCACGATGCGAAGCACGATGACCACGGCCACGGAGGCCATGAAGATCACTTTGACCCCCCTGGTGGCTGGCTCTGGGGTCAACGGCCTGGAGAAAAATACGAGAAGGAAGGATGGGAGCCCTTTGCCTGGATCTTTGTCGGAAGTTGGGTTGTGGCCATTGCCGCTTATACAATGAAAGAAGATACTTCGTATGTTTCCCCCTGTCCTTCTTAATATATTTGCTCCGCAAGGGGAGATATTGCTCCGGTCCCATGCAGGGCATGTCATGGGGCCTTTTATTGCGTTTGCAGTGGCATGAGAAGAGTTGGCGACATCAGCAGCGAAACACCATGATTTACGGACACCAACTAACATCAGCCTTCAGGATACAAACGTGGGCACTAGAAGAAGCCAGACGACGACTCGAGAAAGAGGGCTTTTATGACGACTCGAAATAGAGTTCTAGTTCCCCTTCCTACCCTGTCCCGCCAGACCTTCCCTTTCACGAAGGCGCGTACCAAATATCACCCATTCCGTGATGGAACGGAGCCGGACATATGGCATGGGGATGAATCTCTTTTTCGAACGTTTGGGTCTTGTCACTTTACGACACTGCTTTTGTACGTGTTTTGCCTTTGCTGTCTCCCCTTGTTTGATCGGCATTTCGCATTATCGAATTGAATTTCCCAGAGAGGAAGAAGGACTATCTATTAGAGCAGGACTCCATCCAACGACTGAGCCTTTCTTGCTCGAGTGGATGGAGAGGAAATCAAGGAAAGAAGAGAGCAAGGAATGGGAAGCAAATTCCCCCATGAGGCGTTGCACGCCGATCAGTTGGCTAGTTGCTCTGTACATACCTAGGAACCGTTTGTCCCGAAGCAAATGCGGTTGAGAATGAAAACCGGCTCACGACCGCCCGATTTTCCCCTGGCGATCCAATTTCATTTTATTTCTAGTATCTATCTATCTGTGTGTTCATGTTTACGTGAAGGTCTAGATGGTACTGTCTTTTTGGCTCGTTAGGTTCTCGACGTTCGTAGCTCGTTGGAGGATTTTGAAGGCGAACATGTCTATTGTAGTTTCATGTCCAATGCCATTGTTGAATGTCTTCTAGTTAACGATGCATTCAGCTCCTGTTCAGTTTTGCCGTTGTTAGAGGATATCTAATGGTATTATATCAGCCAGCCACTCAGACATCCCCCTCCCATGTGGAATTTTGGTGATCAATGCCGGTGTGAATCACAGCGCGACCTGTCCGCCTTTTAAAAATCCTGTCCCTTCCATTCTTATTTCATATCTCGTTTTGATGTTTCACAACTGCAAGCAATGCTTTTCCCGGCCTTTGTTCATATCATCTCCTCATGATGATTTACTTCAAGAACACATCGACTCCAACTTCGTTATTCCAACCAGCATCCAATCCCATCTTGTTCCAGGCAGTGTCGACATCAATTTCGAGAACTCCACTCTCATCAGGGGCGCCATCTGTATTGAATTTCACCAGGGACTGTGGAACAGGTTTTCCCTGGATAAGGACCATGACATCTTCAACTTTTCGAGAACTTGATTGAACATCCGCAAGCCAAATACCGAGCACGCCAAGCGACTTCAATTGGATATGGATTTTCAGTCGAGACCCTGATTGTGCTTGTGCGTCGGACTTGGGTTCGGCGAAGTTGAAACTCGATTCAACAATGGCGCATGCGCCGGTGAATTTACCAAGGAGGCCAATGACCGCCAGGTCGAGGCTGGGATTAGATTTGGAAAGATGGAAAGTGTGTACTGGTAGAGCTGACCAGACGTCGTACCCGCGTATGGGAAGGGTGCATTGAAGCAGACTGTCTGGCCGGATGGGATCGGAGGGGTGGATGGGTGAAGTGATACGTTGAGACATGTGTGAGCGAACGATCCATTTCTGTTTCGAAATTCCCGAGCTGTTTGTCGTTGAAGCAGGCGCATTCACTCCAGGAAATTTTGTGATGGGTAGTATAAAGCTGATCTCTGACTCTGCAATGTTGAAAACACCAAGCATCCCGGTCCCCACGTCCGATTTACCATCGTAGACTCCGATCTTGAGCACGCCTCTTTCGTCGTATTTGTCATACACGCCCATCGTCTTGCCAATGCCGCTGGGACGAAGAATGACTGTCTGTCCTCTCGGGTTCAGAGCAGTCATTTGACGGATCAAATCTACGTCATGTTCGCCTGGAGTGTCGGTGATATAAATCGGTCCACCTGATAAGCAGCGCGCAGCGGCGTGGAACCCACTATAGGGATGGCTTGATTGAAACATGTCCCAGTCCGGTAAAACATTGAGGTGCTGTACGAAGAGGGCATTATGAGCATTGACGAAGACATGCCATGTGTGCGAGGTGGGCACGTCAGGAAAAAAGTCATCACTATTTCGAAGCAGAATTCTAGGAGTCGTTGTCGGAAGAAAGCTGTGAAAGAGGATCTGGGGTATCATCGACATGCAGGAGATGCTTTTTCCTGTAAGATGGCGTAGGTGGGCTTGAGTCCAGGCTGATTGGTAAGTGTTGGTGAGTGATTGTCGATGAGGTGTATCGGCGAGGAGGTCGAGCGCGAATTGCACGTCGGTTTTCACACCAGTCACGCCGGCGTTGGATAGGAATCGATAGAAGTCATCGTACAGTTTGTGAATATCATCTGGATGGATGGCAAGTTTTCGACCCGCCATCGGAGTTCCGTCACGAAACTTGACTTCAACGGTTTTGTAGGTCTTTGCAATTTCGCCTTCGGGAGAGATACATCCCCAGTAGCCCATCAAGGCATGCCAAACTGCAATGTCACGGATTGACGGGTATGATTCGCGGATTTTGGTAACAGTTACTTTCAGACCATCCGGGAAGCCGAGAGGGTTTGCTTCAAACGCTTTCCAGCCGCGGTGAAATTGGTTTGTTTCTCCCTGAGTCCCATCGAGTGATTGCCAGTTGTCATCAATGATGAGCGTTCCGATACGAATATCGTGTTTGGCAAGAGAATCCAATCCCGCCATGACCTTGTCGGCGTTGAGATCTTGCCCAAGGGAGTTCCATGTACAGTAGGCGAGGCTGTCATACCAGGATTCTAACCATTGTGGAGTCAGCGTAGGATCGTCCGGTGAACTTGAATCTTTGGTGTCGTTGACGAGGACCGTATCTGAGTCAACGGATTCGGCTCTGATGTGTTTTGGTAATTGTTCGAGTTGTTCGACCACCTGCTGGTATGCAGCAGACTGGCGGACTAACTTGCGCGCCTCGTACATGACAGCGGCATTGGCAATTTCGAATTTCCACGCCGAGGCGGCGAGAACTCTGAACTTGCGATGTTTCCTGGAATCATTCCTGGCCTCTACCACGATTTCACCGTGGCTGTTTGACGTGAACTGGGTGAGGACTTCATCGATTCCGTTAACGGCAAGCAAGACGACGTGCAGGCCATCGGTTCGTAAGAAGGACAGTAACACGGCCGGCTCAGATAAGTGTAGTTGACTTTCGCCGTGTCGAGGCGCAAACCATGCCTCCCATATTCTCACCAAAGCAAACCATCTGCTAGTTTGTGTTACGCGACCCAGGACGAGAGATTCGAATTGAGCATTTCCTTCTTCAGGGGCGTGGATGGAGTGGGCGGATTCAATCGTGTATAGTCGTGCTTCAGGCGCATCACTTGCAGTTTTCCTGGCTATCCAACCTTTCTCGATTTCGGCAGGGAACGCTCCGAGGAAGTTGGGATCGATAGGGGGTTGGAGGATGAGTTCACCATCTTTGATGCCAAAATTATGATACACCCACGTCCATTCCGAGTTCGGGTCTACTCGGTATCGAACGGTGAAAGGAACCCGCCGACCCTTATATGTCTTATCAGGGGATACGTACGGGCTGCCAAGTTCTCCAGAAAAGGTGTAACGGTACGTTGAAGTCTGACTATCGTCGTAAAGTACTGCTGGAGTGTGGTCGACGAGTGTAAGGTCGAGAGCCCGCCATGGAGACCTGCTTCCAGAGTAGCTGCCGTGATCGTACCATATCGACACTTCCCACGGCCTCTCGGGTAATGATTTGGAAGACTCTAATACAACTGTGAAGTTGAACTATGATGGGTTAATCAGGATGAACAAAGAAAGTATTTGTCCGGACGGTATATCTCAGACTGGGGGGAGAGGGATTTTGATCAGACAAACAATTTTTATTTTATCTTTTTCCATGACGTTCGCCGGCGCTAGAAATATTGGAGACGAGGCTCGGGGACTTACTTTCTCTCGAGTAGGAGATATCACCGTGACTTGGGCAAGAGGAGGGTATGTGGCGAGTTTGGCAAAGAGAGCCATTTGGGCAGGACGATAGAACTTTACCTGGGTGGGTTTGGGAGGAGGATCGTGAGAGGGGGAGAGAGGAATGGAAGACCTGGAGGGCGACATGCGATGAAAAGATTCGTCGCAATTGAACAGGCCGTACAGAGAGACTGTGCGGGTTTTCGTTGAAATCGTTTCAGGTTTGAGGAGGACAGGATTGCCCGGATGAAGAGAAGAGCGGCGATAGAAACCGGGGATGGAACTGAATGCTGGGTTTACATAGCGGGACCAATAAACGGCGAAATGGTAGAATGGATATGGCTTGTTGGTAGGTTGAGTTGGTGGGCGCGAGTTGCCATTTAGCAGCTGGCAGACCACGCCAATGATGGAGGAACGAACCCATCGACGCCACTCGGCCTAGTGTTTGTTCTATTTTCCGCTGCGGGTGTCTCTTCCGGTCGACGGGTGGCTTAACGGGCTGAAGGGATGAGGGTTGGGACCGTCTCCGCCTAGGGCCTGAGGGTGATCATGGCCGGTGTTGCTCTGGTTGTGTTCTTCGACTAAGTCGCATCCTCTTTATTGAAATTTGAACCTTTAGCTCTATCGACATTACCACGGGTCGCAGCGTTGTTGTTCTGAAAGCACATGGATGGTAATTGAAAGCAGGGGTGGTTCGACGGAGCGGCAAGACAAGTGAGTGGACCATGCAGCCATGCATCATGGATGAGATGGGAGCCTAAAACGTGCCGTCGCTTTCGGCGCAGTTCTCTTTCGTCAGAGGCGCCAGTCACGTGCCACGGTATTTGGTGGTACCACAGCTGCTGGGTACTTTGTGCTTGGGACTGGGCATGGGGATCCTAGAACCCAGGTATTTTCGAGACCGAGATAAATTACACTTACAACGGCATACCAGCACGATAGCGAAGACGAATATCATTCGGATTCTTCCCCTGATTGCCGGTCAAGGCGATTTAAGTGGCCTGTTGCCTGCATGACAAACACCTGGGAGACTTGTCGTGGTTTCTTGTTACTGATCGTTCAATTGCCAGAGCCCCATCGGTTCGGGTAGCAGTACATATCTGTGTGCGGGATATCAGGTACCTATCTCAGCCCGCCGAACCAGGCCGAAAAATGACGGTCCTTATCTCCCGTCTTCCTCATATGCCATACACGTCTCTTAATTCGTCGTCCTCCGTGCCAGGCTCACTGCCCAGTTCCACACCACTGTCCACGAACCCAGTCTCAAGTCCTTCCACACCCACATGGCCTCTCTCGCGTGGCAGCTGTTGCACCAAATACTCCACTGGGGCTCGTTGGCTTTTCCCCATCACGTTCTTCATATAGTCTTGCACTGCTGGTAATGGTTTTGCTGCTCGAGCGATCGTCTCAATTGTTCGGTGATTCATTGCCTTGACTGTCATCGTCACTGGTTGAAAATAGTGCTGATCGGCCTTCCATTTTGCATGCGCACGGCTATTCTCTTCGTCTGTTGCGTCCATACCCACCTTGGACAGTATCTGTGAGCCGCTCCGTTCCACGAAGAACGAACAGACCATCTCTAGTCCTCCATAGCGTATTTCCAAGACCGCATGCTCGGGGAAGAGCCATCGATCCTGGCATGCAGATTGACTGCTAGATGGAGCACTGGTCAACTCCAATACAATATGCTTGATAATGGGTTCTGGTCTTGGAGGTGGAGGGTAGCCTACGTAGCCGCCCATCGGTACGCCAGGTCCGGGAGCTGGGTGAGAAGGGGTGGGAAACGTATGCATCATGCCAGGTAGCGGGCCGGGTCCTGGTGAGGGAGGAGGTTGACGTGGCGGCACCTGTGTTGAATTGTATGTTGATTGATGCGCTGGTGGTGATGCAGAAGGTGGAGGCGGAGCCTGCACAAGTGTTGCTGGCTTGGGCGTTGCTGGTTTAGATTCAGGCTTCACTTCTTTGGAGCCCTCCAATTGCGCAGGAAGACCAGATGGATTCGATGGCGGTCTACTCGGTAGTCGTTCATCACCGGTCAAGTTTTCTCGCCGGCGAATTATGTCGTTGAATTCGTCAATGTGAGCTTGGAATTCCTTTAGTTGCTCAGGAGACGCCTTAGATGTAGCCACCACCTTCATCAATTCCTTCACTTGAGGATCCCCTGCAGCCCTCGCGGCCAACATTAAAATGACTGGTTCGGATGTACTTCCTCTTCCCCCTGGAGGTGGTGGATCTGGAGTCTGGTTCGGATGTGGTGACTGGGCAGGCTCTTTTGGAGATGACGAGGGTGCAATGGGTGCAATGGAGGTCTGTCTGCGACTGTCCTCGGGTTTGGTATACTGTGGAAGAGGCCCGGCCGGGACGGGGCCACGTGAGGGCGCGGAAGGTGACGCGGAGGATGATGGAATAGGCTGTGCTGGAGGAGGAGCAGTTGTTGTCGACGAAGGCGGGCCTGGAGTTGGAGGAGGAGGTGGTGGTGGTGGGGGAATTCCATGTGGTCGAGGCTGTTGGTATGGGCCCGAAGCATGATACATACCATAGGAGGGAGGAGGGGGAATCTTGTTTTTGGCAGTATGTTGATTCGGATGGCGTTGGTATGGTTGGGGTGCCGCTGGATCACGAACAGTATAAAAAATGGCATCAAAAGTGTGTGGCTCGATGGTAATGGTGGCACTTCCCAATTTCTGCATCGACTTAACATCCGGGTTATGGGGGGGAGCCTCAACCACACCCTTTCTCTTGACAGGTTTAATCCAGTACTTCTCGAAAACTCCATCACAGAGCCATTGAAGGCGAGATCGACTAAGAGATACCGCGAGGGTGCCGCTCTCTGCAACAGACTGGTATTCATTGTGCGACAAGTTAGTTGGTTGTTTTTCTTTTAAAGTTGGGAGAGGTTTGTTGGCGGTGACTTTGGTGGGCAAGGCATCTTCGGCGTCTGAGGCCGAAGCAGAGGAGCGAGGAACCGGAGTGTCATCTTTGACCTTGCTGGCACGCTTGGTGTATTTCCGCTTTGGACGAGGTTCTGAGGAGTGAAGAGGAGTGGACTGTTTACGCGAACGCTGTACAGGAGGCTGCTGCATAGGTGAGGCTCTGCGCTTGGCTGCGGCTTCTCGGCGCTCACGCGCAGGCAATACTCTCTTCTTAGAAGATCCGTCCGCCATGTCATTTTGGTCAGCGACTGCGAGGTTGATGACACACACAACTTCCGTGTTAGTTTGGAGCGTGGAAGTTGACGCGTCCCTGCAAACGGAAGGTTTCCCGATTGGGGTAATTCGATCTTATCAAGCTGATACTTGCTCTTTCCATCCCATGGAATAGGATGGACGATGTCTTTGCTTCCTTTTTGCTCTCAAACATGGCGATTGCAAGTTGGAGTTGAATTATAGCCTTCCGACTGCCCAGGACATCGTCGCTACTTCGGACTGCTGTAAATGATGGCGTTCAATAGCTTCATTCGGAAAGCATACTGGATTCTAGCGACTTGTGGACTGGTATATGCTTTGGCTATTGGTGCTTTGACACATCCATTTGTTCAGCGAAATGCTACCTACGTCCACAATATCAATCCGACCTTCTTCCAAGACTTGAACAATACCGAACAGTTCGGCTTCCTGCACCATCAGGTCCAACCATTCACGATCACCACTCCTGACAATGTCACTCTGTTCGCCTGGCACATTCTCCCTCTTCGTCTTTACCGTAAACATGAGCAAGCCCTGAAGGCACAATCTGATTCCGGGCTAAAACCATACGAGGCTGCAGCGAAAAGTGTCGGCATCCAACTCCTCCTTAATGACCCTCAGGCAACCGTGGTTGTCAGTTTCCATGGAAATGCGATGCATCTGGGAAGCTCCTATCGTCCGACGACATATCAGCAGATCCTGAGTCTCTCGACCGAGGAGAAACCTGTTCATGTGATTGCTTTTGATTATCGCGGCTTTGGCTTGAGTACGGGAACTCCGACGGAAGAGGGAGTGATACAGGACTCGATGTCTTTATTATCCGCTCTTACCGGACAGACAACAAGTGCTGAAGGCGGTGGTCATGAAGTTCGGGGCGTGAAATCCTCCCAAGTCATTCTTTTTGGGCAATCGATGGGAACGTTCATTTCGACAGCCTTGTATCACGAGTGGGTATTGAATCTCGGCAGAGAGCCATTCAAGGCTTTGGTCTTGATCGCCAGCTTCCGTTCATTAACGGAATTGCTCGATTCTTACTCGTTCAAAGGTCTGACTCCTCCGTTATTGTCTCCATTGTTGGCATACCCCAAGATCCAAGCATGGTTACTCTCTAAGATTGTGGACAAGTGGGATGCAAATCAAAGATTGGTGGATTTGGTGCAAAACCCAGAAGTTCGCTTAGATCTGACAATGATGCATGCTCGCGACGATTGGGAGATTCCGTGGTATGAAGGTCGTGCTCATTGGGACAAGGTCTTGATTGCCGCCTCAGGAGATCAGATCGAACTCACTCGCAATCTTGATCATGAAGAATGGAAGAGTGAGGATGGGAAAAAGCGCCTCCGATGGGAAATGATTCGGCATGGGGGCCACAACAGGATCCAGACGAGCGAGCAAGCCAAACTGGCCATATTAAGGCTACTGGAAGACGATATTTAAGGAGAAATGTCAGATGTGGACAACTTGGGGGACTTTTCTTTTTGGGGACAAGCTGACAGGGGATGGAAGCAAGATCGGCGCTTTCTCTCGCCTACGCTTTGCCCCCGCAAAAAGGGCCAGATTCAACCGGACCACCGGTTGGACGAGACGAGATTGGTGGTCGGGCGCAGGACCATTAGAGACAGTTATCCTGTAGAAATGTGGATAGAATAGATACAGCGGTCTCTTGGTACGTACCCAACGGAGACTGGCAAACAGACGCTGTGACATTCCCATCGCCTCTGCCCATTGTCACCTCGGCCACAGGCCCCAGCCCCCGGCCTTGATCCTTGACTTTTCTCACCTGATCTCCACTCAGACCTCAGTTCTCAACTTATATGTAGTTTAGTTCCGGTCTCGAAAACCTGCGATCCCAGTTCCTACCGCGCCCGCCAACTCATCCCCCCCGCCTCCTTGCAGTGATCTCATCCTCGTCTCTATGCAGGAAGCTGCGATAGCCAGACGTAACACCTGCGCTCATGGGCAGGTGCTGAATGTCGACTTCTACTCCTCCAAATGGCCGAGTTGCCAGCCAGGATCCGGAAGAACATTCTGAAGACTATCATCTGTCCCTTCCTGCTTTTCACTCCCTTCGCGACAACTCAAGAGATGGAGTGACACGAACAGGTTCTGTGGCCTCGGGCTCGCGAAGTCATCGAAGTCGAAGTCGGAATGCCGAACAGGAGCCCGGCCATGTGTTAGACCGCCTCTCACACGGCAGCAGTATACGGAGCGATCCAGATTCTAGAAACAGAGACAAGGAAAAAGAGAATGGTGGCCGTCGACACAATGTCGCTCGAAGCTCTGGAGGTTTCCTTCTCGAACCCGTATCCAACTCGAAACATCTCTCGCACACATCACTAGCTCCGCATCGGAAGGACTCCAAAGGGAAGAGAAATAGTGAGGAATCGGGCCTGTCGATCTCAAAGAGGAGGCAAAGGAATGGCGGTCACGCGAATGCATCCTTCAAAAGCTCTCCGCTTGCGAGTGAAGTCAAACAGGATCCCGTTGTACACGACCATCCCAACTCTGATCAGCTTGTTCCCGGGACCGACGTTCGACGATCCACGTCATCCTCTCAAAATGATGGTCGATTCGACGGAAGTTCATCGATGGGCTCACGCAAGATTGAAGTCAAAAGATCACCTATGGCTGATGTCGGATACGACCACGACCCCGCGCAAATTGTCAACATGGCTCTTAGTTTGAGCGAAGGCCGACGGAGGCTCGCATCTGTTAGAAGGTATGTCTCGACCGAGCAAGGTGAACGTCGTGTCGTCTCGGCAGCGTCAACGACAAGCCCTCGAAACACGGTCAAAAGAAAAAGCATTGCCCCATTCCTGGCCCCTAAACGTCAATCTTCCCGGAACGGCTCTCCAAAGCCTACGTTCACACCCCTGTACCATGATCCAAATCAACCGACTTCAATCCCCCCAACCGATGCTGTCACAGCGGAGCCAGATGAGCTCGATGATGATATGGATTTTACGGACCAAATCTCGCCGGCTACCGCAGCCCGTGTTGAGAAAGCAAAGCTGTATTTTGAGCTTGCTCACGAGCATCGTCGACTTCTTTCGCACCTCCCCCCCATCCGACGACCAGGCATTCTTCCACGATCATCCAGCCCCGAAGAAATGCAAAAGGCGTACAATCCTTTGCAATATGTCCGGAATCGGAAGTTGCGCATCTGGGAGAAGACTCCTATTAATAGCGAAGCGGATGGCTGGCATGATGTCCAAAAAGTCAGATCCTGGGTTGACGCAGTGGTTTCCAGCCATTCAGAAATACGACATGACTCCACTGAGTGTGTTCGCTTGCCGCCACTGGATCAACGAAGGGTTAATTCACATGGGGATGACCCAGACACCTCGCCAGATGAACCGAAAAATGCCATGTCACCCCGAATACCGGATCAGATTCATTCTAAACCAAGCCGACCCCGATCGGATTGGGTCACTCATCCGGCAGATATGATAGCTGACGCGTATTGGCTGGAACAAGGCATGAACAAGACCAAAATTCAAGACCGAGACAACAATCTGATATATCCTCCCAATACCCATTTCAAATTCGCTGGATGGCGCCACGAGAAACCCGTGGACGTCCCCAGTATTTTACAGCAACCATCTCCATCTCCATCTCCAGAGCCGGATCAATATAGCCCTGAAGAAGCGCCACCTTCGGCATTGCCCGAACTACCGACTTTCAAGTCGGCCCATCATTCTCACAAACATAGACGTCATGGTCGTCGGAGAGATAAAATCAAAGATTCTCTTCAGCCTAAAGAGATAAGCAGCCCAGGAGAACGCACGCGAATTCGCCGGAAGTTGTTTCAAGATAGTAGTGAGTCCGATTATTCAGAGTCGACATCTTCAGATGAGGGAGCTCCTGAACGTGGTCGTAAGCGGTTGCGACGCAGGAGGCACGCATCCCCTGGCACCGATGACCGGGAAAAACATTATACACATCCCCAGACTCAACTATCCCCACATAAGCCTGGACTGGGTCGCGGCAATTCCAGCCCGGGGTCATCCGGTCCAAATTCCAAAAGATCCTCTGTTGACCACACTGCTCTCAACAAGCTCTTTCGGGTGGATAGCTTCAAAAAGTCCTCACCTTTGGCCAGATCGCGAGTCAGGCATGAATCGTCCCGACCGACTTCCGTAAAGGTACCAATTCGATCAAGCCACGAACAGGAACGAGCACCCCGTGCATCGACCGAATATGATACGACCACTGCTCCAAACTCTCCAAATGGCGTGGAATGGCCAAGTATTGCCATCAACTTATCACCACCTCCAAGTCGAAACACCTCACCAACGCGAAAACCAATCTCTACAATTTTACACCCGTTCTATCGAAAGCCCCATAAAGAACAAGGCCAAATCAGTACCACCGATTTTGCGCAGGTTCCACCATCCCATCCCGTCCACCAAGATCGTGGAAGTGATGTGGACAAGAATTATGATAGTCCTGGCACTCGAGACACGAGCCCAATGACGCGGGATCTTAGTCCATTGTCCAAGGATCGGACGCACTCGACGCAACCAGATGATCTTGCCCTTCATTCGTCGAATGAACCCAGATTCAGCACAGCAAGCAAGGTGAGTACGCGCTCTACCACGCACGCTGCAAGCGATCATTCGAAGATTCGTGGTATTTTTAAAGGAGGTCGGATTGCTGAGATCGTTGGGAACGAAGTGTCTCGCGTTGGGGATTTCATCTGGAAACGGGATCCACCATCGGTTGACAAACTCAAAGGATCAGCTTCGGATGGCAGTCTTCGATCACACCATGGATCTGATTCGGAGAAAGAGATTTATCATCTAAATGGAACGATCTTGAAGACGCCGCCCCAGACTTATCCTCGTTCGAGATCATCGACCGTCTCGAGTACCAAGAGTGAACGTATATCTCCCAACATTTCAAATTCAAGCCCTCCTTCAAGTGATCGACCTCGATATAACAACCCGAACCTTCCCAGCTTCACTTCCCCATTCCAAAGAGATCGAGAACAACAGGAGAAGAAGCAGAAACTACTTGAGCCGGACAGCGCTCTTGGAAGGACTGATTCCACAGACCATATCTCCCGGCTTGCTGCACAGCACCGTTCAGCTTCTCACTCACCTCGACTCGATCGCATTGGCTTGCCCAAACTCGACACTGGAGTTCCACGCACGCCGGATGGTCTGACTCATCGAAAGAGTTATGGTTTTGGATCGGCCCTGGACCTGAGCAGATCTCGTGATGCATCCGAATTGCTGAATAATGCAATTGGCCCAGTGACAGGCGTCACACCTCTCCGACCATCCCGATCTACAGGTGATTTATCACAAGCAGAAGGGTTCGGGGACGGTCAAGAACTTATGGAGCCTCCTGAAGTCTCATGGCGTGATATTGGCCGTGCCGAAGCTCTTTTATATACCTCAACGGTGAAAGCACGAGAGATTGGTCGTCGGGAAGATGATCCTGGGACCGAGCTCCCGAAGTTCCTCCTTGACACCCTCACTCCTGAAAACGAAGCCTTGCACTCAGCGACTCCGTTGCGTGTTAAGAAACGCGATCATCACATTGTGGCGGCGCAAAATATTATGAAGATACTCGAGAGGTCCTCGTCAACCTTCAACTCCAAGTCGCATTCGTTCAGTGCCTCCGTCGCCCCCAGTCTACATATTCAGCTCCAGACGCTGGAGGATATGGTAGAGAATACCATGACGCCTCAGGTGAGGATGACAGCAGACGATGCGGGAGAGCTGAGCATGAAACTCACTACGACAAGCACGCTGGCTGTCAAAGAGTTGAATGATTCAATCGGAGTTGCGTTTCGCAGGAGACGAAGGGGTCCCATCCGATTACTCCGCAAAATTTGGTTCGCTGGCATTGAGTGGACAGTTGTTGGATTGCTGTGGTTCATCTGGGCCATCGTCTCTGTCATCCGATTTGTTCTGTGTCTCATCAATGGTGTGGTAACTACCGTGAGGTGGTTACTTTGGATTGATTGACCGAACAAGAACGGAGCTTGAAGAATATCGAGGTCTAACTAGGGTGAGAATTGAGGTGGGAACTATATTATATTGAATTCACATTACCGGACGGCAATTCTGGAAATTTCTCATTCATATTCATATTTTGCTAGCGAGGCGTCCAAGGAAAACGGATTGGCTGATCATGGCGCTATTTTGGTTTTTGGAATGGGAAGGAAAACGAAACGAAACGAAAACGCATTTGGGAAATTCAGAGTCAAAAATTCAAACTCCAGCAGCAGCCAGAGAAATTATTCCCCATGAAGCTTCAACGTGCATATCTCACTCGTTGGATAATGTCAACGATTGCATAGCTTCGTCTCTACACTGTTTCGAACGGCACCCGATATATGAAAACACTTCAGTTTTGGCAGGTATCTCTATAGCATCTTTTAATCGATTTCGTATCACTGAAAAGAAAAACAATCCCCTACCGGTTTGACGAAGGCTTAAAATTTGTCTGTTACTGCACGTCAAAGCTGAAGAAAAGTATACCAGTATTCAGAATGTCTTTTTCGTCTTTTCTAGCTGCTCGATTGGTTGTAGTACACACATGCGCCGCAGGCAAGGTTCAAAACAAACTTCTCCTTTCCCTCTTGTTGGGAAAAGAAAAAAAAAAAGGGTAGTCTGTCATTCCATCTGCTCTTCCTCGGGCGGAATCTACCGATCAATCGCGACCTCTTACGAACGACCTCAGACTCATCTCCAGAGAGATGCCCTACTCCACTCTCAAACACTGCAACCTGGCTTCCGTCTCAATGACATCCAACGCCTGTTGGACTTCCAGGACTTTCCGCACGTCACCCAACCAATCCCGACTCAATACCTTAGCCCAACCCGCAAGGGAATTCATCTCACGTGCTGCGGCATCAAGATCGCCTTCTTCCAACAATGTCTCTGTTCGGGCGAGAATGCTCTCTACATCCTCACCCGTAGGCTGGCCGTGTTTCTTGAAGAGCACTTTCGACAACACGATGCTGGCGGCGTGGGACGCAATGCCGGCATCTTCAGGGAGAAGGCTGGCTTTTCGCACCTCGCTGGCTACGCGACGGAAGCGATCAATCAGTTGTGACTGACTCGGGATACCGCGCTGGTAGGCGGCTGGGTTGATAGATGCGATGGCGGCATCGACAATAGGGTCGCCATCGGCCACCAGCTTCAATGCTGCCATCTCACGAACGAATGCTTTGGGACGCGCATCAGAGGCAGCGGACCGTGCCAGTGCAGAGCGGACGGCATCAACTGCCACTTGGAGCTTTTGAGTCGCAAGATTGGCATCGATCACACCGTTCCAATTCGAGGTGAGTTCAGTGAGGTTGTCCACATTAGAGCTCAAGTCAGACAGTTTGGAGAGGCGGGCGTCCCGTTCCAATTCCACAAGCGATTTGATCTGCGCGACAAAATCGCGTTTCATCTCGATGGCTTGCTCGGCAAGTTCGTTCTTGAGCCGTTGTTCTGCCAATTCCGTGCTTCGTTCGATTTCGGTCTTGAGCTTTTCTTCGTAGATCCGTGCAAGGCGAGCGCGTTCAGTTTCGAACTCTTCCCGGTACTTAGCGTCTTCTTCAGCTTGGAGGGTCTCAATTCGCTTGAGAAGTTGTTTGGCACCTTCGTCGAATTCTTTGTGGGCTTGCTGGACTCGTTCCTCGGCTGCTTTGCGTTCGGCCTCACGAAGGAGGGTGATTTGGTTGGCAACGGCCTCGAGAGATTCTTTGGCTTTAGCCATTGGGGAGGAGTATTTGTTCGCAGTATCGGCTGAATCGGAGTTCACAACCGTAACAAGGTCGTTCACGATCTTAATCAGTTCTCGCACGACGGGTTCGTCCGCATTGGGAACGGAAAGGGGCGAGATGTGAGTTACAGGAGGAATAGCCGGTGGTCGTTCGTCAGATTTTGGACTTGGAGTCGCTGGGCTCGGCATCGATGCTTCAGAGGGAGTACCGGCCGGAGAGGGAGGAAGAGGTTCGGGCACATCCTTCGGCTTGGGTTCTTGTTTCACTCCCGAGTCCTTCTTTGCAGTTTCAACGGCGGCGCTGATCTCCTTGGATGTTGCCCCTTTCGGATCAGCTTTGGCATCCTTGACACTCTGGCCTGATGCTGGTGTGTTTGCATCCAATGCACTCATATGCTTGCCCTTTTGCGTCAGATCACTGCCCTGGGACTCAGTATCTTGTGCGACCCGCCATGATAGTCCAGATTTCTGGGGAATTGTGACTTTATTATCTTCAGGTCTCTCGGGTCGAGGAATTTTCACCACATTATGTCTCGCATGTGGAAATCTCTTTTTAAAGGACCGCTCTTCGAAATATAAGACTGCTTCTTCACCGAAAGGTATGTACTCGGTGAAGAAATCGTGAAAGTTGTCATTCCTCAAAGCGTACCATACAGCTCCTCCGTAGGTGACAGCACTGAGAAGGAAAAGGTAGAACAAAAGTCGGAGTCGTCTGAACCGTTTTGGAGGTGGAGGAGTCGGCTTCTGTGCTGGAGGTGGCGTGGTAGGTTCTGCCGGGCTCACAGAAGAGGAAGTTGTAGGGGGTCCCGTCTGAAACTTGAGCGGGTTAGGCGGTGCTAATAGAACATTTTCAGGACGCACTGTAGAGGAAGAAGAGGGTGTTGCGGGAGTAGAAACTTTAGGAGCTGGGCTGCCAGGACCTCCAGGGCCCAAGGGAACTTCTGTCCTGACGGGAGCAGCAGAACTCTGGGTTCCTCGTATGAAGGCGGGATCGGAGCTTAGAATTGAGTCTTTCCCCTCAGCAAACTTTCTCCGCTGTACGTTCGTTGTCAGTCGTATGAGCTGGATGGAGGACTGGGAGCTTTTGACATACTGGGGATGGCACAGCTTGCGCAAGCAACTGCCTGCGCAATGAAGCGCCCGCAGGCCTGGCTAGACGCAGCATTACGGCCCTGCGCTGCAACTTCCAGGCCTCGAAAATGACTGTCAGGATTTTACGGGAGGAAATTGAATGGGTCGTGAAGTTTTGAACAATTGGGTAGCTAAAGCTCCAACTCTGCCCGAGACTGACGCTGCTCTAACGGAAACTGGCCAGCCCACCGGGACCACTTATAGAAGAATAGAGTACGAGATTTAAAGCGGCATGCCATTACGGAACGAGCGCATGGGTTAAGACATTCGTCTACACCCTCGCTCGCTACATCTAACTCTCGCAAAGCTTCTCGAGAACGCCATCATACTGTAGATCGAATCATGGATTTGAACCATTTCCATGATTGAAATAGTGTATTCCGTTCATTGGATGGGCTGCGGTGTCAGCCTTGCGAACAGGCCGCATGAGGCAATCACGAGCTGTGCCTAGCAAACACGTCCAACCATCAACCCTTGTGAACAACAGCTTGGTGAAGGAAATGCGAGACAATGAGCCTGAAACAGTGCGGCTATAGCCAGGGGTGTTCTTGTGGGTGAAGCTAGTAGTTCGTTCGTTCCTTGGAAGCTATAATCGCGCTTCCGACCTCGAAGGATGACTTTCATGTGTTTCCGGACAGTGAAATTGGTAAAGTCCGCCTTCTATCTAGAACAGGTATCACGCCCAACGGCCACTGACACTCCTCCAACTTGCTTTTACCGACCTCGGAGATTGCAATGTTGCTCAAAAAGCATCTGTTGGCGAATTTCATCGAGCGAAGGCATGTGCAGCAATGCATGACTGAATGTCTGAATGGTCGAATATTCGATCCACATGTAGCTCTAATGAGGTTATGCATCCTCGAGCTCAAAAATCTTGACTTGAATCGGAGAGGAGAAAAAAGGGATTGTCCGTGGTAGCCATCCAGATCAATGGAAGTCTGTTAGCGGTCGCTGCAGAACATGGCTCATTTCAATTTGTAGGAGCCTTGTCGTCCGGCAATCGTAGCAAAATTCCCAGCAGAGTCCAGATCAGATATGCGCTTTTCCGTTGTTGAAACCCATCTTGGATGCATGTCCACCTTGAATACCCGCTCTCTCTCTCTATAAAAAACACCCCCGGTACCACAAGCAAATGTTTCTCCGGTATAAACGTCAAAACTCTTACCAGAATCCGCCAGCTACTTCAAGACGCAAATGGAACGAGTGCTGCTGGTAGATCTGGTCGAATCGGTCGGGTAGTCGGCGCCAAGTGGAGAGCTAGGTGACGGCTATGATCTTCAAAGCGGATGGAAATGAAGATGTCGAGATCGTGACGGAAGAAATCGACATGCCGATTGATTAGGCAGCCGAACGTGGCGCAGGTTTAGTTCTCCGCTCGAAGCCGCGGCGACCCAAACAAGCGAATGTGAGGATCCCAGAAACAGCTTGGAAACATGCATATAGGAGCGGGTTCAATGAAGCTCAGTCGATATGATATGATCCCGATTGGCCTGTCACTCAAAATCTCACGCTGGCTTCTTCCCCATGGTAAAATGGTTGATTTCGTTTGGCGATCAATTGAGACATAATGGATGGGCCACGAGCAAGCGGGCGATCAGCCTGATGAATGAAGGGTTGGATGAATGGAAAGCTGCATCTGCGATCATACTCCTTCACATCTGTACTGTTAATACTCATCATAATTCTTCTCCCATTCCGTCGTCCCTTTTTTCTTTTGTTCCTTTTTGCCCTTCTATTCATGCTCATTCTCTATCAGACGCCTTGCTTAGGCAGGATTCAAACATCATTCATTTCACGACTAGGAACCCTCTCAAACATACCTTCGTAAGTTTTCACCTTTTTATTCTGCTCAATGTCACGTTCTCTCTTCCCACTTGCGGAAGCAGCCCTCTCAATCTTCCTGCGTTTCCTTCGTAACTTCTCCGCCTCCGCGTCGCGCTTGTTATTCGAGTACTGCATCTTCTCAAACAGTTTGCGCTTTTTGTTACCCATCATCATCTTCCGGCGCTCGATCTCTTCGTCCTTTTCAACTTGAGCCGTTTGTCGTGCTTTGCGGGCTTTGGATTTGGATCCATTAGTGACGCTCGTGACCATGGGCACAGCACGACCGGAGGCTTCGGCTTCAAGTTCTTTTTGGTGTTGTGATTCCGAATCGAAGTCCGAGTCGGGGTCGGGAAGAGGGTCGTCGAAGCCCCCGAATGTGTCTGTCTCTTCGACTTTGTCTTGTTCTTCCTCTTCTGAGTCGTCGTCGTCCGCCGAGACAGCGACGTCCATGTCTCCTACATCGATGTCTTCGTCTTCGTCTTCATCTTTCTCAGCAGCAATTGCAGCCGTCTCGTCGGCATCTTCCTCATCGACAGCTTCATCCGCTTCACCTTCCAATTCCTGCTCCTCCAATGTCGCTCTTGGATCATACTGACCGTTTGTCGGTTTAATCCACGGGCTCAAGTGTGGCGGTAACGTTTCTCCAGGCGCATACAGGTCGGCCCGGAGGAGTTTTCCTTCGTTCACCGAGTCCCATATCCACTGTGGTTGAATGTATGTTCTACCAGGCATGATGTATCCCGGCTTGACGACTTGGAGGCTCTGGTCCTTTGCGTCTTCTTGGCCTTGGACGGCGGGAAGTGGTTGTGCCGGTGAGGGTCTGTCGACAACCTGGTGTGTAATTCTGGGATCTGTTTCGTCGTGAGTGAATGCGCCGTCCCCGAGAACGGCATCCCATCCGATTCGTTTACATCCGAAAGCTCGCAGGAGAAACTCGATCGGATGCCGGGGAGCTTCTCGGGAGATAAAGAAGGTTAAGGTTGAGAATAGTGTTGCAGCTGCGTCACCAGTGCGGTCAGGCTGTGGGAGAACATCGCCTTCTGGCGCTGCCGGGGTGAAGGCGTCGATTGCCCCGGAATCTGCTGGATCCTCGGTCTGTTCGTCCTGCTTGACGTCGTCGTCGGCCGTAATTTCCTGGGCAATTTGGTCGATCTGAGCTTGGAGCTCCTCTGAATTGCCGCTCTGTGCGTGACCATTCGTCATCTGTTTTGGCTCCTCTTTTGGTTCAACGGCTGCCGCCACACGGCGGCCCTCGAGGGTGAAGGCGGACAATTCTGCTCCTCGCTCATCACTTGCCACGTCAAATTTGGGTGGATAAACCAGACCAATCGAGGTGTAAAGTCTGTAGTTCACAAATCCGAGTAGCGTGCAGTAAAACTCGACAAATGTCCCCATTATTCGGTAATCCACATCCTGGGTTACTCTTTGCACAAACTTGTACGGCACCAGCCACATGATATCTTGGCCCTGGATCGTCGCCTGGTAGTATATACCTTTGATGGACAAGAAGGATTTGCGAAGGGAATTCGTGGTAATGAGGTAGTGCTCAAATTCATGGCAGAGTCGTTGGCAGCGGGCGATGACTTTGGCGGGCACCGCCGTGGTCGAGGGGAGATTTGCAAAGAGGAACAGAAGGGAGAGAGCGTCATCAAGATCTCGTAGGGCGTCGACGAATGTCGGGTATCTCTCTCGCACGATATGGTCCAGTTTGATCTTGGGCATGCCATATTTCTCCAACCGTACCGCATCTTGGACTTCATTGCGGGCGAGGGACCTTGCAATCTTTTTGGAAAGGGCTTTCTGTTCTCGGAATTTGCCCAGCAACGGTTCATGGAGGAGATATTGGATATCTTTCGTGTAGTAGAAGGTGGTGGAGTGGGTGGCAGATTTATGGGCTTTTTTGATATTTCGCGGTTCTCGAGGATAGATACCTTTGAAGATACAGAGTCTCCGAAAGTCGGGGAGGGATATTTGTAGTTTGCGGACGGCTTGTGTTCGAGTTATGTAGTTTTTCGCTTGGCCAGACTGGCCTTTCTTCTTTTGTTTGGCCATTTTTGACGCTGTGTGAGTAAGAGGATCTCATTATGGGAAAAAAATTATTTTGGAGGTGGAATTTACCCGGGCAGGTTTGCCGACAGAGGACAACTTCGTCGCCTCGACTCCCTTACAAGAAATCCATCTCATTTCTTCCGTGGCAATACCATCGTCGCCGGATCAATGTTGATCTCCTGGTTATAGCAGGAATGGTAATGTCGCTGGACCGCAAGACGGTCGCGATATATGCAGGTGCCGTGATTCTCCGCCTTCTGGTTTTCTTCGGCTGTCCGGACCTCTCCGACTTCCTGACCACCCAGGTCGAAATATCAACTCCAATATCAAGTTACAAACGACTTCAAGAAGGTCTTTTCCTATATCAACATGGACTCTCTCCATATGATGGTGGAGTCTTTCACCAAGCACCATTACTCTTGGTTATCTTCGAGATATTACCGCCTGCCGTGGTCTTTGTCGGCCTCGATATTCTGAATGCCACCTCTCTACATTCCATTGCCGAGAATCTACAAATACCTACGTCTCGTTTTCAGAAACTTGATGGCTCCGTGACTGCCGCCGCCTACCTCTTCAACCCTTTCACCATTCTGTCTTGCCTGGGAAGAAGCACCAGCATCTTCACCAACGCTGCCATCATTCAAGCTGTTTTGAATGCTCAATCGGGGAAGGCGATTCGAGCCATGTTCGGATTGGCCATGGGTACTTATTTGTCCATGTACCCGGCTCTTCTTCTGCCACCCATTCTACTCATGATTCACAAGAGCAAGGGCCAACAAACGTCCCTTCCAACTTCAATGGGTGCATATATCGGAGCCCTGGCAGCATTACTCGGCACGACACCAATTTTGACCGAGGGATTCGGGGACTTCCTTGCATCTTGTTACGGGGCACAAATGACTGTACCGGACCTTACGCCCAACGTCGGATTGTGGTGGTATTTCTTTATCGAAATTTTCGACTCCTTCCGAGACTTTTTCGTTGGAGTCTTCTGGCTACATCTGGTCGGATACGTTGGAGGAATGACCCTCAGACTTCAAAGCCAACCACTGTTTGTTATCGCCAGTCTATTGGGCTTGTTTGCCATCTTCAAACCATATCCGAGCATTGCGGATGTGTCTCTATATCTCGGGTTTCTTCCCATGTATCAACACGTTCTTCCATGTGAGTATGTCCCCATTCATCCAAATCGACCGGCTGACTTTCTCAGTAACTCGATACACTTTCATCGCGGCATCAGTATTGCTGTATTCAACCCTTCTTGGCCCGGCCTTTTACCACCTCTGGATTTATGCCGGTTCCGGCAATGCCAACTTCTTCTATGCCATCACGCTGGTGTGGAGTTTAGGATTGACCATTCTCGTGGGGGATACCCTGTTTGCGGTTATGCGCGATGAATGGGAAGTGGAACGACCCGAGATGAAGGGTAAAAGTGTTCGTCAGATATAAGAGTCGGCAGAGATCGAATCCATTCAGTCTTTCAATCGTTTCGAGAGAATGATATAACTCGGTTGTGTGATGGTGCCGTTCCGCATCTGGCGCGGTTCAGGAGAGAACTCGTCTTCTCGATAACCCAATCGGGTATACCATGCAATGGCTCGATAATTGGCTCTGAACACAGTCAACATGACTTTGGTCACGCCGACATTTTGACCGATCGTCTCGACGAAGTTGATCAATTTTTGGCCCAGTCCTTTGCCTTGCCATTCGGGCACGAAATGGATCTCGTAGATGTATACCACTTCGTACCCATCTTCATAAGTGATCATGAAGGAAATGAAGCCAATGACACGTCTTCCTTTGCTCTCGCTGAGGATAATGTATTTCATATCTGGTAACTTCATCTCCTTTCTCTTCTTGGTCGCTGACCATTTCATCTCGGAGTTCTGGTAGTCTTTGGCGCTGGTCTGCTCGATCAACTTCAGACATTCTTCCAACCAGTGACTCGGTACCGTCACGGCGTCTCCCCGTGTTTGTCGCAGGCCCAAGTTATCGTCCAATGTTGACATCAATGGCTCGTATTTGCCGAAAAAGTCTTCGGCTGAAAGAGAATTGGTAGACTCGACCAACTTCCCTTGCTCAATGGCCTTTGCTTGCGACTTATTCCTCAATATCCTCGTCGTCTCCTTTCTGACATCGGGATCGGACATGCTGCTGATTTGAAATTGACCCTCTCAGAGCGGCATGGACGGTATATTTTATTAACACCGGGATATATCGAACTGCGGCGTAGGACCCTCTACTGCACCGTTTTCGAAGCTTGTCAGTTCAGTTCTCCGCAACGTTCAATGAGGTCAGTTTCTTTTCCATAATTGGTCACCATTTCTACCTCTTCACCCGTGCTACTCGACCGCGAGACTCTTTGTGAACTTCTTCAAATTTGATCTGCTTGATCATCTGTTCCGGTCGCGAAATGACCCGACAATCAATGCTCACAACATAAATCCACCCGCTTTTTCACCTATCACCTGCATCATCCCAAGAAGCGATGGCATCACCAGCAACTTCGGCTTCATATATCCGTACACTATTATTCTCGTCTCGCCCTCGTCTCTCGTCCTCTCTCACTCGAACGGCACACCCTTCATACCGATTAATATCAACCGCCATCGGCAAAATGCACATGCACACGGTGCCCCAGCTCAATGATCCCTCCCTCCTCATTTCCAAGGCCTATGTGAATGGGGAATTCGTGGACTCAAGCACCTCACAAACTTTCGACGTTCACGACCCTGCCACAGGCAAGAAAATAGGTTCATGCGCCGAATTCAACAGAGAAGACACCGCCAAAGCCATAGCTGCGGCCGTGGATGCTTTTGCCTCCTTCCGCAAGACCCTCCCCCGCGAACGAGCCACTATGTTGCGCCATTGGTATAACTTGATGCAAGAGAATGCCGAAGATCTCGCCACCCTAATCACATGGGAAAACGGGAAGCCGTTCAACGATGCAAAAGGAGAAGTCGCCTACGCCGCCAATTTCTTCCAATGGTTCAGTGAAGAAGCCCCGCGCATCTATGGCGACACCATCGCCGCCTCTGTCCCCGGAAACCGAATAATAACCCTCAAACAACCCGTCGGTGTCTGCGGTCTCATAACGCCCTGGAACTTCCCAGCGGCGATGATCACGCGCAAAATCGGCCCGGCGTTAGCGGCGGGGTGCACAGTCGTCGCCAAGTCACCCGGTGAAACACCATTCACCGCGAACGCGATTGTGGAGCTTTCTCGACGAGCCGGAATTCCTCCGGGCGTCGTGAATATCGTGACCGCCCTCAAGAACACCGCTGAAATCGGCGAGATATTGACCACCGACCCCCGTATCAAGAAAGTCTCCTTCACAGGCAGCACGAACGTGGGCAAGTTGCTGCTGAAACAAGCAAGCGGGACTGTCAAGAAACTCTCCTTCGAGCTCGGTGGTAACTCCCCCTTTATCGTCTTCGACGACTGTCCTGACCTCGACACCGCCGTTGCGGGGGCCATCGCCTGCAAATTCCGCGCCTCGGGACAGACCTGCGTCTGCGCCAACAGAATATACGTCCAAAAGGGCATCTACGACGAATTCGCCGAGAAGTTCGCCGCGAAAGTGAAAGGTTTCCACGTCGGCCATGGCTTTGACGACGGCGTCACACATGGCCCCGTCATCCACGATCGGGCCATGGCTAAGGTCGACGCGCATGTTCAAGATGCGACCAAAAAGGGTGGCAAAGTCATTATCGGAGGCCAGAAATTGCCGGATCTCGGCTCCAACTTCTACGCTCCGACGGTCATCACGGGCGTGACGAACGAGATGCAAATCGCCCGGGAGGAAACCTTCGGTCCTGTGGCTGGTCTCTTCCCGTTCTCCACGGAGAAGGAAGTCGTGGCTCTCGCTAATGAAGCTCCCGTCGGGTTGGCAGGATACTTCTACTCGAGAGACGTGGGACGGGTTTACCGCGTCGCTGAGGCTCTAGAGGTCGGTATGATCGGTATCAACACGGGCTTGATCTCGGATCCGGCCAGTCCGTTCGGTGGTGTCAAGGAGAGCGGTTTCGGACGTGAGGGTTCGAAGTACGGTGTTGATGAGTACACGGTCATCAAGTCATTGACGGTCGGGGGAATCTCGAATGAGCTGCAAGGATAGAGATGGGTCGAGGTAGGTTTAATTTCGGTGTCGCTCTGGCTAAGGTTAAGGTTGAGGTCGAGGAAGTATTGAATTGAACATGAAAAGGTCGCGAACATGGAGATGATCACCGCTAATGAAAGAAGATGATGATGCCATCGACCAGCCGGGTATGCCACGCCGTGAGATAATGCGATCGCCCCCCTCTTGGTCCCATGCGATGTGCATCGCTCCAGTAGAATGATTGCCACAGCTCAGCTACGATGAACGTGGCGTATCGTACGCAATTCATATACAGCAAATTGTCAAAATGGAAACGAAATCAAAAAAAAAAAAAAAAAAAGCGCTCCATGTGGTTACTGCACATGCAGGGGTAGGAAATGGAAGCAGTCATCTTGCGTCTTTAGTATGGGCCAGCTTCATCCCAGCGTTCAACTAACTAGTGCAGTCTGTCTGGGAGCAGCTCCCTGCCTGAAAGGCATAGCACCCCACAGGATATCTCGAGCCGCCTCACTCACGAGCGTGGACAATCCCGGCACATCGAAGCGGCGAGATTCCCGTGGAAGCGAATATACGAGGTGAAAATGAAGGGAATGATCTGTTTGATGTACAACATGGAGGTCAATTTGGGAAAAATCAAATATCATGTTGTTCCTGCCCGAGGAAGTTTCCTAGGCGTGTTGATTGTTGACGCTGAGGGCTTCTACCGTGAAGGCTTCGCTGATTTAGCGCCTACCGGCAAAGCACACGGCGGCATATTTTACATATATGTGAGGCCTGGTTTGACGGTGATTGACGGAACCCGATTCATCGTGCTCCCTTTCCCTTTTAAGCATCCACGGGGAGCGTCTCAATCCACCCAGCCTCATGGGGTGGCGTCGGATTGTGGGGTGGCTGCTTCGGGATGCCTTTCTCGAGGTATTGTTTGGTGACCTGTTGATATTCTTCTTCCAGATCATTCTTGCCGGCCAGGAAATCAATCTTGGACTCTTTCCCTGGACGAGGAGTGTTGACTCGGTGTCTCGACCATCTCGTCTGATTTTCACCCAGCTTTTCGAGCGTGTAGGTGGCCTCGATGTCCACGGGCAGGGCGTGACCATGCCAATGGGCCGACTTGAATCCCCATTTGTGGGGAGCCTCACACACGGTAACCACCCAGTCCCCAACAAAATCGAACCGATCCTTCATGTGCATGTATTCGAGAAAATGCTCACCAGGTTGCATGGTGCGGTTGACGGCTTCGAGATCGTCCTCACCGCCAGAGCCATGGACTTTCCACGTGCCGAGACCCAACTTGATCCAGTTTGCAGGTACAGTAACAAACTTCCACACTTCCTCAATGGGAAGATCAATGATCTGAGAGGTCCGGCTATGTGTGACTCCTGACATCGTCGCAAAAGGATGTATGCAATTTCAGCGGATTTGTGGTCGAAGAACTCAGGGTCCAAATGGTTGTTGGTGCGAGTAAGGGGTCGTAGACAGGCCGAGAAGATTTCAGTACCGCTTTCTTATAACCCAAGGGTCAGAGTTAGAAGGTCCCTGCAAATGAAATCCTCTGTCGTCGATGTCGACCTGAGGAGACGATTGTAGAAGCTGGTCCGACTTGGAACCACAAGATCCATCCACATCCGAATTGGAGAGCCTACGGATCGTCGTGGTGTCGGTATAACCGAGTCGTTATAGACTGACAGCCTTCCGGATGGGCCCTGATGAGGAGAGAGCATGTCTGTGGCGGGGTCTCCGTATGTACATGAGGGAACATTCAATACTTCATCATAAATTGGCGCTCATGAGAATAATCTAAGATTTCGTCTCGAGTACACTGTAGCGTAGGTGTCTCGTTGGGCTCTGCTAGGCGGACATATTCTAAATTCCCGCTACTGCCACTATTGATCATTGCTCTCAGAAATTTTGGCTGGGCCCAAGGGGATTTTCCAAGATGATCTGGATTCTTTTGGGGCTCCCGGTAGTGGTGAGAGCCTCGTCCTTGCTGATCACTCCCCCATGGCGGGAAACCACTGACGGGGTCACAAGTTGATTGCCTCCGTTCTGGGGTCGATGCTGTACAATGTCTGCCTGCATCCACTTCGCGCGTACCCAGGCCCCAAGTTGTGGGCTGCGTCCAGGTTGCCGTGGATATGGTATTCGTGCAACGGCCAGGTCCATACCAAGATATTGGAATTGCACAAGAAGTTCGGAGGTATTGTCCGAATCGCTCCAAACGAGCTCTCCTACACCACGGGAGACGCTTGGAAGCAAATGTAAGGACCCATACAGAGAAAGCCAGGCCAGACAGCGCAGCTCACCCACACCAGTTATGGACATCGTTCACCGGAGATGATGAAAGATCTGAGGGGGGCCGGTATTCTCCCAACTTTCAAAGGGACCGATTCGATCATTACGGCTGCTCATAAAGATCATATACGTATGCGGCGAACTGTCGCCTATGCTTTCTCCGAGAAAGCACTCCGAGAGCAAGAACATCTCCTCCAAGGTTATGTGGATCTGATGATATCCAGGCTAAAGGACAAGTGTTCGGAGTGTCCACAGAACCTGGTCAATTGGTACAATTGGTGCACCTTTGATATGATGGGGGATCTTACATTCGCCGAGCCGTTTGGCTGCCTGAAGGAGGGTCAATATCATAACTGGGTCCGCATGATCTTCGACGGTGTCAAGGCGTACCCCTGGGTTCAAGCCGCCGTTTATTACAATTTGATCTGGTTTGTCAACTGGGTTACCCCCAAGCACCTCGCCGAGGCCAAACGGAATGCTGATGCCAATGCTTACGCCAAACTCGACCGCCGGCTCGAGAAAAAGGACTTGAACCGTAAGGATTTCATGAGCTATATTTTGCGGCATAATGACGAAAAAGGCCTTTCTTTGCCCGAGATGCAAGAAACCGCCGTCATTTTGATCATAGCCGGGAGCGAAACCACCGCTACCTTCCTCTCGGGGGCTACATATTATATCCTGCGGCATCCGGCAGTCTATACGCGGCTGGTCAGGGAAATCCGCCACCTTTTCTCGAACTATGAGGACATTACCATGGTCAAGACAAACGAATTGAAATACCTACCCGCAATCGTGGAGGAAACCTTTCGAATTTATCCCCCTTCGCCCAACGCATTTCCTCGCATTGTGCCGGGCAAGGGAGAATGGATCGAAGGGAGGTGGGTTCCAGGGAATACGACGGTCGGAGTCAATCAATATTCAGCAAGCCGCGATCCCCGAAACTTTTTCGAGCCTGAAAAATTCCTCCCCGAGCGTTGGTTACCGCAGTCAATGCACGCGGGAGGCGATCTTCCCGCAGAGAACTTTGCAGCAGATCAGAAGCAGGTGGTGCAACCCTTTTCCTTTGGTCCTCGAAACTGTATCGGCAGAAAGTAAGGTTTTCATATCTTCTTCTTCTTTTATTCCCTCTCATTCCACGACTCCTAATGCTAAATTTTCGACACAGCCTCGCTTATGCCGAACTTCAACTTATCCTTTCGAAGCTGCTCTGGACCTTCGACCTTCAGCTAGCACCTGACTGTGACAACGGCACATGGGCAACGAAGCAACCCACATATATGCTCTGGGAGAAGCCGGAGTTGAATGTCATCCTTACACCTGTGAAGAGGTAAAGAACCGCGTGGTACCAACACTCAGCGAAATCAAATCATGACGAATGCTGTTGTCCATTTGCAGGCAGTGGCCATGAATCTGTAAAGGACGAGAAGTCAACAATTGAAAGAACCTCTAGGCTTTCGAATAGGGCAAACAAACATGGTAGAACAAATGAGATTCGATCGATGGGAGTTGGTACATTAACTAGATCATGCATGCTTCTTCAAGTACTCTTTCGCTCAGAAGGATGGGATAATGCCGAATGCCACGGCCTCTCTTCAATCATGGTCTTCTTTCCTGACGGAGTCCATGGTCGTGCGGATCACCAATCCCGCTTGCACAAGGCACTGAATCATTCGCCACGTGCTCCGAGAGTCTTAGATTGCCAATTCGTGAAGTGTCCTCCCTCTCTTCTCTAAGGTTGGTTTGGCCTTCAAATCCCCCACATGTCGTTCTTGTCGAGTCGTCGCTATTCTTCTCAAGAATAGAACTGACGAGAGCGCCGGCATGACGCATGTCATTCGAGTATCATTACATCGGCCGCTGCTCTGACCCATCAAAGCGATGATTCATACATGCCAGACCCATACGGTGCAGATGGTGAAACTCGTATAGTGGAAGCCCAGTTTATTGACTAAAACGTGTTGTGGGAATTCTCTTTTGCGACCCCGTATTTGATCCCGACTTCACTCGAAGAGTGATATAAACCCCTTTTGTAGATCTGCTTTTGAGTGCAGGGATCGGGAAGATTTCACACGTCCAGCGTCCAGCGTCCAGCTTCCAGCTTCAGTCAAAGTCCGACGAGGCTTGGAACCCCTCGACGAAGCTAAACATGGCCGGCACTGGCTTTGAGACGAGGCTTTTTATCAATGGAGAGGTTCGTTGTATCGACCGTGATTCAAGGATTTCATGACTTCACCATCTCTTCAGTTGCTGACCCAACTTAGTATGTAGACGCAAAAACTCAGAGTCGGCTGACATGCTACAACCCGATTGACAACTCGGTCGTCACCTCTGATGTCCACGTAGCCCTGAAAGATGATGTCAACGATGCGGTGGTGGCAGCTCGACGAGCGTTTCCGGGCTGGGCGGCGGCTTCAGCAGTCACAAAGAGCAAGGCAATGTTGCGAGTGGCTGACCTGATTGAGGAGCACGCTGAGGCCTTTGCTCGGCTCGAGTCAATCTGCAGTGGGAAACCATTCGTGTCAACGACTGGTTATGAGGCTGCCATGGCGGCTAATACCTTCAGATGTGAGTGGATAGCCACAGCGCGCAATACCTTTTAACTTCTCTGTATAATCATCCCGAGCGTAGGGAGATGGGTTGTCGCTGGAAGGAGCCTAGAATTGGGGTTAGGGAATGGAAGACTGACGGTTCCATAAACAAATACAGATTATGCCGGTTTCACTGACAAGCTCGAAGGAGAGTCGTTCCCCCCGGACAACGGTTTCATGCGGGTGGTTCAGAGGGAGCCGATCGGTGTCTGCGCTGCGATCAACGCATTCAATGGGCCTTTGATTATGCTAGCCAACAAAAGCGCCCCTTGCCTTGCAGCAGGAAACACGATCATTATCAAAGCGAGCGAAAAGACGCCGCTCAGCACCTTGTTCTTCGGAAAGCTGGCGAACGAAGCTGGGTTTCCCGCGGGCACGGTCAATCTGATCTGTGGCGGAGCAGAGACCGGAGCCCTTCTGGCCTCCCACATGGACATCGACAAAATCTCATTTACCGGCAGCGGTACGACAGGGAAAAAAATTGCCCAAGCGGCTGCGGCCAGTAATTTGAAGAGAGTCACCTTGGAACTGGGGGGCAAGAGTCCAAGTATCATTTTTCCTGACGCTCATATGGACGTGGCCGTGAACTGGTGTGTCCAGGGGATTACTGCTAACACAGGCCAGGCCTGTATCGCTAGCTCAAGGGTATATGTACATCGCGACATCAAACAACAATTTATAGATCGTATCAGGACCGTATTTGAAGGTCTGCACATGGCGATGGGCAAAGACGTATTTGACCAGGGCACTCAGATCGGCCCCCTGGTCGACAAAGCGCATTTCGATCGGGTTTCAAGCTTTGTCGCGCATGGAAAGCAAGAAGCAACATTGGTGACAGGGGGACAAGCACTCTATGACCAGGTACGTCAGTATCACTGCTAAAAGTATTTTCGCGTGGGATGCGTAGAACTGCGGACGCTCATAACCTCGGTTAGGGTTGCTGGTTTACTCCCACTCTTTTCATCGATCCGTATCCGGACGCAAAAATCTACAAAGAGGAGATCTTTGGCCCAGTGGTGGTAGTGAGCGAGTTCGAAGATGAAAGAGATGTCATACAAAGAGCCAACAACACCACATTTGGCCTGTCAGGTGCCGTCTTCTCGCAAGATATCAACCGAGCTCTGAGGGTCGCCAGTCAGATTCGCAGCGGTACTGTTTGTGTGAATTGTTGCACAATGATCGATTACACGGTTCCCTTTGGTGGAATGAAGCAGAGTGGTTGGGGAAGGGAACTCGGCAAGGTAAGGAAGGACTTCACATGAATTTATCTTTGGCCTATCTGAGACTGACAGCTTTCTCAGGACGGTATCTTGGCCTATACCGAGCCCAAGACCATGTTTATCAAGTAAGGTCTCCTTTCATGCCATGATTTGAACAAGGTTGCTGATCTTGCATTTAGCATGACTTACTGAAAAGGGGGCAAAGACTTCAGAATCATGTGATGTTGAATGAAGGCGTGGACTTAGCAGTCAATCAAATGATGGGAAAATGGGATATGTTGTACTCCGCTCGATTGACACTCATAACACTGAATCTTATGAAGGCGCATAAATAAACGTAGCCCCCCTGACATTGGCAGTCTGGCGCTGACTCGCCTGTCATAAATGTGCCCCACTCTGTGAGTACTCGACCCGCTGCGCTTCCCTTCAATTGAGTTGGGAAAGGGTGGGGAGGTTCTGACATTACTTAAATCCGTTCGAGTGCTCAAACATTCACTTTGGAGAGACAGGGGGACGCAGTTATTGCGAGCTGGAGTCCTCAATGCGCTTCCTCTTCATCCACCCAAATTGTGGCCCTTGAAAATACTGAACCTGAGACCAACTGTACAGGATTCATTTATCCCAAGATGCCGTGTCAGAAATTGAACCAGAGCCTCGAGGAGCGCGGGAAGCGTGCTGTTCGTATTGCGAATTGTTCTGGAGCAGCAGGTCCGCCCCGTCAAATCGGCAACGTGCATCCAACTGGTACTAAGTGACATGTTACAGGTGATCCGGGTTATCAGATGCTGAGACAGGCAAGCGATGGCGAAGTGGATTTTATCACGGGAGACTATCTTGCTGAGGTCAATTTAGCTGAGAACGGTAAGAACCTGTTATTCCTGCGCATGCCCATGTCCTCATGGGAAACAGCGCAGGCAATGGCCGCCGGGAAGCATGAAGGCTTCGCTGCAACTGCTTGGGATGGAATCAGTCAAAGCGTGCAAGTGGTGGCCGAAAAGGGAATCAAAATCGTCATCAACGGCGGCGCTCTCAACCCGGAAGGCCTAGCCAGGAAGTGCCAGAAGTTGGTTCGTCTTCCAACCTTCCACATGTATGTGGCCGAGCTCGACCTAAATGTCCTTGTAGGTTGAGGAGAGAAACCTCCACCTCCAGATCGCGTGGGTATCGGGGGATAATGTCCTTGCCGACGTCCAGAGGCAATTGGAGGGCTCAGGACAACTCCCTGAGCATCTTGATGCCGAAAACGAGGATGTGATCTTGGCCAGGAATGTCACCGACCTGTTGAAGCCGGGCAAAGCCCTGGTCTCTGCCAATGCCTACCTGGGCGCCCGCGGGATTGTCAAGGCACTCGAAGCAGGAGGCGATATTATTATCTGTGGACGGGTTGCTGACGCCAGTCCTGTTATCGGGGCCGCATGGTGGTGGCATGGATGGGCAGACAATGATTGGGATGCGTTGGCCGGCTCCCTGGTGGCCGGACATCTGATTGAGTGCTCCGCATATGTGACCGGAGCCAACTTTGCAGGATTCGACGAGGTCCCTCTTGACAAGCTGATCGACTTGCCCTTTGGTATCGCGGAAGTCGAAGCCGACGGTTCAGTGGTGGTGACGAAACACGAAAGATCCAACGGACTCGTGACGGCCGACACAGTCAAATGCCAATTTCTGTACGAACTTCAGGGCGAGGTCTATCTCAACAGCGACGTCACCGCGCATATGCATGATGTCCAAGTGGAAGAGGTCGGGCTGAACAGGTACGAGCATCGATCCTGCTTCAGTTAGCTCCAACTAATGAACAACATGATCCAGGGTTCGTCTATGGGGCATCAAGGGCGGCCCACCACCGCCCACAACCAAGTTAGCCATCTTTTACCAGGGCGGATTTGAATCCCAGTTGCTGTTTAACGCTGCAGGATACGCTACGGGACATAAGTTCCAGCTCTGGAAGAAGCAGATGTTGCATGCCCTCGAAAAAAACAAGGTACGAGACCAGTTTGACGCGCTCGAGTTCCAACAGTAGGCAACCCCCAATCCTAATTTGATCTTCTCCCAAGGGGGTAATATTTGACTGACTGAAATCAAAAGCATCGGCGTGCCAGAGAGCGATCCGCGAAGTCAGTTGAGCAGTACCACGTACTTTCGACTCCTCGCGCAAGCGTCGGAACCATCCACCCTTCAACAGTTATTGACATCTTTTATGGAATTTGGCATGCAGCATTATTCTGGTAACAATCCCTCAGTGAGCCATAAGGCGGTGTTCCCACTGCAGTGTGCATATCTGACGACGCTTCGGTTTTCCTCACAGGAATGCATTGCTCGCTGGACTTCAGGACAGCATTTCCGCGGCCCTTCCTTGCTTACTATCCTGCTGTCATGCGGCAGGACCAATTGCAGGAAAAAGCACATCTTTTGGGTGAATATGGCTCACAGGCCTCGATCGTCGATGCTGGCCACCCTCCCACGTATAAGAAACCCGGGAAACGAGCAAATTACGACACTGCGTACCCAGTATCTGTTGCATCGATGGGCGAGACACAGTCGGAACTATTGCTGGGCGACATTGCTCTTGCCCGGTCCGGTGATAAGGGGGCCAATATCAACGCCGGATTTTTCGTCCGCGACCCTCAGCTCTGGGACTGGTTCCGAAGTTACATGAGTCGAAGCAGACTCAAAACCCTGATCGGAGACGACTGGAAAGAAGGCTCCTACTTCATCGAGAGAGTTGAATTCCCTAATATTTACGCCGTGCACTTTGTCGTGTATGGGATTCTCGGCAGAGGGGTTAGCTCGGCCACCAATCTCGATATCTTGGGCAAAGGTTTCGCCGACTATATCCGGGCGAAGAAGATCAGTATCCCTAAGTCATTGGCAGCAAAGATAGACCCAAGACCAATCCTTTCGTGGGATGAGCCATGAGAATTCTCGCTGGCCTCTTGAATGGGAATGAAGAGGACGCTGGGATCTTTGTGAGAAGACGCCAAGAACCGCTAGTCTCGATTAATGCAATGCGCTCGACCAACCAGCAACACCATGTTTATGTAACAAATGCTCCACTCCTACGTGATTCGCGCGACGTCAATACCAACGTTGACACCAACACAACAATGAAGCTGAGCCAGGTCCAGATTCGATGACTCACAGAGAGACGCTGTCACAATCTCTACAGATTCAACTATGCTGTCGCCGAATGAATGCAGATTCGCCATGGAGAATGCTAGAACGTCCATAGACTATCGATGTTCATTGGTAGTACGGCGTATATCATCCCCAATTCGGTTGATGGCACGTACAAGCATGAAAATCCACAACCAGTATCTTGATTCAGACATGGAATAGATACACTGGACGAAATCGGTGTTTCTGGGGAGCAGGATCCCATGAATGATAGCTTTGCCGGGACCCTCGTGCATAGTGTCGTGGTTGACGAGTCGGCGTCGATTCTGGGTTTATGCTATGGACCTGACTTTGTCGGGCCATGAGAGGGTCGGCGGATAGGGGACCGAAGAAACGGTACCCGCTAAGTCAACCCGCAAAGACAGAGATCAGCATGGATTCGTGTTCCGGAAGTGGAGCATAGAATCCCGGAGAGAATCAAAAAGTGTCAAAAAAAAAAAAAAAAAAAAAAAAAATCTCCAACGACTGACATTGTCATCGTAATGGAGAAGCCAGTGCCACGAGCTGGAAAGATCGCGAGCCAGATTCCGGGGCCCCCTGGGCATTGGGAAAATCTCAGTATTTCATCCTTCTCTGTATTCAGCATATCCATTGACTGACCCGGCCCAGACTTAAATTCTATCGATCACCTAGGTCTTTTGGCGTCTTCATCACTCCTTCTCCTTTCGATTCCATCCTCTTGCTGTGTCTCTGTTTTGGAGTTGCTTGTTTAGTTGAGCCCATCCGTCAGACTCTTCCTGCTAGCCATGGCTGAAGACAAGGGCGACACCGTGGTTACTCACCATGACCTGGCACCCGCGGGGACACATGTCAGTGATCAATTCCACGAACACGACATCACCGATGCATCTCAGATGCCTCAACCCGCTTCGTCCAAGCGATGGATGGCCATAGGATCCCTCATCTTCCTATACAACATCTCCCTGGGCGGATTTTTGTGCGTGGTGCCCATTATTCAGTACATGAATCGGGACCTCGGGCCCGATCCGTCATACACCTGGCTGGCTTCCTCCTGGACGGTCGCTTCAGGAGTCGGATTGATCGTTGCCGGATCATTGTCCGACCTGATTGGAAGACGATGGTTCTGCATTTCCACGGGTCTCCTAGGCATTCTGGCTGCTTTGATTGGTGCACTCGCTCAGGATGTTCCAACCGGTAAGTGGTCTTTATTCTGGTTTAGAACAGGGGGAACGAGAAGAAAACTTGTTCCTGTCCATCCCACCCACGAGCGCACGATCGATTCTGACGCCTAGGTTAGCAATTGGCGCCATGGCTGTTATGGGTCTCAACGGAGGCTTAGCAGTCAACTCCTTCGTCGCCGTGGCCGAATTGGTGGCGACCAAACACAGAGGTTATGTCATCGGCGTTATGAACGGATCGGCAATTTTCTGGGTGTCATGTGGTTCGCTTATCGGTCATGAGATGACGGTCAAAACAAAGCCTGGCTGGAGGTCCATCTTCTGGATGATACTGGCAGTCAACGTCGTGGGAACCGTATTCACCTTCTTGACATACTTCCCAGCTCCTGCCTTGGGAGGGAGAAACCTCAGCAAGAGGAAGTTGATTAAGGATTTTGACTACTTTGGCCTCCTGGGGATTGTGGTGAGTGGTATTCACAGTTATTGTTATCGTTACGGTGTTCTATGGACGTTCTTTACTTACAGAGAGACAATATCCAGGTTGGACCCACCATGTTCCTCATGGGTATCATCTGGATCCCAGAACACGGTTCCACCAGCGGAGAATTCGTTGGGCCTTTTGTCGCCGGGACAGTCATTCTCGTGGCGCTTGGTCTCTATGAGAATTACGGCGCAAAGAACCCTCTTCTACATCCTTTCTTGTTCAAGCGGATTCGGACCTTTACCATGCTCTTGGTCACGGCTTTTGTTGGGGGGATGTTGTTCTACTCTCTCCAGGCTTTCTTCCCAACATACTTGTCCACCGTTTACGATGGTACTGACGGAAGGCAAGTCGGGATTGACGGCATCCCCTTCGGCATCGGCACCCAAGTCGGCGGAGTCGGTTCTGCCATACTTTTACCCATCATCGGGCCCAAGATCGGGACCATGTGGATGGTCGCATTCGGCGTCCTCTTACAAGTCCTATTCATTCCGCTGATGTGCCTGCCGGGACTAAACACCAAAGGCATGGCTTTGGCATTTTCCTGCCTCGGTGGAATAGGTCCGTTTTTCGCTCGGGAGCCTGTGTGATTAAGTAAAAATTCTAACCACTTTCCCAGGTATTGGCATCATTGAGCTCTTGACCATTCTGCTGATTCAGCTTGCAACACCTGACGAATGGATTGGATTTGCAAATGGGGCCATAGGACTCCTGAGGTGCATGGGGGGATCCGTGGGCACTGCAATCTACACCACCATCTTCCAGAGCAAAGCCAGCCAATTGATTCCTCGAGATGTTGCAGCGGTAGCAATCCAGGCGGGACTTCCGCAGTCTTCCCTTCTTGAGTTCCTAGGAGTCTTGACGGGCGCCATCACTACTACTCCTATTTCCGCAGTTCCTGGCGTCACGCCCGGCATCATCGAGATTTCGAGTCTGGCATTGAGACGAGCTTATATGGACTCATTCAAATACGTGTGGTACGCCAGCATCCCTTTTGGGGTTGTTTCCCTGGCCTGCGCTCTCTCCACCAAAGATGTAAGTCAAATCACCACCCCATTACGACACGTAGTCGCCAAATATCAAGCCGGTCTCTCTTTTCCCTCCATACACCAGTGCAAGACTCATGAATGACGATGCTTAGCTGTCTCCGAACCTGACTATGAAGGTGGCTCAACACATCAAGTCTGAGCTATCCATCGAGGACGCGGAAGGTCAGGGTGTACCGAGCGAAGCGAACACAACGGTGCCCATCCACGTGAAGCCAGAACATGTGGCTTCCCGGGCCAGGAGAAGCTCGTAGTTCTTCTCATCCATTCCTGTTTGGAAGATTCTCAAGACAGGGGAACGTAGGTTTTAGATTGAACTTGGTCCGGGAAAGCTGACTACAAGAGGATGAAAGCGATTCCATCTCCAGGCCGATTGCTGATAGGTCGTTTGATCAAGGCGCTGCTAGGAGCGGCCAGAGAGTTTCTTTCAATGCTCTCTTTCCTCGTTTCCTGCTGGCACGTACTTTAGCCCATCCAGAAGACGTAGTCGAATGCCCAAACTATACACGCCTCAGCAGCTGAAGACGATGTGACATTCCAACCTCCACATGCCTCCCTGGGGAGGTGAAAGGTCGTTTTCGAAGCTGGAAAAGCCTTCTCAGCTTCCTCGACTGCATTTATTTGAACGTCGCCAACAATGCTGGTACATAGTAACAATGTCCTTGTGAAGGTAAAACTCCGCTCGACTATAATGTTCACTAAAGAGATATAACTGCTTTTCGGGATGAGAAGGGACCGATCACGTTGTTCTTCGGGACACGCTATAGTTTTCAATACAATGGGATAACGCTGCGTACGACGCACTATGTCCACCCATACATGGTAGCTTTCGGCCATAATCACCGGGAATATTCTTGGTCGCTGATCGCATAACCGGGCTTCCGATCCCTTTGGTGTCTCAACGACGGATATCGTTTTCCGTATCCATCCAGTTCATCACCGGCTCCTATACTCTTCTTTTCCATCGAAATGTCTATGGTTACTCAGAAATTGACCATTGGACTGGAGCATCTTTCGCTGGCTCCATCTTTGCACACAACTAGTTAAATCCGTTTAGAGAAAGGTACATTCCCGCTGGGATCATGAATGACGAGACAGGTCTTCTCTTCTACGGCCCATTCCCCCAAAACAAGAACTAGAATGTTGAGGAGTGCATCGAGCCTTTCTTGGTTTTTCAAGGGGACACACACGCACGCGAAGAGACGCAGAGTATAGAGAAATGAAACAATTAGAGCTTTGTGTGTGGTTGCTCAACGATCCTGTCGACGACATCCTCCCTGCGTGACAGGCACCCAGGTGCGGAACCGTTCATCACTACCAACCTCCTCTTTGCCAGGGAGTAAGTAGTGGTGCTGAATTCCTCACTTTTTAATAGTCGTCAGAATCCATTGACAGAACTTGCGCGCTGCTGCACCTTCTTTGAAACCCATGACGATATCAGAAATTGGGGAATCATGTGCTTCGCCAGGACTGTTGAAAAACTCCACCTCTGGGTGATGAACCTGTGAAGAGGGGCGTTAGGAGACGAATGTTTAAGGCACTCCCTTTTTGAATGGGACACATCTGACCTTGACCTTGGTTGCAAAATTCTCAATGTCGTCAAAGAATAATTCGGTACCCCCGGCGACGATGCACAATACCTTGGTCTTTAGGCCAGACCACCACGCAGGCTCGGCGTTGAGAGGAACAGTATAATTGTCCATCGGAGCATTGCCAATGAATGCCTTGGACCATTTTTGAAGAGTCCCAATATCCAGACAGTCCTTATAGAGATTCTTAGACATGGACGGAGAGTTGGTGACGAATGTCACCCATGGCGATATCAAGATAGTCCCTGCAATCGGATCAGTTGCGTTTGTTGTGGGGAGCTCAGGATGTGGATGAGCTAGATGCGAGAGGAGTCCTAAAGCTAGGTGGCCTCCAGCTGAATCACCGGCGAGCAAGATCTGATCGGGCTCGTTAGCAGACAGAGATCATTCGGTCACCCTTATCGGCCTCTGCGCCTACCCGGGAGGGAGGAAGTTTCCGTGTCTCAGTCAAGTATTTGTACGCGTAAGTCGCCTGCTTCAGCTGCGATGGATATTGAGCAGAAGGCGCCAATCCTGGAGAACAGCATGACTAACAGCACTCATATTCCTGTGTTGCCAGGCGCTACTTACCATATTCGAGTATCAGCACAGATAAAGACGAATTTTGGGAAGTGGCTTGGCCTTGAAGATCCGAAAGTAGTTGGAAATGAGCAACGGTGGCTGGCATGGCATATCCACCTCCTAGACACGCGATATTAGGTACGGCAAGGTAATGACGCTATGTAGCCTCGGCTTCGACCACGGCCCTTACCGTGGAAGAAAAGCAGGACCGTGTCCGCCGCCTTGTGCCCAAGCCAGTACGCCGTCGATCCATCTTCGAGCGTCGAAGCCTTGAAAGGGAGCGACATCGATTTAACAAAAGCAGCATATGCCTCGGTGGTGGAAGGTGTGGTCGCTCTAGCCGTCTTGGTCAGCTCGGTGGTACAACATACCATCGAGATCTGGTGGACCGCACTGCAATTGGTGGGTTGGGGTATATTTCATGTACGCCCTCATGGCAGTGAACAACACATGATGTTTGTATGAGGTCGGACCTGAGTTTCCTCGGAAAGGGCCGGTAATGACAGCACCAATGGTCGAGATGGCTGCCCCGGGTGTTTTAGTTGATGGACTTTGTTTATGGGTCTAGACGTAGCAGCCTCGCCGTGGCAGGTGTCTTCGGACATCGGAAAGGCCGCTCACCTGTTTTGCAGATCGACGTGATGAGACGGACGTAATCGATGGTAGACAGTTTTGGCTTGTTTGATACCATGGTGACTGAGAGCAGTAAGGAGTTCGACTTTGTTTCAATTCCTTCGCGTGTTGCACGTAGATGGAATCCTCCTCATGCACGTTTCTTTCCGTGTTGGACCCTAGAGTGCGGAGCCATGTCGATTTATGTACGAGTCTTGCAGGAGTGGCCTAAGCTCCTGCCGTTCATTTGCCTGGGTGGACAATAACATGGATGGTCCCCGCTTCACCCGTTTGCCATAAGACTGGCTATAGGGACCGATGGCGCGGTACTGGCAGTTGGAGGCGCCGGAATTGGACTTGAAGTTCCGATGAGCGAGCTTCAGAGGGACAATCACCGGAAAGGAGGCGAAATATTTGATCAAAATGTTGAATAGTTCCCTTTCGTCCACAGAGTATGCGACCAACCACTTCGATTCAGCGCTGAATCAGTGGCTTACGTTGTGGAGGATTCGGCGGGAGCAGAGTCTGCACCACACCGTCGCATCGAAAATGTCAGTCGGTTGAGAAGGTCCGATTGAGTATCCGGGAAAAAACCCCCGCAGACGAAGGTGGCCTCCTTATATTTCTGCTCATCAGGTCTGTGTTCGGACCTGGAGGGCCCCTAGCCATAGAAAAGTTTCGGGAAGCGGTCTACGACATCTGACGGATCGGCCTTGAAATACCCCCGTTTTGTTGTTGTCCCTTTTTCACATACACATATCAAGTACTTTTCGAAGGAATCGCAATTCAATGCCACGCGTTTAATCACGCCAGCCCTCTCTGACGAACGCGGCTGTGTTTAGTACCGGCCTTGAGATTGACCGTTTTCGAGATGAATGGACTCGTTGACTATTCGGTTCCCGAGGAAGCCGAAAAGGTTCTCACCAATGGCATCTTCAACAACCCTCTAGTCCAAAAATTCCTGCCTCCAGAGACAAAGGAATGCTCGAACATCGCATTCGAAGGGAGCCCAGATCCTAGCATTCCCATCAACTGGCGCTTTGCTGAAAGTGTCAGTGCCCTGAAGGGTTATGAGGCTGCAGTTCTGAGTGTCCTGCTCAGGCGTAAATATGGGATCAATCCTCCTCAAATTAGGATCAATACGTGAGTATATAATCGATGATAGCGTGACAATACTGTGGTTGAGACGATGTGTTGCAGCGACCATGCGCAGCTCTTCATAATGTCGAGTCTGTTATGGACCATTGATCCCGAAGGTGACAATCTGAATGCGGGATCGATTCTGCACCCAGAGAGCCGCAAGAAGTTAGAGGCCTTCTTTCCAGACTGCGACAAGCATCGGTCAAATTCATCTCTGCACCGAATGGCCGCCACTAATATCTATCGGTGTAAGGACGGACGATACTTTCATCTGCACGGTATGTTATCCTAGTTTTGTCAAGGGAGGTAGCAAGGATTGACCGCTTGCTACAGGGTCAATGAACCCTGACCCAGTGCTGAAAAGTATTGGATTGCCCTTGGACGCTCCGGCGAAAACTCATGAGGAGGCGATATCTCCTTTCATCGATGCCATCTCTAATACTGACTCCAAGGACCTGCAGCATTTAGAGACTGATGTGTACCAACAGGCTGGCACAATATGTTGGAGCACTGATGAGTACCGCAAGAGCGAACATGGTAAGGCCAACGAACATATTGGGCTTTTCGAGATTCATTCTCACCCAAATGACGGCCAAAAACCGTGTTGGTGGGCAGATGTACCTAGCACATCGGCCTCACGACCGCTAGCAGGCTTGAAGGTTGTAGACCTTACCCGTATCATTGCGGGGCCTGCCGTATCGCGAGGTCTAGCGGAGCTTGGTTCCAGTGTGATGAGAATTACCGCACCACATCTCCCTGACTTGTCTGCTCTGCACGTCGATCTGAACTTTGGGAAATGGAATGCATCCCTTGATCTCCGACAGGATGATGACCGCCAAAAGCTCCGCGAGCTCATTCTAGACGCCGACGTTTTCCTGCAAGGTTATAGGCCCGGCGTCTTAGACAAATACGGTTTCGGCGAAAAGGATATCATCGAATTGTGCTCGAGTCGCGAGCGCGGGATTATATATGCCCGTGAGAACTGTTACGGCTGGCAAGGTCCTTGGAAAGACAGGAGTGGATGGCAACAGATCAGCGATGCCGTGAGTCGGGATCAATGTTTCTTTCCAAGGGAGTAGGAAGGATGGAGCTGTTGACCAGAGCTAGAACTGTGGTGTGTCCCTCGAATTTGGGCGAGCAATGGGTCTCGACGAGCCTGTGACTCCTGTTTTTCCCAATTCTGACTATTGGTGAGATCCTTCCTTCGGGGCAAACATGGTATGAACATAAGCTCACCATTTCATAGCTCGGGCATTGCCGGTGCCGTCGGCATTCTCACGGCGCTGCTCCAGCGAGCCGAACGAGGTGGCTCCTACACGGTCGACGTAAGTAAACTCTCTCTCTCTCTCTCTGTGTGTGTGTGTGGCGGGATGATGACGATAATTTGGCTGCTAATCCGTTATCTAATCTCTTTTATTCCCCCTCTCCAGATCGCTTTGAATTACTATTCGAGATGGCTGGTTGACAGTGTTGGCACCTATCCTGATTCTGTCTGGGAGGCGGTTTGGAAGCGCAACGGATCTCAAGTCTTTCACCATTCTGACCATATGCCGCGCACGCTTCCTGCGTATTTGAGGATGTTGATGGGAAACAGCGGGGCCAAACTATTTCGACCCGATTTCTTTCACACCCATTTCGTGTCGACAATCGAGAAGCCAATCAAGATCGTGGCACCGGTACTGCGATTTGTGGATAACGTAGTAAAGCCGGGTTACGATGTTTCGACGCGAGGAAATGGGGTGGACCAATCGAGATGGCCCATCGACCTCTCCGTAGACACCGTGTTTTAGTTCCACAAGGAATATTTTTCCTTGTCGGATTCCCCAACCCCGCCGCCGGGCCTAGGAAAGGGGGGAGAGGAAATGGGCGCATACAGCGAAGTCGAAAAGCGTGGAGAGATCACTTGCTTCCTCTCCCCAGAATGAGCTTGACCCGGCAGGACAAGTTGAACAAGAAGTCTTGCGCTTGAGGCGAGATTGTAACTCTGAGCTACAAAACAAGGGGGACTCATACACTTTTTCAGAGGTCAGTTGTGTCAAGGATGGGCACCGCTTCATGATTGTGCGGACAGCCTGCCTAAATACTTCCTTTTGGGCCATAATTTTTACTAAGCGGTTCAATTAAGAGACAATATCTTCTCTTTCATTCGGTTTGTTGTGAACAAAGAACAGGACTTCGAAAGTAGATGTCTCTGAGAACGCGAAATAGCAAATGAAGTCAGGGCCCGCTAGCCAAATCAATGCAGGGCATGGCAAGATAGATCTTGGGAAAGGAAATGATAGCAGAGCTGCTTTGACTTGACACTAATGAGTTTCTTTCAGAGTATACTGAGAGATGGAGGTCTGAGCCATTGAAGCCAGATGTCAAGCGGCAAGATAGGGAGAACTAATCCGCGCCAGACCATCGAGAAAATCTACCTCACTGCAGGTGCTGAGGTGACCGTCGGTATTCCTTCGGCGAAATGTGGATACTTGAGAGCAAATTCGCGTCCCAAAGTCCACGATTCTAGTCGTGTCAACGCCATAAAGAAGTTCGGTGAGAATATGAGGTGGTTCTGGTCGTCAGGTATCAAACACTCCAAATTTTTAGGATACCTGATGTTGACACTGGTCGAGAAAAGCGAAAAAATCTCGTCCATATTAGAGTCTTGAAAATATTTGATCAAATTATCCCGCAGTTGAGGGAAGACTAGATTATCAAACATGGGACAATGTGGCTGGGTTAACTGTAGAGATGTCGGACGGAAGAAAGCAGGGATATTGAGATATCGCTCTTCCGAAGGACAAATACGCCACTTGGTGTAAACGTATACAAGCCAGCCACAGGCTAGCCTCTCCATGACGCCAAAGCTGTAGTCCTTCAATGTGATGTAAATCGAATTCGCCACTGGATTTTTGGTGGAACCATACAAAAGGTCTTGCGGATAAGGAAGATCAGGCATGATGGACACAATATCAGGACAGGAAAGCCATGGGCAATAGGATTCGCTCTGAATATTGGCGGCGCTCATCGGTACTTGAGCCCAGTAAGGCACGGATACAGACATACGTCGGGAGATTTCCAAGCCACCGGATTCTGGATGTCGATGATGGTCGTTCTTGTCTAATGTGGTGACTGTTGAGTCGGACCAGTCTTCTGAGTGTCTCTCAGGGAGACTCTCGGTTAGAGGACTGATAATTGATCGATGTCGGTCTGGGTGCTCAGTTGAATGTGAACCTGTAGGCGGAGAATCCATGCCTAGGCAGGAGTCGAAGGGGACATCTCCGCGAGCCGGTAATGAGGATCGAATGTTATCAAAGTGTTTTTGGAGAAGTGCAACGACGGCATTCAAGACAAATTGTGCAGAGACCTGCGTGACGGTGGTATCGCCATGAGGAGGGAGAGCTATCAAGGGCTCTGGCGTACGAGCCTGGTCAGGAGGCTCTTCTGTAGGATGTGATATCCCTGGAGATAACACGGGAGGCGATACCAGCAGAGTGCTTTCAGGCGCTTCAGTTTCAGCAGAAGTCCGCGGCGCCGCGCGAGCAATGGCCGGCACGGGGTAAGCCTCAGGGCGCAAGAGATCTGTCGAAGCCATTGTGTCGGCATTCCAATCCACCAGCAGCTTGAGTAGTGCCTGTTGTCTCTCCAAGAGAGCCTTGTTCTGCTTCTTCAGTTTATCGATGGTGTCCTCCAGTTGACGGTAATGCTGCGGTCTATGCTGGTCCCGATAGAAAGCAAGCTCTTCTTCGAGCTTCCTCACATGTGCCTCCCTCTTTTCCCGTCTCTTTTGCTGGGCTCGCCGGTCTCTGGCGCGCTTTTTGTCGGCGGAGGACATGGGAGGTCCTTTTTCATCGATAGCACGACTAGCTGTCATGTTGGCCGGGCGGATCAAGAGATAACCGGGGTAGCAAGGCTCGCTTCTGAGCTGGTTTGAAGGTTAAGATAATAGGGTGGTGAGTGCAGCCCACAGGCAATCAGTAGAGAGTGCGCAGGTGCATTGGGCTGCAACAATACAAAGTGTAGGGAAGCAATGTAGTTGTGTATTGTACCTACTTGTCACCATGGCTAGCGGATTTCCAGCATGGTTTTCCGGGGGAAACAATCTGGGGCAAGTCACGTGTGATAACACCTTTCCCCATTGGCTCAGGATTTCCGGGGGGGTCATCCCTACACCCCCATGAATATCGTCACCTGAGCGTATTAACATTCAACACTCACGATCTCTGAATTCCCTCCTCCCGTACAAGTCGCCAGCACGACACCTCAGTCTAGAGTTGACCAAAAGTAGTGGGGCCTTGGCTGGGGCAAGAAGTTAGTCGGAGAGTCTGCGGCTGAGATCTTATTCGTTGGGTCCGACCGCTGATTCAGTGGTAGAACTCTCCCTTTGTCGGGAGACTTATTCAGCCGAAGAGCAGGCTTGTCCATGATCATGAAGAAGACCCTTGCCAAGAAAAGAAAAGTCCATGCTGCCTCTCGTCTCACTCACGGGGCGAGAACAACCCAAACATAATGGGCCACTAAATTGAATTGAGCCGAGATATCAACATGGACGAATGAATCATCCCAGAAACGGAGATTTGAACCTCAGCAAAGGCACAAGAGGTGGTCGGGCGCACAATGATATTTATAGACTGGCCTCCTGGCCTCAATCTCACGAGGATCGATTGTGTCGATTGTCCACGCCCACAAGCACGGAGACGGCCAACATGATTTCCCCAGTCTACCAAATTCCTGAGAAGCCCCTCCACTCCGGGCGACCTGTGAGGATTATTTGTATCGGAGCTGGGGCTTCGGGCCTGTTGCTTGCGTACAAAGTCAAGTATAATTTCGACGAGAAAGACGTCGAAATACAAGTCTATGAGAAAAACAAAGACCTCGGGGGCACGTGGTTGGAGAATAGGTACATATCTCCATACCGGGTACTTCTGCCTGACCGTTTATTCAGTGCTGACGAGCATCCAGATACCCCGGGTGTGCTTGTGATTGCCCAGCTCACACGTTCGTGTTTCCTTTCCTTTTATGGGCCTGCCTCGGCCGTCCGCTCGTTCCCAGACACTGATCTTGCCAGGTATACGTGGTCCTTTGAACCCAAGACGGACTGGTCACAGGCGTATGCCACCTCACCCGAGATATACGAGTATTTTAGAGATTTTGCCCAAAAATACGATCTCGAGAAGTATATCCAGTATGAGAGTCCAGTTACAGGAGCTACCTGGGATGCGGATTCTGGAAAATGGCTTGTCGAGATGACCACCCCAGCCGGGAAGAAAGAAGACTCTTGCGATATCCTGATTAACGCAGGAGGTATATTGAATGCCTGGAGATGGCCGGCCATCCCTGGTTTGGATAGTTTTGCAGGTCCAAAACTACATTCGGCAAATTGGGATCAGAGTCTGGATCTCACAGACAAGAAAATTGGCCTGATTGGAAATGGGTAATTGGCTTTCCACCTTTGAGGAAAATGTTTCTCGCTCACAATTGACTATACAGATCCTCGGGAATCCAGATCTTGCCCACCATTCTCCCGCAGGTAAAGCACGCCGTCAACTTTATTCGTGAGCCCGCATGGATTTCGCCAATTATTTTACCGGGTTTTGAAGCCCGCAAGTTCGATGAACAGGAAAAGCAGGAGTTCCAACAAAATCCGGACAAGCACTTGCAGTATCGACGATCCATAGAAAGCAGTGGAAATGCCATCTTCCCGCTCTTCCTCACGGAGAGTCAACAGCAGCAACAAGCAATGTCATTCTTTTCACAGAGCATGAAGGATCAGATCCCTGACCCCTATCTGAGACAAAAGCTCGTCCCGGAATGGAGCGTTGGTTGTCGTCGCCTGACGCCTGGCACTGGCTACCTGAAAGCCTTGAGTGACCCCAAGTCCAGTGTGGTGTATGGTGAGATCACAAGGATAGGTCCCAAGGGCCCGGTCACCGAAGATGGAAAAGAGCACCCTATCGATGTGCTTGTGTGCGCTACGGGGTTTGATACCAGCTTCAAACCACGTTTTCCACTTCGAGGCTCCGGGGGCATATTGTTGAGTGAGAAGTGGGAGAATAATCCAAAAGCGTACCTGGGCATGGGGGCTCCCGGCTTTCCCAACTACTTCATGTTCTTAGGCCCAAACTGCCCGATTGGAAATGGACCTGTGCTCATCGGCATCGAAGCCCAGGCCGACTACTTCATGAAGTTCATTAAGAAATTTCGTGAAGAAAACATCAAGTAAGTGAAACATGTCCTGTATTTGCAAGCACGCAAAAGTGTGTCACGGTCCGATTAACGTGGTAAACAGGTCCTTTACTCCCACGGAAGAGGCTGTGGAGGAATTCACTCGTCATAAAGACGTATGGATGAAGCGCAGCGTCTGGGATAAGGACTGTCGCTCCTGGTACAAAAACTCGTCAGGAACGGTGACCGCTGTCTGGCCAGGATCCGTTCCCCATTACATTGAGCTCTTGGAAAGGCCGCGCTTTGAAGACTATGGCTGGGAATACACCGACCCTAGTAATCGCTGGTCATTCTTGGGCAACGGTTTCTCGCAACGAGAGACCTTGGGTGCCGATCTTGCTTGGTATATTCGCCAAGCGGATGATGCGATCCCGTTGGGCAAAAATGAACGATTCGCCTCGACTTTGAAAAAAACTAAATAGAGGATGGAGCACATATCAGCCAGCGGCAATACAATCTCTCTTTTCGCCAGCCGTGTTCGATGGGTGGCTTGTCTATCTTTGGCTGGGAGAAAATTTTCTGGATTGTTGGCTTTGAGATAGAATGACCTAACGTCGTTGAAACCCGGCCTATTTCCCTTTCGTCCATCATAGCGCGGCAGATTACTCTCCTCCTCCTTCCCTGGATGAACTGTATCAATCAATATCTTTTTGGCCATGACCCTCACGTAGAATATACAAGCCCGGTGCCTTCGAAACTCAACACAGCTTTTGAAATGATGTCCAAAAATCTCCTGGCATTCTGGCTAATTGATGATTTCCGCTCCTTCAGTCCCCTTGCAGCATTCGGCGGAAGCAAGCACTCTCGAGACCCTTCGGGAGTTACCAGTGTCGATTTCTCACGCATGATGGACCCAGAGGCGCGAGTATGTAACAGTTGTGACCGTTCTGCACAGAGATGAGTATTGATTGAGCGGACTTCATGGAAGCTGTGGCGCCTTGCATTCAAGGTTCGGGAATCAGTCAGTTCTGGACAACACCCTGGCCGGAGAGAAAGCATACCTCTTTTACACGGATTAGGATTTCGGTATACAACTCTCACGGGGCTGTAATGTCCCTCAATCAATGTCGTCCTGGGCCACTTGTTTCTTGCTTTTGGAGTTAGAAAGTTGAGCCCTGTCAAATAACATGTGTGGCCACCAGTCCTGTCGAGCGTGAAAGGAACAGAAAATGAATCGATTGCACATCCCAAGGCCTGTGCTACTAATGTTCTCTAGGGTGTGGGTGGCGGCCCGTCGACGACAAATAACTCTAATAGGCGCGATGATCACTGTATAGTACTTCTCACTCCCTTGCTAACAACACAAGGATGACAGGCTTTGGCGGAGGGATTGTCCGTGTTTGTACGACATCACTGATGAGTTGTCATTGGGAGACGGCTGAATCATCGGGGAAGGCAAAACTATTCCACAACTGGTCTACAGGAAGCATATCTAATCGCAAATTTATTGTAGATTGTCTATGCCCCACCCTCTTCCCGCCCTCCCTCCCCCCCCGGGCTAAGTTTGGGCTGTTCCGTTCGCTTGTGGTCTAAGGATGATCTGGGCCACACAATAGCCCTCCGAGTTACTTCACACACAGAAAAAAAGAAAAAAGAACGAACCGGGTCAGGTCTGACTTATGCATGCAACTAGGAAGACTTAGTCGTAAACAGGCTTGAGCTTGACATACATTGGAGGTTTGTCCCAGAGTACAAAGACAGGGATATCCTTGATCCAGCCGCGACTTTCAGGGACCAATTCAAAGTCGAACTTGTAGACGAAGCGAGAGAAGATCAATCTCATCTCTGCATAGGCAAGACTGTCACAGGACAAGGCCGTGGCCGTTAGATATGATTTCTCGTGCGTTGAAAATAATGGAGTGGAAGACTACTTTTTCCCGATACAATTCCTAGGGCCATAGGAGAAGGGCTGAAATGCATCTTTCTTATCCACAGCGAAGGGGCCAGTAGATTCGTCCTTCAGCCATCGTTCAGGAATGAATTCATCCGGACGGACGAAGTTTCTGCCACTGTGATACATTGACCATTGTGGGCATCCGATAAAAGTCTATGAGGAATTCAGTTACTCGTCAGCCATATACCAGGTTATACAAGGGAGAGAATGGACGACCCCATAGAAGGGGTTCATCACGTATTGTCAAATTACTTACCCCCTTCAGGGATCTTGCAGCCACGGATTGTTTCTCCTCCTCGAGGCACTTGTCGATGTATGGCACCCGGCACTGGTGGGAAAACACGCATCGCCTCTTCTATACAAGCTTGCATATATGGGTCGACTTGCTCGCTGTCAGGAGGGTGATTTCTTCCTCGCTGGAAAATGCGGTCCGGATTTCCTCCACTACCCGCTTGTAGGGGTGGGGATGCATACCTAACAAATAAACCAGGCCTGACAACGCTGTCGCGGTGGTCTCGCTGCCCGCAATGATGAGAAGACTCGTGGTCTCACGGATCTCCTCGTGGCTCATGCCGGATATGGTGTCGTTGTGTTTCAGGATCTGGGACATGAGGTCGCCATGGGCGGTCACCCCGAGTTGCATTCGCTGGTCTGCCTTTGCCCAGGCCAGCTGTTTGTGAGCATCACGTTTCCGTTTCAAACTCTCCGGCAGCAGTAGCTCTAGGAGGAACTCGCCGAGTGGGTAGAATTTGACAGCGTTGACCTGACTTCCAATACGGACGTTCTGGAAAATAATATCAACCCATTCGTGATAACCCCTTGTTTTAAGACAACCGAAGGGTTCGCCAAACCCGAGTTCACCCATGATATCGAAGGTGGTAAAGTTGAGCCATCGGATGATGTCGACAGGCTCATCCTTCCGTTCGTGCAATCGCTGGATGAACAGGTCCACATACTGCATCAACAAAGGTTCTTGACCGCGCATGGCTTGTTCGGAGAAGGCATGAGACAACAGCTTGCGTTGGCGTCGATGGTTCTCGTGGTTGGAGGAGATAATATTGTATTCCCTGCGCCTCGCATCGATAGGGAAATCTGTCGGGTCTTTGCTGAACTCTCGCTCGGCACTGTTTTTATGGCCGTAGATATCTGCCCATGCTTCTGGGTAGATGCAGGACAACTCGGTGGGGCGAGATTCGTACAATGTCGCCATACCGGTCATGCAGTCCCTTCAACGTTCTGGGCCAGACCCCACATACATTTCTCAGCCAGAGAATGGGCCAGTTGGAGATCGCATAGTACCAAGGACCAGGGAAATGTTGAAGGGGGCTGAAAAACAGCCGGTATATAATGACACCGATCCGGTACACGACCAGCTGTGATGTTAGATCACCATGCCGACGAGAGAATGTGAGGCTATCGCGTACCAGCAAAATCAGGGCCCCTACATGGAGCATGGTCGCCCTCAAAATCTTGAGAACAGTGGCCTTGGGCACCATCACCCTTAGAGATGGACAATGCATTATTAAAAGGCTTCATTGATAGGTCTTGTCCCGCGGTCCGTACCTGATCTCGTTCACGACGAGTCGTCGGTCCCCACGCCCCAGCCAAGGAGCTGCTTGGGTTAGGACTCCCACGCAAGCCAGTAAAGTCATTGCAACAATACTTGAATCATCGAACTGTCAGTTCTCCGGGAGACGTCAATCGGGTGCGATTTTCCTGAAAAATTGTCGTCGATCTGGCCCTCCTGGTGCTTTTCTCAACAGTACACAGGATACAGCGCTTATTCCATCCTCGTCTCTCCCCAACATGAACGTTCCTAGCTTACTATTCGCCAACAAGACCATCGCTATCTCCGGTGCTGCATCCGGGTTAGGACTGGCAGCCGCATCTCTGCTGGCCAATCGAGGTCTTAAGAAGTTGTCCCTCGCAGACCTCGACGCAGAAGGGCTCAGCAAGGCTGCCGCCACCATCACTAGAGCACACCCCGAGTGCAATGTGTTGACCACTGTCATTGACGTCCGCAGACTGGGAGACACGCGCAATTGGATGCAGCGGACCATGCAGCGCTTTCAAGCTCTGGACGGGGCCTTGAATTCGGCCGGTGTCTTGAGATATAGCACTCTAGCTGAAACTACTTCGGACGAATGGAACTTCGTTCTCGGCGTGAATCTGACCGGGACCTTCAATTGCATGAAAGCCGAGTTAGAGGTATTGAGCGATGCTGGCAGCATTGTGAACGTAGCCAGCCTCGCAGGCCTCCAAGGCCATCCGATGACCTCAGCGTACACAGCAAGCAAACACGGCGTGGTAGGCATTACCAAGGCCGTCTCCCAAGAAGTCGGGGATAGGAAGATCCGGATCAATGCTCTATGCCCGTAAGTCCTTGCCGAAACACCCCGAGCTGGTCCAATTGACCATCTAATCCTCCTTACCAGCGGTATCGTAGACACGCCAATGACGGCCAGATTTCCTGACATTCCTCAGAATTTGGCAATCAAGAGGAAGGCCACGGCCGAGGAAATTAGCTATCTGATCAGTTATCTCTTAAGTGATGAAAGCATGTTTGTGACAGGCGCAACTATGAGCATTGATGGCGGCTTTCACTGAAGGAAGGAGTAAAGGCCACACTGGACGAAGGTGACGCGAGGAAGCTGAGATAATGGGATCTATCGTCGGATCTCCACTCTCGTTCCCTCGTACGTCCCCACCCCGACAGAATCTCCACAGCGAGCAATTATACACAGCCCAAACGGTCGACTAGCATTGGATAGAGCCATTACTAACTACGTAGCTGGGGCTCAATATCCCCGTTTGGACGACCCGGTCCTAGCCGAATTTATGGGCGATCCGATTATCACGCCGATCACGATGGTTTGTATACAGCACTCCGTATACCGCTGATTCACTCCCAGGATTGATCTCAGCTTGTCGTGCATTACGATCACTGAATGTTATGAATCATTTGGGAAACGGACATGGAATGCAAGCACAACTAAAAGTGCACAGGGATAATAATATGTCATATCAAGAAGAGGCGGCACCTCCCAGGAGGAAGAAGAATTCAACCTCATAGAGTCATCTGTATATTGAGCTTGTCCATCTTGAAAATTGCCTTGATCATCAATTCTTGCTGGTTTTCCCTCGGTTCAGTTTCCACCTAATGTCACAAAAAGAAGACGAACCGTCGTCTGTCGTCCACCATGACGACGATGCGGTCTCGTTGCAGCGCGACAGTAGTCCCGGTCCGCCCCTGGCCGACGAAACCGGACCCCGTCATTTCACCTATTGGGATGTGCAATTCATTGTCTGTTTCGTTCCCATCTCCTTTGGCTTCTATGCTGCCATGCTGGAAACATCTCCTAGCTGGAACTTGCTTCTGGTTGACATTCCGGCGGCTTTAGGTAAGGACGGTACCACAGGGGCTGCGCAAAAGCCTGAGAAGGGCTGCTAACGACTAGTTTTGGGCCAGGCTTGAGTTCATCTCTCAACTGGGCGTATCCCACTCTGATTCTCTTACAGACCTTCAGCTCCGTCCTCTTCGGCCGACTGTCAGATCTGGTAGGTCGCCGATGGATTTTCGTCGCGGGAAAGCGACCTTGGCTGGCCGGGTTGGTAAGTTTTCGTTTACATGGCATTCCTTTCCTTGCGTTTGCTCACCTCGGTGAAAGAGCGTTCTGATTGGTATTGGCACCGGAGTGCAAATTATCGGTCCGTTTCTGGCATTGGCGGAGATCGTCCCTGTACGCCATCGGTTCGTCGTGGTGGAAGCGTCCATGTCGTTCCTTGCTCCTCTTTATGCCATGTATCCTGCCATTGGTGAGCCCAGGCACCAAGCCACCATTACTCGTACGCTCACACGCTCGCTCTAGCCGAGGCACTGTTCGAAAACACCGCGGATAGCTGGCACTGGCCATACTCCATCAATGCGATTTTCTCCTTCGTGGCGACACTTGGGCTCTTGATCTTCTATCATCCGCCCACATATCGAGAACTACACGACCGCCCAGATGCTGAGCACCTCTTGAACAAAGATTGGAAGGGGGCTCGTGGTACTGACAGCGCGTCTTTTGGCGCTTTGACGTACTTCCTTCTTTGGGGGAGGACAATCTTTGGTTCGTTTGCATTTCGGATTAATTTAGGAACGAGAAAGAAATTGACCAATATATCCAGAGTGGAAAAAGGCACAGATGATCACGTTAGTCACAATTTCGGGCTTGGTCGTTGGCCCGCTTTAGCTCTCTTCTGTTGTGGTCTCTCCCCTCGACCACGGTAGTTCTGTTCTCGAATGTTGGAGACAGGGATGACGCAGGCCTGGCACTCAGTAAGTATATCTTGAACGGAATTTGAACTACGTTGACGGTGCCGAGTCGGCTTGGTCTGCAGGCTTGGTTTCGGACTTCATCCTGGCTGCGTTGGCCCTGATCAAGCCCAAATTTGTCAAGTGGCATCTCTTCTCTGGGGTGACGGTCAACATGGTCTTCCTCGCAGGATTTGCTGCCTTCAACCCGACGAGAAAGCAGATGGCTCTGGCTTTCTTGGCTCTCGCTGGCATTGGCCAAGGCTACAGCATGTTGATCACCTACGTGACTGCGCCGATGGCAGCTCACAGACGCGACATGGGACTTGTGACCGGTCTTTTGTCAGGCAATCGAAATCTCCTTTACGCAGTTTTGCGTATGTATCCTACACCCCTAGTTCTCTTGCTTCTTTGCTGACAATTGCCTCAGAAAGCGTATTCATGGCGATTGTAAGCATTCTTGGGGTCCGATTCTAGGAGAGATGGCATTAACGCGTGTGGTGGTCAGTTTCAACCAAGGCTTGAATCTAAAACCATTTCATACGTTTCCGAAGTTGTCCTCAAGGCCGGTCTACCCCAGGCTTCGTTGCCTAGCCTGTTCCAAGCACTCACTGCTGCACAAGTTACCGGGGATCCTTCGACACTCTCAAGGTCCCGAAATGACCCTACCAATGGCTGAGGCTATTTTCGCGGCAATGGGCAGAGCAGCTACCAACGCTTGGAAATTCATCTTTGAGCTTGCTAACATCTACTTTATATCGTCGATCATCCTGGCGGCCTTTGCCGCTGACACCGACAAATTCCTATCAATGGAAATCTGAGTATTCCTTAGTCGCCCTACATTGCGCTTGTGGTCACGTCCGGCAGCACTGGAGGCGAGGAAGACAGGCTGACGACCAGCACTGGCTCAGAGACGGAGAGGTTACTAGCGGCTTGGACAAAGCAGCTCTGGCTGTGCTGGAAGGACGTTTGGATCACTGAGAAAATAGGTTTATTCCACCAGGACCAACTAGTTGTGAGAGAAAGTCGAACTGGACTGACTTTGCAGAGTCGTTGTAATTTAGTTGCTAGTGCAGCCCCTGCTTTTGGTGCTCAAATAATACGTGTACAAAATACTGGGCTCGAGGAATAGTTGTCGAGGCTTTTCCTCTACTAGGCGAGGTCTCTGCATTCATCTCACTGTTACATTTATCACAAACTACTTAAAAAAAAAAAGCAGAAGAAGGAGAAGAGAGAAATAAGACTTTGCGAGGGGAGAGCTATCACCAAAAAGAGCATACAGCCAGCCAGCATCTCCTGAATCAGTCTTCCCAGAACGTATCTGGATGTAGATGGATTCTATCACTTGACCACGGTTGAGATCGTCCTGAGAGTAAGAGACGCTGCCGGCGCTCTCGGGTGATGATTTCCCCAACCTTAGTAGAGAGAGAAAATGGATAGTTCTTTCTTTTGTGGGGACATTTCCAAGGGCCCTGGAATTGATGTGCATCCCCCGAGTGGATGGTAAATCTTTTTGTGTTCATATATCTCTTCTAGTACAGCTACCTAGGTACACGCCAGTGTCAGAGGACGAATATTGAGGCGCGATACAATGCCACCCGGAGTCGTACAGAACAGAGTCAGAAGACCGATTGCCTAGAGAGAACCTCTAGGTGGACCCGGCCCTTGAAAGATAGATTGCCCTCCCGTCCAGCATCGTTGCGCACAACAATGGTCCTTGGCTCACCGAGAAAGCTATGATGCTGCACGCCCCCGACTCTCATAGGGGAGCAACAAGCACACGAATCCCGCTGTCGTTATCAGTGCCGCTGCGATCCAGATCGGCAGGTTGGTCTCGACGCCCATGTAGGCTGGAATGAGTGGTGCCATAACTCCTGCCATCCGATTGAACATCATCATCATTCCATTGCCAGTCCCGCGAATGGTTGCCGGGAACAGCTCGGGAGTGTAGCTATACAGCAACCCGTATACAAGGAATTGAAAGAATGAGATGGCACACGAGAAGCCAAGGACGCCAGCAGAGCTGTCGGCACGAGTGTAGAGGAACAGGAAGAGGCCGGTACAAATACAGGCCAGTGCTCCGGTGCCTTTGCGTCCGATGTGCTTCAGTCTCACCATGTAACCTCCAAGAATGGCCGCCGGAATGCCACAAATGGCTTGGATGGTATAGTCTCGGTAGGTGGTATTCAAGTCGCCCGAGCCTACCTTGACGCCCTTTCTTTCGAGATAGAATGGAATGAAAGAATTGTACAGAGGATAAGACAACCCGATAGCCGCCCAAAGAACGATCATCATACTCGTGGAGAGAGCCATACGCGGGGCAGAAAACAGTCCCTGGACTTTCTCCGGAGTCCATTTTGAGAAAAACCGGCGGAGAATGGCCTTGGACGAACCCTCGGCAGGGGTCGAATCCTCAGCGGTTGTAGCTCGAATCTCCGCCAAGCGGGCATCGATATTTTCGAAATGGGCCAGAGTAAGCCAGGTAGTCTTGCCGTCACGTGCGGCAATTTGTGAGACCACTTTAACGGCCGCTGTATCTTTACCTCGGCCGAGCAGGTATTTGGGAGTTTCATACGTGTTGAACAAAAAGCGAAGGATGGAGAGAAACAGAGTCAGGCCGCCTAAGGTCCAGTAGATGTATCGCCATCCGATGTTTTCGTGGAAACCGCACTGGTCCTGGGGAGTCTCTGGAGGGCAAGTAAAATTCACCACCAGAGGCCTGTAGCAGCAGTTAGCACGTACACAAATGCAGTACAAGCACGTGGTCCGGTTGGATCGTGTTTTTACCATGAAACGAGAGCAGCCGTAGCGATACCAATTGCTAGAAAGAGCGATTGCACAGTTAGGAGATGCTGGTGTGTGGCGGGAATAAACTCCAGGAAGATGGCACTGTCGATCGCATGATTACCGCCGCAGCCGACCCCAATTAACGCACAAAGGGTGCACATGGCCACGAAGTTGGGAGAACCGGCGGCGACAAGCGCAGAGATGGAGGAAAAGAGCAAGGTAATGTTAAATGCCGGACGCCGGCCGATGAAATCTGCTGTCAAAGGCCACGTTGATGCCCCCACTGTCAGACCAGTGTACTTGGCCACAGTAAGAAAAGCAATGCGTTTGACATCGAACTCGCGCTGGATAGCAGGACCCACGATGGTGATGGCCTGTAACCAGGTCTGACATAGCAGTTAACTTCGAATAAGGAAAATAGCTGGAGAAATGTACAGCGGACTCACATTATCGACGAACCAGCCGAATCCGGTCAGCATAAAAAGCTTCCACTGAAACGGCCCCATGCCGATGTCAATCAGGGCTTCGTTCAGGAGTGAGATCTTGGCCTCATATGCGGCGTCGGCGCCAGGCTGGACGTGAGTCGTGTCGATGCCGTGGTAGTTTGTATGTCCGACGAGTCCATGGCTTTTGTCCATGTCGATCGTGTCGAGGTGCTCAGCCGCCTCGATCTTTTCGTTTGGACTGACGTTATCGCGAGGGATGGCCGCGTTGTCGTGCGCGGGCGCAGTGGTCTCGTGGACCTGTGTGCTGTCCCTCATTCTGACGTGATGACAGGGAAGAATCCTGACCTAGCTCCTTCATATACTTGGTCTTGAATATATAACCTAGGACATGTACAAATTCGAGATTTCGGTATTCTATTCCGGACTAATTCCGCTGACTCAACGTCTCCACCGCCCATCTCATGGACGGCCGCGGCGGTAGGACGTCCTTGCCGTGCTAAGTATTACCGTCAGGGGTTTGGCGTAATCCTCACTTTTTCAGGGTCCTTTATCGCTCAGGTAAAATTTCTTATTGTCAGCGGTTATCGTTCGTCGTCACACAAGCAGTGTAGGAAGCTCAGTATAGTCGGCCTAGCTAACGACCAAGAGAAAATTCCTTTTGTGAAGGAAACGTCTTGGGATATGGGTAGGAAGAGAGAGCTATGGGACTAGCCTCTATCAAGCATATACTATCGCGCGGTAAACTGGCTTGTCATTTGGCTTGTGGTTCAGCCATCATCTATGGGAGCATATCGGCTTCAGGGTCCCTCTCGATCCTCGTGAATCCTCGGCCGAGGAATGCCCACATATTCAACTAAAGCGTAATTGGGATGGGTTAATGCGATAGGTCTTAAAGTTGGATGGCTTCACGGTCATCACTCACCCGGTTGCGATGTTGGATGTGGAAATCTTCCCATCGAGGATTTCGCACCACTTCTTGGAAATGCAATGCACTACCTATTTGAGTCTGTCAGCAAGATGGACCTGGAAAACAAGCCAGCATGGCTCAAGGAGCTTCGAGAAGCATCCAGAGAGCCTGGTTAGACCGAATTCCCTTACCAGGCCAGACTACTGTGATACGTCCATCGGACGGACGCTTGTACCATGAGTGACAATCTTCCTCCCAGACCATGCCGTGCAACATAGTTTGGGTGTGCTCGTTGAACTGATCGGTGACGTCTTGCCGAGGAGTGACCGAATGGAGGTCCTCGGCTTGAATCTTCTTGATCATCTGCAAGGCATAGTCTGCCACTGCACTGAGCGAGGCCGTCACCGATCCTGTAAGGACGGGAAATGTAGGCCCAAAGGACACTTGGTTCGCTATTAGCAGATTCAAAAGATGATTTTGTGGGAATTGAAATAACCCGGGAAAGAAAACTCACAGATGAAGTTGGGAAAGTCTGGCGGCAAAACCGTTAGCAATCTTATCATACCATCGAGGTCAGAGGGCTTACCGGGGACTCCAATGCCCAGATAAGAGTCGGGGTTGGGCGTGAACTTCTCTTTCAATGATATACCTCGGTGTCCAATGATGTCAAATCGAGGCCGGTAAGTTGTATCAAAGCCTGTGGCAAGAACGATGGCGTCGACGTCATGAACTTCGGTGCCGTCTGCACCTACGACAGTCCTCTTTCGCACACTCTGCAGCGCCGTGAAATGAGGATAGACGTTTGGTTGCTTCAACGCTTGCATGAACGTGCGCCCCTACAGCCTCTATGTCAAACCAAGTTCAATCAAAACAGAAATCCCCCCAACTGCTTTGGATGAACTCGCTCACTGACCGGAGAAGTCCTCCGACAGCCAACGGCAAAGTTAGGAATCAGTTCTTCTGCTAGCTTTTCGTCTTCAAGTTCGTCTCGCATGATCTCGATGAATCGGGACCGCAGTGCTTTTTGCTCAGGTGCATTTAAAAAGAGCGACTTCCAAATTCGGTTTGCCTGAAAAGAAAAGGTTCAGCTCATCGAGCATGTGTGCTCCAGTATATTCAAGCCGCCAATGATAGGTTTCACTTGAACAATAAGTATACGAAAAACACGTACACCTTCTTCATAGATTCGTGCTTGTCGCACTAACTTCCCATGATCTTGTGCAAAATGGTCTTGGTCTTCCTTCTGCCCTGGGTCACCAGTGTCAGCGGAATCAGGTTTTCTGTTGATCGTGGAGAGAGATAGTAGCTCACAAACGGGCTTGAGCTATGCATACGGGGGAGTTAGCAGTCGGACACTGCACTCAACAGATGTTGACTACATACACCGTAGTTTGGTTGGACCGATGCGAGCCACGACTTGGATCGGATGAAGACATGTAGATCTCGCACATGTGGTTGCATCCTGTACCTCAAAATCAGAGTCCGACCACTCGATTATTGTCCACTCGGAGGGGATTTCGTTTTTCTTCTGCTCATACCCTGGAGTGGCCTGAATACTGGACGACCCTGCCCCGACCATGACGACGTTTTTGTCTTTCCACTCGGTCGGGCCAAAATCATCGGGCCATTGCGCGGTATGCACCACGCGACCGGGGAAAGTTTCCAGGTCCTGAATGTTTGGAAGATTGGGATTATTGAGCATGCCAGTAGCTTGCAACAAGACATCCTACCCCGAAATTAGGGTCTTCAACGTGGCTGAACCTTGGTCAAGGCCAATAGGAAACCTACACATTCGTCCTCCTATACCTTGGTGCTCTCGTCTGAATACGTCTGTTCGATTTTGACCTTCTATCGGCCGCGATCCTCTGACCATCTAGCCTCGATTACGCGGCAGTTGAAGTGCATGTATCTCCTAAGATCCCACACGCGGCACACGCGGTCGAGGTACTTCCATATAGAATCACTAGAAGAGTAAAGCTCGGGCCAATATGGCTAGAATCAGAGCCGTCAGGCGGGTTGTGATGGTCTTGTCTTATGATTTAGGACTTCCTCACATTCAAGGCAAAGTTGTAGACATAAGAATGGCTAGGTACTTTGGTTTGGTGTCAGTACGAAACGTCGACCACCAGTTGCTAGGGGAGTAGATGTTCTTACCATCACAGGCACAATTCGGCTAGCGGTTTTCTAGCCAAGTGCCGCCAATATCCCCATTCTTCTCATAAACAACGTGTTCGAAATTCTCTAGTTCGCGTTGGAATTGATAGGCGTACATGATACTTGGGAAGCCCGCCCCTATAGTAATGATCCGCATCTTCCGGTTCTTCAGAGAAAGAATGCCTGCTCCTCTCCAGATTCAATGGCTTTTTCGGATTTGTGGATGGACTTAGGCCGGTAATTCTTGGGCAATTGATAATGGGCCCGTCCATGAAAGCAGCCAGTCCTGCCCTTGGGTGCCCTTCCCCCGGAATTACGCTAACATGGCCCAAATTCCCGCCGCCCGTCGGAAATGGTCCACTGGAAACGAATGTTGCCAGAAGAGGTCGCTAGATAGACGGTAGCTCGACCAAGAATATGAGACTCACGGAGTTTTTATTTCCCCCTCCTCCCCAGGTGATTTTATTGAGCCTCCGACTAGACTACTTGGTGGATGACTTCTCACGGGATGAGGTGAGAGGGGATAATACATTCAACACATTAACTCAGACTTGTGTCAAGATGTCTCCAATGCCCATAAGCCAGGTCACGATAGTAATTCTATTTCCCTCACTCGTGGATGGTAGAATTCTAAGAAAAGTGAGACACTCTGGAGTCAAGATCGTCCTTCAGCACACAATTACACACATAAAGCTTCTTTCTCTTCTCTTCACCCATTTCTTGGCCCTCCAGGGCAGCTGATGGCTGTCGCAAAGAAGGCCTCTGCTGGCTGGACCATTTAGGTATCCACACTCAAGAGATTCCCCCGCACTCCCATCGGTCAAATGAGGGTGGAGACTGTCATATCTGGGACGAGAGGGGAGAGAAAAGGAACAAGGGAATACCGTAATGGCAAAGGCTGACTGAAGTAGTCGTTGTGGGGTAGCAGGAGTGGAAGAAGTAAACGAGTGCTCTAGTGACAGACACACTCTCTACAGCTTTCCCGCGCAATGTCTTGGGCAACTGAGAGGCAAATTTCACGAGGCAAGCAGTTGAAAATATGTGCCCAAAGGCGATTTGGACGCCACATTCCAATGTCAAGTGAGGTACGAGGAACATAGTTTTCTTTGGCAGGATTGCTTCCAATGATAGTGCTGATGTGCTCTGGTATGGGAGCATAGTAGTCGAGATTGATCTGAGATGAATCAGCGGGCTGTGCAGGTTTGCGGAAAACGAACAGTCAACGGAAGAGGTTACTAACCTAACCAGAGAATAAGCGGACAAGGATCCCCTAAGGTCACCCCTGGTCCACCATGTGGCAGTGGTAGAGGATATCGGAATATATGGGAGCCTACAATTCCGGTGATGGGCCGTCCTAATTTCGGGGATGCTGGCACGAGAGAAAGGTCCGCTGCTTTGCGACGGAAACCAATGGACCATGTGTGAATTGTATTAAGGATAGCAATCGCTGCGTCTACAAGGTCTGATTGAAAGACCTCCCTTGGTGAGTCGATTTTCTTCTGTTATCGAGGTTGGTTTCAATGGCTGACCTTGAATCTCTAGCGCAAAAATCGTGCATGATATTTTGAACTCAAAAGACCTGTGAATCTACTAGTTCGGAGGCCCACTGCCCGAGGAATGGATGGTAGGCGAGCAAGCGCAAACGCCTGGCAAGGCCGGGCCAGGTTCGAACCGCTGAGCGCAGCCCTTCGCCATCAGTTAATAGCAAACTATATTACCTGGCATCATCCCTTCAACCCGGTCTTGAGTGGAACCGATATCCAAGGTCTTCTCAGGAGTCAACCTGGACAATACAGTCCCAGTCAACTCCTATTAAACGCTACTTTTTTTATCGGGGGAGAGACGATTGACTCTGCTTCGTTGATAGAGGCGGGGTTCAAAAACAAGCAAGCGGCAAGACGGATCTTCTTTAGCAGAGCCCTGGTGAGTAAGTTCCTGGCGAATTGTCGTGGGTTTTTTTTTTTCAATTTTAACCTTGAATCAAACCAGAAAGCTGATCAGGCAAGGAAGGCTCTCTACCAGCGAAGATACGAAAAAGACCCGGTGATCAACGTTCAGACGTTGCTTCTCCTCTCGTTTAGCGACTCCAAGGGTCATCTCTGTGGATACCCAAATGCATGCTACAATGACTGTTCGATGATTGGGCTAGCACTGCAGGTGCACCGTGACAATTCCAAGTACATGTTGGGCACGGAAAAAGAGCCCTTCTGGCGCGGTCTGTGGTGGTTGTGCTTTGCTCGGGAACAGGAGTTACGATGGCGATATGGACATCAGCCTGGTACGACCACCGCCGGTGATGTCCCAATGTCCGTTGATGAGGATCCCCCATTCGATCTCACAGTGCCTGGCGACTTAGATGTAAAGGGGAACCAGGACGACGCGGCCAGCAACATGTTGAAGTTGGTTTGCCTCCGGCGTATCGAACTATTTCATGGTCAATTCCTACGTTGGAGTCGTCTCCAGTCCCTCGCCCATGCCGACGGTGGAAACAGTCCAAAACCCTCCTCCAGAGTAGCTCTTCTGAATGGTTTGTTGCTCTGGTTCTCCCAATTGGAACCAGAGATCGTGTCGCTCGCATCTCTAGCGTGCCCGCAAAACGACTGCAGCTACGTGGCTGCGACTCATACTGCGAGACTTCTCATCATGTTCAATCTCCAGATTTTCATTGTCGCCGATATGACAGCGATCGACCCTTGTCAAGAAGTTGGTTATCCAAAATTTGAAACCATCAACAAAGTCGGCCAGGTACGAGAGCGGGCACTTCAGGGCTTGTTGCAAGTTACGACCGCCATGTGTGAAAATGGGCTAATACGAGTCACTTCAAGCGAGGTCCTCGCCCAGTTGATCGGGACGTTGACGAAGCATCTCATCCAAAGCGAGCACGACGCCCAAGAGTTTCGGCAGTCTGTAGGATACATCTCCAAGTTGCCCGACTTTGAAACTCAGACTCAGGAATTGCTGCTTCAGTTAATCCGAGGGTTGGAGACCCGGCGGCTCTAAATGATGAAGACACTGACATGGATGTCAACACGGTCTCTTCGGCCAAAGAGTCGAACCTTGTTCAGACACCTGTCGACACCGCTGAATGAGCTCCTTCTCAAGAAGCGACGTCTCTTTTGGCTGACACGGCAAAAGAGCAGCAGGGCTTTACTGATGATGATGATTTTGTTGGTCATTATCTCCAATTTAGATGACTTTATCAAACACTCGTCCTGGAAGTCGGTCTGGTGTTGAAGGAGCTGCTTGAACGCTTGGGAAGGACCCATTGGCAGTCTCTTTAACAATCAAGGATTTAGAAAAGTTCGCTCTGAGAAGCGGCAACTGGGCACTTTGCTCCATTCAGTGGAGGACCAGGACCGTCTCAGACTACCTGAGAATGACCCGATCTTATCAAGTTTGAGCTCTCCCACTATGTAGATTCGACGTTGTGAGTTCTGGACACGCGCACTCGAGCTCACTCAGGAATGACCTCTCTCTCCGTGTAACAGCGATCCTAACGAAGGGTAAGGATCTGTTACGAGGGGTGTAGGGAAAGGGATCATAAATCGTTGCGAGTGCACAAGGTAGGGCGTGGGATAGTAATGTACTGAAACCTGTCTGTCTATCTAGGGGATCGAAGGATCTTCTTATACCTTTCGCCTCTTTGCCCTTTTTCGGCATCCAGCCCCTTCCTGCCACTTCTGCGATGGCTGGGAATTCGTCGCGTGATATTTGGGTGTTACACTCCGTGTCTCGACTGATCGGGACGAGTCGAATCGTCACTTACTAGTGGACAATTATTTGTCGAGCCGAACGTAACCTGTGTGCATACTAATGTCTTCGTGATGTAAAAAGTGTCCCCCGGTCCCGTTTCTCGGAGTTCGGCAAGTCAATGTATGTCGTGTCCGACGACACAGACAGGTGTGGCTTCTCGTCGCCAACGCCCCATCTCCTATGAACATGTCATCCGCGTGCCTGATATAAATAATTTATAAAGAAAACAATTGGGTCAGATGTAACCATTAATTATTGTGTGAACATGGCGGTGAACGGAGAATCGTCTGCCGAACACCACGACCGCCATCCACACCAACATGGCAGCATTGAAACACGGCTTTTCATTAATAATGAGTTTGTGGACTCTCGGAGTGGGAAAATGTTCCCAGTGATCAATCCTGCCACGGAAGAAGTGACAGCAAAGGTTCAAGAAGCAGGAGACGCCGATGTTGAGCTTGCAGTCCAGGCAGCCGAAGCCGCATTTCCTGCCTGGTCGGAGTTGAGTGGCTTTCAGCGAGCCACATATTTCTACAAGTTGGCCGACCTGTACGAAAGAAATAACGACAAACTTGCCCGCCTCGAGGCGATGAGTATGGGAAGACCTGTGTCCACGTACAGTAAGATTCCGGCTCGAATGACTAGGCGTCTATGGCTGCTAACCGGGCTACAGCTGAAGGACTCGCTTCCGCGAGATTTCTGAGGTACATGGCTGGAAAGGCCACAGATATCCAAGGGGAGTCGTCCCTTCAAACCGCCGGGTTCATGAGCGTCACACTGCGACAGCCGTTTGGCGTCTGCGCCGCCGTCACTCCATGGAACGCACCGGTAACCATGCTGACGTTTAAAATGGCTCCAGCGTTGATTGCCGGGAACACCCTGGTGGCCAAGTCTTCGGAAAAAGCACCGCTGACCAGTTTGTTTGTCGCTCGACTGATCAAAGAAGCCGGATTCCCGCCAGGAGTGGTCAATATCCTGAATGGTTTTGGAACTCCATGCGGCGTCTCCCTGGCCTCACATCTGAGAATTCGAAAGATATCCTTCACCGGTTCTGTCAAGGCAGGAAAAGCCGTTCTAGAAGCGGCGGCCCGGTCCAATCTCAAGAAAGTCACTCTTGAACTCGGGGGCAAAAGTCCCCTCATTGTGTTCGATGATGCCGACATTGTTAAGGCAGCCGACGCATCGGCGAAATCAATCCTTCTTAACTCGGGCCAGGCTTGCATTGCAAGCTCTCGGGTATTTGTACATAGCGGTATACTGTCACAATTCTGTGACGCACTCGTTGAATCGCTCCAGAAGCTTGGAAGCAACCCCGATTCAGGTAACGACCCTTTGCTTCCGACGACACGAAGGGGTCCTCAGGCCACTAAATCCCAGTTCGACTCGATTTTGACACATATCAAAGAGGCCAAGGCCTCCGGCTACAGAATACTTCACGGAGGAAATCGTGAAGGGCCCAAAGGCTTCTTTATCGAGCCAACAGTCATTTTCCAGCCCGATGAGCAGAGTCGAGTCGTGAGAGAAGAAATTTTTGGGCCTGTGATCTGTCTCAGCAGCTTTGAGGACGAAAAGGACGTCGTTCAGCGCGCTAACGACAGCGAGTACGGCTTGTATGCCAGTGTCTTTACTCGGGATATCTTCCGTGCGCTCCGAATTGCTAAAACCTTCGAGGCTGGCAACGTCGGGGTCAATGTCAGCAGTCCAATGATGACACATGATATGCCATTCGGAGGGTGGAAGCAGAGTGGAATTGGCAAAGAGCTGGGGATGTATTCGGTAAAGGAGTGGACGGACTTGAAAACGGTCTATTTCGCCTTGTCATAACATAACGTTGGGCGATCAGCGTTCCGTGCTCACCTCACCGTCCTCGATAGTTTATAATCCTGACCATGTTCTCTCTGTCATATCTAGGAGAGGAGAGGGAAGAAAAGGAAGAAGGGAATGCCGCAATGGCAAAGATTGAGTAAAGTAGTCGTTGTGGTCTATCTGTATTTTGTTCCTCAGGGCTGTGTGGGGTAGCAAGGAGTGGAAGAAAGTAGTCGACAGCCCTCCAGTGGGTTAGTCCCAACAGTCCTCACCTGGCCTAGCAGGCGTCATGTAACACGTACCACTCTGAGCTTCAAAGAACGGAAAACCTTGTTACTTGTACACCCTTCTCTCCAACGCATAGCCTCACCTTGACACAGCTATGGGACTATTACACCGTGTTCTTCATCTGAGGCAATTTGATGCGGATCAATCGATTCCAGTAACACCTGTCTTTTGTTCATCATGGATTCAAAAGGCGATTAATTCGCTCCCAACGATGGTCCTGCCGGGCTGTTGCAGATTCGGGCTTTGATCGTGACGAACCATCGTTGCTTCTGCTGAGCTGAACACTCTCGTTGATGTTGTCCAAGATGGCTCTTTCAAGCCTCAGCTTGCCCGGGGAGGTTGATCCATCGCTGGAGAAAGTCGTAGAGAACTGCAGCATCCGACCCTGGAAAATGAAGATTCCTCAAATTTGGATTACCAGGGTTCATCAGTCTTACTACCTCGCCGAGTCGATATGAGGCTAGTCCTATAAGTTCCGTTAGAAAAGGTTGAATCATGACGTGAGAGGTCAGTTTTACACTTACCAGGCAGGAAGCGCATGAAGTCAAGGATCACTGTCCAACACCGCACACGAGGTGGAAGTATCGAGTCGATTGGCATTCCAGCATCTTTAATCAATACTTCCATGCACTTGCGATCAAAGGATGTTGTCGAATATTCAACCCATATTGAATTAGGGCTAAGTCCTGCATCAATCAGTGTAGGGATGATTTGTTTCGAGGTTTTGACGCCGTGTGGAAATTGGCTTTCCGGAGGACCTCGAATTCTGCGACGAGCATCGAATTGAGCGTTCGTGACGTCCTGTTCATTGATGGGGCAGCTGATAATGATCTCACCATTTCCACTACGAACAGTGACTTCGATTGGGAACAAACGTAAATTTTTTCTCCGAACGCCGCGCGGTCTCGAAATCGACGATGAAGATTTTATGAGTGGACAAATTCTTGACCTCTTTGTACAACATCGCCATAGGTGGTAATTGTAAATCCTGTTCGTTGATAGTTTGAAGAAATGACTTGTGATCATTCACGTTTCTTCCTGTGCCTATTCGTTTGCGTTTGCCTTTAGAACCCTTACCACGCCGTGATCCCAAAATGAAAGGGTGGCGGTAGGTTCGCAAAAGGACGTGAGATTAAAGACATAGCATAGATACAGTAGTCGCATGTCGGTGCTACTGTAAATAATAAGAACGAGGGGACGAAGATCAACATTGCTGTGTCGAGGTTGAGAAGCCTGTGCAAGTCTTGCTGCCCTGAATGTCGATATCTTCCGGTCGAATTTTGTAAGCCAGCAAAACGCGGTAGTTCTGCTTGAGGCGATAGGATCGACGATCATGTCTGAAGTACTTCGTACTACCGTTAGCGGAAGCGGCTCTTGAGGCTCTCGGATATTGCTGAGATAGAGTGAATCTGAGTCTGAGTCCGAGGTCGTTGTACACAGATTTTGTAAGCATCGATTGCAAGTATGTTTCGAAATGCTCTCGGAGAGTTGCATAGGTTATGTACCCTCGGCTTGCCCAAGGTTCTCCCAGAAGAATTTGGTCGCAGTCATTGTGACCACATTGAAGTGAACTACCTAGATGACAGTGTATTCTGTGGCGCTCAAGGTGTACAGGTGTGAGATAGCCACAATATTGGCAACCCTTTTCAGGGCATTGCCACACGCAATTCAAACGAGTGGACAAGAAATGGACACTGATATCGTACCTGCGTACGCTTGTGCATGTACGGGTGGGCCATGGGCAAGCTAGAATGTATCTGGATCTTTGTCCACAGGGCATAGGTTCTTCAGTCCCATCCGGTTTGAGTGTCTGGCCAGCAGTATGCTTCCTCATCGACATCCCGCACCTTGTTGCCCATCGAGATATCTGGAGTAAGAAGCTGAGCGAAGTCCAGAGTTTTGTTCTTGTCGTTGGTCCCCAGTAAGGTACACCATTTGCGACAGGACTTAAGAAACCTCTTGGCATCACCCCTGTCCATCAGCATAAGACCTGTCAGTGTCTCAACCAAATAGTTTGGTGGGGCGACATATGGGGTCATTGTGCGACTTTTCCAAAAAGACACATAACGTAAATTGCAGTGCTTACGGAATATCCATCTGATTCCGAAGTTTTGTCCGCTTCATAGAAACGACAAAATCTAGCCCAGGCAATGTCTTCCTGACTTGAAATATCATGTGTACCATCTTCTATTGACTCTGGTGTGGTATCTCCCAGAGTCCAGTTGTGTTTGACGGTCGCCGACGACATGTGGGACTCATCTGCGTCATTAGAAGGCTCGATAGGAATGCTTGGTATGCGTGGAAAATTCAATCGTTGCCGAAGGCTCGACAGCAAAACTTCCACCTGAGGGACGCGGCGTGCAGCAGCGAAGCAGTACCTTGAATTCATGTGCTCGGTAGCAACATGAACCTCAAAGCTCTGACGGCCGCTGAAGACCCTTTCGGGGCCAGTGCAGCAAGTAAGCTCGCCGCAATACCATTCAGTTAAGGTTGAAGGACCATGAGCCTGAAGATGCAAGTCAATGGCAAAGTCGTGATCGAGAGTTGCTCCGCATTGAGGTACTTCGCAATGCCAACCCACCGGGGTGGGTGGACTTACCAATGCTGATATCTCGTTCCTTCCCCGCCATCTCCTTTGCCAGATTCGCGAGTACTAGGCTAGGCCCAATAGGCAGATTACATTTATTTTCGAAGAACTCCACGTTACCAGCTTGCATCAAGAAAACCTTCCCCGAAATGTCTGCCGCTTTGAATTTTTCAAGCTTGTCACCTTGAGTTGTTTTGATTGGCCCTGTTGAATCCACTCAAACAGCTCGTCCGCATTCCACTCTTTGATCTCCTCGATTGTGGGCTCTGCCTGGCCGGCCTGCTTGGGGCTATGTTCGGGAAAGGAGTCCATGGTGGTTGATAGGACGGCGGGACGTAGGTAGAAGCGAGCACCAGCAGGTGTAGGAAGCTGGCGTCAGACGTAGGAGGCGCAGGAGACAGCCATAGGAAGCAGGTGTGGGCGTGGCAGTAGAGGGCAAGTGAGCGGAAAGAGAAAGTGCAATTGCCAACCGGTAGACGATATCAGGGTCAGGATGATGAACCAACTCGACTGAATCAGAGTGATTCCACAAAAAGGAACCGAGGAGAGGTCTGCAGTGCCAAGATTTAGCCATGTGACTGAACCTGTCCACAGGAACTCAGACGTTAGTCTGTACACACCCAAGTCTGCCTATACAGAACGCAGAAATGATGGTGGGCGATGGCATACTCTACACGAACCCGGCGGTGGGCTGGTGTGCTGAGCGAGACTATAGCTAACCGAAACGTAGCTGTTGCGATAAGAACGAAAATGACTACTCAGTAGAGTCATGAAATGGCAAGGAGACTCGTAATGCACTGCAGCGACCTGCTGTTCTGTTCCAGAGCACAACAGACCCATCGATCACTCTCATCACGTGATCTAGCCTTGCCGTTGTGGAGATATGCCAAGAACTCTGGGTCACGCTAGGCTACATTCATTTACGAACGGATATATAAAGTAAAGCGGCCATCAAGAGCAGATAGTTTTTAGTTAGCAACTGCTGTACACCTGGACTAATAAGTCTGATGTAAGCACATTATTTCTCGAAAGAGTATTATCGCCTGCCAGCCCAATCATCGCTGTTTCTTCTTCTCGGGGGCTTCGACGAACATGCGCCTCCTTGCGCATTGCCTATTCCTACGGTAGGGGCCTTCTTCTGTCATTGTTACGCAGTGGGTCGAGTTTTCCATCTCTGGAAAGGTTGTTCTCACTACGGGAAGGTGCATCGGGAATTAGATGTGCCTTTGCAAAGGCTAGATAGATATATAGATGGGCTCTATCCCACATTCCTTAGAAGAGCTCAGAGCATTCAATCAGGATTCTCAACGAGCCGAGACGAGCCGAGACTGAGCGAGACTAGTTGAGCTCGAGCAAAACCTTAGCTCGTCTCGTCTCGTTTATAGACCGGATTAACTATTTTCCGGGGCCTTCGCCATCGGATCCAGTCTGTGGACCCCCCCTCCGTCGCCCATCGGATCCAGTCTATGGACCGCCCAACCCTTAACGGATCAACCATTTTCCGGAACCATGTGCTCCCCTCTCCCCCGCGACCTTCCATTCGATATCGACATGGTCCATGAATTGGATCTGATGAAATCCTCCCTTCGACCATCAGATCCAGTCTGTGGACCACCCTGACAAGCTCGATTGATCATACTTGACATGATGCACGCATTGGATCCGATGAAATCCCCCGTCACCCATTGGATCCAGTCTATGGACCACCCAAACAAGCTCGATTGGTCACCCTTTATAGGACCGAGAGGGGATTGATTGATTGAATCTGTCGAACAAGGTCTCATTGAACGGCCGAATAGTAGCAAGTGCCCCTTTTGTTGAAAAGGGGGTTATCACCCCGATGCAGGATTTAAGGGTAGAAATAGGAGAAGAAAAGGAGTCAAACCAACGTGTATATATACCAGCAACCTGGCAGGACCGGTTGTGAGGTAGACAGAGCAGTCAATACATTTCAAGTTGTTCCCCAGTTCGACAGAATCTATCTGAACGGGGAGTAATTCTAGGCAACAAGCAACGATAGGCAGTAGCAGAGTGTAACAACTGTTGTAACACCCGCTGTGATATGAAACCTTGACTTACAAGTTAATTATGGAAGTATTCTAAATCAGCCATGGAAGCATTCCGGTGCTTGATAATCAGATATCTCGAGGAAGTCTACAAGAAAGAAGAGAATAAAAAGGCTCTAAGAAGCGATATAGCTACGCAGCTTGCAGTGAGTTATAAAGAATAAAATCAGAGAGTACAAAACTCAATGGAAACAATAAGTTGCAGCAATATAGGCGGAGTATGTAAACAACCGAGCGCTCAGTCTTGCCAAAATCATAGCAGTTCGATAAAATCCGACTGTGATGCTGATCCGACCGGTCTTCGTTACAAAGCTGTCCATACCCTGATGACGTCTCAGGACCCGTCGCGGACAGCACAATACAATATCTCGGCGGCGAATACACTCTCCACGGAAGAAGTTTCCACTGTAGTGGTAGACATTGTCAAGATTGAGGATATTGAAGGCGGCTGTTGCTTGGATATCACCTGTTCGGAAGGCGAAAGCTTGGAACCTGGAACATAGAACCACCACGAGGTCAAGGGTCCGAGCTAGAAGGAGAGCGGTGAGATTGCTCCAGTCTCCAGCGACTTCGAGTAGAAAGCGCGGTGAGGGATTGGCCAGTATAGACCTCATACGGAGATCCACCTCTTTGGTTTGACACGGGAACTTGCTCAGCCTAGCCTTTTCTATTCGGTGAAAGTGTCACAATGAATGTTGATTGATGCGCCTCGTTCAAAAACTCTAGATACAAACATGTTTTCTGGTAGATGAATGGATACCCTTCATCGTATTACAGACGGCGTTCTTTCCACTCCTTCACCGAACCAGAGTTGATCCTCATTCATGAGACGTCGTTCCATGGCATTGCAACATTGTCCCGGGCCTTCCAAAGTAACTTGGCGGTCATATCAGGCATAGTCTTGCCGGAAAACCACATCATCTGAGGCTCGGGAGCCCCAGGTGGATATTTGACGTCGTAGAAGATCAAGGTGTAAATAAGAAGGACCTTAATCTCATTGACCGCAAAGAACCGTCCTGGGCAGGCGTGCTTTCCGTGTCTAGAGTAGAGGTGAGAAACCATTTTAGTCCACTCGGGTCGACCGGGTCGCGTGGACTCACCCAAAGTACGTAAAATTCGGCGTCGTTTGGACCATGGAGTGGTGGGTCTCTTGGCCGGGGTCCAGTCGCATTTTTTGGAATCTCCAAGGATCAAATTCGAGAGCGGTCGGCCCCCACACGTCCGGGTCGAGATTAGAAGCCGACGACGGTACCAACATGTATGTTCCCTTGGGGACGAATGTCCCGTCGCTCAAAGTGTAGTCGCGCATCGCAATCCGATCCATCGTACCTGTCATCATATCAGACTTTCGAGAATCCCATGGGGTGAGGTCCATAGTTACCTGCTTGAAAGGGGTGGAATCGAGCGCTTTCTTTGATGAAGCTGTCGAGTTTGACAAGCTTGGTAAGACCCTGTTTTCTCCATTCTCCGTTCTCTGAGGCGAAAACTTCTTTAATCTCCTCTCTCAGTTCGTCATGAACCTCGGGGTGCTGTGCCAGATCATAGATGGCGTTCAAATAGGTCACACTGCTGGTATGTACAGCTGACACGAGGATGTGAATCAACCTGAGTGTCAGTACATGCAGGTCTCTCTTCTCTAATGGTGTAATGTCTAAGACCCATTGGACTGGAAGCTCGTAAGCGATAATGTCTCGACCCAGTTCGATTGAGAGGGAACTTGTTCTCACCGACATCGGCCGGCTTTGTGGCTTCGAACTCTTGGTATGTTCCGTTCCGTCGCGCTTCCTCCATCGCAGCAATTCTCTTTGTCAAGAGTGGGAAAAGATGCTTCTTTGCGGTCGCCGTCTGCTTCACAATACCAGTATTAAAATATAAGACAAGAGGCTTCATCCATTCCGGGTAGTGCCGAATCATGTTAGCCCCGCCGAAGAACGTGTCGCTGTAGTCAATGGCAAGCTGGAGGAAGTCCTTGGTTCTTGCGAGTTCGCGACCAAAGAGCAATCGATTAGCCGTCCGGGTCGTGATTTTGAAAGCGACCGGGTACATATGGAAAGGCGTCCAGTCTAGAGACGTCCGTCATTTCCCAGGTCGTATCAGACAGGGAGAATACCGATACCTTTTGGTTCGCCAATTTGGTCGTGAAAAGCGCCTTTACATTCATCCACAATGGACGGAAGTCCAGGTCCTTTTCGGCTCGGTTATGATCGATGTGATGATGGCTTTTCACAGGAAATGGCTTACCGAGACTGTGAGTCAGTTGTTTGGAGACCACGTTAAAGTGGTACTGATCCCATTCGAGGTCCGGGTGCATTGTGTGGCGTGTCTGCATCAAGTCGTTATTGGCCGGCAGGTTGTGCAAATCCACCTCCTTTGCAGATCGGATCTCCTCAATGAACCGGGGGTGAACAACGAATTGTCCTCCCTCCGGAGTTCTCATTAACCAGTTTTGCCCATTCTTGGTGTACTGTATATGATTTGGTAAGTCTCAGCCAGGCCCCAAACTCGATCTCAACACTCACTTTCTGGTAGCCGGCACAAATTACCTTGTGACCGTTCTGAACAAACCTCCGAGCATCTTCTTCGATTCCCGCCTTGCCTGGTAAGTCGGAAAGGTGAAGCCATGGTGCATTCGGAAATCTCTTCTTCGAACGACGGAAAACCTTCAAGACGATGTAAATCACCGAGGGGATGATGATGGCGAAGGTGTAGGTCATCGCGCGATCTGGATGTGTTGTAAGACGCCGTGCCCATTTGATATCCTCCATGATCACAGACATGATGAATCCGAGACTATCTCTTGATTTTCAAAAGACAGATTGCAGCCACGAAGAACGCTCTTTTTAATCACTCCAAGAGGGATGGTTTGAAATTTCCACAATTTTGGCGTCCATTTCACTCCCTGACCGGTTGACTTCATCAACGAGTCGCAATCAACGACTTCGACCGGAGATACGACGTTTGGGTGCCGATCATATTCTGTAACGATGCGCTGAGAAGCCAGTCGTGTCCGTCGTATGAAAAATAAATGATGAGATGAGATGAAATACATGGAAATGAGTCGATTTGATCTGGAATAGCTCTGGGAAGCAGATCATTCAAGTCAATTCCTGACTCTCGTCTCATCATTCTCATCAGCATCACCACTACTGCCCAGCGGTGAACGTCGTCTTAGAAAAATGTGTTCTGAGCCAAGTCTACATGTTGTTCTCATTCTAGCTGTTCGGGGTTCACTTCAACAAAGTACTCAATTATGATATTAAACAGTAGCCAGTGCCCCGTTAGAGGGCCCAGCGAGCAAATCTACTCCTTGGATCTCTGGTCTTGTAAATTCCACGAGGCGGTTGCCGACTAGCCTACAACACCGACCACAGCACAGGCAACGGTGATGACGGACACCGTTCAGATGGCTGCGTAGATGGGCTCTATTCTCTGATCGGATCTGGCCAGAGCACACTTTCAATTCAGGTTGTACAGGAAGTTGGACTTCTGACGAGGGCTGGAATCATATCGACTGAAACTCTACATCAACTACCTTCCAGTCGCGTAGTGGACAACATACATCTCAATCATAAAGCTGACCAGGGTATGCCAATTTTATGATTCATTCATTTATCGACAAGGTTGGAGAGTCCTATACGACGTCATCTACTAGTAAAATCACACCCGTCCAGGCCACTTAGGATCATTCACGCGCTGGCGACCTCAAAGCCCTTCCAGCTATCGAGTGTCTCCCGACATTGAGGCTCATACTCGCCAATCCCTCGAGTGTAGGTGAGCATCTGGACCTTTTTTCCAGGGACTTGCACAACCATTAGTGGACTATTTGGTGTCTCTTGTGAGAGGCTTTCAACTTACTGTTGCCGCCTGTCCACCATGAATTCGTCAAGGGGAAAAGCGTTTGCTGACTCATAGAAGTAATCATCTCTCCCCAGGCGTCTTGAGCCTCTTGTTTGGGCTCAATGGATTTGACGCCTTCTTTTTCGAGTTTTTCGATCGCGTCCACCACCCAGTCGACCTGACATTCCAAGATCGTCGGTCCATTGGACAGTGCTGTCGGCGCTGAGGGAAGGTCAGCAGGGCAAATACCCTCGGCTAGGAAGGGAGAGTAATGAGCCTTACCTTGAGGGCTGTAGACCATAAAGCAATTGGGAAATCCACGGATCATAATACCCAAATAGGTGCTGATTCCGGTTTTGGACCAGAGATCTTTGATATCTTCCCCGTCTCTGCTTTTGAGGCCCATGTTGGAAACCCTGGAAACCTCATTTTCAGCGCATAAATCCTCTGAAACCCCGAGATCAACTTACGAGCCAGTAAAACTATCGAAACCCGTGGCAAGGATAACGTAGTCATACTCCCTCTCTTTTCCGTCTGCGGTGACAATCCCATTCTCACTGAAAGTTTTGATTGGAGTAGTTTTCAGATCCACAATCTCGACGTGATTCGAATCCAGCGTTTCATAGTAGTCTTGTTCCAGGGGACTTCGTTTGGTCAGGATAGGGTAAGGCGGCTCTAATGGAGCCATCAGATCTCGTTTCTTTGGATCTGATATGCGTGCTCGTGTCTTCTTGGCCCAAAAGTCATAAGCGAGTCGGTTGGCCTTGAGGTCGACCCAGATCTCTTTATAGTTTGACGCCCCAAAACCAAACGACCCGGCTTTCCAAAGATGTTCATAGTAGTCCTCTCTCTCCTGGTCCGAGACGTCAAATATCGAGCAGTCGGGGGGGTATCTTGGATAGCCTCCGGCGGATTTCCGTCCCTGTTTGAACAATGTTCCATAGTACGGCTTGAGGCAATCTTGCTCCGCTTCGCTGATGTCTCGTTGGGCCATCGGAAGACACAGGCTAGGCCGACGCATGTACATATCGAGTTGACTGGCCACCTTGGTGAGGTCTTGCACGATTTGCACCGAAGTCGCTCCAGCGCCGATCACGGCGACCTTTTTCCCGGTCATATCCAAGTGGTCAGGCCAAAAGCCCGAATGGTGAACCACGCCTTTGTATTTTTCAAACCCGGGAAAGTCAGGATAGTGCCGCTGGTAAAGGAGGCCGGTGCAGAGGAAAAGATATTTGCACATTGCGAGGTGTCCGGCCACCGTCTTGACTGTCCATCTACCTTCTGTACCATCCCAAACACAGGAGTTCACCCGGGCGTCGAATTCGATATCCTTTCGCAGGTCGAGCACTTTATCCACATGGTGAAAGTACGCACGAATCTCGTTGTGATCCGGGAATCTCTCAGTAAAATTCCAATCTTTCCACACCTCGGGAAGACTCAATTGATAGAACGGCCATTCTGAATCGACTCGAGCACCAGGGTATCGGTTCCAGTACCAAACACCCCCAAAATCGCTGCCGGCTTCAAATGCCTTGACTTTCAACCCGAGCTTTCGAAGCCGATAAAGACCATACATCCCACTGAAACCAGCTCCCACAATGAGGACATCACAATTCACGACGGAGCCCATGGTTGGGCTGATTACCGATATTGCTGGGGTTGCTTGGTAAACAACTGAACATGATGCACATGTATTTATACAAGATGCTATCAGCCTTCGTGGACGTGTGGTTCCTGCGAAATCATCCAATGAATAATGCATAAATACATATCGTGTAAATGCGATGAAAGATCTTGTAACGTACGATCGTAGGGAACGACAAGGCTGCATCGTGGTGCCACTCTGGCATTCATCCTTTCAATACCAAACGAATCACCAGATATGGGGTGCGTCTCGACATGGTCAAAATAGCTTTCTTGACGGATTTGGAAGAAAGTGGGCCAGTTGTATCAGGTTGAGATCACGACGACGAGCGAGACCGTCCTGCGACACCGTCACAACTATGCCACACATGCGGCCGTCCCCGAGAGAAGGTCTTGTCTGGGGCACTACACAAGGGTCCAGTCCTGAGAACACATCGCTCCTATTATATAAGTCTAACCATATATATATATATATATGTATATTTCAATGTAACTCCTGTTTCCCCGACGATCTTGGTGCTCTACTATATGAGGATTTAAGGAGCGCTCGCAGGACGTCTAGATTCTTCCCCTCTCCACGAATTTGACAGGTACATCAATGGCCTTGGCTCTAATGTACTCGACCAAATTCTTCCCCAGACAGTCCAACGTGGATCCGGCACTATATCCCCCATCGAGATGATCGTGGAGCAAGAAGTGGACAGCCTTCAGGCCTGGGATCTCGAACCGGTCGATCGGCTTGCCAAGGTAGTCGTCTGCGAGGAGTTCCTTCAATTTCGAGATGGTAAACGTCGAGCGTAACCAATCCCACTCGTCATCGTGTCGCACAAACAGGCCAAGGTTGGCATCAGATGATTTGTCTCCGGAGCGTCCGAGAACGACATAACCGAGAGGCACTCGAGTGGTTGGGCCCCAAGTCTCGGCCGACACAGGGTCGCTGGGATCGTAGGACTTTTGCTGAGAAGGGTACGTCCGTGTCACGGCGGGAGAAGAGATGTGAAGAACCTCGCCATCATGTAGATGGACGCTTTCCTTCACTAGGGACTGGTCCAGCAGAGCAACCCAGTACTCGTAGTAAGGCTTAGCCGTCCCCTGTCGGGGGTCTGTAACTGGGGTCAGTCCCGGACAACCTTGGAGGATGTTCATTTTACACCAGGTCAGAAACTTGCCCGGCGCTAGGAGTTCGGGATCCGACGCTTGTGCAAAGATTCGTAGATCTACGGTCGCCGCATCCTGGGATCGAGCATCCGGGTCCGGGGAACCAACTACTTGGAATTCCAGCCGTTTAAATTGCTGGTGGACCTTAGGGCCCATCGCGGCTATCGTCTGCGTTTTGACCATCTCTGCCTTTTCCTTAATGTCCAGACCGGTCAGATAGATGTGATACTCAGCGCGATAACCGCCCAATGCCGTGATGCCGACCTTTGTCGTCGGCGGCGGCGGAAGACCTTCGACCCTGGTGACTCGGACTCGGTCAGGTCCGACTGATTCCATTCGGATGCCTTCGAGACACGCAACGACGGTTGAGTTGTAGTACAACGGGCCCTGGATTTCGTAGACTAACTGCGTCGTCAGGGTCTCCACCGAGACCTCGCCGTCCCGGCCGGGCTCCTTGGAGATCTCGAAATCCCCGGTATGACTGATATGTGCAATGGGAAAGCCCAGATCCACCGCCTTGCCCTGCCATTTCTTGAATCCCGAGTAGCAACCCCCTGTGGCGTAGGTGCTGCACTCGATTAGGTGGCCGGCGACCAGACTCGATGCCAACGCCTTGTAATTGTCGGCTTCCCATCCATGCCACCAGATAGCGGCTCCGATGCAAGGGGACGAGTCGGCGACCCGGCCACAAATGATAATGTCTGAGTCCTTTAACGCCTGAGCGATGCCCGAAGCCCCTAGATAGCATTGTGCGGATATGGGTTCAAACCCCCAGCTGTGGATATCCTTACCTGTCGTGATGTTGGTCAACTCTACCGTCTTAGACCGGATCAAATCCACAACCGGCTCGGTCACGTCGTCCCCCTCGACCCAAGCGACGCGAAGGGTCAACCCTTCTTGCTTGATGAGTTCCTTGACCGCCTCGGCCAGACCGTGAGGATTGCTCCCCCCCGCATTGCAGACAACCTTGGTATTGTTCTGTGCGAGGTACTTGAGAGCGGGCTGGATTTTCTCCAGAAAATTGCCGTGGTAGGCTTCTCGAGACAGCCCGAGAGCCTCTATCGAGCCGATCTCCTTTTTCAATTGCGATCTCCGGGTGCCGTTGACCGTCATGTCAGCCTCAGACATCCAGTCGCCTGTGATCACGTCGATTTCGGGCAACTTGGAAAGATCGAGAAGGGCCCTGCTCCGGTCAACGGTGCCTAGTCCGCGTCAGCCACCCTGTACCAACACGTTTCGCACTAGCAATTGCCATGCGATATCCGTCCCGCTGACCTCCAGAACAACCTGCGACCACGATCGGGCGCCTGCGAAACGGTTTGTCGCCATTGTGCAGATAACCAGATTCCCCGTTGGTTATCCCGTTCGATATATCATTGGTCATGCTACCAGTCGAACTGTTGGAGATGCTGCTGTAGACGTCATTGGTAAGCGTCATGTTGGACGAACTTGATGCCGTGATGAATTCTGTGAGATGACGTGAGTGCTGTAGCTGTTACCACTGCTTTGTACGCAGGGCTGCATCTTTGAGGATATCTTCCAATGTCATGTTCGTGGTGGCATCTACCACGAGGCGCATCCACATCTGGATCCATTGCCTGTCCCTTGTTCCACGACAGTTGGCCGGGCAAGTCAGTTCCAGGCAAGTTAAACTCACAATTCTGGGTGTCATCCAAATCCCGAGAATTCCGAGAGCTCAGAGTTCCCGGAATTCACAGCCAGTCCCATTCCGACAACGCCGTTAGGTCAGGACGGTGGGGTCTCGCCTCTGCCGAGAACAAACGGTCTCGTACCTTTCAAAGTACTTCTAGCCTCTCTTGAGACGTTGTCACCAGCGCTGAATCAGTGCCACGGATCTGAGTTTTGAAGGGTGCGCCAGGCCTTCTGGGTAACCTAGTTCTCTTTACCTCGTACTCTGGACTTCTAGTGTAAAGTTGATGAACGGCTTAGCACTTGAATGCCTGTCACGCAAGGAAGACGTCGGTGTCGGTATCGCTTAGCTGATTCCTTTGTATGAACCTGACAGGGACGATAATATGATTAGAAAGAACTCAATGGATTCAAAACTCTGTTGACTCGTCTCGGTTGTTTCATGTTTTTTTTTTTTGTAAGCCTTTCCTGCCCGCCTGTGTACTCTCTTATGCATGTTTCGGACCCTGTTGTATGGCATACCCCTTTTTCATAATCCGTGTTCCGTATCACCTCGCTACACTAGTCATCAGCGAGGATATTCGATCGTCACTTGACACACCCAAGTGGCTCGGCCAGCGTACCGTGGCATCATAGACCACCCAAGTCCTATCTTCTATCCACGCTTACGTGCGAGGAGAATCCATACAGGTACCAGTAAGCAGAAAGGAGAGCGGGCAGGCAGGATGGACTGGAAAAGAATGTCAGATGTCAGGTGCATTGCATAGTATCCAGTATTTTGTTGTCGAGATGTGCGGGGGATGCCATCGAATTTGTTTTCAGTTCATTGTTCTGGGCGAACCAAAACAGCTCCCCCCCCTTAAGTTTTCGTTCCGGAGACCGAGAACAAGTTCCACGGTCTATCATATGCGCATTATCCTAGGCTCTCGTGACCAATCTGGGGGGACCGCCCTTGGTGTTTACATTGTTGGTTAGACCCCGCGAAATTGTTTGTCTCTGGGGTCCCCCAGTCTCCACAGTCTGGCACAGGCATCTTCAAAGAGCCTGGCGAGGATCCAAGGAACTGAAACTGATCTAGTCTTGCTCAGCTCTCTAGTGTTAGGGCCGAGCTCATTATTTTCCTTTGAACCTGGTCCAGTTCAAAGTCATTATCTCACTCATTCACGCGTTCATGCGATGCGTCTCTGTGTTCCAAGCAGTCACCGGTTGAGCCAGATACTTGTCGCTGTACCATTGTTGTGGTCGTCGCCTTCGGAGTCCCTAAGATGCCTAGAGCACGAGCTCCAACCAAGATTTCCAAAGATGGGGAGAGGAGTGCAAACCAGCCAAAATCGTGCTGGAAAGATAAACTGACTGATCAGCAATTGGACCGAAAGCGTGCTGCTGACCGGGCGCTGGTCCGAGAAAATCGAAACCGAGCTCGGCGCACGATCGCGGTTCTTCAAGAGCGGATTGAATTGCTGAGTAGCCAGCAGCCCGATCGAGTCATCGCAGATTTAATGCAAGAAAATGCTGCCCTTGAGCGGGCGAAAACCGCCTTGCGGGATCGATTGCAATCAGTATGCGTGGCCACCGGCATTAGTCGAGAGGAGACGCATGAGTTGATTGCCAGATTGGATCCAGGCGATTCGGCATCGGCATCGATCACAGGACGACGTGACTCAACAGGAACCGGATATGCCCAAGAACCGCTCTCGTCGATGGACGTGGCCGTGACTGTGGCCGGGCCATCGAGCCCAGCGGAACAAGGAGAAAGCACCCATAGCAACTCGAATTCTCATGGTCGAGAAGCGCGCTCTCTCGGCCAGGAAATCAAGACAAAGACCGATCTCACGGTGGAACTGAACTTTCGTATGCGCGTACCAAATTCGCCCTCGCCGTTCCCAGGCATCTGTGTGAATATGGACCAGACGAGCTGCCACGTCGACTTCTCGGACGACGAACTCCTCGAGTCCATCATGCTCTGGAGACGGAAATCCCCAAACACGGAAACCGTTTTTGGCCTGGCCTCCCAGATCTTTCACGTCGACCGTACCCCCGGTTACTTGACGCAGGACAAGTTATCTGCCATGGCCTGTATCCCCAGTCTTGTGCAGTTGGTGGTACAGGACCTGGAATCATCGCAGTCTGGCTTGGATCTCACGGCTCTGATGCCGCCGTCCCACGTGCCACCGGAGACAACAGTCTCAAACGTGAAAAAGGAGCTCCTTCTCTGTGCATTTGAGGCCATCAAGCACTGGAAGTACTGCTCTCAAGTTGCCAGGATCACCATGTTCTGGGCCTTATACCGCATGCTGATGGTAGGTGCCCCTTCCCGCCCTCTTTTTTCACTCCCAGCGGGATCACGAAGCTGCCAACAATGGTCTAACATTCTATGGACTGACACGACGGTGATAGCTACTCGTTTTCCCAACACCTAAGAACCTGTCCAAGTGCCCAGTGTGGTATCGACCTCTTCTTGTCCAGATGTGGAACCCTCATCCATCGTTCATAGACTTCATCCCATGGTAGGAATGCCCCAAAATAGTAGCCCTACAACCGAATCTTGACTCACTCATGTCATACTAGGCCACGGATCCGCGCACATCTCGTGCATGATTGGCAGTCATATCAGGCGCAGAACCTTTACAGTTCCTTTGTGGAGAATTTTGACATTCACACTCCACTGGGCTCTCAACCGAGAGGCTTGTTCCGCATCACTCCCAATGGCTCCGAGCTTGAAATCGATCCCCGAGCGGAGAAATGGTTCCAGGACCTGAGCAGCCTTCGCATGCATCGAGGATTTGTAGACTCCTTTCCGGAATTTGCTCGTTTCGTCCACATCAGCGACTCTGACCTCGAGTTCAGGACGGACTTCAACATCTCCAAGAACGACCTGAGCTTTATGAGGATACCCAGAATCGTCACTGAAAGTCCTCCAGAGACAAGTGCAGTGCATGAACAATGGTCTACGCCAAGTCAACCGGTTCCGTCGGGCTTAGAACTACCTCTCGCAAGTACGGAGAGGAGTGACACAATGGCCAAAGACGGTTCAAACCCGAACATGGTGTCAAACTCCGGTCCGGTCGTGTTCAATGCCCACGTCCAAGGCTGTTTGCCCCCTGGTCATAACGCTTCATCCGTCGCTAGAGATGACGGCCAATCGGCCAATGGCTCGGTCGAGACGAAATTATCACCTTCAACGACGGCTGAAGTCAGGGTTAGTGGCACGTCTGTGCCCATGGAATTCACAAAGTCATTACATCGTCCGGTCGAAGCCTCGCCGGCGTATCCCCACAAAGATGCCAGGTTTGGGGATTTCAACCCGATGCCCCCCAGTTGCGAAACTCCGGGCTACCAGATCGATCCGTCTCTCATGGAATGGCAAGTTCCTGTGCCTTGGTCAATGCAACTAGACGATTCCCGGCTAGGAGAATTTTTGTTCTCTGTCTAGATCACCATCACGGCGGGGGAAATGATCGTGGATTTTGGTTCACCTCTAGAAGGAGAAGAAAGCAAATGTGTTCAAGAAATCAAGCCACCAGGTTACTCTCCAGAGTGCTATTTACGAAAGTGACAGCGGTGTCTGTCTCTGCAGTCTTGTTGAACAATATATATCTCGACGTACAAAGGACCTTACAAGCAGCGCAGACCTTTTTTCGTCCAGTTTTAATTGCGTAGACCTGTTCTAAGTCAGCATGACTGTAAGAGGAGAATACGAATTACTATGGTCGGCGCTTCTGTAGAAGGAATCATCAAGCCCCAGTAGACCAAAAAAGGTTGGGAATCTCAGGCGTTCTCGCCGCCAAGCTGACAAGTAGACTACCGTATATCCTTCAATGGTGAAATATGGGTGATTTCTACGTACATTAAGCACTTTATCTTGGTGAATTGTTCCTCCATGAAAGGGGATGAGGAAATTCGAGAGGCTAGGGAAGAACAAACGACATCTTCAAAATGACAATTGAGGCGCAAAAGATGTTGTAGCGTATTTATCCTTCTTTGAGCTGACCATGAATCTTCCTTCCGCAATTACGATTTAGGCGACCGCGGTGATTCCACAGACACTTCTGGATGCACTGGCTTAGGTCTGTTGATGTATTGCTTCAGATCGAGATAGTCGGTTGCCCAAGTGCCGTCTCGTTGCGCGACCGTCATGCCATTTCCAAGCCAACCCAACCGGTTCCCCTCGATCTCGGGCATCAACTCGTAGTCGAAATCCTCCCAACGCGGGTTCAAGAGAGCTTTTCTTGAGTGGACCCCGGAGCCTGGCCAGTTTGCTGTGACAGAAAGAAGATATATGTCAGCAATGCTTGTCTCCCCGGGGAAATGCACTCACCAACTACCCGACCATCCTTTGTACCACGTTTAAACCACGAATTACACTATTTACGGACGGCAGTTAGCAGATTACTTGCGTTCTTCCTGGTCTTTGGAGAGCACAGGCGCATACTGGCTGTGTAAAAACTGTCTTTGCAAAAAATTTGTCGACGTGTCGGCTGAAATCCTGGTTAGCTTCGGGCCTATACGATAGTTAGCATTATATCACCTGGTTGTTTCAATATGACATGCCGATAAATGACCGGCGAAAGAGACTGTTTTCGGCTTTCAAAAGCACGAACCCGAAAGGAAAGAGGACGATCCTCTGAGGAGAGGCACATACTTCACAACCAGAGACTTGATGTATTCTCTTTGTAATTTTTGAATCGCTGCAATCGCAAAGTCACAAACCCACTCTAACATCAAAATGGTGCTGCCAGTCATCGGTCCTCCATTGGGGCCAAAGTAGATGAACATATTGGGCATGCAAGGCGGGCAGGTTGACATATAGGCCTCAGGAATCGGGTCCCAGAGCTTGTGAAGGTCTTGCCCTCTTTGCCCTGTAATTTTGGGTCCTGTCTGGTGTGATCTGGTACGGATAAATTGGTTAGAAACGTAGGACATTTCAGCAATTGTGAACGCGAGAGTAACGAGGCTGACAGGACCAGAGAAATATATGGTCAGCTGGAAGGGGTGGAAGAGATACTTACACGTCGAATCCTGTTGCACATATGATAACATCGACCTTTCTGATCTGTCCGTCCACGGTTTCAATACTGTCTTCGTGAATCCGCTTAATGGGCGTAGAGACATAGTCGACGTTAGGCTGACAACATGCCTCCAAGTAGCCCGGCCCGGGTGTAAGTCTTCTGCATCCGGGGGTCCAGTCTGGCATCAGAGCATTGAGTATGTCGGCCCGATTGGCTAGCTTTTCTTCCATGAACCTTTTGCTCATCACATGGAACTGTTTCTGTTCTTCCGTGCCGTAAAATGCCGCTAAAGGAGCTTTCATTATATCATTTTCGATCCGATGTCTGAACTTGAGATATTCTTTTGGGTCCTTGAATCGGTCGAGCTCTTCCGGAGCGTGTTTAACTGTTCACGGCGTTAGTACTATGCCCGAAGAGGAGATGGCCTCTTTCCGGAAAAGGGATTGCGAACAATTGCCCTCTGTAGCATTTCGTCGATCTAGTTCATCCCCACCAATTCCCACGGGAGAAATCCAGTTTTTCCCCTTCATATAGTGATCAACCCTTTTCGCGATTGGTTGTATGGCAGGAAGAATCTGTATTCCCGTGGAACCGGCGCCAATCAGAGCCACGTCGCGGTCCTCGAGCTCGATGGACTGATCCCATCGTGCCGAATGAACTTTAGGTCCTTTGAATGTATCAAGCCCGGGTATTTGGGGCCAATCCCACTTGTTCAGGAGACCCGTCCCCATCATGAGGACATCACAGCGATCTGTCTCAGACTGCCCGAAATTCAGCACTGAGAGGGCAAGTCGAGTTGGCAAAAGCACGGGCATACCTCTCCAGTCTCGAGATTTTGGCACGTAACTTCCCACTTTCCAATGCCATCAAGCCATTTGGCAGCAGTAACTACACGCCGGAACTTACAGAAACGGTATACGTCGTATCTTTTGGCCAGATTGACCATGTAGTTTTGGATTTCGGCACCGCTTGCGTAAAATTCGCTCCATTGAGAGTTGCTCTCAAAGGTAAGCTGATATCCGGGACTGGGGATATCGCATCGAACGCCAGGATAACTGATCGGTTAGTCTTCCAGTTTGCATTCAAGGCGGGAGCGAGCCACGGCTCAAGAGCCAAACTTACGTGTTTTCGTACCAGGTGCCTCCCACTTCTGGATTTTTTTCATAGATCGTGAGTTCCAAATTCTGAATCTGCTGAGGCAGTCTGATTCCAGTGAGGATGCCTGAGATGCCCGCTCCCACGCATATCACTTCCATATGCCTCAGCTCATCGATTTCGTGATCGTAGATCATCGAACTCCATGTTCGGGTTGGCTGGTCGCTGTGAGGCATGGTAATATTTGGATTGTCCAACGAAGGAAACAAATAACGTCAGTGTTGTAGTATCTGTACCTGCAGGAAAACAGAGAGACTCATCGTGTCATAAGTATTCGAGAGAAAGGGTCCATAACTGATAGGGATGCATCATTATCAGGTGCTCGTCAGAGATGGGCCCCCCACCCCGAGGCTGAAGGAGACATTTCACATAGTCCACTTGTTGAATCAATGTCCTTAATGCCAATCAGGAGATGTTAGAAGCACTTTGTGGCCTGACTGGGTCTGATTTCCGACTTCCTTGAAGTCCCGAATCCAATTCCATTCATAAGCGACTCGTTCACCACGACTTACCAGTAAATCGACCATATTTTGCAGAGTCATCCAATCCCCGCAATTAGCTTAGTGCTGCATAGATCCTGTTGCATCGAAGATCATTACCAACAAGGCGAATCTGTTCACTAATAGCCGGTGGACTTGGATCGGTTCCTGACGAACTGTCGGACGGAAGCCGTCTCCTGGAAAATAAAAATGTAGCAATTGAGTTTTCCGTACGGTTGGTGAGCTCTATGATCTTCTTGTTCTTGAAGACTGTGAGTTACTTCGGCCCGCCCGTGTTATCTACAACCTACGTGATTGAAAAAGGAGGACATCCCCAGAGCACCAGTCCCAGCTGGTCTATTCTTTTCTCTTCAAATACTTAAAAAGGATTATTCTGCAGCCATGCCTGCAAGGCCTCCATTCGACAGCCTCCCCTTTCGCAAGGGGGATCCGCCCTTTTCAGCATGGGGATTATACGGAGAAAGCGAACAACTGGGTGCATTGAACCTCCTCACTGCAGAAAATACCCGTGCAGCAGCACAGAGCGAGATAAAGACAGGTGTACGAGTCTCTCTCGATCCTCCAGTAAACTCGCTCTTACAGCCCACCCACGGCCGTCAAGGACTGAAGCATACCATTTTTCGACGAGGAGAAGGCCGACCGGTCCATGATGACGTGCTAGAATTTAATACTCAAGTATGATACCCCAGTCGATTCGCGAGCTTTGTTTCAGTGGCTTTCCCCAAGGTCTGTCCTATCCCTTCCGAAGAAACACGACATCGAGCAGTGGGGCCCAGTACAAAAGCGGTGATGAGTACAAGTACTGAGCATTGATATAATTGTACAGATCGGAGCGCAATGGGATGGCTTCAGGCACATGGCCTATCTCAAGCTTAGGCTATTCTACAACAACACCCCCGTAGACACTATTTCCGGTCATAATCCGGATCCGACAGTCCTTGGCACCGATGGTGAGTTCTTTACAGGCATTTTCAAGCCTCTAGCCGCCCTTCAGCATCTCCGATAAAATCTTGTCCCGGGGTCATGTTTTCTAATGCTGGGAATTCCATCAGCTTGGGTCAGGAACGGGTCTATTGTAGGCCGAGGCGTCCTTCTCGACTTTCACTCGTATGCTCTATCGAAAGGCATCAACTACGAGCGACTTGGCCAGAAGGCAGACTACGCAATCTCGGTTGAAGAACTCAAAGATTGTGCTGCCGCCCAGGGTGTTGAGATTCGCTCGGGAGACATATTATTCGTCCGGTCGGGCTTCTGGGCCGCGTATCGTGCTCTCAACGACCAACAGAAAAAGGAATGGAGTGAAGAAAACCCGACCGTCTGGGTCGGCGTAGAGACCACGCGCAAAATGGCCCAGTTCCTCTGGGACTCGGGGATTTCGGCCTGTGCTGGAGACGCTCCTGGCTGGGAACGGATCCCTAACTATAATTCCCCCCCAGAAGCAGGCCTAGAAGGTCTCTCGCTCCACGAGATCATGCTAGGTGGTTGGGGCATGCCGATAGGTAAGTCTTGAGATGAAAATCCGCTTTATTTTTACCCGACATCGACATCGGACGTGCTCACCCGATCGATCTTTCTCAGGGGAAATGTTCGATCTTGAAGCGCTGAGTGAGCAGTGCAAACGACAAAAGCGATGGAGCTTCTTCTTTACCAGTGCTCCTCTGCACGTTGAGGGCGGGGTTGGGAGTCCGCCAAATACTATTGCTATCTTCTGAAAAATTACGGCCCAGATGAGCAGAACCAAAAGTACAGGACAGCTATCCTTACACCGAAGTAGACGCAACTTTGTCTCGTTGCCTCAGAGAACAACCTGGCTTGCTGTCCTGGCCATCAGCCCGTAGTGGCTAATGAATTCATGACTCTCAATATCTCCAGCGATATCATACTGCTTCAATAGTGACCATCCCTGACTACTGTTCACCACGTAAATATCGACTTTGGATGCCGCAGCCCGACAACGGAACTCTATGCGTTTGGAGAACTTTGTTGAGATTTCGGGATGGGCCGCCCTCATTTTTTCGTTATCTGTGATTGCTGAATGAAGATTGTGGAGGTGAAAGATATCGAATCGGAGCCGCGGTAGCCGAGTTCAACAAGGACAACGTCGATTCATCCTCCATCATCTGAAAATTGTCGAAGTGAATCAGGTCTTCTAGCTCCAAGTCAAACAGCGCATGATTGCTTGCCGTAGCGGGATCATGCCTTGAGGACGTCGGATCAATACAACCGCCGACATTTGAAGTAACGTCCTCGGGAGCGGTGGTCATTGTCCGCGTCGCGGCCTGAATGACGCTTTGAAAACGGCGCAACAGTCGGCGGCTAAGACTGAAGCCGGGAGACATGTCCTCGAGCAAGTGAATGGCTTTCTGAAAGGCTGCCTCTGCTTTCTGAGATGTGTTCGCATCAACCTTGTTGCCCAGGATCACAGCAGTCAGGGCGACCAGGGCCCCGGAAAGGAAAGACACGGTTGGAAAACGTTCAGTGTTCTGTTTCAACGGCGAAAAATGATATTCGTGCATGGCATTGATGGATGAGGCCGCAATTTCCACGCACAGAGGAGCCGTCCGACCGCCATTTTTTGCATCCAACAAGTCACTCCGCCGAAGAAGGAGTCGCAGATGATTTGCTCGCTGTGATGTCTTTTAGAACGGGGATCTTTATTTTTTTTTTTTTTTTTTTTCTCTCTTCCTACCTGCAAGGGTGGCAACGTCGTTACTTACAAGGTGTAGGACAATACTCTGGCGCACCACATAGTGCGGGTATTGTAAATATTCGAGCTTGCGGATGGTCTCTGACGACCACCGTAGGGGTTCCGGAACTTCCTCGAGCAGGAGAAGGATCCGGGCATCAGTCACGGCAATGAATTCGGCTGTGGCGGGCTGTGACTTCACACCAAACATTGAATCCCACATGTCCGAACATAACCTCGCCCACTTGATGGTTGCTATCTGGCTAGGAATCGGGCTGATGCTGCCTTCGCTGACAACAAAGCCCCGTGAGCCGGATGGTAGTTCTGAAGGAGGGTCCACCGCAATGTCCTTTTCGTTAATCTGGTATGGCGCTCCGCATTGGTGAGCAATGTTCCGCTCCAGGCAATAGATGCACCAGAAAATCCGGATTCTCATGTGTCTCTCGAAAGGGGAAGCCCCAGTCCAGGACTTCTGGTTATGAAGACCCAGTTGGAAGCAGAGGCGGACGGCCGTGCCCATCACGTCGTAAGCCCAGTCATGACGCTCAATGTACAATAGATATGACGCCTTGAGGATTAGGCATTGCGTTGTGGCCAAGTCCCCTTTCCCTGTTCGAATTACATGGTTCAATAGGTGCTCTGCTCGGGTGAACTCGTACCATCCAGGAACCACGTTATCCTCGGCACAGAATTCCTTGACGATTTTGACCACGGCCACAATCAGATAGACCAGTGCGATAAACTGGATCCGGTCGAGAGTAACGTCTTGCAGAAGATAGTTACACACATAACGGTCAAACACCTCTCGAAAGAGATCTTCGTCCAAGCAAGGATCTAGACGTAACACAGCGATGATGTCAGCGGTTGAGCTGAGACGATCTGTTGCATATGGGGTGGAGAAAGGGAATGCAGCGACCGGGGCCAAATAAATTCACATACAATGGGGATTCATCAGCGAGAAGTAAACATCGATCGGCTCCCGTAGAGGGTGAATGCCCTGATGCCTGATATTTGCGTCCCAGAGTCGAAGCTCACGCAGGTAGCATTCTGATATATTGGAACAGGCAGACAGTAAGCAATCTTGCTTGGCCCCGGAGCGAGAATTCGCAGCGTCGTCATCGTTCCCGCCATCTCCGGCATTGTTTCCTACTTTTTCAAGTGTGTTCAACGGCTTGAGAATGCTGGGTCCACCATTGAAGACATTCCTGTCGGGATTTTGACCTTCGACTGACGTCCCATAACCCTCGCCGGACTCAGGAGTGATTAGGCCTCGAAGGCTGGACGAGAGCGGCGTCAGCTTGTCCGGCCCGGGAGAAGTCCCAATCGCGCCCTTGACCATCCTTACTTCCGTTAAAATAGTGTGTAGTCGGTTCAGAACTTCCGAAGTGAATTTCTCCGCGTCGCCGCCCGATAGCACAAAATTGCTCGAGGTGGAGGTGTGTTCGCCAGGGCTATCAGAGACGCCGGCATGCTGCTGATTGCGTCGTCGCGGCTCGGTGCTGTACTCGCAATTCAACCGGCTCGTCGAGCATTGTTCGCACGGCTGTTCGCCGGTGCACTGAAAAGCATCAGACGAAGTTCGCTTGGACCTGGGCGGGAACTGAAGTCGGGAGCACCTCAATCCAACAAGAAATCCATACGTACCCTGACTTTGCGCTTCTTGCACTCGCCACTGTTGCGTGGTCAGTATTTTAGAAAAAATCAGCTCGAAGCAACTCACCAAGCCTGCGTGACGTATCTCTTGCGTTTTTGACCGGTTGGCACGGACGTTTCAGTGTCTATCTCGTTCTCCATCGCCGTAAAGTTGCCACCGCTCCCCGTCTGTACATCTGCGCCACTGGGAACGGTCGACTTGGACATACTAATCAGAGCACAGGCTTTTGTTCGCAAAAGCCAGGGTAGAGCGTGAAAGTGAAATATTTCCCACTGAAACGGAGAGATAGTCTCTGAAGAGATCAGAATTGCGACTTTGAGTGAACGTATAAAGGCAAGCAAGGGTGTCGAAGGAACGCGATGGAAAAGCTGCTTTGAATCTGGCACCGAATATGTCGTTCCGAACGAGGTCGTTATTACACTGCTCCACCCCGGGGGCGCCTAGATAGATAACTAATGCGCATGTACCCCTTGCCAGCCAAGTGGGCACTGGGGAGACTCCCCAGCCTTTGACATTGGTCAATGTCACTCATAGCTTTTCGTGCGAATGCCTCGGGCAACGCACCCAACATCCCTGGATTCGTCCTAGTTCCCGTGATGTTCTCCACAGGCGGTAACTAAGATTGGCCCCTCTCCCCCACACCGCTGGGACATTGGACAGTAAATTTGTCGGTCCCGACGACATACATAGAGACCGAGCACGAAGAGATGATTCATACTATTGGGAACAAATGGTTTGTAGAGACCAGCGTGAGCTGGGTCTACCTGCTCAATCATTTAAGAGCCGCGATTTTTATCCTAGTCGCAAGATATTGCCCGAGTAACACGCAGGGCCACTCTGTGAGAACACCCAGGTTGTCAGTTGATCGAAACCTTGCATACTTCTTCCATTTCCCTGCTGTAATTCCTCAGAACTCGTCGGTTTCTCGTGATGGAGGATATCCCAACCACCCATAAGGGTATGTTTTTTTTTTTTTTTTTAAAAAAAAAAACCTTTCTGTGTCTTGATAGCAGCATGTACTCAGTCATCGTTTGTCCTCAGCTATCATCTACTCGAGCCCGGGTACGCTCGCCACACAGATCATCGATGTGCCAACTCCTTCGCCCTTGCGGGGCGAGATTCTGATACGACTGTAAGATTCAGGATTTTGGGCCCCGTCACAACGCCCTAGGATACCTCTGTTCACTGACTTGATTTGCCCAGGACCCATTCTGGAGTCTGTCATACGGATTTTGCGTTCATAATGAATTCGTACGGACACATGCCAGAGCCAACCCCAGCTGGCCAGGTAAGTAGAGCTTCATCACCCATCTGTCGTCCCGTTCTTGGGTCAACCCAGGTCAACAAACCAATGACGCGCGACATACCTAGATCGGAGGTCACGAAGGGGTTGGGTACGTGGTGAAATTGGGTGAAGGAGTGACGGAGGTGCAGGTCGGGGACGTGGTAGGAGTGAAATGGATCACCTCAGCCTGCCTGACGTGCCCGCAGTGCATGGAGGGGTTTGATAACAAATGTAAGAAACGTAAAGTGGCCGGGTTCAAGACGCCAGGAACCTTTCAACAATACATCATCAGCGATCCCCGATACGTGACCCCTATTCCGAAAGAAATCCCACCGGCCGAGGCGGCACCCCTGCTCTGTGGCGGCGTGACAGTGTGGTCGGCGCTCCTAGAGGCAAGCTGCAAACACGGCGACTGGGTCGGGATATCAGGCGCTGGAGGCGGCCTGGGCCATCTGGCGGTTCAATACGCAAAAGCGTTTGGCCTTCGAGTCGTCTCCATCGACCACGGATCCAAGAAAGACTTCTGTCTGGAGATCGGGAGTCATCATTTCATTGATTATACTCAGTATGATTCTGTGAGCTTGGCAGAGAAAGTCAAACAAATCACCGACGGAGGTTGTTACGCTGTGTTGGTCTGCAATGCCAGCTCCAAGGCATATGATCAGTCGCTGGACTTGTTGCGCTACGCAGGCACGCTTGTTTGCGTCGGGATCCCAGAGGTCGACCCTCATCCTATGCCCAATTCAGCTCCGTGGAAGATCATCGTCAACCAGTGGAAAATCAAAGGTAAGCTGCTCGACTCTTCCTGCACTCATAAACTTATCGGATCCCGCAAGGTGCCGTCACGGGAAACAGGGTCATGGCCGTGGACTGCTTAAAGCCGGCTGCATTGGGCCAGGTCGTCCCCGCTCTCCGGATAGAACCCATGAACCGGTTGACAGAGGTAAACTTACAGCGCCAGAATGAGAGCCCTGAAGGAGATGACTGACTTTCGAGCCCAGGCATTTGAGGATCTGCACTCGGGAAAGATCCACGGCCGGGTTGTATTAGATTTAAGTCGAGTCAGCTAGGACCTACCGGCGGAACCGTGCTGCTATGGCCCTGGATACTGGAAAAACGTAGGAAATAGATTCATTATTTTGACATGGCTACGGACCTTAGGACAATGAAAAATTTAACATGCCAGAGACCCCGTGGCTGTAGGCCACTTTTTGCCCCCGAATCTCCTTAGTAAAGAAGCCTCATTCATATTGCTGCTCATGCCCATTTTGTGGAGCTGTTTTCAGTGCACATGCAGAGCCTTAATTGCTGCAGCTTCGGCGGGTTGAAAGTCAGGGCCCACTTCGGTATCGAGTTCCTCGTAACGATCATGTCGGAGGCTGGAGGGTGGTCGTGCACAAACGACACAACCCATCATCATTCGAGGCGTCCCGATCTCCGGTAGCTATATCCAGATGCCCGACTCTTTGGTTATTCTCTGCCATCCTGGAGCATTACGAATTAAGCGAGTTTCGTCTATGACTCAAGTACCGTTCGAATTGCAATTTGCTACATGCCGCTTTCCTTTTCAGCCCTACAGAGAGGCCCTTGATGGCCTACAGGATTGTAAAGTTGTATCACCCAAGCCACCGTGTGCCGAGCTTAGAAGAAGCCGACGAGTTTTTCAACAAAGTCTTTGGGATCCCTAGCGTATGGCGGAGCGCACTTTACACGGAACCGGATCCTAGATACCCAACGTACCCGACCGACTACTGCATCTTTACATCCATTGCAGATGTCTTCTTCGACTGCATCGACCCCAGAAAATACATCATCGATGGAGAACAACGCTATGCCACGGTCGAGAAGCCTCAGTTGAACGGCCTGGGTTGGGGTGTCGAGGGTATCGACGAGATTTACGCCAAAGTCCAAACGTTGGGCATCCGCTGTACTGACCAAGCAAACCGGCCTTCTGATCCCCAAGTGTGCCCGGTGGCCTCGTTCAAGAAGTCCAAACTGTTCTATACCGAAGCACCCACCAGTGGACTTCGCTACGAATTCTATCCCGTGGAGAGTATTGGCGATTACGACCACCGCAAGAACCCATCATGGGAACTGAAGCCGCGGATCGGCAAGGGCGATCTTAAGGTTCAATTCTGTTCTCACCACACCATCCTCACCGGGAACAGGGAGCGCGCAATCCGACTGTACGTGGACACTCTGGGCGGGAGAGTGATTCATGACGAAAGGAATACGCTCCGTGGAACTGACAGTGTCTATATTCTGCTGGCTGATGCTGTCTATGAATTTGCAACTCCGCGTCATTCAGGCTCATATGCGGCAAAAGATTACGAGACTCGGGAACATCCTGAGGAGGATGTCTACCACGCCTTGACGTGGAAGGTCGAGGACTTGTCTGTGGTCAAGAACCATCTCAGGGCTCAAGGAGTCAGAATCATTGCCGAGAACGACGAGATGGTCATTGTGGAACCTGCCGACGGCTTGGGCATTCCTTGGGGATTCATCACTACGATCTTGCCGAATGACGATAGATATACACCTGAGCTGTGGACATAGAGCTGTACCCTTATAGACATCAATGGCATGACTCAGGCTCGTGTACCCAGCGGCTTGTCCGTAGTCGGAGTGCGTTTCTTGACACTCTTGGCCCTACTTAGGGTCAGTCAAAACACCACCACCATTCTACCATCAAAGTCGCCGGCCTCCAACTTTTTCACCATTTCTGGAAGGTCGTCCAGGCGGTACTTGGTCACATGTGGCACAATGTTGTGTTTGGCACTGAAGTGGATAGCCTTCTCCATCATAGGACCAGGAAACCCGGACGAAGCACCCTTAACCTTGATGAGTCCATTGGCAAGGGGGACGCTGTAGATGGGAAGCCGTCCTTCGTTCTGTAGCGACAGTTTGACATTAGCTGCTGCGTGATGGATCGCTAGGCTGAGAAGGGGAGAATGGCTCAATCTTACAATGCCAACACACATCAACGTCCCGCCGGGCTTAATGATACTCGCAGCGGTGTCATAAGCAGCGTTCGATCCGCTCAAGCAGACGGCAACGTCAACTCCTCCGCCCGTTATCTGGCGCAGATCATCAATGAACTTAGGGTCTTTGACCTTAAAAGTAACCTCAGCCCCCAGCGACTTAGCCGATGCCAGTTTCCTCTCGTCAATGTCCAAGGCTGCAATCCTCAGGCCCATTTTTGCAGCGTACTGAACCGCTATGAAACCATTCAGTTCGTTGATCATATACTGCCACATTAGTTGGGGGGAGTTTACCTAAATGGCCCAACCCGCCGATACCCACAATCCCTATCCACTGATCAGGTTTCAACTCACTCTGATCCACTGCATGAAAGGCAGTCAGGCCGGCACAGAACAGCGGACAGGATTCGACCAGATCTAGACCCTCAGGAAGCAACATGGCAGATCTTGCATCCACGACGGCGTACTCGGCGAAATATCCATCCCCGTTGAAACCCTGGAGAATACCATCGGGACACGCAATAGGGGTCGCAGCGCACAGGAGGCATTTCCCTTTCAAATTCACGGATCAGACTAGAAAGGGGAAGAAAAACAGAACGCCCAGGTTACGTCACTCACCACAGTTGTGGTAATAGAGAAGAAAACCAACTTTATCACCGACTTTGAACCCCTTGACCCCTTCTCCCACCTTTTCCACGGTCCCAGAGGCTGGATGATCGATTTGCAGTAAGTATAAAATCTCTCATCAGGCCAAAGGTGGCTTCTCTCATTCAAGGGAGATATCAGTTCTCACCTTCGTGCCCGGGGATGATCGGATACCCCTTTTTAGGTGTTTGTTGTCCACTCAGGGTCACCAGGTCTGAGTGACACAGGCCAGCCGCCGCGACCTTGATGAGAATGTCGCCAGCCTGCAACGTCGGTATCGGACAGGTCCCGATCTCTAGTCCCCCCTCGACTCCATGAAAGAGTGCTGCTTTCATAGACATGACCGCCCTTGAAATCTTTCCAGGCGTATTGTGCTAGAATGCTTTGGCGACTACGATATGGGTATACGGGGAACAGAAAATTCCAACCAAAAGGTTGAAGTTCACGATTCTTCTACTTTTTGCAACGCTTGGTGCTAGTAATATGAGCTGTTCCTGTCACTTTTATTTTGGGTCGAGCCCAGAACCGCTGATTCATTCAAAACTATGAACGTTGGGAAGTTTGAAGTCGTTGGTGGCGACTATCCGTCGGCTAATTGGTCGCCATCTCCACAACACAGTGCCAGAAGCCACGGTTCTAAACTGCCCTGTATCATGCTACAAACTCGACCAGAGACGTGGATATCTCCGACAGACACGGTGCGTCCACAGCCTCCCTTCGTAAGAATTTCATGTAGCCTCTGAAATGGGTCTCGAGCCGAGAGGTGAGAGGCCCGCCCTAGCTTTTCATTCGGTCAACGATGAACTCTCAGAGTCAACTGGCAACACCCCGCCCTGAAGAGAACGACTCGTGCACGACGACTAACTAGAAGAAAAAAAGCTTACCAAACTGTCAATCCCTTGGGGCCCCTCGGAGAATCCCCGGTCAATAGGTAAACGCACTTCAAACAAATAGGATTAGTAGAATAGAACACCAAAAGTCGACCCCAAGATTTCGGTTCCTGGGCTTGATCACTACCCTTGGACAAAGAAATGGCCGCCGCCGAAAACCTGGTTGGGATCTTTGCTGTGCACCAGAACACGCCAAATTTGGAGAAACAGCTTGCTCTATATGGACACGTCGGTTTCATCATCGACGGTAAGTAACCAGGTCATATCCACCATCACCGACGCAGGACGCTGACCGGCTGCCATAGAAGATGCGGACGTGGAGGGTGGCCAAAGTCTGCCGGATTCCTGGTTTGCCGCCCGCGGAGTGAGTCGCAGTGCTTTGAATCAGAGCGTTGCCATGAAACTGCCCGACGACCCATTCATGCATGTCTGGTTCTACAGCTGGAACAAGATCTCTTCCAAAGCGCAATGGCCACCGGTCTTCAACCAGATAGGATCTTGCTGTCTGACCTTACTTGTCGATGACGCTCAAAAAGAGATTGCTCGCATCCAGAGGGACTTCAGCTCACTGGAAATCCTCCAAGCTCCAGAGGTCATTCCCCGAAAATGGGGCCCCACAACGACCACGCTGCTACGAGATCCAGAAGGGAATTTTCTGGAGATCATCTCCATCGAAGGATCGCCGCATGTCGAGGCTGCAACACCGCCCTCGAATGATCGGACAAGCTTCCTGCATTTTATGGTCAACTGTCTGAACTTTGCAGAGATGACCAAATTCTATCAGTCCTTCGGAATGTCACACGACCACGGTGTCGACTTTCGACCGGAAGTGGGCTGGCCAGACGGCCTCGAGTACTTTCAAAACCAGTATAAGCAGGGTTTTGGGGCATGGCCCCAATGGGGTCGCTGCGATTTCCTGCGCGGGAAAAGAGATCCAAGTCACATGCACCTCGAGCTTCTTGAATCTCTAGAAGGTGCTTGCGAGTGAACCAGATGAGGACTGCAACCCCGAGGCTAACCATGAACAGATCTAAAACTCCCAGGACTGGAGCCAACATGGGCGCAAAGAGGTACCGAGAGCCACACGTGGAGCGGATCTTTCATAGGACGTGAGTACCTGCTGACCACGGCACGCGACAGGAATTGCTCGCTATTGCATCAAGGTCCCCGACTTCGAAGCAGCCGTACGAGGTGTGAAACAGCGAAGGAACAAAATATACGTCGAGCGGCAAAAAGGTGCAGCTCCATCCCTCATCGTTCCTCTCCCTTTTACCATATCTTTCAATCAACAGCATAGAACCATGTTCACAGACGGCAGGATGCCTAAACTGGGGTGATTCGATCTGGATCTTCTTTGGAGATACCGATGGAAATATTCTGACCCTGTAAGTTCTGTGACGGGGACTCCTTTCCATTTTGAACGGCTGATGACGTTGGTAAGGGAGCAATGGTTACCACAACGATCCTGGGGGGAAAGAACCTGAGGTTCTGAAACTCGATGAAAAGAATCTTTTCCCGCTGCAAAAAGTAAAGCAGCAAATTAAAAAGAGCTTCACGGCTTCACGTCCACCTATCTAGGACGAAACAAGTAGGACAGATAAGAGAATCACTGCGTAGAAGCGCGACATTAGCTACTTTCCCCTTTCATTCAGAATCAACTCGGCTTGAGGCCGACCAGGATCTACATCACAGGAGAATGAGAAGGGTGGAAAAAGAAAAAAAAGCCCACCCAAAGGGTAGCCTCGTCGGAAAAGCCACATCACGTGGTCTTTCGTTTCTATGTAGTCTCCGTGACATAGGAATAACAGCTCACAGGAAATGGTAAGAGCCAGGACGGGGGAAGTGGCTGCACCGCTATAAGACCAGTAACACTCATGAAAGCGCTCTTGATGACACGATTGAGGGCTCGATTAGGGCAGTGGCCTTGCTATAGTCAAAATGAGCGGATAGAATTCGTGTAATCATGGACGGGAAAAAAGGCCTATCTATATGGTGATTGAGTCTTGGCACTGGTGCCTAATTACCCACTAACCTTAGAGAGGTAAAATAGCCGGCTGTCGCCCAGCTACTTCATCGGAATGCCTTTTCAAGAGCCTGATCCTCCTCTCATCAGAACCATGTCCCTACACCTCTCGCTCGATATCCTAAAGAGGACGAGAATGAGTCCCGCGGGCTTGCCACCAAACTGAGCAGCTAAGGGGATGCCTTCCTTGTCACTCTTCAGGTCCAAATATGGCATTAATAGGAAAGAGGAGGAACTGGCGAAGAGCCCCTGTCTTCGAAAGCTTCCCATCAGGCATCAAGGTCCTGTTCGACCCTCCCGAGGCGACTCTCGATGTAGTATTTGTTCACGGTCTTACCGGTGACAGAGAACGAACTTGGACGAGTCCCACACCGGAGTTTGTTGGCCTCGCGATATCTTGCCCAACTTCTTACCTGATACAAGAGTGCTGACGTTTGGATACGACGCTTACGTCGTGCGAAAACATGGCGAAGTTGCCCAAATTGACATCTCTCATCACGCAAAAGACTTGCTCAATACCCTCGTCAATGAAAGACAAGACCATGCGTCAGCTACGAGGCCTATCATTTTCGTCGCTCACAGTCTCGGGGGCGTCTTGTGCAAGGATGCTCTCCGTGCCTCAGAGGTTAGTGGAGACATGCATTTAGAATCAATTACAAGTTGTACATGGGGTATCGCATTTATCGGGACGCCGCACGGGGGAAGCTGGCTTGCAACGTGGGCTAAACTCCCTGTCACGATACTGGATATTTTGAAGAGGACAGATGTAACCCTTTTGTCACTATTAAAGCCGAATTCTGAAGTACTGGCTCGAATACATGATGACTTCCTCTCCATGATTCGACGACGAGGCTCGGACCACAGACAAATCGAGATTGCATGTTTCTACGAGACTATGCCTCTACTCGGCAGAGTCCAAATCGTCGACCAACCCTCCGCTACAATTCCAGGATTCAACAATATATCAATTCATGCAGATCACCGAGATGTGGCACGGTTCGCATCAGCAGACCATCCAGGTTGTAAGAGCATTATAGGTGTCCTCGGACGCTGGGCGCGACGAGGTGCGGCAGATGGTGGTTTAAATGCCGACGCAGAAGCTTTCCTCGAGACACTGTCCTTCTCAGAAATGGGCGTCCGGCAAGCCATCATTGAACGGGCCGAGTCGGGCACGTGTAACTGGATCTTGCAAAACCCCGCCTACAAGGCCTGGGCAAATTGTGAGGATCTAGATAAATCACATGGCCTCCTTTGGGTCAAAGGAAAGCCCGGCTCAGGCAAGAGCACATTGATGAAGCACATTGCCTCCAAAACCCCTAAACCAAAAGGGACAGTCCGACTCGTTTTCTTCTTCAATGCCCGTGGGACTGAGCAAGAACGAAATGCCGAGGGATTATTCAAAACTTTTCTTCACCAGCTTATCAATGAATCTCTCTTTATGAGAAATCGACTCTTAACGCTCTTCAGGAAAAAGAGGGCGATGGCAGGGAAACGAGGGATCATCTGGAGCTCGGCAGAACTGCGGAATATATTCTTTGATACGGTCCAATTCAACTCCAGAGCACCTGTGGAGATCTTTATCGACGCTTTGGACGAATGCAACGATGAGGAGGTCCGCGCAATCATTGCTGCATTCGAAACATGTGCTGCCGTTTATATGGCGAAGGGGTCCCGAAATCTGAAGATCTGTTGGTCTAGTCGATACTACCCGTACATCAGCATCGTGCACGGTTTCGAGATCAAGGTGGATAACATGAACCTTGAAGACATTGCCTTATACGTGAGCCGCCATTTGGCCAGATCGAGACGTCGAGAGTCGCTCCGCTGTCTAGAGCCAATTATTGTGAAGAAATCCAAGGGCGTATTTCTGTGGGGTGTTCTTGTTGTCAACAAGATATGCAAACTTGCTGACAAAGGTCTTCCTATTGCCAGGATTCAAAAGGTCATACACGATTTACCAGACGAGTTGAGCACGCTCTACAGCGACATCTTCGCGACCCTTGATCCTGAATTGGCGGAGGACACTGCAAGCTTGATGTACCTCGTCTTGTATGCTACCAGACCGCTAGACACGGATGAGCTTCGACTCGGCATCGAATTCATGAGACAATGCTACCCTGCAGCCTTGCACGACTTCGCATGTCTAACGGAACAAGTCTCATACTTTCAGCTCTTCATTACCGAACTGTCCGGAGGTCTTCTCGAAGTCGTTGACTCTGGTGTGCCCGTTGGTCGTCGACCTCAATCTTCAGCCGATTTAGAAGTGATGCTTGGTGTCAAGGATTATGCGCATGACACATTACCAGAGGAGAAGAATCCGCAAGTGCCGACCCAGGAGGATAGTGACGTAGAAACGAGATGGATTGTTCATGTCATTCACGAAACTGTCAGGGATTTCATGATGGCCGATGGTGTGTGCCATCTTCCCGGGCGTTCATCGCCTCTGGCAATGGATTCGTCTATGGGGCATTTCCGCCTCTATCAAATGTGCAGTCGTATAATAACTACCGACGAGCTGAGCTGCGTCATCACAGAGCGACAGTGCAACGACTTGTTCACATCGACTCCAGATCTAGTTACCAAGGGCTCCCAATGGCTAGGGACAACAATCGCAAAATATGTCCTGGAGAACATCTGCTTCCATCTGGTCAATTCTGGATTCTGGGATCCAGCCTACTTGCGACAGTATCGCAAACCGCTACCACCAGACCTCAGTAACGAATTTCGAACAGAGCATCTCACCCAAGTCTTATTAAGATGGCACTGCATTCGCGTAGCCAGCCAGCGTCCCGCTGGGCGTCGGCATGCTATCTTGGGCAACGGCCTCGAGTTCAATTTTGATACGGTTCGATTCGCACAGCCCGTCATGGAGTCAATGAATCTCAGCTGGAACCAGTTTGATGCCTGTGCCTCGGATGCACATATGTGCTTGTGGACGCTACGTATGCACTTTGCTTGCACTGGTTATCACACGCTGCAAGCAGCGGTTGCTGCAGTGGCGCATCACGGAAGCGATAGTACATTAGCAGAATTTTTACAATTCCATAATCGGCGGCGGGCGCATCAGCGCCTTGGTCCGCTTGAGATCTCGCGACTAGGGGTCACACCCTTGCAGATGGCAGTGGATTCTGGCAGGCCTCCGGTTGTGAAGATGTTGCTAGAACATGGCGTGTTGATAAACCCATCCGGTTCAATATGGGGTAAAACACCGCTCGGGGTCGCCGTGGAGAGAGGAATGTCGTCCATCGTCTTCGAATTGGTTAAGCATGGTGCAAATGTGAATCTGCCATCCAACTTTAGGCTCCCCTTGATCAGTGCTGCGTCTCAGGGCTACTCGGACATTGTGCAGATGATGTTGGACCACGGAGCAGATGTCCACGCGAAATCTGATGAAGGACAGAATGCTTATGAGGTGGCATTACAGGCAGGTCATGTCAAGATTGCCGAGATGCTCAAGGATCTGGTCGCGGAAGATGAAGACCAGAACACCAAGTCCACGATAGACCTGGCGACCGCCCCTGTGCACTATGAACAATCACAAGCGGAGCACCCGACGGAGACAGGGGCTTTTCAGCCGTTTAAAACCCCTCAATCTCAAGAAATATGTGCAGAGTCCTCATCGGCTCAGCAATTGGAGACACATATGCTTATGCAAGGGGAAGATTGATTGAGATCTCTTGCATTCGGCTTACTGGTGATTACCTCACACGAGACTATCTAGACTCGTCCGAGGCAAATTCTACCTGACAAGAGGCTAGATCAACGCCTCGGAAGCGTGGCCGTAACGGAGACCGCCGGAACCTTCGAGACTGGGCGGGTCAACTGCAGAGAGATCTTAACAGGCACAGCCTGTAAGTAATGTGGATTTCGTCGATTTAACTCCTTCTACCCAGAACGCCGCTCGAGAATATCTGGCGGTACGGGAGATTTTGGAGCTAATGGCTCACGGTCCTGGCAAACGCGGCATCCGAGTTGCCAGAGCCCGCCGCAGCGGCGGAATCGACGGTGACAAGGTTGAAAACGGTGAGTAATACGACAAAGATCACGACATTGACAGTGAAAGCGAAATCAGCGACCTTCCATCGCTCACTAACATCTCTCTGCGGAGCGAATCAGGATTTGGAGGAAGCAACTGCAAGGCTCCCACACCGCCCGCTCCCGTTGACAGGACTGGCAAGGAGTGTTGTCGCGAGAGCGACTGTGAAAATAGTGGCAACCCTACCGCGACGACTGCTGCAGGCATTTAGCTCGGAGCCAGCCAAGGTGAGTAATAGAGATCCCATATCGTACGCGTACATGAACGGTGCATACTGATGTGTATATGTCAGAGTCCGTCCTCGTCAACTTGCGGCTGGGGATCTCTCTAGGATGATGGCCGTTCTGCAGAGATACTCACTGTTTTCTGTTTCATTCGCGGGTGAGCGCTGGAAGGTACGTTCGGCCGAGCGCAGGCGTCAAGAGGTACAAGTGCTTTGATCTTGGGCGATAATTCGCATAAAATAGCCGTGAAAAGCAGCGGCGCGCCCAGCCCGCAACCACGCCCGAAACGGCAGGACCACCTAAACCGAAGGCGGATTTCCGGGCAACAACTTCACAACTGCAAGGAACCCATCTAAACTTGCGACATTCCCCACCGTCCTAACAAACACCAAATTGTGCGATTTGATCAAGCCCCGTTTCCAGAACAGCGGCACCACGTGTTGAGATTATGCATCCTACCAAAGGGGATGTGGACTCCTTGACTGCGAAAGACCCTTAACCGCGTGGGCCAACCTCGTGAGGCTCGTGAGGCCCAGGCCATGGGCGGTACAGTTGTGGAATCGTGTTGGACGACCGGTTCCAACACCCAGGTCGAGAACTTCTTGTCAGCTAATCGCGGAATTCGGAATACTGGCTCCAGAAGGATTTTCTCCTCGGCTGCAATCCTGGTTAGTTAAATGCTCGTTTGGGATACATGAGAGGCGATTTTCAACCTCACTTTCACTCCGTGCAATCGGCCTTGAGAGTCCGATTTGTGAAACAATGAAGTTCACGTCAGAAAAGACGTCGTCTCTAGATCCACGAGATGTCCAGATCGAAGAAGTTCACGTGGATCACCTTCCACCGGGATACTTTCGGAGCAGCCTATTCCTGGGAAGCATGACTGCCATAGGAATGGGTCTGCTCAGTGCCATTGCAGGCTTCGCATACGCCGCTCCCATCCTGGGCGTAATCAATAACGACATCGGTCCCAGTCCTAATTTGTCCTGGGTGGCGATCGTGTACACGCTGATGATTGCCGTGGGACTGACGATCGTCGGTCGCTTCACAGACATTTTCGGCAGAAGATACACTTTTATCGGCGGTGCGGCTCTAGGTGTCGTCGGGAGCATCGTCTCTGCGACCGCCCCGACCATCAATGCGTTGATCGCAGGCATGACCTTGATCGGTCTGGCCGCATCAACACAGGTCTCTTACTTCTATGTCACGGCAGAGTTGATTCCTTCCAACTACCGATTTGTGGGCAACGCAGTCATGTATATCTTCGCCACTCCTGGAGGGGCGTTTTCACCCGCCATCGCAAATTCCGCCATCCTTCATACTCCGACAGGCTGGCGCACCTGCTTTTATATTCTGATCGGATATAATGCTGTTGCTCTGGCGTGCTGGGTCCTCTTTTACCGTCCTCCCACTTTCAAGATGAAACACCAGTCTGGAAATAGACTCTTATACGCCAAAAAGTTCGACTTCGTCGGCCTTGTCCTGTTCGCCGGCGGCCTCTTGGTCTTTTTGATGGGTTTACAGTGGGGGGGAACCGTCTATCCCTGGGATTCCGCACATGTCCTGGGCACGCTGATCGCGGGCGGGGCGTCTTTGGTTGCTTTCGTCTCATGGGAAACCTTCGCCCAACTGGAGGAACCGCTCGTCCCGATTCAGCTGCTCAAATCTGTCCCTTGGGCCGCCGCGGTTGTCTTGTCTGGGCTAGGCGCTAGCTTGTACTACGCGCTTGCTGTCGTGTGGCCGTCAATGGTTACAATCATATATCCTACTGGCGATACGATTACGGATGGCATGATCGCATCGATTGTCGGCGCGGGATGGGTGGCGGGAGAAATATTGTCGGGTTTTCTGGCGAAGCCCATCAAAAGGGTCAAGTGGCAGAGCATCGTCACCATTGCAGCTGCTGGCATTTTCTTGGCCTGTAAGTAACACCGGTTGCGCTGGACTGGGCTTCTCAAGAACACGTTAACTGACTTTGGTCACTTCTAGGCATGGCGACATGTACGCCCGACACCAAAACTCGTGCATGTGTCCTCCTCTCACTCAGTGTCTTCTTAGCGGGCTATGTTGAAGGCCTTTCTCTGACCACAACTACCTTGGTTCTCCCCGACCAACAGCAAATGGGCAGTGGATGTGGATTTGGAGGCACCATCCGCTTCACAATCACCACCATTGCGACAGCCATATACAGCGTGGTCTTGACAGATCGTCTGTCGGTGACCGTACCGAGGGAAGTAGCATCGGCGGTTGAAAGTGCCGGTCTCCCTCCTTCGACTGTGGCCGATTTCATCGCCGCATTCTCAACTGGAAATGGTCTGCAAGAAATTCCGGACACCACCCCCAGCATTATTCAAAAAGTCTTTCGTGCCTATCAAATCGCCAATGCCGATGCGTATAGAATGGTATTCTACACAACGATTGCGTTCTGCGGTGCCGGAATCATCAGCGCACTCTTCCTTCCAAATGTTGATGATCTGATGACTGGCGAGGTGGCTACGAGGCTCTATGAGAAGAAGGAACGAGAGGATATCGTGGCTAGGGTAGAAATGAAAAGGGGACATATTGCATCAGCCTAGCAGACCACAGCATTTACTCACAATGTGACGGATCCCTGGGTCCTGAGTCGCCCACGCGAGTAGTTTACACTTGAGGCTGGATACTTAGCTATCAAGCTTGTTCCTTTGATACGCCGGTGTCTCCTCTCTAGGCTCGTTTCGATGCTCAAACCGTCAGTGAGGCAAAGGCACCCCGTAATGAGACTCATTCATTCACGCAATCGCTCGTCAACGTGATCAGGCCTGGCCTCAAACAGTAGAGGGCAGGGCAGCGTAACCGTATCTTTTTTGGACCGATGCCTCGGTACCGTCGACGTAGATCCAGCCAGGACCGTCTTCCCAACTCCGACAAGTTCATACGAGGATCAATCGCTGCTGAGGAAACTCTTAGTTCCCAATCTACTACAAAGGTGCAACATCGACCTTCCAACAAATGGAGTGATAGAAGACAACGGTGTCCCCACCTCCCAAGGGGGATTCCGGGAAAAAGAAAAATCCTTATATATGCAGTGGCCTTTTTTAATTATTACTTTTGTTATTATTTGATTTCTTTCATTTACTCGCTAGAAAGTAACGTTGCTGAACCCGCCATCGACCATGACGGTGTTACCAGTGACGTGGCTGCTCTCTGGACTCAACAAGAAGCTGATGACGGCCGCCTGCTCTTCGGGACATGCCATAGTCTTGAGCGCGATCGGCCGCGTATAGACGTTCTCTAGGGCCTGACGGTCTCCTGAGCCTACGACCTCGTCGACCATATTGGCCGCGGACATGGCTGTGACAGTCGCGCCAGGACAGACGGCGTTACAACGAATTCCACGTGGGCTGTAAAAGAAAGCACCATTCCGAGTGATCTCGAGGCAAGCCGCTTTCGTTGGGGCGTAGGCAGCGAACCCCATTCCCGTGACGGCCGTGGTCGAACCGACGTTGACAATGGCCCCGCGTTGTGGCCTGATTGGCAATGAAGGCCTAGGGAATAGTTCGACCTCTCTGGGCTCTTGTTTCAACATCTGCGCAGCTTCGAATTTCTGGCACAGCCAGAGCCCTCGTTGGTTGACCGCGAAATGTCTTTGATCGTCTTCAGTCTCATGCCGAGCTGCACGCTGAAGGGAGTGGACACATACTTATCAACCTCCTCCGTTGACACATTAGCTTCGTTATATCGGTCCTCTTTGCAGAATCCAGCCACGTTCGCAGCATAATCCAGTCGGCCCCATTTCTGCACAACCGTATTCACCATAGCACGAACATCCTCCTCCCTTGACACGTCGACACGGAGGAAGGCCGCATCGACCTTGAAGGTAGACTTTAATTCGCTGGCCATTTTTTCTCCGAGTTCGGTCTGAATGTCTGTGACCAGGACGTTAATCCCGCGGCTGGCGAGTTTTCTCGATGTAGCTGCCCCGATGCCCGACGCCCCCCCAGTAACAATGGCAGTCCAACTATCTGAAGATCCCATTGTTGGACTCTATACTCCAGAAAAAAGCGGTCGCTCGTTTGTCCTGATCAAATCCTCGGCCGAACAATATTCCTGTCTCACGAAAATGACTACACAGGAACCCTTGTGTACGGAATGGGCACAAGACTACCTCAGAAAGGAGGTCATTATGGACGGGGCTCGATAGGGATTTAAAGTGGGGATCTGCCAAAGGCTGGCGAATGTGGGTTTCGGGACAAGGGTCGTCTGTCGCCCGTGACGAGTCGTAGGCTTCACTGCATACGGCTTTCTTCTTCCTGTCTTTGTCGGTCAGGAGACCTGGAGCAACATCAATGTGTTAGCCTGAGGAAATTTCCCGAGTGAGGTGGTATCACCAATGTTGTTGTCATCTGTGGATAAGTCGAGACACATTCCACATATATTCTGTACATAAATAATCACCTCAGCCAGGCCACTCATAGACGGGAAAGAGAGTAGCGGACAGTCTATATTACGCCGTTGAAGTCATCCAGGAACTGGCGACAAGGTTGGGGTCGGCGAATAACATTCAGCCTCATCTCTTTATTTGCTCAAAATGTGTGCTCTATTGGAAATGGTCGAAGCGGAATAAACTAGAAGTCTGGGAGGAGATTGTTCCACGTCAGGCAATAGTTAGAGTTCCCCGAGATGCAGCAAGCAGCCAATTGATACTCAAAGTCTTACTCATGCCCCACAGATATCCAAGGACTCGCAGGGGGCGAGGGTGGTTAGCTTGGGTGTATTGGTATCCCGAGGGATTGGTTCAAGTACCTCTTATTTCCTGTCCGGGTTCGATGAGATTGTTGAGCGTAATCCTTGCTTCGCAACAGCCAGCCATGGCTGGGACGACTCAACGCCGAGAGCAACGAATGCTGCCAAATCTTGCACCGTGGTAGACACTACCTCGGGGGTTCTCTCCATTCAACGCTAAGGCTTTGCGGTTCATCATGTCAGTTGGGATCGGCAAAGGGTGCAGATATGTGGACGATTTAATTGGAAAGCTGAAGGAAACATTCCCGGCTGAAACAGACGGTATTCGAGCACATTTTGCCGGGAGTTCAGATGCTGTTAGAGGAGTAACACTACCGACGCTTCGGGTACCTGCATGAAGAAGTGGCTTGAAAATCTACCGTCACACATGCATGTGGTCGGCAGGGCCTTGGAGGTGGAACTTGGAGCTTCTCGATTGCCTCGCTTCCAGCGTCATGTGTCTGCAGACGATCCCTGCTTTCAGGGTGAATAGCTGCTCATAGATCTGTAATAGACTAGGTCTCACTTGCAAGAGAAGGCATGAGCGCAGAATGTGCAAGAGAAAGGTATGGCGCCAGTATCTTTGCGCAATATCAGGGGTGAAGACAGACAGGAGGAAGCTGACCTGACGTCAGGTTTGATGGCGATTCAAATGTGCGCCTCGAGAAAATCCCTCTCCGCCAATGACTCAAAGAAACCGCTTCTCAGAAGTCGCGGAAGTACCTAGAAGGGTTGCGGCTTGTTTGCTGCAAGCAGACGAAAGTGAAGCCTAGTTGCGAACGAGATCGTGAAATTTTAGCAAACAACGATACAAGGGCAAGGACGTAGACACTGGGCCATCAATTCGATTTGCGGCTGTTCCTCTCTGTTAAATTCGAAGGTAAGCTTTACCATGGCGCTTTCGGATTGCCTACTGCTTGCGGACGATAACAAGCCCGACAGGTTGATCCATTCACTCAACTCATTCCCTACCTCTGAGCAGGAACTGGGTATGGGATAGACGATCGAGTGGCCTGCACGGGCGTAGGAATCAATCAATCAATCATACCTCCTGAGCACATTTCAAACATCTCCTCCACTTTTCAAATATGATACAATTAGAGTTTCTTCCCTGGTGGGTTCGGTAATTTCATATATGACCAAAGTTGTGTCATCGGTCCATCTCTAACCCTCTGTCCCGTTTCTGTGTCGGTTTTCGCACGTACATGCTTGCCTGTCAGATCAGACCGCATAAAATCATTTTTTCATAAACTCCAGGATCGCCGTGCCAAAACGACAAGTATCAACACGCCCATCGATCCAAAATAAACGATTCAGTTCCATCCATTTATAGTCCATCGAAACTCCTCGTGTGCTGAGACCGCACGACCGACTGACTCCGAACGCCCCATTTACCCAGCGCCAATTCTTCCAGGGATTTAGCCTTGCCGGCCCAGATAGAGCCGCGTTTGGCCTTTTCCTGCACCTCGGGGATCCAGAAGTGTGTGATGATCGCGCCCAAAATCATGCACGCACTGAATACGACCAGGATTGTCCCGTAGCGTCTTGTCTGCGAGTCGCCTGGGTCGGAGGAGCCGAATTTGTAGTAGAGGGAAAAGACTTGGACGAGGATGGATCCGAGCTTGCCTGACGCGGCGGAGATACCGTGGCAGGTGGCTCGATAGCGGGTTGGGAACAGTTCGGCGGGGATGATGTAGGTGGTTGAGTTGGGGCCTGGGGAAAGTCGGCGAGTCAGCGCGAAATGATATTGATATGGTCCGGTGGACGCGTTGGTTGACTTACCAAAGTTGAACGCCATCTGTCCAATGACGTACAGTGTGATGGCCAGTGCCCCTTCTTGTTGAATCGTAATGAAAACGGTCCCCAGCGCGATGAACAGGGCCGCCAGCAGTAAGAAGCCATATTTCTGGAGACTGATCCGGTTCAACCGATTCGCGCACAAAATCCACAGGACTCCTCCTGCGAAGCTTCCCGTATTGAGGATCACCAGCGCTTGCACCGAAGTATCAAAGAACATCGAATAGATGGAGACATTCGGGTCGTCCGTGGTCTTCCACGGCGGGCTGGGGCCATGAATATCCAATGATCCCCATGTCTTCGCGAGAAACTGAGGGCTCGAGAGGCCGATTCCGTAGAATCCAAAGTCCAGGAGGAGCCAACACATAGATGTGGCCGCGAGGGTCTTCCAATTTCCTTCCGTCCAGAAGTATTGCTTGATGTCGGCTTGGGAGAGCTGCCACGACGAATTGAGGGTGGTCAACGGCGCCGGAGTGATGGTCCAAGACGGCCTGGCCGTAGAACTCTCATCCAGTGACCGGTTGGACAAATTGGACCCTTCCAGAGAATCACACCACACGTTCTCTTCCATCTCACTACCCAAGGAAGATTCGCCGAATAATTGGGTGGCGTCAAACTCGGCTTTGACAGGGTCGTCTTCGATGTCGAGGAGAAATCGGGGGGTTTCGGGAATGGCAAATCGAAACACCAAGGCTACCACGCCGGGGACGACCCCGATCCCGATAATCCATCTCCACATAATGTCCACGGACCGTTGTAGATCGCTGCTGTCGGATTTTCGCGAGATACTGACGACAATAAGTGAGACCAAGTTTCCAGCGATCTGTCCAAGGGGTTGCATGAAGAACACGCTGGCCATCATACGGGCGCGATGCTTTGTCGGGGCGAATCTATTGACCGGTCAGCGAACCACTTCGACGACGTGATGACAGGATTCCTGACTCGGCGGTGATAACGGCGCTCAAGGGATAGTCTGCTCCCACACCAATGCCGACCATTATTCTCCACCAAATCAACCATGCGAATACGCTCATGCTCCCATCGTAGCCTTGCGAGCTCATGACCACCCCCAGAGTGGAGCCGATGAGCAAAACCAGTTCAATACCGTACATCTTCTTCCGGCCCATTTTATCCGCCATGAATCCAAAGGTGACTTGTCCCAGCAAGGTCCCGGCGAGGGTGGCGATGTTGATGCATGTCGTACGGTACGATGAGCTTTCTTCCTTCCAGTAGACGTAGGCAATCATAGGAAGAGCGATATTGCCGGTGAATAACTACAAAGATGTCAGTCGACATGATCCGGTCCTCAATGAAATAGATCAAAGTCCTACGGAGAATCCATCGAGTAAGAATCCCACTCCGGCGACGAGGACCACCACCCATTGGTAGGGCTGTCGGTCGATCGTCTCGTATATCTGACGCACACGAACATGGCGGTCCTAAGTCCGACAGCGATCAGGATATGATCCTTCAAGTCAATAAATAATGTTCCAGGTCACGGCGACTTACTCGCTCATGCTCAAAGTCTCGGGCTCGATCAGTCGCGTACAGACGTCCACGCCATCGTCCCATCTTGCTAGTTCACGGGTAACAAATGGGGCCAAAAGAGAGGGGTTTAAAGTTTGTTCAACGGTCCATCCTGAGAAGGATTAATAATGTGCAGGAATGATAAGCCACAGGGGGACCTTTGTGCGGTTGCAGAAAAAATGGAAAACGGGAGCAAATAGAAGATGGGGATGTGGAAGAGGGAATAAATGGATGAGTTTGCAGATGGTACCTGAATTTTCTTTTGGTGGTTGGGGCGGAGTCGGACGTAAAATACTTGAGTTGCAATACTTTACAATAGTGTGCCACCGCCTAGGCGAGTCTTCTTTTCCATCCCCCTCCTCGGGTGTCATTTCTCGTTTCTCGAACTTCTTGAAAGGGAGTGAGAGATCGAGCATGGAACCACCCAGGGTATCATACAGACCAGCCTCCTCCCCTCTCCCCTCCGCAAAGCGTTAGATAGGAGTTATAGTACTATCACGAGAGATATCCGAAAAAGACTTCTCATGCGCATGCACTAGCCCTCCGTAGGCTTGTTGCGATTTAGCAGGCATCGCGTCCACCAGGTCCGGCCCATGCCCAGCATCTTCGGGCCATGACTGGTGGATCGCCAGGTGTGAAAGAGAAAAGCCGTGACGAACCAGGGGTGTTTCGTCTAATGGTCATTGTAGGATCGAGGGCCATTTCGGCACCTCCACCCATTCATGTCTTGGAATTTCTCCCACGTGCAGCTCTAATCCCCCGGGGTCTCGAGTTGCAATAAATGCCTCCTGCCGGTTTCCAGTCCCCAGCCATTCTGTTTAGAATGCATAGTCTTGGCTAAGAACGGTCATCGTCCAGCGCCACGCTTACCACCTCTTGAAACCTTTTTGGTTTCCATTAGGTATCCCTAGCATAGCATGAGGACAAGATATGCAGCAGAAGAGATGGCAAAGAATTGCTAAGATAACAAAAAGATCGAACGCCTCTTTCGATCTCGATGCCTTGGCCAAGCTTGATCCTGACCTGGATAATCGGGATCAGAAAAGTATGCGTCCGTGCCCAAGAACAATCATCCGATTGTAGCGAGCGCATTGCGTGCCTCATGTCGACATTTCCCTATTGCGAGATCACTGATTCAACCAGTAATCGGCGAGGTATCCTTCCAAGTGAGAACCGCTTTGCTCGCTGCGAAACCCCCCCACCCCTCAGTCGTGGCGGTATTGTCTGACGAGGATGGCACCATTCATCCGCCCACGTTTATGTCCCATTATCTGGGCCGTTAGGGGGGAGGCTCTTATGTCAGACTTTCTCCGCCGGGTTTTCCAGACGATGTCATTCTTTGTATTGGGGTCCAGATTCCCCAGTGGCATGGTTCAGACCGATGGCTAACTCAGGACCAATGGACATCTCCACGGGTATCCAAATACTCGCTCATACGCTCATACGCTCACACGCTCACATAACACTATTTGATGCATCGTGATCTCTAGAAATATACGCTCATTCATCCTTGGAAGCCAACTCCTTGACATAAAAGGCCAAAAAACCTCTTTTGGTCTGGACGTGAAATCAGTCACTCCATTGGGACGTAGTCGGGGGTATTCGCTTACCATTATCATCGAGAAAAGAAATATGAAGGGACTTCAATTGCGCTAACAGCTCGAAGTTCGGTCGTAATGAAAGTGTCATAGGTCGTCCAGATTTTTTGCTCTGCTCAAGACGGTCGATGCAATCCACTGCGCCCTCGTCAGCAAGGGTCGTCCATAAACTCAGCATCCAGCGAGCCATTTCGAATAAGTGACCTCATCGGACGAGGAGACACCCATGATGATCAGGCGGACGAGCCTCATGGATATCTGATGACATCCTCGTCCGATTGCGCACCGATTCGTTGCACCGGCGTTGCTGGTTGCTCCGTAGGTACTCACGAGGAATGGAAATGTATCGCTTCTTTTCCTTTCGCTGAGAATTGGCAAAGAACAATATGATCTGTCGTCCATTCCGGGCACGTAGGATGCGCAAATTCTGGCTGATACATTCTTCCCCCCGGCCTTTGGACTTTGCTTCTGCGATCCCGGCGGTAAAGACGACGGTTTGGTCAAGGAGACATTCTTGAAAATGAACACAATCTAATGGGAGGTGAGTTAGTACGATAGATTGACGCGCAGAATTTGAGATCAGTCGTGGTGGTCAGCCCAACCCATACCTTCCCATGTCTCAAATGTATACTGTGGCTGTGCTTGGAATAGGGTCGACGCGGTCTGCACGTTTTGTTCTTCAAGAAAAGATACTCTCGATATGTGACTCTGACTCGACGTCACCGGTTGTTCAAGATGGGGAATCGGCGTTCGGGTGCCAGGAACTGCGAGGATCAGTATGCATCTTTCCTCACGAGCATGGTCCCAACTGACAAGAATGGATCAGAGCGCTTTGAATCCCCGAAGGCTCGCTCAATTCGATTCTTTTCAAGTTTCCCGCCGCATCTTTTCGAAGTTCGATTTGCGAATATCTCAACTTGAACAATTTGCTTCCCTTACTGAAAGAGCTGTTTGTTTCCCCAAAAACCCGGTCAATAAATGTGCTGATAGAGCAGGTGGTCTGAAACAAAGAACCCCAAGTATATGGGCGACATACATGTGAACCGGTTTGCTCAGTGGGACGTTCGCCGTGTGGTCGGATGTACAACTAGACAGTCTACTCTTGTCGCTCGCAGGGCGAGAAGCAGTGGGAGTCGGTGGGAGTGGGATGTTGGAAAAGTGTATACTAGCAGTCTCTGAAGCAGGGCTGAGTGAAGACAGACTTCCTTGTCGTGGTGATGGCTGCAGGGGCCAGTCGGTGCTGTCGAAAAAATTGGGTTGGCCCGACATGGCCACTGGTCCACCGATTAGATTATGTCAGGGTTTGACCGCTCGGAAAGGCTTTTCAGAGACCAGTCCAGGCGAGTGATCGACCTAACCTAGCTATGTCACGGTCGAGGAGGATGGAGGATAATAGGCGGTGACACAGCAAAAGAAAGTCTCACTTGTAGCCATGATCCAGAGTGAGATGCAAACGCAGGCTCCAGATGGCGAATCGGGAGGATAAGAGCCCATAAAGAGGTCCCGTTAAAGAGCGACATGATATGGAGACAGCCATGTTCGCCATCAATATCAGTCTGAAGGGAATGGAGGGATTTGTTCAAGAGGTGCCATGGCAGGGTGAGAACGTGGTAGAGTGTGTGGTCAGGAAAGCTCGAGAGGAACCACCCAAGGTTCGAAAGCATTTTTGGCCTGCATGCAGAGATGGAGAGAGGCAGAAAACCCCCGGGCTGAGAACCTAGACCACGGACCAGATTGAGTGACCACATTGAGAAGGGTAGCCACCCAGAGGGCAGAACTGGGCGGGCGCCAGAAGGGATATCTCGCCCAGTAGGAGGAAAGGAATACAGGTGGACAGATGGCCTCTCTCCGACCCTGCGAGGTACTGTACTAGCCAGCACAGTAGTTAGCGACCACGATCAACTACGTGCATGCCCTGATCATGCAATGCAGCAATAAGCCATACAGAACGAGCCCCATGGCCCAAAGGATGATTGATTGTGGTCCAGAAGGGATTGACTTGATGTCCTCATCCGGTGTCCACCGTCCAACAGAGAAATTGGTGCCTGGCGGCCGGTGCGGAAAGACAACCTGCCCACGCGGCAAATTAACGAGGCTATCCCTCCTTTAGGTATAAGCACCGGTGCCCCGCTTCCCACATCCCCCTTAAAAGCAAAAGGTATTTGATAACCGAGCTTCTGTTTCTTGTTCGTAGAACCATGAATCTGCTTCTAGAGCAACGGGAAGAGTCTGGGGTGCCGTCCCGTGCAGGACTGTCCAGAACAGACTATTTCCACACTCTTCCTCTCATCTCTGCTCGAGTCTAGGATGGAGACAATACGGCACCGTCGAGAGGGAGAAAAGAGCAGAAATTTTTTTCGTTCTGACATGTTGGGCGGGGTAAAAATCGTCGTAAAGTGCCCCGTGCAAGCACCTAAGTACAGCTTGGTAATCCACCCGGGAGCATGTGAAGAGAGCTACCTAACGCTGTGTGACTATTTGTTGCTCAAGCTGGGAAAATAAAAAAAAAAAAATTGAATGAACGCTGACATCCTTCCCCAACTCCATAACATCCTATAGACATAAAACCTGTAGTTGTAATTCTCCAGCAGCCCTGAGGCCATTGTCTCCATGTTTTCCATCCCTCTTTCCCTAGCAATCAAACCAGACAGGAACAGCATCATATCTTTTCGTTATCGTTTCCACGCGAACCAATTTTCCATGATGGCCTTGATGAGCTCTCGGTGGATCCGGATAGATAGCGCCATCGACTCCGGTAACGTATGATCTCGGTTGAGCACGCCTTCCAGTTGGATGAAGAAACGACGTATTGACAAAATTCGTCGGAACGTACATCTCTCGAAACGTGCGATATCTCATATCGGTTTGGTAACGTGACTTCCCGATGCAGAAGAAGCAACGACCATCGTCTAACTGACCGTCATCTCGCTAGCTCGACTGTGCTGTTCCACTGGTTGTTTTGAATTTCTCCAGATGTAGCCAGCAAGTTCGTCACAAGCAACAACATGGTATTTTCCAGTCTTGGCCACTTTGAGATAGGGGTTGGATGTCTTACTACAGATGATGCTGATGTCCTGAAGGCTTTCAATCGCCTGTCTATCTGCATCGTCAATGTCGACCGACATTTCCAAAGCACAATCCTGCAACGATGGATCAGTATTGCGCTCGATGGAGGGCATAAGGGGCTCTCAACTTACACACTTCCATGTCAAGCGTCGATGAGTCTTGGGTGGTTTGGGTCGAATCAATTGGTTGATCAAATCCTCGAGTCTGTCCCCACTTCCAGAATCGGCCGGAGCAGAAGCTGATCCAGGTGATTGTTTTGGCTGCAAAGGGGGTGGTGCCAGATTGTAACCTCGTCGCTCCGGAGGGGTTGGTGGAGGCTGAAGTTGAGCTTGAGCAGATCTAGGTGACGGAGCTGGAGCAAGGACGGGCGCAGCGGAAGTACTGGAAGGAGATGGAGCAATTGTTGGTCCCCCAGGAGGGACATGCTGCAGCAAGGGGGCGGACGGAGCGCGAGGAGTGCCATTAGCACTCGGCGGCAACGCATTGCTGAGGCGCCGTGATTCCCGAGGGCTTTCGACTTTCTGATAGTAATCTCTCTCTGAATCTCTGTTTCTCGATGAGGCACTCAGGGACGGGGACTGTTCGTGATCGTGTGAGGCCCCATCGGAGCTGGGGGGATCCGTCATGGTGATATCTCGATCTCGGGGCGGGGCGTCTCGGGTTTGATAGGGTCTCTCGCTCGATGGAGGCTGATCCACGAGAACATGACGACCATTGCCGGCATCTCTGATAATGCCTTCTTGGAGAGCCCAATTCGTGAGATCTTCGTCCTCCCTCTCTTCCTTGGCCTCTACAATGTCACGGGAGAAATGACCTCCAACATGCTCCATGCGTTCGTTCCAGCTCCCTTCACCTTCAAAGACTCGGCCACAGAAACCACAAGTGCTTCGTTGGGGAGGTTTTCTCTTCTCCATCCAGCATCGGTTGCGGACTTCTTCCAAACTGTCCTCGAAGGCTCTCCAATCCTTGGCGTCTGCATTGTTGGATGGGAATGGAGCCGAACCAGGACCAGATTCCGGTTTGTGCATGCGCCGATGATGCTGAGTGAAAAGGTCCTTGCGGTTGAAGTCATTGTAGACTCGCTTGTGACCCGGAACGTTAGGATTCAAGTCGGGATTGCACGAACCGACATCACAGCGATAGAAGCCCAACTGTAGATGTTGGATAGAGACATGGCGTTTCCATTCATTCTTGGAACTCAACGCCACGTCGCAACCATAATGGGAAAATGAACAGATGAATTTACGCTTAGCAGGTTCGGATCTCTTGGCTCCGGAGCCCGGGGATTTTCGCGCACGAGGCTTCACAACTCGACCGGGATGTGTGTCGGAACCCGAGATCGACTGGAGTGAATCCTTGCGGGGACGAGGTTTGATGATGCGATCCGAAGGGCTGCCTCTCAGAGACGCCGTGGTGATGTTGATGTTAGAATCGGTGGCCATCTGGGGGATGCAAAAGTGGGTGAACTTTGATGGGTGAGAGGCGGAGTTGAGCGAAGACGAGGCGTCGGTGTGGCGACGAGGCAAAGCAAGGCTTCTGAGACCAAGGGCACCGAAGGGCCTCAAATGCAATGGACCATTATTTTGCTAGGGCGATGGGAGGGGGGCGTTGTGGTGATTGATGGCAGGCGACGACGACGACGATGATGATGATGGAGATATTGATGAAGAGATGAACAGCTAGGAGGTGGTGTTGGGCGTGGTGTCGGCAGCTGGTGAGCTGTTGGAAATTGTTGCGAGACTTGCCAAGGCGGCTGCCGTTGGTTTCGGAGAGGCAAACGTGAATGGAGGGGGAACAAGGCAGGAGAAATAAGAAGAATCTTCGATAGATAGCTGCGTTTGGGCTGCAAGCTCGCGCTCGTGTGAGGGGGCAGTTGCAAGACACAAAGCCGAGCTGGTACGAGAGAGAGGACAAGATCTCTGGTGAGGGAAAGGCTGATAAGAATTTGGGAGTGGAAAGGTGCAAGTGATTCTTAGAGTTCAGTGGGAGAAGGAAAAGAAAAAAAAATGGTGGGAGGGGTGAGAAGAGGAATAATGAGAACGATGGGATGAGGAGGGGAATGCCAGCAGTTGCAGCGGTAGCAAGTCAGGTTCCTCGCAGAAGTTAGAAAGTGGACAAGGCTTTTAGCCTGTAAGGCTGCGTTGCCAGTGCGAGCGCGAGAGGAGGTCTGGCCACTGTAGCTGAGTTTTGAGGTGTCCGTGCCATGCAGTTTTATCAGTGGTTCGTTCTTCCGGTCAGGCTTTCAGGCTTCGTGCTTCCTGCTTCAGGCTCTAAAAAAGTTACGGTAAGGGTTGGCCGCTTGGGCGGCCACCTTCCCCAAGAACGAATTCCCTCGCTCACCGTGATGACAGCTCGAGTCCATCAATAGTACTGCTACCAACAGAGGATCTATCTTAACTCACGATCGAGATCTCACCAGTCAGGTCGCCAATCACTCTTTATCAAGATCAAAGAGAATCCATCCCCCAGAACCACCCTTATCACTACCACATTGAACCTACGGTGCAGCGCGGGTGACTTCGAGTGGTCAATGATCTGCCGAGGCTGCACGAGGTGGTAGGGGAAGCCTAATTCCCAATTTGACAGGGCTCTGGCGGGACAAGGCTTCAGAAACAACAGCTAATTGCTCGATGGCTCAAGGCTAGGGAGGGAATCCTCAGAGCTTCACGGATCCCACTTCAGATACATTTGTCTCCGACAAACGAGCCAAGAGACCAATAGAAGGCCCCCCAGCGGCAACCATTGCCCCCTCCAGCCATCAGGCCATTAGCCTATCAGGCCATCCAGCACCAATCCACAAGAAGAGAGAAAAAATTATGAGGGGATTAGGGAAAAGGACTCGCCATCCGTCATCATCAATCACGAACATTTACTACGAGCGGTTGTTCTGCCACCTGCTATTTCACCATTCGCCTCACGATGGAAATTAAGGAAAGCCACAGCCCGCTCCCACGACCGTCGCCGACGTCCTCGACCTGGGCTTTGCAGGCTCCATCCCCGTGCCCACAACTTCGCCCGTTACCACATTCATGTTCCCAGCCTGACTCATTTTTATTGTCGCCCCCAATCTCAACCAGCACAAGGCTCGAAGCCTCGTTGCGGCCCAACGAGGCCTGCTATTCAAGGCTGATGCAGGTCTGATGGCCCAGTTCGATCACGACAAGTGTTGTGAACAAAATTCCAGGGTGATGGGCTGCGTCATGGTGAGGTTGTTCGAGATGTTACTTCACGCCTCGCCCAAGATCCTAGAATACCCAGATCTTGTCCCGGTTGACAGACTCACTGCATTTCTAGATTTGACCCAACGCGAAATCCCGGGCGCAGACCAACATGAATTCCCAGCCTCCCATTCCATGATTATCCTGATCGAGTTGCAATTGCTTATCGGATGATAGATTACCTCCAGCTTTCCGCCGCATCACACCTTCCTTTTTCATCCCCTGACCTATCTCCCTCTTAGCCCCCCATCGTTATCATTGTCAAACACACCAATTCAGGCTTGATCTGAAATCAATTTACTGCATCATCGCCCACGAGGAACTCAATATTATTTCATTTACCATCACATCGCACGTGTTCCCTACCCTGCCCACCTCTGGCATCCTCACACGAATGCAGTCTCACTCTCGCTTGGGCCCCCATCTTACGGTGCACTCGTTAGCCTTACCCCGCAGTCCCTGCCCTTTTTTGACAAGGTTCAGAATTTTTCAACCCACCCGCGATTTGCCCTTGGCGTCCGCCATGGCACGCCGCAAAAAAGCTCTGGAAGAAAAATTTTTTACCGATCTGGTCACGTGCAGCACGTGACAGTCGGCGCCCCACGGTCAGTTTAGGATCTACGGAAAATGTTCCGGCAGTTCGGGCAGGCTGCGCTTCAGCCTTTTGATGGCGCAAGTTTTTTCTCCTACGTAACTCATTCCTCCTTTTGCTTCAACTTATGACACATAATCAGTTTCTGGCTTCCACAAACATCCAATACTTTCTTTTTTTTTGTCTGCTTCCCCTGACGTTTTATTCAGAATTTTCTCTGCTCGTGATCGATCCAACCTGCACACTGTAAGCAGGTCGATTTTACCTGCCCAGATGAACCATGCAAATCCCCCCTGACGTACTAACTAAACGATTTGCTTAACCCCGGACTTTGTCTATAAAAGAACCTACTGACTGTGCCCTCTTGAAGTTGGGGGTAGCACTTCTACCATCGAGCATAACTTTCACTTTACACCAGATGTAATCCATCTTCAAAATCCTCCTGGTAAAGGCTCTATTAGCTGCCGACAATCAATTCCATCTCACCGGATCACACAGACTATTCACACCATGTCTGCGTCCGGACGAACATCAACCTCCAACCAATCCACCGACCCCTCCGTGCCTCGACCATCTCCTCGCCGCGCCTCTTCAGTTTGTATTCCCAAGGGCAAATGGTACGACTGCCTCCGCCCCACCGAACACCCTTACCAAGGCTTCGGCAGCATCGCCAATTTCGCCAACATGTCTGGCAAGGGCACCCAAACTGATGCTGGAGAGGCTTGGACAAGGGACATCTATGGCAAAATGAAATCATTTAATGCGCATGACGTGTAACGACGTGTTGATTGTACATTTTGGACTGGAGCTGTTATATTGTGATGTTGTCGGTTTCGAGTGCAGGAGGGGTCTTTGTGCGGGCTAGGGTCAACAAGGAGCGATTTGCATTCATCATCGAAGTTTGCACGGCATTGCATTAATCCACCCGGGGCAAGCGAACAGCATCTTGAGGCTGGGTCTCAACCCCGGTTCCAGATAATATAATTCGAGAATCCTTTTGATATTACAAGACATTGCACAAAAAGCATTCGTCACTCTGTCTCGCCCGAGTCTCTGTCCGTGTCGTCGTCTATTGCATTGTTTCCTTCCTCAGCCGTGGCCGTAGCATCCACAGGAGCAACATCAGTCATCTCCGCGTCCTCGCCTTGCAAATTCCTGTCTTCTTCAGGAGCAGCTTCTTCTGCCTCGGTGGAGGGTGGTTCTTCAGCAGTCGACGGGACTTTTCCAATGTCAGGTTCGGGTTGTTGACCCTCGGCCTCTCCCTCCCCATCATTATCCCTTTCTTTCTCTCCTTCACCCTCACCCTCGACCTCGACCTTTGTCCCCTCTCCATTCTCGTTCGCATTCTTGTTGTCGTTCTCTCTTGCCTTCTCTGCTGTCCCGTCCGCTTCGGCCTCTACATCCCCCTCGATCAAAGCCCTCAAATCCCCACCGTATTGGACCTTCTCACAAAGCACGAACCGTCTTCCACTCGCTCGCAGCGCTCTCCACACCCGTCCGGCCTTGCGCTCCTCAATTTCTTTCTTCTCCTCCTCCGTTGCAAAGTCCATGTCTAAATTATCTGTCTCGATACCTCGATAATACTCTTCCATCGTAGGCACTTTGTGCCGCTTCGACGGCCGCTTTAGCGTTTCTAGCGGTTCGATCTTCGAGAGGAACGCCAGATCCCCTGCGCCTGGTGGATTGGGAAGAGGCTCCTTTTGTGCCTCCGTCAATTTTGTGAGTGTCTCTTTGGCTTCGAGATATGTCTGTACCGAGACGCCGTCGTGTGATATCGATGGGCAGTTCTCCGCTTTCCACCGCACCCAGTTCTTATCCCGGGATAGCACTGTGTCGACCATTCGGTAATAGAATTTGCCTTCGTTCCCGTTGCCCTGTTGTAGATAGCTCGCGATTGACGCTCGGGTGGACTGGGCCCACTTGGTGTCCTCTTCCGACAGGGTGTACGAGTACAGGACCGATTTATTTGTGAGGCCTTCGAATTTCGCTTTGGCCGCTGGGGCGAGGCTGAGAAGGAAGTCGATCATAATTAGTGCCTGGACGAGAATGTGACGCCGGAAGGCAATGTCATGTACTTCGAGATCGAAGAGGTCGCGGTTCGTTAAGTATTTCGGATTAAATGTCGAGGTTGAGGATGAAGTGTCAGTATTGGTTCGCTTGCGTTTGAGGCCGCGCTGTATATCGGAAGGGTTTGTGCTAGGCGCTGAGCTGTTGGAGACTGATTTGAAGCAGGACAGGGTCATTGCAATGCCATCTTTGAACATGGCCATGTTGGACGGTTCGAAGAGTTTGGTCGGCGAGGAGAATAAGGACTGGAGAGACCAGAATTTTGGATAGAGCGTGTCCAGATCGGGCGGCACATGGTCTTTCGTATCAGATTTCACGGCTTTGGGGACGGGTGTATTTCTTGCCGTCTTTTGCATTGATTCCTGCTCGTGGGATTGACTGTTCGACGCTGGAGTCTGAGCCCCCGACGTTGCTTGTGGAGTGTCGGTGTCAAGTTCCATCGGTTTGATTGCATCGGCCGATTTCTTCGGTGCAGGGTCGAAGGTCGTGACATTTTCAACGTGAAACTCTCCTCGCAGATTGACCGAGCTCTTATCACCCAGGGGGAAACTCTGGAACAGGAAGATAAAAACTCTTCCGCAAAGCACGGTATCCTCTGCGCGCGACAGCCTCCGGAGAAGTTCATTGCAACATCTTAGAATCACCAAATTCTTGAGCTTGAAGTGTTTCGCTGTTATCCTCTCTCTTCGAGACTCGAGATAGTCAAACACTTTTCTGCACCCATCAATCGTCTGACTATCCAATAACTCTTCAATGAGCCAGAAACTCAGACCGGGTTCGCACAAGTCGTTGTCGGAAAGCACCGTTATGATGTCGAGCAAAACCCATACTTGCGCGAATGCCGGTTCAGAAATATCGACACTTGCAACGACATCAACAAAGATCTCGCGAAATACTGTTTCGACGGCGGCATTGTGTATTTGAGCGCCCTCTTTTGAATCGCCCTGGTTACGAATTTCTCGGATTTGCTCGAGCAACTCTTCACAGTCGGGTTCCAGGATAGGAGCATCGACATCGCTGTCTTCACGAGCTTCACTGAGCCGTTGAATATGAGCTTCGATCAGGGGTTTGTATGTTTCGACAGCGGGCACGTCAATGACAGACATTGTGCCAGAGGGGTGCGGAGCTCTCCGTACGTGCTCACATCAGGGGAGCTAGAAATGTTAGGGTAGTGAGAAGACAACGGCAGTGAAGATGATGAACAGCTAAGACAGCGAACTGAATGTTGGGGGGGGAAGGCTTTGAGGCTGTGCGGAGAATTTTAAGGTCAGGCTTCGCCTGCCCTGCAATAAATTTTAGATACCTTCATCAAGGCAACTCTTCTGCAAAACTGATCCCGGGCACAATAATGGGCCTCCAATTGCGGCCTGCCTTAGCTCCAGCCCTCGATGTCTCTGCTAATACACAAAATGTCGTCGAAGGTCCCTGGGAAGAGCTGGCCAGAAAGTACTGGCTGAAAAATGCGCCGACCAGAGTCAAGCCAGAATTGATCAAGACGGCGATTTGGGATCCTTTGGAGCAGGACCAGTTTGCTTTCCGATCTCTTGCAGTACTAGAGAATCTACAGATCCTTGAGAGATTTCTTTGGCCTACGTTCTCTGCAGATTCATCGAATCACCATGTCATACTCATCGCAGTCTTCGTCAGTGTCAAACAGAGAGCACGCCTTCAGGATTGGACGTTATTTACCAATCGCCCAGAAGACTTTTCACGCCTGTTTCGTCGAATACTCTCATTGAACCTCGATTCCTCTCTCTCCCTCTCCTCTCGCTCGTCATTACTCTGCTTTGTCATTGGCGCGTTTCAATCGTTGGACAACGAACACATCCGCAAAGAATGCGCCCCTCTTGTTTCGATCTCGACATGGCACAATATACACAATGAAAGTACTCGAGAACGACTTCTGGAGGCCAGCCCGGCAAGAAGGAAAGCATGGAGAGCTGCTTCACGAAGGTTTAATGCGGCGGATCCAGAGACACAAACTCGACTGCGCTTTGATCGTGCGTGGTTGTATTCAATGCTGATCGATTATCTGACGCGACTCAACGTGTCAAATATGAGCAGCTCTCAAGAGATGGTATACTGTGAACGAATGTTAGAGTTTCTGATAGACCTCGTTAGTCAATTACCTACGAGACGATATACGAATCCACTCTTACAAGACCTGAACGTCCTACCGATTATTCGAACGTCAAAGTCATTCGAGAAAGAGGATGCTATACTCCTGCGCGATTTGACAAGTCTGTTGGACCATTTCCAGAGTTTTACTATCGATGACTGGGGAAGCACTGAGTCGGGTCGTGAAGGTATCCGCAAGGCCCACTACGAGGCATTGGCGAGACTGCAACGAACTGCACTTCAACATTTCGAGCAGAAACTGAAGGTTCTGGCGTTGTCAAATTTCGGATCAATCACTAAACGAAGCGAACTAGAGTCTCATTTCGCTCCTTTATCAGACTCCGAGCTCCAAGACCTATGTACGCATCTCGGGTTCCGAACGACGTATCCGGCGAGCACGGGATTCACCGCTAATAGAGCTGTTATGATGGAGACTCTCCTGTCCACGTTCTCGAAACCGCGAGATTTCCAAGACGTGGTGGCTCAATCGTCGGTCTTACCCACGGCAGAATCAATATACGATCCTGCTTTGCTGAGGAATGATTCATACGATGGCTCTCGACCACTGGGGATTCCTAAATTGAATCTTCAGTACCTAACTCTCAGCGACTTCATGTGGCGGTCATTTCAGCTCTACCAAGCTGAGGCCTTTTATGGCATCCGAAAGGACATGGAAAGTATCGTCAAACGAATGAAACCGAGGGCAGGAAGGGATCGGAGTACCACGATATTCGAAGGGTTTTCGAAGATGGCTTTACCGATCACGGAACCGGCAATCATCGAGGTCGGCCCCACCAAGGTTGGTCATCTTCAGCCTTCGTTTGTGCGGGCAGAGGTTATTCTCGACGTTAACCGCTTTACGGACAGCATCAGGAGAGAATGGGATAGCTTGAAACCCCATGACATAGTATTTCTACTTTCCGTCAAAGTTGTTGACAGTTCCCGACTTCTTCCCAATGGTAGCCCCAAGGAACAAGAAGGAAATCACAACATGTTGGCGGGTTTGAGAGCTGCCGAGGTGGTTCAAGTCTTGGATGACAATGGGAGAGCTTTGAGAGAGATGCAGACAAATGGGTACTCCTCGAAACCCTGGCGGAGACGTCTCTTACTCGATATGGATCCTAGGACGGATTCCGCGGCGAAATCTGCCTCTTTCAATGTCATTGCTCGTCGACAGGGTCGGGAAAATAATTTCAAACCAGTTCTGGAAACGATCCGGAAATTGGTTTCTTCGCAGACATCACTTCCCTCATGGCTACAGGAAGTTTTCTTGGGTTATGGTGATCCGAAAGGCGCTTCTTTCACGTCTCTTCCCAATCGCATCGAATCCATCGACTATCTGGACACATTTCTCGATTGGCAACACCTGGTAGATAGCTTCCCGGGCCAAACTGTCGAGGCTGCTTCAGAGAGGTCGACGCCTCTCAGCCCACCCTTTGTTCTTCGAACGGCTCCGCCAATTTCAGATGAGCCACCCGCCAATCCCAAGAAACGACGTCGGAGTCAGATGGAGCAAGATACTTCAACCATCAACGTCTCAACCTACAAGCCTCGCAATACAGGACCGTATCCGACGGATGTCCGCAAGAAGAACTCAATCCGTTTCACGCCAAAACAAGTGGAAGCAATCGTATCGGGAACGCAACCCGGCCTGACAGTTGTTGTGGGACCACCCGGTACTGGAAAGACTGATGTTGCTACTCAAACGATAAATCTACTCTACCACAACTTTCCATCCGAACGAATTCTTCTGATTGCACATAGCAACCAAGCACTCAATCAGCTTTTCCAGAAAATCATTGCTCTCGACATCGATCCTCGACATCTCCTGCGCTTGGGTCATGGAGAAGAAGAACTCGAGACCGAAACATCATACAGTAAGTATGGCCGAGTCGAGTCATTCTTGGAAAACCGGCAGACGTACCTGTCCGAGGTAAATAGACTTGCAGCGTCAATTGGTGCTGAGGGCGCCCATGGGAGTTCATGCGAGACAGCGGATTATTTCAACCAAGTTTTTGTGAGACCGGCATGGGCACGTTTCTGGGATATTGCGGAAGACGAAAATGCCACAGTTGAGAATGTCCTCGCTGCTTTCCCTTTCCACAAATATTTCAGCAACGCTCCAGTCGCGACATTGTTCCCCCCTGATGCTTCACTTGAAGAGGCGCGCAATATTGCTTCTGGTTGCCAGTATCACATTGACAAGATCTTCACGGAGCTCGAATCAATTCGTCCTTTCGAAATCTTACGAAACAATCGTGACCAAGCAAATCATCTCCTCACAAAAGAGGCACGCATCATTGCAATGACATCAACGCATGCCGCGATGAGAAGATCAGAGATTGCGGAGTTGGGGTTCCACTACGACACCTTAGTCATGGAGGAAGCTGCACAAATTACCGAAATCGAGTCGTTCATTCCATGTGCGATGCAGAACCCAGATCCAAAATCGGGAGAACTTCTCTTGAAGCGAATCGTCCTCATTGGAGACCATTTGCAAAATTCTCCCATTATTCAAAACATGGCTTTGCGCCAGTATGCCAATTTCGAGCAGTCCCTTTTCCTCCGTTTAGTTCGGCTTGGTGTTCCTACCATCCATCTAGATCAGCAAGGTCGATGTCGCTCGTCGATTGCTGAACTTTTCAAGTGGCGGTACAACAACTTGGGTAATCTACCACATCTTCTGGAGCTGCCCGAATTTGCACGTGCCAATGCCGGCTTCCGCCATGAATATCAGTTCATCGACGTCCCGGATTACCAGGGCGGAGGTGAACGCGAGCCAACGCCGCATTTCTTTCAGAATCTCGGTGAGGCGGAATACGCTGTGGCGCTATACCAATACATGAGGCTATTAGGCTACCCATCCCGAAACATCTCCATTTTAGCCACATACGCAGGCCAACGAGCTTTGATCCGCGACGTCCTGGGGCACAGATGCCAAAACAACAAACTCTTCGGCATGCCTCGCATTGTGACCACGGTGGATAAATATCAAGGAGAGCAGAACGACTATGTTATTGTGTCGATGACCCGGACTCGGTCTGTGGGATACCTTCGAGACGTACGCCGATTGACCGTCGCTCTCTCACGCGCTAGATTGGGCCTGTATGTCCTCGGGCGAAGAGAATTGTTTGAATCGTGCCTTGAAATGAAACCGGCCATGGATTTGCTGGTGCAGAGAACTGACAAATTGGTGCTCACGACGGGTGAGATGTTCCCGACAGAGCGCTTACTCGACGACGACGTGTCAGGTACGGAAATGGAAGGCGTCGAGCATCTTGGCCAGTACGTCTTTGAAATGACCCAGGCCAAGGTCAAGGCATTGGGTGGGCAGGTCAATTTGGCTGCTGAAATGGAGAAGGATGAGGATGCTTACGGCAATGCCGATGGCGAGGTGGAGAATGGCCTTGATGTCGACGAGGGGGATCCTCTTCATGATGCCATCTAACTAAGTTGTGAATTTTAGACCTTTTCTATGACACGATCCAGCCAGGCACGTATACATTGTTCTAATTTTTTTGGTTGCCTTCCTATTGCTATAAAGATCCCTGTCCTCACCCGACATTCGTGACTATCGCTTCTTGCTCTTGAAGATCCGAGCAAAAAAGCCCTTCTTCACCACCTGCTCCTCTACGGGAGTCTCATCAATTCGCTCAATCATCTTGTCGCTTTTCTTATACAACGCCTTGTGTTCCTCATGCACGTCGTGCAAGTCGTCGTAGTCGACGTGGACGAAGGCCCGTTCCACGTCGGCGAGCCCTTCGAGTTTGCGCTGCAGGGATTGGGAGACATCATGCGTGACTTTCAATGACTCGTCTTCGGACATGATGATGTCGACTTCGGCGTAGAATTTATCGCCGGCGTGGTAGGCGCGGACCTGAAACAAGCTTTAGTATGCTGTCTCAGAGTATAAGATGGAATGGATTATAGGGTAGAAAATGACGTAGTGTGTTGCATTGTGGTATGGCGGTAGCTTTTTTTTTTTGGAAGAGGTTGGGGGGAGTTGGTTCCGACTCACTGTATCAATCTTCTGAATTCTGTCGTCATGAGTAATGGACACATATACAATCTTATTCAAGAAGTCTTGTGGCGCACTCTTCCCGACGAGATACCACATGTGTTCGAACGCAGTGGACGTCCACGAGTACAAGATCAGCGCTGCAATGCAGATGGCGCCGACGGGATCGAGGTACCACACTTTTTCAAAGCGGCTGCCGACGATCGACATGATCAGTCCAAACAAGTTCACGGCGATGTCGTTGCGGTGGTCGATCATGAAGATGCGTGCTGCCGGATATCGTCGGAGGATGAAGCAGTAGACGAACAAGCATCCCTTTGAGAAAATGGCCGTCGATACGAAGGCGATGGGAATGATTTCTAACTGCTCGTTGTCTGGGGTGCCGTTGCCTAATGAACGGCCAGATTCAATGATTAATTGTACGGCGACGGTGGTCATTAGGGCGCAGAACAAGATGATGCCAACGGTCTCGACTCGCTTTCTTCCGACAGGGAATTTGGGCTGTTTAGGCCTTGAAGCCATGCGCGATGTTATTAGCATCACGACGGAACTGACGAGGTCCATCTAGAACATTAACGTTAGTGGCCAACAGGGAAAGGGGGGATCCACTTACAAATGCATCCGCCGCCGTGGCGAAAAGAGACAACGAGCCAGTGGAGACTGCTGCATAGAGCTGAATGACGAACAGGCAAAAGTTGCAGACAAAGCTAGCATTGACGGCGAAGCGGACCTTGCCTCCATTCTTGAGGTTGTCTTGGATCTCGAGAGCTTCCTCGTCCGTGCTACCCACGTAGGCGTCGATGAGAGCATTTTGTCGACTGTAATATTTCTTCACCTTTCGTTTCCCTTTTTTGGATAGCCGACTGGTTGTCTTGTCAAGGGCGTCATTTTCTCGCTTGTATCCAAGGAGAGAGAAAGGGTCCTTAGGATTGACTTGGGGAGCCTTGTCCCCCTGAGCAGGAAAAGTCGTGGTCTGTTCGGGTTTGACGCCTTGATTGCCAGCACCAACAGCGGAACCCTCAGTTGGTGAAGTACGGGGTGATTCGACAACAGAGGAGATTTCGGCTGATTCGTTTCCCCTGGCCAGTTCGTGCGTCTTTTCTTCGGTATTCGAATTCATCTTGGGCTATCGATTTCTTACAATTTGATGATCAGATGATCGGCGATCGGGAAAATTCCAAATGGAAGCAATCTCATTTGCCCTTGTGACTTTTGTAGAAAACAAATGGCGCGGCAAGGACAGACCTGGATAACAAGGACAGGTACAGGACAAGATATGGTGTGGGCCTTCTGAATTTGAGAGTGAAGCTGGGGCCATGCCTTGATGAAGTACTCATACATCTGAGACGAGGTCTTTTCATCGACCATCACGTTTCTTTGTCATTTGTGCCCTGACTATCTTGCCTATCCTCATTGTTAATCTGCGACTGTCCTAGAGCAGGATCATCGCACAATACTTTGGTAATCATGGTATTCTGTGGAACAAAGCGCCCAAAAAGTAACATCCTAAGGAAATCTTGACCTCGAATGATGATGCATGCAATTCTTGGCTGTTTCTGGACATTGCTTTTTGGGTAGCAGATGCGCGTCATCTACCCATAGATCATCCAATATCGGCATTTGGAAAGCAGACTTGGGGCTTCGCTTGATGTTTGGACCACATATTGTCAAGAAGGAATTTCTTGGTATTGTTTGAAGATACAATTCCTGGCGGAGAGGTGGAGAGTCGGAGAGATCCTGTTCTGAGGGAGATGGAACACGGGGTTAGATTGCTTGACACGGCACAAGCGTCCACTAATCCGCCGACTGGAAAGGAACAAGATGGACCCAACAAGGCTTGGCTGACTATCCGAATCTAGGAGGTGGAACGGGAGAATCTGAAAATGGGGGATGTTATGAGAAGCATCCAGAGCCTCAGGTGTGACAGTACCGAACAGAAGTATTCTCAGGATCGAAATATTGGCCCTGCCCAATCACATCCCCGCTAATTCAGGGTCAAAACATAGCCCCTGATTGGCCCGCCAAGACATCACCATGACTTCCTCAGCCTGGCTGGACCTTCTTGTTCTCCTTTGCTTCACATCCTCGACAGGGCGAGCGACATGATTCGTATCCGCTGCTACAATAACAAATACCGAACCTCAGGATACGTACTCGGCTCTTGGCAAGTGAGAACTGCCCGACGACGATGTCAAGCCAACATCCTTGAGGTTCCATCCAGCATCCCTCTCAACAATGGTCTTTCTCGACGGCGGCTACTAGGCAAGTTTGTCTCTTTGTAGCTCTCTACAGCATAAAGCTCGCCCTTCATGTTCAAATGAAGAATGGCGATGTTCGAGCCGCTCAGCAAAACCAATGAAAAGCGTCTCCATCGCCCTGCAATCTTGGTCTCACCATCTTCTTCCCACAACTGAAGACGGAAGGAGAGGAAAGTAGAATAGTCTCTTCCAGGCGTCGTTGACCCGCTGATTGACATATACCGAGGACTTTCGTACCTCAATGGCTTGAGGAGTTGAGATGTATCAGATAAGATACAGCATCCCCGCCGAACTCCTTTGTCACCTCCGTATGAAGATCGTCGACTTCTTTATTATATTTCGAGACGGATCAGGGGTTCAGCGATGTCAAATCAAAGTTTCAACCGTGGAGAAGGCTGAGGGATAGAATGCTGCCCAGCAAAAGCTATAGAAGCTTGACCTCCTTGAATTTGGAAAACTCCCTCTCTTCAGGCTCTGGCAGCTCTTTGCATTTCACTGTTTGCATTTGAGGCTGCGCCTCTCATACGTTTCCATTCGCTATCTCGACTTCATTTCTCTAGGAACTGGATCTCCCGTCTCAACATGGCCGATGCAGAAAGACCTCAATGTGGCGGGGGAGAGGCCAATGAAGATGAATATGATCTTCCACTTCATGTTGCTGCTGTTTGTATGTCTTATTCATGATAATCAGCGAGGATGAAATACTGACGAAAGGGAACAGTTCTGGTTTTCCTCTTCAGTATTGGAGGTACGAACCCAATCAAAGTATTAACCTTTTCCGAGATACTTACAGCTACAGGGGCTGGCTTCCCCGTTGTTGGCAAAAGAGTTCGATGGATGAAAATCCCGCCATCAGTGTTGTTCTTCTGCAGACACTTCGGCACAGGAGTTCTAGTGGCCACAGCATTCGTTCATGTCTGTTGAGTCCTCAAAGGTAGAGAACACTATTCTGACCTTCGAAAACAGCTTATTCCAACGGCATTCTCTTCACTGACCGACCCATGTCTTCCCCCTCTCCTCACAGAACAATATCCTGCAATGCCCGGTGTCATCATGATGGCGGCACTTTTCGCACTTTTCACCATCGAAATCTACCTCAAGGCAAAGGCTGGAGGCCATTCCCATAGCGGTCCCACGGGTCATCATGGAGTGGCGCTTGCCGATCAAGGGGCACGCCCTGGAGTTGTGTCTCAACAGAGCCTTCCGCCTTATGGAAATCAATTGGGGACTTTGAGTAGAGACGTTGACTTTGAAAAGCCACACGCTTACACACAGTACGTTTTCTACTTTCCAGGATGTAATTCAGCTGATAATTCTTCAATTAGCACCTATGAGGGTACTCCCGCCGCGCGTGAAGAGATGGAACAATATAACGACCTGTCCGACATGCCAGCATGGTTCCAAGTTTTCTACGCGCAGTACGTCCGACAACGAGAGGAACTCAGACAAATGATCATGGCCATTACACCTTCTCCTGCTACTCAGGCCGAGGTGTCATCCTTTGATGACCGATCTTCAATCGCGTTGTCGGACACGCAATCGATTGCCGATGAAGCTACCTTACGCCGCATGAATCTGAATATCACCCTCCTCGAAGGTGGTATCCTATTCCATTCAATTTTCGTCGGCATGACTATCTCCATTACCACTGAAGGCTTCTTGATCTTGCTGATTGCCATTCTCTTCCACCAATTCTTTGAGGGTTTGGGTCTTGGTTCTCGCATTGCCGCCGTTCCATATCCTAAGAAGGCTGTCCGCCCATGGATTTTGGTCGTCGCCTTTGGAACCACCTGTCCCATTGGACAGGCCATCGGACTGCTCACCCGCAACTCTTATGATCCTTCAAGCGCATTTGCGTTGATTCTTGTTGGTGCCTTCAATGCATTGTATGTTCTGTCTATCGTGCAGATGTGACATTGTTAACATCTATTTTAAGTTCATCGGGTCTTCTCGTTTACGCTGCGACGGTAGACTTGTTGGCAGAGGATTTCCTCTCCGATGAGGCTCAACACGCCATGTCGAAGAAAGACAAAATTCTTGCATTTATATATGTTCTCATGGGAGGTGAGTTGGACCCCGCTACATTTGTCATCCTATTCCTCTACTGAACTAATTATTCGTCACAAAGCGGCTGGAATGTCCGTTGTGGGTGCATTTGCTTGATCCAGTCAAGATATTGCTCAGGTATAACCCACAAGATCGCAATATGACATTGACCACATACACCATCGAATCCCTCGCACTTCCACACCGGCCCCATCCACAGCAAGTATGAGCTGAACAAAGAAGGAAAGACCTCCTTGGCAGTCCTTTCATCTATCGGCGTTGAAAATATCCAGGACCTGGTCTCCGGCTTGTAATACAAAATCTCGCTCATGAGCAACCATATTTTCGAAGACTTTGAACTTAGGGCTTGGGTCATTTACTCAGAGAATCATTAAGGATACATTATCTAGAAAGTGGAAACGAAAACCTCCAAGTCAAGTGTGTCGCTTCCTATATCTGCGACTGCGATTTACCACGCGCCTAGATATCCATTATGTTTGGTAGAAGAGACAACAATTCAATAGATCTCCGGTACATCAGTGCCAGGCAACAGAGTTCACAAGTGGAAGCTCTAGCTTTCACCGAAGCACGAGGCTGCTCCGCTTCTAAGATTGAGGACACTCTAAAACGAGCCCGACGTCAGTTCGAATAGACCAATAAGCCTCCTCAAAGTATAGGGGCTCGAGCTCTACTAACATCCATTGGGCCATATATGGAATTGGAAATCCAATCATCGTTCGGAGAACCCAGTTTCTCGCATCACGGTTCTGTCTCGGGGTCTTGGAGCGCAAAGATACACATATGGCCGCCCACCATCGCCGAGTTGACCGTCAATCTGGAACGGTCGCATCTCATCCGGGAAAGTCAGCAACTCAACGACGGTGAGCTGCTTGACAATCGGCATAAGAATGTGGAGGACTGTCTCGCTGTCTACGGCCACGTTCTCTCAGAGATCGAATCCAAGCTACGAGCACATTTCAAACACGTAGGTCACGCACTCGAAGCGCCCGCCAAGACTTCACATGGAGACATCGACGTCCTTGTTGCAGAGCCCACGAACAAAAGTGGACCGGTGACAGGAGCTTTTCTAGCCCAGGTGCTAGGAGCGGACAAGTGGAAGCGTACAGGTGGGAGTTCGACGTTTAATCTCGCACTCCGGTGGCCAAAGGAGATGGAAGAAATGGGCGGGATTACTGTTGCGGAGGAGGGCGCGAGTCCGAGTACAGGAGCAGACACGGGCGAGGAAGCCAAGGAGACACAAAAACTCCTCAACCTCGCGACCACTACTGATCCTTCACCCTCACCCGCACCAAGTATTTCTTCCCAAAAATACATTCAGGTCGACATTCACCACTGCCCGAAACAGACATATTTCACCTGGCACCTCTTCTTCCAAGCGCACGGTGACCTACGGAACATCCTCGGCGGCATCATCCGCCGACATGGACTTACATGTACATCGAAGGGCCTCTGTCTACGCATCGCAGAAGTCGAGTCCCACAACAAAGAACAATCGCGCGTACTGATGACGAACAGTCCGACCACCGTCCTCTCATACCTGGGCCTTGATACGGCGAGATACTGGGAGAAATTCGCCTCTTGGGACGAAATGATGAAGTATGCTGCGTCCTGCCGATTCCACGACCCCGGACACTGGCGTGAACGACATGCGGAGAAGAAAGCGACGGAGCTCAAGGCCAACGATCGGCAGCGCGGCGCGAAGAGGCCCGTCTTTGCATACTGGATCGACGAGTACTGGCCTGCGCATCAGGACGATGAACCAGGCAAGTCCGCGCATCTGGCGCGCGACGAAGTTGTCGAGGACGCCAAGATGTACTTTGACCCGGACTTCGCTGAGAGATTTGACGATCGCAAGACAAGATGCGTGCGTCAGATCAATGTGGGCCAGCTTTGGGCGGATATCAGGAAGGGATTGCCTCTCGAGGGCGTGGAGATCGGCTGGGTCATGAAGGGTATGAAGAGGGGGGTGGCGAGTCGGTATGAGGACATGCCGGACTCTGAGGATGTGCCTGGGTTGCGAGAGGTGAAGGCCGCGTATGCTGAAGGGCGCTTTGAGGATGTATTGGTTTGGGCGCGAGAGAATTGGAGGGGTGTTCTGGAGAAGCAGAAGAAACTGGATCAGGAGAAGAGTCATGCGCATTTGACGAAGATTAAGAGAAAGAAAGAGAAGGAAAATGCACAGACCGGTTGTGATGAGGGTCGTCGTCACGAGATCGATCCCAGACGGACAGATTGGAGAAGGTCATGATAAAAACGCCCCAGGGCACGACATTTTTGAAGCAATGGCCCTTCATCGTCGTCGAAATCAAATCATACATTCTCTCATCCGTGGCATCTGGTCTTGTGGTATTTCATTTCCTTTTCCCACTCGCAGCCCAGACCCGCCGTCCCGATTCCCAACTTCCCGTCGCAACGCCGCATACCTAATCCAGCTTCGCCATCTATCGTACCTTGATGTTGAGTGTGGTAAAACAATATCGTACACATCCCCAAGAACCATTCCCGTCCCGTCGTCACATGATCATCTCCGGTATGCGCACGGCGAGTCTGATTTACGCCTTTGTTGTAAAATCGACTTCCCCCGGCAACAGGCCGCCATCACTTGCTTTCTCGCACGTACAACTTCCCGCGCTCCTCTTGCCACACGCACACGTGGCTCCAGCAGGTGCAACATTCTCCGTAGCTGCGCGGTCACAGGTGCATTGGCTTGCGGGACGGGCTCCTATATACACATCAAAGGAGACGTTAGTCTTGCATTCGATGCAACATTAGCGGTATAACTGCGTAGCAGAGAAGCGGGTATGGATTGAAATGAAGTTCACCAGAGCAGAGTGTAGAAATAGGATGAGGTAGAAAGGAGTCACATACGGCATGAACATCTAGCACCTTGCAAAGAGTTCTCGGTGGCTTGTTTCTCGCACGTGCAGTGCATGGCAGACTGCTTGCCGCAGGAGCATGTGGCTTTTTGAGCGCAGACACACTCTGAGGAACGGCCGCAGCAGGTTGTTGGCTTGACCATTTTCGAATGTAAAAGATCAAGGTGGAATTGAATGGAGTGTTGAGTGTCGACTGGGGACGAGATTCGTATTCGTGATTTTCATGGTCGAGGAGAATTGACGAAGTGATTGATACTTTTATATTTTCCTCAATACATGACGTTGAAGGGCAGTCTGACAATTAGCTTAATGCTGATTGGTTGATTTGGCGAGCCCTGCCAGTTTTCGTTCAAAGGAAAGCCAATCATCCAATGGACATTATCAACTGAACTAAGTGGCATGACATTGTTCGTTTCAGTTGTCTGAGCATCAGCGATGGGGACTGCGGGTACATCTCGAGTCAACTTATGATTGAAAATGATTGGGGGTTCGCCAAAGGTCATTCATTTATGGACATCACGTTTGCTCCTGTACCGTCTTCAACCAGTCAACTGTGAGTCCTAATACTCCCCATGTTCCTGTTCCCCCCCTTTCTATTCTCTACTGCTTCGAGAGGACTGGCCTTAGAGTTTCCCCAGACAAAGGTTTGCCGCATTCCTCACAACAATCCCCGAGTTTGGGTCGTCCACTGAGAATATCCACTGTGTCCTTCATCTTCATCCAGAATTCATTCTTGGGTCTTCGATCTGCCCAATCTGTTCCAGTTGCTTCTAACCCTGTCTCTCCTCCCAAAGGAGTAAAGACAACTTCGGAACCTTGAATACCGATGACGGACACGGACAAAGGATCATCCGCAATGTATCCCTTGGACTTGCCGGTATATCTATCCTCGATGTGCTGCATACACTTGATCGCCATTCGGAGGGCTCTTATTCGATCCATCGGCGAGGGTTTCCCGCCCTGCTGATAATGACCCGGTACCGCCGCTCTTGATTCAAACCGACCTCGAGCTTCTTCTCTGATCATATCGGCAATCACTTGAGTGGTGTATGTCTGACTAGCTCGTTCATTTCGAAGGATGATCTTACCTGCTCGTGACGCTCCTTGGTCATTTCGGAAATTTTCTCTCAAGAATTCAATGTCCCGGGCTATCATGTGAATATTGATTCCTTCTTCGGGAATGTAGACCGCCAACGCGCCCACCGACAGGCCAGCCATTGTGGCCAGATATCCGGATCGACCCCCTTGTGTTTCAATAACGAAGACTCGTCTTCTTGATGAGGAAGCTGACTGTCGGATGGCATCGCAAAAGTTGATCAGTGTGTTGAGGCACGTATCGCTGCCCAGGGAATACTCGGTTCCAGGGACATTATTCGAGACCGTGGCCGGCAAGACAATCAATGGAATCTTAAACACGGAGTATTCGGCTCTTGCTTTTCTGAGTTCACTGGCTGCGGTGAATGCCTCGAATCCACCGATGAGGAACAACGCATCGAATTTGTACAGTTCGAAGCATTCGGCGGTTTTCTTCATATCGGCACTGGGGAGACCACGGTTTGTACCGATCTCTGAACCCCCTTCGTTCACCCAGGGGTCCACATCAATCCATTTACACTCACGAACGGATCCGAGCGGTTTGTCATCATGGTGACGTTGCAAGCCGGGAAAGCCATTGTGAATGGCCACGGGAGTGTGACCTCGGGTCAAGCAATAAGCTACAGCAGCTCGCGTGGCTGGATTCATGCCCCCTGCTGGGGCTCCGACATGGATGATGGCAATTCGCATTCTCTTCTCTTCCGGGAGACGTAGTTTGGGATGGTCGGTATATGTGGTGATCATGTAACTGTGGTAGTATTCCTTGAATTCGACGTCTCGAAGGAGCATCGCCTTATCGAAATCTTTCGCTTGAATGGCAGCAGCGACGGATTTGGTCAATGCCACCGCTTCCATCAAATTGGATCGTTCAATTTTGTTTTCGCGAATCGTAATGACCGGGGTGGGAGTCTCGGGAGTCGCATCAAGGACGGCATTCACGGCTTCAACACCTTGCAAGGTGGACAGCCACCGATCATAGAAGCACGCCTGTCCTCCTCGTTGTGTGTGTCCGAGGACGGTGACTCGGGTGTCCAACTTGAGTTTGGTACTCAAAAGGTCCTTGACCTGGTTGGCTGTGATCTTCTTCAATTCAATATCGTGGGCACCCTCGGCGATGATGACAATTGACCTTCTCTTGCCTCGAGATCTATGTTTGGCAATAATGTCACACATTTGATCTTCCCAACCCACTCGGGGTGGCTTTTCGGGAATGAAGACGAAATCGGCCCCGGTGGCTATCGCCGCCATGAGAGCGAGCCAACCGCAATGCCGGCCCATCACTTCAATGACGAATCCTCGTTGGTGAGAAGAAGCGGTATCGAAGACGTCATCGACAGCAGAGCAAATGCGTTCGAGGGAGGAGTAGCAGCCGATGGTGGCATCAGTTCCGGACATGTCGTTGTCGATGGAACCGACAAGGCCGACAATGTTGAGGTGTTGGTAAGGTTCCACCTCTTCTCGTTTCAATTCACCAGTGTCCACCAGCTCTTTGAGCAAACTTGGCCATTCTGCTCGGAACTTGTCCGCACCAGTCAAACTGCCATCACCACCACAGATGACCAGAGCATCAATCCCCCGAATGACCATGTTTTTGGCAGCTTTTAATCTTCCTGGTCTTTCGAAAAAGGCCATACATCTTGCGGTGCCGATGAGAGTTCCCCCACGAGACAAGTATCCACGGACATCTTCCCACCTCATTTCTTTGATCAAATCTCCACCTTGGACAAGCCCTTCATAGCCTTCGTAGATCGCATAGGCCTCGCAGCCTCTGTAGATGGACATACGAACCACAGCTCGGACAGCTCCATTCATGCCGGGAGAGTCACCTCCACTGGTCATGACACCAATTCGACGCTTCCGAGGAGGTTCCGGCCCGCCGTTCTCAGCCATGCTCTCGGATCGGGGAGGTCGAGAAGAAATTAGGTCGAAGGTGTCACAGAAATAGGAGGAGGGCTCGTTGAGATCGATCGGGGAACGGCCCGAGTAGGGAAGAGGGCAGAAGGGAGCAGAGATATGTATTAGCTAGAGAAACTAAAGGTGTTGGGGGGGGGGGGGGGAAACAAAAAAAAAAAAAAAAAAAAAAAAGGAAGGATAGAAAGGAACAGTCTTCGAGGTCAGAAGCAAGCTCTATGGGGAAGAAAAAAGGTTGGGATGGGGTGTGAGGTGAAGATAATAGCGAATGTCGACTGATAGGTTGATGGATGTTTGTCGCATGGCGGTGATGAAATTTCAGCCGAGCCGGATGATGAGGGGAGCTCACGTCATTGGGTGAAAGAGCTATGGAAGGGATGCCGGATGGTGTGAGGGGTGGAGCTCCAGGAATTAACGGCACTATTGATAGCGTGGTCGCCAATGAGCCAATGGTCAGCTCCCGCACTCGGCCACTTTACCCTCTTGAGACTAGTCCCAAAAAGGTCGGATATCAATTTTGATGCCAAGGCTGACCAGGCCGCGTCCAGATTCCCAGGCTCGCTCTCCAATCAAACTGCCTCTCCTTCCAGAAGCAATATCAACACGGACTTGTCATCAATATGAATCTGGAATTCCGATAGCGGCACCTGTCTTTTCGGCAAATATTGGTTCACCCTGTCCCCAGATCTAGAGTCAATCATGAGCCATTTTCATCCACATCAACGGCTTCTCCTGACATCAGAGTGCTGCACGTCATGCCTGAGCCAAATTCCATCAGCCTTCTCATCCCTCCCGAACCGACTTCACGGTCACAAGACTTGCAAACCCAGATCCAAAGAATTACCGCTCAGCGGGGCCACTTCCGTCATGTGACTGAGCGTTCTCTTCTTGCCGAAATCCAGGGCAAGGCTTCGGCTCCCGATGTCCTCGATTCCCGTCGTGAAGATGATGCCCAAGCCGAGGAAGATGAACCACCACAGAAACGTCGGGAACGTTTATGGAAGTGCCGGGAAGAGATGCTGGAGCGTTTGAGGTGAATAACTCGTCTCCGCTTATTTCATGATCTGACCTGAACAGCTACGCTCAGAATGAGATCCTCTGTGCGCTGGACTTTGTCTCGCTCCTCATTTCCAAACAGTCCACCCCGGCTCAGAGTTCCATGTCTCCAGCTCTCAAAGAAGCTGTTCCTGCGGGGACTCTTGCTGCACGAGTCCTGCCGCACCAAACGCTCTCCACTTCCGTGAAACGGCAACTAGCTGCGACCTCTCAAGGCTGGAGATCAGAAAGTTTTCGATCTGCGTCAGAGAAACTGTCGGCCGCGTCGTCTCGGTTGAAGAATGATGCAGAACGCGAATCTGAATATTGGGCCCAAGTGGCGGACCTCACCACACATGGCTGGGCGGTCTCGAGACTGCCCCGCGACCGCAAAGCGATCGGAGTTCATTTCGGTTTTACTGAATCTGCACCTCAATTCGGTGACCGAGGTTTTGCTCTTCTTCGTCAGTCAGACGATGGAACGGTGACATTGGATCAGCAGTCAACCCGGCGTAGACGGAAACGTCTGGGAGTCTATGTGATTCGTGACCAGGTCAAGACGGGCGGCTATCATTTTCAGACTCGTGGGGAAGGTCCGACAGGAGATATCGGTCAACAGCTCACTGACATGCGCGATTCTCTTTTCGAGGAAGAGCTATTCTACGAGATTTGCCGGGAGGCGCGCATCGTAGCCAACCAAGGAATCGCGGCGCGGGCACAGGCCGTGGAAATTGATGTCGGTGGCGATTATCAACTTGCACTCGTCTCTGCCGAAGAACAGCCATCAGACGTGTCGTCGACTAATCCTGAAGACAACACGATTGCCGAATTTGTCGGAATTTCTCTACGATTATTGTTGACCGCTGCACACGAACAAAATTTGATCCGAAGATCGCAGAAACCACCACCAATGACACTCAAACCTCGACCAATACCTGAATACGCGCTTCTTCGACCGATATTAGCCCGTCTGAGACATAAATCCGAAACAACGGCATTTTGGAATAGCTGTCAAGCGTTGATTCGACCTCTGAAGTCCGCAAGCGTACCTGTCAGCTTGGAGATGGAGAATTCAAATGCAGGGTTCAACTCCTTGAACATAGAAGCACCGGATACCGTTCTCGCTAACTTGATGCTTCCCGCAAAAACCGGTTTCAAGATCAGCCTAACAGGGGGCAGAAGTCTGGCAATCGGATTGGCCACCTTCCTAGGACCTCCTCTGTTTGGATCGCGCTATGAAACATCTTCGATCGATTTCGGGTTTTCGACCCTACCAGCCGCGCGTCAAGAGACCCGAGAAGCAGCGGTATCATTTGTACGACAAGTGTTGATGTTGGACCTTGTTTCCGGTGCGGAGAGCCTTAGCAGGCAAATCCGGACCGGTCAGGATGGCAAGTCCCAACAATGGAAAGTATCACAACCGCACAGTGGTGAATTATGTCTCTATGATTCAGACGAGGCGGTGAAAAAGGTGCAGATTGCTGTTCAACCCCAATCGTTTGGTGTCAAGTTATGCACCTGGGGGAGGACATCTAGCCCGGAGAACGCGTCATGGTCGTGGACATCCACCGGAGCGTCCAGGGCCCAAGGGTCGGAGGTGAGAACAGAGTACGGTGTTACATTTGACCATGTCTTGAGCCTGATACTGAAGGCGGAGGTGTAGGGAGGATGTCCTGATATCAATTCCGCAATAGCTAGGGCCCTTGCGAGACTATTATTCATACCCAACCAGAGACCATCAACCAGAGGTGGGGCAGTACGTAGCAAACTTACTAGGATGGGTAATTGTAGGATTGTTCTCCTTCTCAGAACGGCATCTGGAACAAACCATCTTACCAATTTCGGTAAGCCGATGTGTGCTAGAACAATATCGCTCGCTTCTCTCACAATTCCCTCCGACTACCACTGGCAATGACGCGATCCTAAAACCCTTTTACTTGGAACCCCCATCGGCTTCGAAGCTACTCCAGAACGACGCATATATAAAACAATTGCAGACTCGTCTTGATGCCGATGCCACTCAAAAACTTCCTCCTCGCCTTCAGAGCAATTTCAAGAACATACACGCACAATGGTCCCTCAACAATACGACTACCATATCCCCGCAGGCCTCCATGCCATACCCGCCGACCTGGTCGACCTCCGCCCAGACCCTGAGATCGACGAGACCTTGCTCCACCCCCCACCAATCTCAGACGAGAAAAACATCTGGTTCTTCTGGCACAGTGGCTACAAGACCATGCACCCTTACACGAAACGTAATGTTCGAGCCTGGCATCGACGGTTTTCCAAGCACGGCTGGACCATTCGAGTGCTGGACCGGCAGCCGTCGTCTCCCCTGAACGTCGCCCACTTTCTGGACATCACCGACTCGAACACCTTCCCCCGAGCCTTTATCGATGGCACCATTGGGGGCGACTATGCGCCTCAGCACACGTCCGATCTCGTCAGGTGGCCGCTCCTGCTCGAGTACGGCGGTGTGTACGCGGATGTCGGCATGATTCAGATCGGCGACTTGGACCGTCTGTGGAATGAGACGGTCGGAAATCCAGACTCGCGCTTCGAAGTGATCTCGTACTGCAACGGCGAGATCGAGGCACCCAGTCTGACGAATTACTTCCTAGCCTCTCGTCGGGATAATGCGCTCTTTTCCCGATGCCACAAGCTCCTCCTGGCATTATGGGCGGCGGATGGCGGCAAAACCAGCACCGAGGGAATGCACCGCAGTCCCTTGCTGAAAGGCGTTCCAATGATGGGAGGTCCCTTTACGATCGAGGAGGACGACAAAAAGATCGGTCCCGAGGAGGTCGGTCGGATATTGACCGATTACATCATTCAAGGACAGGTCATGACGATGGTCATGGGACTGGTCGACGAAGAAGACGGCTGGGATGGGCCCAAGTACGTCGCCGACCATGTCTATGGTATCGATTTCATGGCGGGTTCGCAGCTCATCAACGAATATACGGACTGGAACGGACAGAAAGCGTTCGATTTGATGTCGCTGACGCTGCCCAAACCAGGCGAGAAAGAGAACGCGGAGCAGAAGCAGGCAAGGGAGATCGTCGAGGGGTGTCTGCAGAAGAGTTTTGGATTCAAGTTGGCTCATGGGCTCATTTTGAGAGTGTTCAAGGTCACCCTGGGTTCGTTGTGGAGGCAGCACGAGGGGTCGGACAATGTGCCCGGTACGTATGCGCACTGGCTGAGGCATGCCACCACGTATTGGAATCAGGACGACATTCCGCCTACGTTGAAGTTCACGGTGAAGGAGCCAATCAAGAGAGGGCCGTTGTTGAGAGAGAGATAGACCAGGCGAGCCCGATTTGATAGACTTCTAGATCCCCGATCGGACAAACCAATGATATTATTTCTGCCCGGGAATTAAATACTAGTTTCCAATATCCGGGGGGTTCTCGTGAACGACATTCTTCCCAAAGCTACTCGTGTGTCGTTCATTTTGCAATTGATGAGAGAGGATGGTATTGGAGGCTTGTTTTGCTCATTGGATGAAAACCGGAACCACTGAGAGCGCATTATTTGGACCAGTCAATTCATCACACAACGGCGGCTGAGGGTAGACACGGACGGCATCGCTCATACTTCAGATTTACTCATCTCGGCAACCGGAAATCCAGCTCAGCGACGCCAATGTAACATTTCTCCATTTTCATGCCATTGACCTGATCACCGGAGAGAGAATATCGGCAGCTCTTCCCTGCGTCCTGGTTAACAATTGACGTGGGGAACATCAGAAATAGCCGAAATGACGACAAGATATCGCGTCGAATGTATGGCATCCTGCCCTTGAATCAGGGTGCATTCTTGCTGACGAAATGTAGATGCGCTCAAGGCAAGTGTTGACTGATGCCGTTGAGAGCCACCACGGGATGCTGACTTTGATGCGATTCAGACTCACCGGAGAGATCAATTGGTGAGCGAAAATCCCAGATGCATGAATCTGATTAACCTTCCCCCGGTCAGATCGAGTGGATCAAGGTAGAATCTTTCCGTGGATATCGCCCCTATTTTATCTGACGTCTTCAAAGGGACTCCTTGCAGTCCCCTTCGTACTCAATTCTCAACCAGCTGTTGAATATGACGATGGCAATGAGCAGAGTCTGGATACCATGGCGAGATCCGCGCGGCAACGATACGCAGAGATCTTCCGGGATGTGGAGGACCTCATTTTAGATCAGAGTATGCTGAATGTCAGCGGACCAAGACGAGGAGCTGACCAGATCTACAGTCAACCATCAAAATTCCTCCGGCTCCAGATCCAAACTCAGCATGTTGGTCCCGACGATCTCGACGTTCTTCACTCCTCTAGCATTGGAAGACGCTTTCAAGCATCAAGATTCGATCCGTGCCATTTCATCCCGCCGCTTCGTTGCGCCATCCTTCAACGACATCCGCTTGATTCTCAATACGGCCCAAATCATGGCCATGATACGACCCAAACCGTACAAGGCTTTAAAATCCAACATCAAACCCGGGCTCGACTTGCTCACATTCGACGGTGATGTGACGTTGTATGAGGATGGAGCGTCTCTTCATTCACCCGAAGCGAACCCCGTGATCCTTCGGCTGCTCCACTTCTTGTCCAAAGATGTACGCATTGGTATTGTTACGGCTGCCGGATACACGCAGCCACAGAATTACTACAATCGATTATCTGGTCTCCTTCTCGCCGTTCAATCATCGACGGCACTGACCCCTGCTCAAAAGTCGAACCTGATTATCATGGGTGGAGAATCCAACTTCTTGTTGGTATTTGACGAAAAGGCAGAGTACTGTCTCCGATACATTCATCGTCGCCAATGGGTTCTGGAGACCATGAAGACCTGGTCTGAACCAGCCATTCAATCACTTCTGGATGTTGCAGAAGCGGCTTTTCACTCATGCATACGGACTCTCCACCTCCAGGCCAGGGTGCTCCGCAAAGAACGAGCCGTGGGGATATATGCAGCAGATCAGTCGAAGAAGCTCACCCGGGAGCAACTCGAAGAGACCGTGCTGGTGGTCCAGCAAGTGGTGGAGAGTTCACTGACGACGTCAGGCACCGATGAACCGGCTCTGCATGCCAACATCCCCTTTACTGTGTTCAATGGAGGTGCCGATGTATTCCTCGATATTGGAGACAAGTCTTTGGGGGTGCAATCCTGCCAACAGTGGTTTGGCGGTATCCCACCTTCGAGTACTCTTCATGTGGGCGATCAGTTCTTGAGCGGTGGAGGGAATGATTTCAAGGCGCGAAGTGCGTGTTGTTGTGCATGGATTGCCAGTCCGGCCGAAACTGTGGCATTGTTGGATGAGATGATAGCTCTCGGACAGACCAAATGAATGCGATGGGATGGATAAGTGGATGAATGACGGGTTACTCACAGGGGATCTGGGACACCTGTGTGCAGAATAGATCTATTCGAGGTTTTACTACTTCGAGGTATACACGTGCGAATTACGGACATTTGGCACTGACCTCCAACGTTGCTCCCCGTTGCCACCACGTCCGTGGCCGTCCCTCGTACTTGGTCCACCGCACGAGGCCCGTCCTTGAATGCGATTCCGAGTCGTCGGATTATGACAGCTCTCAATCCTATTCCACTTGCTGATAGTTATGGGATGTGAAACTTGCGAAAGAATACCCCACTGACCGATGCTCCTTCACCTCCACCCGGACCACACCGTCAACTTCCTGAACCGCAGGTGCATTTAGATGCTTCCGCGACTCACACCTCCACCATGTCGTCCATGCGAGGCCTGGTTCAATTCATAGCCGATCTACGAAACGCCCGGGCAAGGGAACTGGAAGAGAAGCGCATCAACAAGGAATTGGCAAACATCAGGCAGAAATTCAAGAGCGAGAAATTAGATGGCTACCAGAAAAAGAAATACGTCTGCAAGTTGCTCTATATTTACATCCAAGGATACAATGTCGACTTTGGACATCTCGAGGCGGTCAACCTCATTTCTGCCATCAAATACTCTGAAAAACAGATCGGATACCTGGCCGTGACTTTGTTCCTCCACGAACAACACGAACTCCTTCACCTGGTGGTCAATAGCATTCGGAAAGATTTAATGGATCACAATGAACTCAACAACTGCCTGGCCTTACATGCTGTGGCCAATGTTGGTGGAAGAGAAATGGGTGAAGCCTTGAGTGCGGATGTTCATCGACTTCTCATATCTCCCACCTCGAAATCCTTTGTCAAGAAGAAAGCCGCCTTGACCCTCCTCCGTCTCTATCGAAAACATCCGGTCATCATGCAACAAGAATGGGCGGAAAGAATAATATCATTGATGGATGACCCAGATATGGGGGTGGTTTTGTCCGTGACATCGTTGGTCACGGCATTGATTCAAGACAATCCTGACGCCTACAAAGGAAGTTATGTCAAGGCTGCTCAAAGGTTAAGAAAGATTGTCATCGAAAACGACATATCTCCCGATTATCTCTACTACAAGGTTCCTTGCCCATGGATACAAGTCAAGTTTTTGAAACTCTTGCAATACTACCCACCGTCAGGCAAGTTACACTACATGAAAGCGAGCCAGGTTCTGACAGGCTGAACAGAAGATTCACATGTTCGCGATATTATTCGCGAATCGCTCCAGGCGATCATGCAATCAGCCACGGAAACACCCAAAAATGTACAACAGAATAATGCCCAAAATGCCGTCCTTTTCGAAGCAATCAATCTTCTGATTCACCTTGACACGGAGCATCAACTGATGATGCAAATATCCGCCAAACTAGGCAGATTCATTCAATCACGAGAAACGAATGTACGGTATTTGGGTCTAGATGCAATGACCCATTTTGCCGCCCGGTCCGACACACTCGATCCCATCAAACGACATCAAAACATCATCATTGGATCTTTACGAGATCGTGACATCAGTGTACGAAGAAAAGGATTGGATTTGCTCTACAGCATGTGCGACACTTCAAATGCTCAGCCGATTGTGAATGAATTGTTGAAATACCTTCAATCGGCAGACTTTTCCATACGAGAAGAAATGACTTTGAAAATCGCCATTCTGACCGAAAAGTATGCGACTGACGCTCAATGGTATATCGACATCTCACTCAGATTGTTGGCCATGGCTGGAGATCACGTCAGTGATGAAGTTTGGCAGAGGGTTGTGCAAATCGTCACCAACAACGAACAGCTCCAGGCTTATGCCGCTCAACATATCTTCGAATACCTGAAAGCCGAGAATTGCCACGACACTCTGGTCAAGATTGGCGGATACATTCTGGGAGAGTTTGGCCATCTGATTGCGGACAACACGGGCTGCAGTCCAATCGAGCAATTGATGGTTCTGCAGACCAAAATGATATCCGCACCCGATCCGACGCGGGCACTGCTGTTGTCAACCTTTGTCAAATTCGTCAACCTGTTCCCCGAAATCAAACCTCAATTACTGCAAATGTTTCAATTCTACAGTCACTCGCCGGATTCAGAATTGCAACAACGAGCATGCGAATACTTGGCCATTGCCACATTACCCACAGATGATTTGTTGAGAACCGTTTGTGATGAAATGCCGCCATTCTCCGAAAGAGCTTCGATCCTACTCCAGAGACTACACATGAAGAGCGTAGGGACCAGTGAGAGGAGAACTTGGCTAGTGGGCGGAAAAGATGCCAACGCCGACAAACAAGAAGTTTTACTTGCTCAACAGACCGGCCTAAAAAGGACGTTCACCACGATCGTCAATGGATCGCCAGGAAAATCAAATACAAACGGTACGGCAACAAATACGGCGGGTGCTCAAAATGGATCGGCCTCGAAAGATCTCGAAGGGCTTGACATGGACGGTCACGATGATGTGACAACTCCCACCCTCGCCAGCACAGCCCATTTGTCACCTGATTGGGAAATTGGATATGATCAGATGTATTTTGCTGATGAAGGTGTTCTGTATGAAGATCCTCAAATTCAAGTCGGTTACCGAGCGGAATATCGTGGCCACTTGGGTGTGGTGAAGATGTATTTCACCAATAAAGCGTCATTTTCCATCGGCTCGTTCACGACGACATTGGACAACAAATCGGCCCCGAATCTCAAAATCGACACCAAGAGTTTACCAGACTCTTCCGTTGACGCTGATTCACAAGTCCAACAAACCATCGTGTGTACATCAGTGGCGCCATTTGCAGAACCTCCTACAATCCGAATTTCGTACCTGGCTGGTGCTCTACAGGGCTATACTTTGAAACTACCCATCCTACCCCACCGATTCATGGATCCGTCCGAGTTGTCGGCGGAGGACTTTTTCAAACGCTGGCGACAAATTGGTGCGGGACCAATGGAGGCACAGAGTACTTTCGGTCTACGAAGTCCAAATGCCACAATGAGTGATAAATATATTCGGGATACGGTGCAGGGATTTAGATGGCGTATTTTGGAGACGGTGGATCCGAACCCGAAGAATATTGTGGGTTGTGCCGTGTTGCAGCTCGAGAAGGGCAAGACGGGATGTTTGTTGCGCTTGGAACCGAATCAACAGCAGAAGGTGTGTCCTACAAATCTGTGCAAAGAGATGAGACAAGAGCAAAGACTGACTGTTTGCATTTCACAGATGTTCCGTCTGACTATTCGAGCGACGCAGGATACAGTTCCGGGCATTTTACTGCGTTTGATGCAAGAGCGTCTTGCCAGGGGTTCGTGATCGAGGTCTATGGTCGTATCCGGGCCCATCCTTTTCTAAATGGACCTTGGAGTGTGCATGGCACCCGGCTTATGGACCATCTACTCTAGATTCAATTGCATATTGCACGGGTCGGGACCGTTTTTGCATCCGTACGTTGACGTAGGACATATCTTCCTTCCTGGACACAATATAATCAACTTCAACTTTGCCCCCGAGGCGGCCTCGAAGTCTTATAAAATCCTCGCGTCTTTTTTGGCCGGCCTCTCCCCAAAAATCGTACTTCCCACCCTCACCTCGTTGCTGCCCTGCCGTATCGCCCCCTCAAAATCCTCCGACATACCCATACTCAGTTCCAACTCGGATACATCCATTCCTAGATCCTTCGCCAACTTGTCGCGCGTCTGTCGGAGCACGATGAAATCCTCATTCTCGGTTTCGGGCGTCGTGGCTTGACTGCGCGCCAGAGCACCAATTGTCATTACACCTTGCAGAGACAAATTGGGGCATGAGTTGCGAATGTACCGCGCGAGCGAGAGAAGCTCGGGATTGCCGGGGTCGAGGCCCGATTTGTTCGGTTCAGAACTGGTGTTGATTTGGATAAATACCCTTAACGGACCTGGTTCGGTCCGAGCTTCTGTTTCTGTTCCCGCGCCAGCAGAGTCGGACGAAGGGATGGCAGTAGAAGGCTCGGAATGTAATCGAGCATTCCGTTCGCCGCGCCCTTTATCTAACAGTGCTGCTTTCTTCTCACTGTCTACGCTTTCGACGGCCCATAGTGATATAACGTCCCGTGCGAGTGCGGTGCATTTATTGCTTTGTAAGCCGCCGATGAAGTGCCATCGAATGCTGTGTGGTAAGAGGCGGGATTTCTCGAGGAGTTCTTGCACGTAGTTCTCGCCGAAATGAAGCTGGGGCTCTGCCTCTGTCTGCGTCTCTGTCTCTCTTTGTGGTTCTTCTGTTTGACGACTGGTACTTATTTTCGCCTGTGCCGGTGAAAGTGAACGAGGAATGGTATGGAGAGCGAGTATGTCGCTGGCGGGTTTCAATTTGGAGACGGCGACGAGGCGAGGCGGCTTCGAAGGGAGATATGCGGATGCTGGTGAGGCGCGAGGCGGGGAAGTGAGAACGGAGGAGATTCGAGAGCGCACGTCTTGGATGTTGGAGAATAGGACGGAGGCACGGGAGGAGTTGATGGATACAGGGGTTTTCATTGCCGAAGCTTCTGAGTCTTCCGACGTAGTCGTGGAGGTATTAGGTGTAGTGTTCGAGTGTGAAGAAAGTTCGGATTCGGCCGTCGTGCTCATTGTGAAATGAGGACGGGACAAATGGAGGGCAAAGGAATTTCACGTTGGTGAAGAAGGAGATGGAGGGAATAGCATAGGGTCTTTTGGTTCGGATGAGATTAAGTTGCTGCAGCGCTTGAAGCTCTAGGATCGGTCATCGTTTCAAAAAGGAGAGTTCACACAAGAGAAGGGATTCATTGATCCCGGTATTTTGAGGCTGCGAACTTTATGCGTCGACGTCATTGGTTGAGTCTTAACCCCGACAATAGCCGAGTTTTTCGATATTAGTATACATACATGTACTTGCGCAGATTGATTCCGACCAGGCTCAGACACATGATCAATGATACGAAATGCAAGGGTGAATGTATGCGTCTGTCCCTTCTGGTTCTCTTCACCTTTGGGCTTTATCAACCTTGAGACCCCAAGCCGGATTGGAATATATCTGCGTGTAAGTCGATTGATTGTATCTAGGACAATTTGCCTGTTGGCGAAATAATGAGACTCGAGTTCAGTCCGAGACCCCGACGGGGGTATACAGATCCAGTCTATCCGGATATACAACCGTTCCGTGTCCTTGAGAACCTGGATGATTGCGATTTCGCCCGCTGTGGCTGATGAGGAAACAGTCCATGTTGTTGACGAGCCCGTATTCAATGGGAAGGGGAATATATATTCTTCCAGACGGTTGGCACCCACTTTTGTGGCTGCGTCTGTCCGCACGGTATGCCTCTCCTTCGTTGTCGTACGATTTCTTCTGCTCTTCCTACAGGGAAGCGGCGCGCTATATTCTGGTAAATTGCCCCAAATAGCATGAAATAGAAGGAGAGCACACGACACACCATACACATCGCAAGAAGTTGCCGTTCCAAGGAGTGATGCTCCCTCTCAGGAGCAAACCTTCCGTACCTTTTTCAACGTTAATAGAGTTGTGACAGATGAGGATTCCGGTTTTGTCCTGTTGCTTGTCATTTTAGCGGAGCAATCCACATCCACAGCTACATCTGATCGATAGCCGACACAAGGCCGTGATGAAGGCCGTGACGGATGCCATGAGAGAAAGGAATATTCTAGCCGGGGGAATCCAGGCAGGTTTAAGAAGGAACTCGCGAGGCAGAGATTGCAGTCCACGAGACTGAGGACCCATCCGAAAGCAACATAAATCGACGGTCAAGCATCATCCAAGAAGGGCAAGAAATGCAAGCTTGGAGTTGTCGACAAAGATAAAAGAGAGAAAAAAGGGATGTAAGAGTGGATGAAAAGTCCTTCAAGGCCAATGATCCAAATTGTCCGGCTGCGTACTAGGAAATGATATCATAGTAGATATCACCCTTTGTTTTTTCTATCCCCAGAACATATGTTTGTCCCGGGTTGATTCTGTCTAGGACGTTACCCTCTCTTACCCATCGTCTCTATCTTCTGCCGAACGAGGTGAAGCTGAATATACCCAACAAAGCCGTCAGTCTATGCTCAGTCTATGCCACGGTGCCCGTCGCTCGATCTTGGGTCTTACTCGAGATGGAAAACAACGCCAACGCTATGTGTGAATTCGATTGGAAATGGTCCTCTTGTTTCCATGCCTCGTCTCTCATGCCTCATCATCCGTATCTGGTGGATGTGGTGTCCCCTTGGGACTATTCAACCATTCAATACTGCGACGTCCTGGTTAGCATATCGTCCACAATCAAAACTTCATACGTCGAACTCACTGTCTCAATCTTCGTCGAACTTCTCTCTCCTTCAATTGTGCTCGGGTCAACTTCTTCTTCTTTTTCGCTTTGAATTTCATCTCGCTATTGTCTTCAGCTCCCGAGTTGACCGCTGATGCAGTCGCACTTGAAACCGTCGAGCTGACGTTGCTTGAACCCGGTCTCGAGTCTTCGAATCGGTTGAGATCGATGGCAAGATGGCCCTTGTGTGTCACTCTTCCATCGGCAACATGCCATTGTTCCGGACACAAAGCCCCCACGAATTCTTCATTGTGACTGATCATGACAACACCCCCCTTGTAGTCACGGATGGCCACTGCCAGACCACCCAATGAATCTCGGTCCAAAAAGTTGGTCGGTTCGTCCAGGACCAGTAGATGGGGATTGTTCCACATGGCCCCGGCCAACACCACTTTGACCTTCTGTCCACCACTCAAACCCGAGATTTCGTTGTGGTTGGCAATTTCAGGATCCAATCCGACGTCTTCAAAATGCTTGGCAATCACCTTGGGTTCGAGGATTCGGTACCCCAAACCTTCTCGAGATGCTTCATGGTCGTCAAATTCTTGGACCAGTTTCTGGAACCCCCATTCCAAGAGTGTCTCTCGTGACACTTGAGTGTTAAACTTGGGTAACATTCCCCGCCACTTGACTTCATACTGGAACGTTTTCTTGTACTTTTGTCGACCCATCAAGTTCTCCACCTGTCGGGCCGGTTTACCATCTCCGAGGTCGATCCACTTCTCCATCTGTGCTTTGTCCTCGTCGGTGAGCACGCGAGTCGCTTTCATCAACACTTCCCGATCATCTCCATTGGCATATCTCCATTGAAGATACTGATTCGGAGTCTTTTCGAGGTGCATTTCGACATGTTCAAGAGCGTGCTGTTTGATATAACCAATTCGCAAATTGGGATGCTTCTCCACCTTGCCGTTTTGAGGGATAAGTTCGCCCGTCAACAGTTTGATCAAGGTCGATTTTCCTGCACCGTTGGCTCCGATGATGGCGACTCGAGATGACAAGCTTAATTGGCAGGACACATCTTGCAAACTGGGCTTCGATGCACCGGGATAGGTGTAGCGGACATTGGTCATGCGAATGATGGACCGAGTATTGGATTTCACGCCCGTGAGAATGCCTGGAGGAGGGAATTTGAACTGCACTTGTGTGGCAGAGAGAGTATAATAACTCTTGCCTTCGGGTTTAACTTGGACGAAAGCAGCCAAATTTCCAGGATAATGGACGAGTTTCTTGTGCTCGTAATGATAAATGTCGGTGCAAACCGCATCGAGGAATCCCGAGTCATGAGATACAATCAACGACGTGATTTCCGAGTGGCTCTGAAGGTACTCTTCGAGCCATTTGACATTGGCCACATCAAGATGATTGGTCGGTTCATCAAGTAAGAGAACATCGGCACGCATGAGCATGGCTCTCGCCAATGCCAACTTCATCTTCCATCCTCCTGACAATGAACCGACCTTGTGGGATTGTCTTCCGTCCGGGCCAGCGGTAAATCCAACTTCAGCGAGAACTTCCGAAATCCGTTCCTTTCCTTCGCTAGCAATTTCGGGATCTTTGGCCACAAATTCCAGAATGCTGATGTCGGCATCTTCCCCTTGGTTGTGCTCAACGAAGCACGTCTTCAAAACTTCCTTGGGAGGAAAACCCTCCAATTTGCCCTCCGCAATACTTCGCATCAGCGTGGATTTGCCCGCCCCGTTGCGACCACAAAGTCCATATCGGTGACCTTTCAAAAGTCGTAGGTTGGTATGAGACAATAACAACATCCCCCCATAGGCGAGAGAGAAGTCCGCATTGACGATTTCGACCTCATCGCTGTTCTCCACAGTGGGGCCGCCGTGTTTCTGGTGATCTTCATCGATAAAGAATTTCTGAACGCCTTCGGCAATCGCCTTGCAAACTTCCTCCGGGAACATGTACTTCAGATAAGGGCCAACACGCATGGGGATGCGTGAGAAGATTCGTGTGATTACATCTTCTCTGACCATCTCGGAAACATAGGTTTGGCCCCGTTTCCACACGGCCATGTCCTCCTTTTGAAGACCGCCTTGAGATCGGATCTGGTCGTCGAGAACCTTGAGAACGTCATCTGTGCTCGTTCTCGCAATTTCCCCATTGGTGGTTCCACTCTTGTCGTCGCCCATGGCCTTCTTCATCACATTTACCGCTCTTGTGGCTAATTCTCTCACTTCGGGAAGGGAAGCGTTGTCCTTGACTTTCTGAACTCCTGGCTGTAATTTGGGCAGGAAGGTCCTAGCTTCAATCGGGTCATGGACCAACTTGGTCAAGTTTTCCACGACCACCACAGTCTGTCTCAGCACTTCCTGGCTGGTGGTGGGCGTATTCAACGATCGTTCGAGCAATGGGGTGAGGAGAGCGAGGACCGGAGAGGTTACAACGGCGACGAATGTGGTCTGGGAAAGGGCGTGAATGGCTTTTTGGAGGGTTTGTGCCGATGGATTTTTCATGGTGTCCATCAGCAAGGGTATTCGAGGAGCCACGTCGTCGTTCTGGAGTAGAGTGGTAAGGGATGTCATAGTCTTGGTCGCAGCTTTGACGACCTCGGCCTTGAGGTCGTGCATCCCAGCCTCGACAATCGGGATGAGATCTTTGAGAGTTCTGCCCATAGAATCTCGCAGCACGTCTTTGGCTTGTTCCTCCTCTTTCGTGCCCGTTCCCATTTGTGCTTTGTCTGCCATTTTCCCCAGCAGGGTGAAAGCGCCGACAGTTCCTTGCCATTTGCCGGTGGGTTTGGAGAGGTACTGTTGTAAGGCTGGAAGAAGACCGACTACCATTGCTTCGGGCTCGAGATTCTTGAATAACTCGTCAACAGCATACTGCGCCGACTCACGAACAGAAGGGCCTTTGTCGGCTAATCCGTCGAGGACCATGCTGAAAAGTCCTCCATCTTGCACAAGGAAGACGACTTCGCTGAGCGGTTGTTCTCGAGGGAAGCGTTCAAACATGGCCCCAAGAATGAACATGGCGCTCTCCCTCTTGGAGCCATTTTTCTTGTCTCCCGCCGCCTTCTTGATTTCAAGGATCAAATTATAGCCCAGTAAGGCTCGAATTCCGACCGACCGAATAAGAAGATTCGTGAGCGAGTAGGAGGCATCGAGTGAGGTCTGGGCGGACTCGGTGTCGAGAATGGTCCTCAAGATACTGTTGACTTCGTCAGGAGCGGGAGGAATACCGGAAAAATTCGACTTGGAAGGAACCACAGGAGTGGCCATTACTGGTGCCCGGGGAGGACTTTCAAGATGTGGCATACTCGGGAAAACTGAAATGCAGGTCGTCGAGTCGTAAATGAAAGAAATGAGGGCGCAGCCGCTGTGATTGATCGTAGTGGCGAGCCTCAACGTCCTGCCCTTTCTGTGCCACAAAGTCCAGAGTGGAGAGTGAAATGCTTTGAGAAATTTCAAATCTGCCGCCCTAAGAAATTTTTTGGGCTCAGGTCCCAGGGTCTCGTAATCGATAACCGATAGGGGCCCACTAAACTGAGTTCGGCACTATGGTTACGTAAGCAACTATTCGACGATCTAATTGGCGGGACTCATTCAGCCTCGTGTCAAGGGGAAGATGAGGTGGAAACAAAAGCTTTACTGAGAAGTCTCAAATTGATACATTGATTCATATTCGATACTTTTTATTATATACAAAACTAATGCATGGCGTCAGGGTATCTATCAAGGTCGTACTGCCACAATCGTGGGGCAGAATTGAAGCAATTGTCATCTCTCTCTCTCTCTCATCCGTGGCGCATACCTCCCCGCAAGCTTGTCGAGGAAAAGCAGTTGAAGAGCATCGGAGTTCTCTAGGTTGCTCAAGCCTAGTGCATTTGGAGTGTCATGTCCTCAGAAACCGGATTCTGTATTGCCTTCACCCATACTCTTGCTACCACTGCTACCACTTTGGATGGCACCGATGATTCCATCAATATAAGGAGCTCCACTCCATTTCTGATGGGTCAGAACATCTACTCCGAGTTTCTTTTCTCGGCTTTGAATCAAATTGACATATGCAAGCATTCCATCTTCCTTGAAGGCGCGTGATAACTCAGCACTGATAGTGGCTGTAGAGTGAAGACCAGCCAGAGAGATAAGCTGGAGAACGAATCCTTCTTTGGCCAGATCCCACACGAAAGATTTCAAAGAAGCATCATCAAAACCTTGTCCCATCCAGTTGAATGACGGGCTCAAATTATAAACCAATTGCTTTCCAGGGTATTTTTCGTGGATTTCTTGGGCGAATCCAGCCGCCTTCGAAACGCTAGGATCGGCAGTCTCAAGCCAGAGAAGATCGGCGTAAGGAGCAAACTCAATGGCTCGCTTGGTTGCGGCAGATAGTCCTGCTCGGTAATGATAGAATCCTTCTCGAGTTCGAGGAATATCGCTAGACCAAATCACCGGGGATTTAGCGTGTCGGGCAGATAGCGCTCGGCGTTTTGAAAGCGACATGTTGCGGTTTTCCCGGGTCTTCGACAGATATTCAGAAGGGTCTCCACCTTCAGCTTTGAGGTGAGCCTCCACGGCCTCATCAAACGTGACCAATTTGTGTTTCTTGACCCACGCCGATTCGAATTGGTCAATTTCTGGTCCGGAAGCACCATTCAGTTCCATTTCTTGAAGGACTTCGGCCAATGGATCAGTCTCCTCGGTAACACCAAGGATGTATTCGTGATCCCGAACATCGACAGCGCTGGAAAGTAATTTGCCACTTTCGGAATCGGTGCGAGCAATGACAAGGTTCTCGCATCCCATCATGTCCCATTGAAATCTTGCAGCCACCAGACGATTGATATGATCACCCACTGGTACCAATACTTTGCCAGCCAGGTGGCCACACTTCTTTCCACCGTGAAGTTGATCTTCAAAGTGAACGGCCGCGGCGCCATTTTCAGCAAAAAGTTTGGCCAATTTAATGACAGCAGATAGTCCACCGTGACCGGTATCACCATCCGCCACAATTGGCCTCATATAATCGATGTATGGGGTGGTTTTTCTTTCCTCCGCACTCATCTTCCGTCTCGCGTCAAAATGTTTGCGGTCATGCAGTTGCTGAGCCTTGAATAGTCTCTGGACTTGATTGGGAACGGTGTTGTAGGGATAATCTCCAAAATCGGCCGAAACTTCGTTGGTGGTCGTGAGCACGGAGGAACAGGCCCAGCCGGACACATACAGGATCTCTTGGTTTGGCGCTTGTTGTGTCATTTGTACGGGATCAATAGCCCCCATGGTATGAACTGGCTTTCTCTCGGCCGCTCTTTCTGCCAGCAGATTGAACAGTTTCCTCGCCATTAGAGAACTGGGGTAGGTCTGTTGTAGTGTTCCTCTTTTGCTCACAACATCTTCTGGAGTATATGGCCTTTTAATTCCTTTGTATCGAGGAGATGCCCACCACCTCTTTACGTCCTCCACTTGTTGTTTGAAAAGAATATCTTCCGCATCACCAGCTTTGTCTTCGGTCGAGAGTAATTGGAAGGAGTCGGACGCGAGGGAGGTCGATACGGGCGGTTCAACAGCGGGTAAAGAGTGCATATAACGGGGCATGGTTGTGCCAAAAGGTTTGGATCCTGCTCTCACGGCAGGTCTAGTTGCAAGCCCTGGGAGGCTCCTCGGTACTCGTTGCAGCATTGTCCGTCGTGATCTTGGTTTGACTTCAAACCGTGATGGAAAATGAGTGTCAGGAAAGCAAAAGAACGTCCCCCGACTTTCTTTGTAGCACGCAGATACAGGCTCTGCGGGAAGCCGCTTTGTAATGAGGCTCTGTGTTGAATGTACGGAAATACTACTCCGAAGAAGCCAAAATCCTGAGAATGCGCGAGTTTTCGGGCCGGCAGCGGACTTTGCCAGGAGTGTTCAGTTCAGCCTCGGGTCGGTTATTTCGGCGTGGGGTCTCCGCCGAGGAAACTGCGTTGATACAGTACTAAGTCGATCCTCCCTCCTTGTCGGGCGTAGAGGAGACACCAACATTGAAGCTCCAAAGCTCGAGCTACTTCTAGTATCTTGTTGACTTGCTCTTCAAGAAGTCCTCGTATATTCCCCTCGTCCACACCCCCGCAAGTTCATTCTGACACCAGCCAATTTTAGTTTCTGGGTAGAAGCTCGACAAATCACAATGGCCACCAGCACGAGAAGTGCTCAAAACGTCTTGAGAGCTCTACGTGCCTCATCGACTCGGCCATATGCCTCCTTCGCCTCCCGAACCTACGCTTCTGCTGCTGAACCCGATCTCAAGGCCACCCTGCAATCCGTCATTCCAGAGAAACGCGAACTACTCCAGCAGACCAAGAGCCATGCTGACAAGAAGATTGGAGACATCACTATTGGCCAAGTCATTGGCGGGATGAGAACCATGAAATCTATGGTCTGGGAAGGCAGCGTCTTGGACGCCAATGAAGGAATTCGTTTCCATGGCCGAACAATCGCCGATTGTCAAAAGGTGCTTCCGAAAGGCACTTCTGGCACTGAGATGTTGCCTGAAGCTATGTTCTGGCTCCTTCTGACCGGCAAAGTCCCCTCGACTTCCCAGGTTAGAGCCCTTTCGCGCGAGCTCGCCGAGAAATCGGATCTTCCTGCCCATGTCGTCTCTATGCTCCGATCATTCGACAAGAGTGTCCATCCTATGACACAGTTGTCCTGTGCCGTGGCCGCCCTGAACACCGAATCCGTCTTCGCAAAGAAGTACGCCGAGGGCTTGAACAAGACTGAATATTGGGAACCCACCTTCGATGACAGCATCAGCCTCCTGGCCAAGTTGCCTCGTGTGGCTGCTACCATCTTCGACAAATCTGCTCTGGACATGCCTTTGGACCGGGATCAAGATTGGGCTTACAACTTTGCTAAATTGCTTGGAAAGCCAGGCAAGGAAAATGAAGGTTTCCAGGACTTGCTCCGCCTATACCTCGCTCTCCACGGAGACCACGAGGGTGGAAACGTCTCTGCCCATGCAACTCACTTGGTGGGCTCTGCTCTCTCGGATCCATTTTTGTCGTACTCGGCCGGCCTTTTGGGTCTAGCTGGACCTCTACACGGTCTCGCTGCGCAAGAAGTGCTCCGCTGGATCTTGAAGATGAAGTCTCACATTGGAGACGACTTCTCAGATCAAGACGTCAAAGACTATCTCTGGTCCACTCTCCGTTCTGGACAAGTCGTGCCTGGCTATGGTCATGGTGTGCTCCGCAAGCCTGATCCTCGTTTCAAGGCCTTGATCGACTTTGGCGATGCTCGTGAAGACATCGCCAAAAATCCAGTCTACCGTCTAGTCAAGAAGAACAGCGAGATTGCACCTGGTGTCTTGACTGAACATGGCAAGACCAAGAACCCTCACCCCAATGTGGACAGCGCTTCTGGTGTTCTCTTCCATCATTACGGCTTCCAAGATCCATTGTACTACACAGTCACTTTTGGCGTCAGCAGAGGCTTGGGTCCATTGGCTCAATTAATCTGGGACCGTGCTCTTGGCATGCCAATCGAGCGACCAAAGAGTATCAATCTCGAGGGCCTTATCAAGTTGGTGTAAAGTGATGTCCATCCACCCAATCACACTGTACATAGAGTTGGTCATTCCCACATGGATGGAAAAGCATAGAGTCAGTTGGTGTTGCCGGTATTGGGGATAGTTTGCAAATGAATCTTTTCAACTGAGCCCGACATCGCGGTCCTTGCAATGCGGTAACGACTTTGTCCAGCCCCTATCTCCGGCTTCGGACCTCGATCTCCTATATCGGCCAAACGACTTTGATCCGAGATCGATATAATTTGGGGATGCGACGAGGAAGCCAGCCCGAATTCAGCATCGCCTTTGCATTCTCGGTATCGTGGTGATGATTGTGTTGACACAAAATCCCGGTGTGTTTGTACCATATGATTATGGCCTTCATTGCCATTTTTGCCAATGAGTATTGTTATTGCGAGTCATTTGTCGTTGCCGGTTCTGTTGAATCCGGCGTTGATGATGTTCTCTTGGTAAACAATGATACATCCATCCTGGAGTCAGTCGGTCATTTGGACAGTTTCTTCCAGCCAGCAAATTCTCTCTTTTCCTGTAAATTCTTTTTGACCTGGCCCCGAATCATTTCATCTGTTCCCGTTTGGGGAGAGTCTTTCCCCGAGTGCACAGACCATTATACGAAGCAAACTTTAGAAGGAAACGTGGGATAAATGGGCCTGAAATTTGGTATAGCTATTGAGGGTCGTTGTTAACCCATTTTTCATTCTCTATTTTTCGGCGGGGGGGGGAGGGGAGCATTGGTGGCTGTGATGATGATAGGGTTAGCCCATCGGGGTTGAATGGGTGGTCCTTAAAGGGAGAGATGAGGATGCAAGAGAATATCCCTTTGGGTCGAAGATCTCTGGTAGAATATAATTGTTTGGTCTTAATGACAGATTGGGAAGTCAGACGATGCTATTTGAGCAGGATTGATCCTGAACTGTTCGTTTGGTTTCGTCCAAAGCAACCTAGCGTCGAAAGTCGATGTCGGATCGTGGGGCATAGATGAGAAAGAGGGGAATCGATACATACGCCTTGGAACGGGTGACACGGCTACGTTGTCCGTGAGATTGTTCGCGGTAAGTTATAGTGAGAGCGGTTACGAGACTGTCACGCTCAAGGGTCATGAATTGCGGAGAGATGGATGAAATGATGACCTGTGATGTTGCGAGCTAGAACTGTGAAACGGAAACTCGTGGCTCTGGGGATTTTGTGGAATGGCTGACATAACTTGATCTTAGATATTAGCGGTGTTTGAACATTCGATGCTCTAGGCCAGCTCAAACGTCCACAGGCCAGACTTGATGATTTGAAGGACCACTCGCCTACCGGAATTGCCAGCGTCCATTTCCGCCCAGAATGCCATAGTGAAGACAAGGCCAACTGTATTTCGATCTCCTGCCGTGTCAGAATGCTCTCTAGTTCTCAAATTGCGGCGCTCACGACATCTAGACGACAGAGATCCCACGTATCCGGTGTGCTGTTCACATCATCTGTATGATCTCTCATCTCGGAAGTCATGATCGAGAGGATGACCATGTTTTGAGTTTCTGTGTCGTCTTCTCGATCATTTCCGTTGTTCAACGTCTTCTCCCAACTACCGAAAATATTGGATCATCTTCGTATCGTTCGTACTTGGTCTGGCGGGGTGTCTTTCGTACTAATGCGCCCTGATGTTATCCACTGTCGGTAAATTGGCATGAACCTTCCGCTGGATGGTTCCCAAGGAGCTGGGAATGGCCTCCATCATACTTGACCACTTGCCAATTCTCTCTATCTTCTCTTGGCCTGAAGTCATGACGGTGTTGTCGCCGGAAATGCGTTAGACAGAACGAATTGTTAAAAAAAATAAGGGTGTCTGCTGAGCTGAAATATCGATTCTGTTGACGTTCAATTGCGGAAAGCGTGCAGTTGTGCTGAATGTTTCTGCGAGAGCCCTAAAGACGGTCACGAAACGGCACCCAGAGCCGAGACATGAAAATCGGGCGGATCTCTTCTCTTTGTAAGGGACAAGTGGTGAAGAATTCGGGAATAAAACTTGCGTGTGACGCATCTGGAAATCGTTGAATAACAGTGGATTTCGATCATTGAATTTCGACGACGAGTTTGATCCCGACGACTATGATACTTTCAGTACAGCTCTTCCAGCAAGCTTACCAGCGATCATTAAACCTATGTATTTGTCCAAATCTTCTAAAGTTCCTTTGGTCAAGATAGGCTAGAATTTTGTGAGTAGCCAATCTCTTGGAAGGACACCATGGACTTACGTGAACCAAACCCCGGGCTGTGAAATCCAGAGCTTCTTCCACATCCTTCAATGTACCAACGACACTGCCCACGACGTTTAATTTCCTCAAGCACATCATGAGAGGAGGTGCGCCAGCAATCACAGTGGGGTCCTTGGGCAAACCAACAGCAACGACTGTACCACCAGGACGGAGCAATCCAGGTGCGGAAGCATAAGCCTCTTTGGTTGCGGCAGTAACAATAACGCCATGAGCACCGTATTTCGTGATCCGCATAACCTCGGCCGGAATATCTTGAACTTTGGTGAAATCGATGAATTCCTCAGCACCGAGCTTCTTGCAGAGCTCCTTCTTCTCATCGCCTCCGTCGATAGCAATGATGCGCATACCCTGTGCCAGAATATTAGTGAGATACTTTATGGCGGGAATTCCCATACCATAGCTTTCGCGTATTGTACAGCGAAGTGGCCGAGCCCACCACCCGCACCAGGAAGGACCTATCCGACCGGTTATTTGACACCGACAGGGCAAGATGTTAAACTCACAATCCATTGACCCGGTTTCACTCCACTCCTTTTGCAAGCCGTATAAGCAGTGACTCCACCGCACATAATGGGACCTGCTTCTTCGTCCGTAACCCCGTCAGGAATTCGTGTCGTGTATCTCCCATCACTCAGAGCGTATTGTTGAAAAGTTCCCGCCGCCGTGAAGCCGGAGTTTTTCTGCTGAGGGCAATGAAGCTCATCGACACCATTGGTACAAAACTCGCATTCGCCACAAGTGCTCCAGACCCATTTGATACCAGCACGATCTCCTACCTTCCATTTGTGATGCATATCATCGCCGACTGCAACGACCACACCGGCGCCTTCATGACCAGCAATTCCTTTGGTACTTGGTTGCATGGCGACTCCGAACGGTGCCCACTCATCAAGGATCAGTGATTTATCGGAGGCACATAGACCAGTCCTGATCGAAATGTTAGATGAGGAGCTCTTCTTCTTAGCAACACTTGCCAGTTGATTTTGACGAGGATTTCTGATGGAGCTGGAGTAGGAACGTCAATTTGTTGAACAGGAGCTTTGGCATCCGCTCCGCTGCCAACCTTGACGGCAGCCTTTTGTAATTTGGGAATGTTTACTGTCGCCATTTTGGGGGAATATTCTTGTTGGGGCGCGAAATTGGCTTGTGAGAAGAGGAAAATCGGCAAGTGGCGTGGTCAAATATATATACTTGTAACTCTTTCGAGAATCACGCCGGCACAAATTTGCTCTCATGATCACTTATCCCCCAAGTCCGAGTCACTTTTTGGTCGACTCGACCGAACATAGTCAATTCCCCCGCAGGATGTGTTCAGCGGAACTGACTCGGTTGAAGGACCAAGGGGCGGGGTATAGTAAATAATGCCCGACTTAGATGATCCATTTGCTGATTTTGAGGCATAGTTTGGGGATCTCGGCATGATTCTATCGAGGATATGATACGCGGAGAGGATTTGTGATCGCTTCCGCTCGTTGTTTTCATTTGTTACGGCGTTGCGGAGCCGACGGTAGCCATGTGTGTCGACGGCCAGACTTCTGTGGTATTTGCTCAAAGCCTCACTCGAGATCTGGGGTCGGATATCGCATTTCGGGCTGACCCGACCTATTGCAAAAGTTGTTGCAGGGTAGAAGGTCAAATGAGCGAAAAGGTACTACAGATAAAAGTCTATATGGCCTGTAATGGGAAGGCCAGCCGAGCAGATACCAACTTCATGCGTTCGCATCTTTTTGCGGTCAATCAATCAGTGATCTCTTGACTTTCAACGCTATTTCTAAGCCGGGTGAGCGGAGTATAACCAGATCAGGTCATTTGGACCCAGTCTCTGCAAAGACCTTTCTTGTCTGTCACTACCAAATTAGCCCATCTACCACCATGGTGATCGCTGTATGCTGCCCCCAGAACTATCAAGGAAATTCTCATGATTGGCTGACCATCTGTTCTTCCAGGCTGTCGGGCAGATATGCTCGACCTCTTCCATGGCCCATAACCTGGCTCAGTGCCAGAAGCTCATCCACCAAGCTGTGGAGGCTGGAGCAAAAGTGTGTTCTTTGCCTCCTATTCTATTCCCCATGTCGTTGACCAAAGTCCTCACTAGAGTTCGTCCTTCTAGGCTCTATTCCTCCCCGAAGCCTCCGACTATATTGCTTCATCAGCAACCGAATCCGTGGGTCTGTGTCAAGATGTCTCCCAAAGTATCTTTGTGCGCGGTTTGCGAGAAGCTGCCAAAGACAACAATTTGTCCATTAATGTTGGTATTCACGAACCGACAATTCCACCCTCGAAAAGAATAAGGAACACTCTGATATGGATTGACAAAGAGGGGGACATTGTTCATCGATACCAGAAATTGCACGTTTTCGACATCGATCTCCGTCCAAACGGCCCCAGACTGAAAGAGAGTGATTCAACAGAACCCGGACATGAAATTGTTCCACCGTATTCCATGTCCTTGGGCCAAATCGGCAGCCTGATCTGCTTCGATCTACGTTTTCCAGAACCAGCTCTTCGTTTGCGTCGGTTAGGAGCCGAAGTTCTCCTTTATCCTTCGGCATTCACCGTTCCCACTGGCAAACTTCATTGGGAGACTCTCCTCAGATCAAGGGCCATTGAAACACAAAGCTGGGTTATAGCTGCTGCACAATGTGGCAGACACAATGAAAAGCGAGTCAGCTATGGAGATGCCATTGTTATCTCACCGAATGGCCAGATTGCTGGACGATTGGACCACGTGGAAGATCTGGACAGAGAAAAAGAACATGCCCGTGAACCAGAAATACTCACCGTTGATGTTGATCTTGAATCTGTCAAAGATATCAGAAGAGGTATTCCGCTACTAAGGAGGACTGATGTTTATCCGGAAATCTGAATATGTATAAAAAAAATTCTCATCGGCACACCAACCCGCTGCGAATTGTCTGCCGGTTCGAGCCTAACCGGCGGGTGACAACATTGAGACGACGACGACGACGATGATGATCGGAATGTTCTTGATACTCTCAAGCATTGTTGAGGAATCTCGCATTTTTGGATTGAATTTGGTATCCACAAGCACATATTCCCGTTCCCGTGCTGCGATGTGGTCTTCGTCGCAGGCCGATGTGACACTGGGTTTACGGTAAATAACCACACTCTGTATGTCCGACGTCAAATACGATCATGTCTTCCATTTTCCAGAGGGCCAGGACTTCGTCTCTATCGAGAAATTGCCTCATCGTGGCTCAAGCGCTGTGGAACTTGAACAACGACAACGAAATTCAGGGCCTATCGAACATGAAAAAGGGCCCACTCTATTGGTGGAGACGGTCCAATTCTTCATACACCAATACCCAGCTTCTATGTTCCGCCAAATACGACAACATTCGTGCAAGGAGATGCTTCGAGTCTGGAGCTTCTGGAAAGGTGGTAATCTGAACCAGCTTGAAAATGGGTAAGGAGAATCTTTTTCCGAGGTATAATAGGAAAAGGGACAGGTTCGAGCGCGATGTTGTCACGATTGATGTGGATAACATGAAAGTCATGGTCGTTGAGGGACGGATTGATGGCAGTCACCGCGAGTCGAAGTCATGGAGTATTGTATCGCCCCCCGTCGCACAACCCCCATATCAGACCTCTCTCCACGGGGGCTCTGGGAATACTGTTTAGGCCCCAGCTGAGGTGGCAGCAAGCTTCATCCAGATATCCTTAGGAGTTTCTGTCTCTCGTCACTCTAACAGATGCATGCCATAAATATGAAGACTACCCCGCTCTCGCCATTCTCCGGCGAGGAAAATGGCTTTCCCAGTCCAATCGTAAACACCCTTTTTGGTCATTCCAGTCTTGTCCATCACTCGCAGGCTCGCTGGATTACTCCCGTTCACAATTGCTCGGATGTAAAGCTTCGAGAAAGGTGTCCAAAAAGATCGCGCGCTCTTGCATGACTCAAATACCGCCTTCACCGACTCGGTTGCGTATCCTTTACCCCATCCGATGGGTAAGAACGCATATGAGAGTTCGACAGTCAGTGTCGTAGTCGCGGCCGCAACCGGTAACGTAAGATCCTCCGGCAACGCAAGGTTGCCAGCATCCAACGATTTCAGATTCACAAGGCCGATAAATTCTGTTGACTTTTTCCCTTGCTCTGCGGGTTGCGGTTCACCTTCAACAGAACCACTCATCGACTCAAGGACCTTGTGCACAGCATAGACGACTCTGTATGTTTTTTCTTCTCCTTCATTGGTTGGCAGGTAGCCTTTCATGACCTTCTCCGTATCCTCGATGGACTTCGCCTGGCCATGGATGCTTACAAAGTTAACCGCGAAAACCAACTCAAAGGCACCTCTTACCTCCACCACATAGCCTTTTCGTTGCTGCGCAGTTCATGAAGCCACTTGAACTCCGGACTTCCTCTTTCCGCTTTCGTGACGAGAGTCAGTTTCAGTCGTGGTGTGAAAATAATCGGGTCCATTTGGTCTGTCGACTGGGTGCGTGTTTCCAGTTCCCTTCGGCCAAGCGTGCCTTCATTTTGTGCCAAGAACAATATGTGCTTTTAAAGCGAACTTCGGATGAGAAATTCACCCGAGACATGGAGGCTCCCATTTATGAGTCGTAAAGAATGGTCTTGAGACCTGCCTAACGTCCTGAGCCGCGTGAAGACCACACCTTGCCTTCTCATTCACAGAGCGATCGTCGCCCCGCACGCACACGGTCTCGACGCTCATTCGCGACTACTGACGGGACCAACCTGTTCATCGACCGCATCTGGGACCTTGCGCAACCGCTCGTCGGGATGCAGTACACTGGATTTCGAGCTCGAGACTGGGTAAATTTTGAAGCATGCTGCTCGAAAAAAGAAGCGCGGTACACAAATTTCCAAATCTGGGCTAGACCATAGCCATGACAAGAGACGAATACGTTTTTATACGAAATATCACAGAATTATTTCACTCCAAATATGGGCCCATTCTGTACCACCCCAACGAAGCCATACTAACAAGGTCACAGCGGCTTAACCGGATGCCCGAAAGCGTAAGATGATGCACGTTCGCAACCGGCAAGGATAACCCGTTCTACGGTCCGAAGGACGGGCCTATGGTCCTGAGTTGGATATCTCCCATTGGAGACAAGGAGTTAGCCGTATATCCGATGCCAGCCAAGCATTGCCCCAGCGCGCAAAGCTGCCTCTATCGCCTCATGATTTTGAATTGAAGCAGAGAGCATAATGAATATGACATTTTAACTGACGACGTCCGACAAACATGGGCGCTGACAATTAAAACCGATCTCATTGTCAAGGATTGATGGAGATGAGCGGTGAAACTGTACGCTAACCTCAGAGAAATGGATATGGAGTCGCAACTGAAAGTGGTCCCAATCTCAAATATCGGAAATGATCTTGTCGAATTCGATGGACCAGATGATCCGGAAAATCCACAGAATTGGTTCAAAGGGAAGAAATGGGCCATCACCGGTGCAATGGGTGGTATGACTTTTGTCGTCACGTTTTCCAGCTCAATCCACGTAAGTGCAGTGTTTAGACAACAGACTGACAAGCCGCAGAGTGTTGCCATTCCTTCGGTATCATACGTGGCGTCCACTCTGGGGGTATCACTGTTTCTTCTAGTGAGTCCTAGACAAAAACACCACACCTATCCTTGACGAGGTTGACAAGCCTCAGGGTTTCGTTACTCCTCTTCGGACCTGCCAGTGAGGTGTATGGCCACCGAGTGCCTCTTTTTGCCGGGTATCTTGTCTTCCAGATCCCCGTCGCCGTTGCTCAAAATGTCGAGACCATCATGCTAGGCAGATTCTTCGGAGGATTCGCCGCGGCCTCTCCCTTGGCCGTGGTCGGAGGCGCTCTGGCTGACCAGTAGCAGGTCCGATCATGGGTGGCTTCATCACTCAATCACATCTTGGTTGGCGATGGACAGCTTGGATCATGGCTGCAGTGTTCGGATGTGTCGGCTTATGCCTGATCCCGGAGACATCTGCTGCCAGAATTCTGCAGAGGAAAGCCAAAAGGCTCCGATACGAGACCAAGAATTGGGCCCTACATTGATTTCGGTCTATCTGGTTCGGCCATTTGTCATGTTCGTCCAGGAAACAGCATACATGAGCTTCATCTACGGCACATTGTTCGAAGCCTACCCGATTGCCTTTCAGGAGTGGGATCTCTTCCCTTCACGGCAGTTGTCGTCGGTATCACTATGGGCACGGGCTTATTCTACAACCCTGAAGAACGCTTGCCACCTATGATTGTGGGTGCTGCAGCTCTGCCCATTGGATTGTTTTGGTTTGCTTAGTACGTTGAATCTTTCCGTCCAGTTTTGAACCTTTTGACTGACTGGCCTCAGGACGTCAGATCCGCACATCAGCTGGGTTCCATCAGTCCTCGCCACCGCCCTCATTGGTGGAGGCTGTCTAGTCACCTTTTGGAACTATATCATCGATTGCTACTCCAACAGCGCTATCGCTATCAACACCTTCATTCGATTTCCACTATTTGCACCCGCCATGTATCATAACCTGGGTGTGGCCTGGGCCACCTCTCTTCTCGCCTTCCTTTGCGTGGCATTCTTTCCGTCCCATTCTATTTTACAAGTATGGCGCGAAGATCAGAGGAAAATCGAGGTTCATACGAACAGTCATATACGGTTCAGCCTTTGAAATGAGCCGGAATAATAGTAGCGACATCTGCTAATTCTCCTGGTGGAAGGTTGCAGGAATGAGATTGGGCATATATACATAGAGGCTGTGGATATATGAAACCGGGTTACGGGTGTTCTGGCCCTCCTCGTTCTGTGCTATCGCTCTTTCTACAGTTCCTACAGAAGGCCAGGTATCTGGGGGCCTCCTTACCCTTTGTTAGCCTCGGTACATCTCAAGTGATCTGATGATCCAATGGTTCACCTACCTAGAACAATTCGACAGAAAGTTTACAAGGCATACCTGAAAACAGAGGTCACTCTGAATGAGACTGACTCAAGGTGATCTCTACTTGTATGTCTCTGGGTACGGAACCTTTTTGTCACCAATCTAACTCCCTTTCATCTACATCGAATCCCTGTTTCTCTCCGTTTTCTTCGATCTCCCCTATCCATCTCGAAGCATACTTCAAGAGCTCTTCGGAAATTATACTTTTGAATCGAAGGAACACGCAGACGTAACATACTTGGACATAGATCTAAGCCGACCTATCTCAGCCTAAGATGTCAATCCACCACACTTTCAAAGGGGCTGGCTTTCTCGAGGACCGATGACTCGAAACCTTCCCGAACACTTCAAGAGAATGTCGGTCCTGGCCATCTTTGTCTCAATCACTGCCTGACGCCGAACTCAGACGAGTGTCCATAGGAAAAACGGTTATCGTGTTGCGGACCGGAGGTCGAATGGAGACGAACCCAACCTTTTGGGCAACAAGTTGGTACCTGATGACTGCCTGAATTGAAGCTCGTAACGGGATTGGAGATGATTCGACTGGAAAGGATTCTAACTCCTCGATCCTGAGCCATATCATCCAAAGTGAGGTCACTGGAACTGGGTACCCGAGTCTGAGCACTGCTTCCGCAGGTTATCATTTTCGACAAAAATCAAGAATGAGACAGTCGCACATACGAGTTAAACAAGCATTCTTTCGGAGACACGACATGAAATTACCCTTCAACGGAGAGGGTGGGATGAGGAAAGAAACTTGTATCACTTTCGCCCATGGAGCTCGTTCAGCGTTCCATAAAAGCGATGAGATACACTTGAGATATGAAGTCCCAAGAAGCCCGGGATCCTACTTCTCCCTACCTGGCAATAATAACTCTGTAGTCTGGCAAAACTCCGCTACAATAGCTCTCGCCTTTCTCATCAAAAAGAAATTGTTAGAATTCAGCCGTCGATTGACCTTGCGGTACGATTCAGCAGCCCAAACCTACTGTTGACTCAGCCAACAAACAAACAGAGTGCACGAAAATGTTCGGCTGGACCATTAACAAACATTGTTCCCATATCCGGTGAACAGGGTTCGCGGCAACGTAAATTGATTGCCTATTCTAGGACAAGAAGGCAATAATGTTCCTTGTCCCACACTCGGTACGCCGATATTGAATCTTGATTGCCTATTTTGCGAATTGTCGGGGATCAATAATTGCACGAGGTAACAAGGTCTTGAGATCACTGGTCTGCTGAAGTCTTTCCGGTTGTTCGTCCTCAACCAATTGTCTATTAGAAAGACTTCCCTATATCGGTTCTCAATTATCTCCCACATGGTGACTTTTACGGCCCGGATTCAAAATTGCCAGAGGAGCTTCCCCAGGATCCACCTTTCATGTCGCAAGATCGTGATACCGGACCCAATGTGATCAGTATGCTTACCAAGTGGCATGGATACGGTAATCGGAATTCCGCCTGGGTCAAGTTGCAGTTGGATGAATACGAGGAACATTTGAACATGAACGGCGCTATGATAGGACAAACGCTTCTAGGTTTTATCGCGTACTTTTCAACAGGCGATCAAGCAGGTATCGAATCACGGCCAACTACTGTTCTTCGATCTTTGCTCCTTCCTGCTATGTTGGATACCGCCGGGTCCGCCGGGTACGCCGAGGAGGTCACTCAAGCCAACATATTCCTCGGATATGCAGGTTGTGTTTGCTCTGGCTGGGGCTCGTCGGTAGCATGGCATGCTGCTGCTTAGTTTGGGTTGCAGTCACTACTTCCGCTAGTATTTTTTGCTCATTCCGGACAAACGAATGATAGCGCTACCCGAGCCACCGTGGAATTTATTTTCATCTTCGATGCTGTCTTTTTGGAACACATCCCTTGCAGGTCCTGTATCCTGTTGAGACGATTTCGTTTGAGATGAGAGCAACGTACGTGGCATTTTCTAGCTTAGCTGTCAACGCGGGCGGTTTGCTGAATCAATTTGGTAAGTGAAGCCGACACAAGAGATAATGCCACATGTGTCGGTTTCCTTCCAATGTTGTCTAATCCTACAAAAATAGTATGGCCAGTGGCACTGGACGACCATTGGCTAGAAGACTTAATCTGGTATTTCTTCCTGCCAGAGACACGCAAAGAACAGTGGATTGGAGTTCGGTCGTTTTTGGGAGTCTTCTGGCCGTGGATAGCTTGAGGAACTCGACAAGATCTTGGAAGCTACAAACACTCGATTCAGGCACATAAATAACAATCCATCACGAGGGACAAGTCATGGCCGTCGAGGATATATAGTCTGACCACTGGTGCCTTCATGATCCTGCACGGCTCAGGCCGCCTGCTCACACGTGCTCTGCTAACAGAATGATCATCACATAGCTTGTGATTCATGTGCTTGTGTGGGCCGTGAAGAATTTTCTAGCGACCATCAATCTCTAGCGTTCTTTGGAACGATAAGCCGGAAATCGGATTCCAATCGGACGGCTAGAGATCCTTCAGGGTTCCGAAGCATCGACCCGATTTTGCTCCAATCCAGCATATCTCATTCTCAAAATTGATGATCTCGAATAATCTCCAATGTTGGAAGAGCTCAACAGACATTTGATGCAATGGCTTCAACATGTTCTGGATCAGTTCCACAACAACCGCCAACCACTTTCAATCCGGGTAACAGCTGGATCAGATCTTTGAAGGATCTGCCTAGATCAGTCGGATCACCTCTATCGAGAAACTCTGAATTGTCCAATTCTTGATGACTTCTGCGGCTCGCATTCGCTCGAATCTCACCTATCCTCGAAAGTACAGATGGGTCCATCATTCGCAACGTGGGATGAAAATGGCTCGGATGGGCACAATTGATCCCAAAATAGGCTGCATACGATTCGGTTGCTTTGTCTACCGTCCGGATTGCATCTTCAAGTGTTACTCCATTCAATAGCTTTCCATCCGTTTCCACCGAGAAGGAGACCAAAATTTGAATTCCAAACTCCTTCGCAAGTTGGACCGCCGCGATGGCTTCGGTTGTATCGGCGAGGGTCATGATACTTAGCATATCGACACCCGCTTCACAAAGTGCTTGAACCTGATCACGGTAAACTGCTATCATGTCTTGAACCGACAGTCTCTGAGTTGAATTGTGATATGCATCACTCAGAGGACCGAGATTGCCACTTACAACAATTGGCGTGGTGTCGGTTTCGTATTCTCGGCGGACATCTTCGAGAAAGGCCACTGCCCTCCTGTTCAATTTCATCATCTCATTCTCAGAGAAGCCCAGCTTATCGCACCATATTCTCGATGATCGCCAAGTTTGAGTCTCGACAATTATACCACGCTTGTGCCGAAGTGCAATGTCAATGTATGAAGCATGGCAATCCTGTAATGCTTTCGTTCCTTCTGGGGTTAAGAGAAGTGGTCCTGACGCGAATTCGGGGAGGTGGAATCCTTTCTTGTACACCAGAGTTGTTTCGATGCCTCCTTCAGTGAGCAACAAATTTGAAGAATTCAACTGGGGAAGAGAATGGCGGTATTTCGCTTGCATACTGGTTCAAGATATGGATTGGAAGATTTTGGGTTGTCAAGGTAAGAATCCCCTTCTTGGCCAGAACGAAATGAACCAGCAAGCAAGAGGTGAGCGACGCCGGAACTATTAATCTAGACGATCAGCTACTTATCCGGTACAAATCGAGAAACCTATCCGCAGGCACCGCTAGAGAGTTGCCGGCAGAGACGTCATCGGACCCATCTTGTCAGAGCTCATTTTTCAACTCTCCAGGGATGGACGTTGTACCTTTATCTTCAAGACAACCACATCATCATGATCAACCGAATTGGAAAGAGAGAAACAACCAATCATTTTGGTCTACCGATATCGTATTCCGAGTTGTCATTCAAGCCTGGGGTAACTTGGCTCTCCGATCTAGCCGTATTCCTGGAACAGCTGGAAAAGCCAGAAGGACGCTTCGTCATCACAAGCTTAAACAACTTCTTGGATGAAAGTCAAGCCCAACCTCGCCTCTACTTTTCTTTCTCCTTCCTTTCGTTCCTTGAAGCGACTTAGCCAATGTGGCGCCTTGATCTTGAAGCGAACAAATCTAGCTTCCTGCGGGGGGTTTCAATCATCCCCAAACTACCTAACTTGCTAGCTGGAGAGACTTTTCGGAGGATCTTGCCAATTACACAATGTTTTTCCGAATCTGAGAATGAAAAAGCTATTCCTTCGCTAAACGGCAAATTTGGGGCTGCTGACCTCTTAAGTCAATCTAGGGGTGAACACTGCTGAAGATGCAGCTGGGACTTTCGTTGAACCCAAAGAGTGCCAAATGGTTGGATTATCGTCGACGCCATGGGTATGTGAGTCCTCTACCGACAGGAATAGAGCCCCCTTTTGGGATCCAATGAGAGATCACATCCATTCCTCGGGGATACTCGCGGCAATATGACAACTTTAGGGCTAGAGGTTTTAACCCCGATATCTCTTCCCCAATATTGCGGAGAGATCCTTGATCCATGGTTGATCCCATATGGTTTCAGTTTGAAGGGGAAAAGTTTTCGCGATCTTGATCCAAATTGGTAAGGATCTCGCGCCCATAGCCTATACCAACACTTTCTCCAATTTTTGGCCAATAACCGGACATGGGGAATACGCTTCGAAGATAACGCCCTGTTTGGGGTAATTCTGACGTCCCGACACTCTGGTTTGGAGAAGCTATGGGCATTTGGTCCCAGGACTTCCCCTTAAGACGCCGGGCAAGCTGACATGAAGATTGGTCCGTGAGATGCAGCAGGGGAAAACGACTTCAGAACTTTAGAGAAAAGCAGAGGATCTCAAAATGTCGGGAGCAAACCAATACAATTTTCTCGTCGTCTTTTTTGTGACCTTCGGGTCTCTAACTTATGGATATAATTCGGCCATCATAGGAGCGGTCATCGGTCTGCCGTCCTTCTTCGAGTACTTCAGTATCGACATCAAATCAGAGGAGGGATCTCGAATTACTGGAGGTGAGACCAAATCTTTTGGACTGTGTCCTATCCCTCTTGGATCTGACAGCCTGTTTAGCAACGAATGGCCTGTTTGCCGGTGGGGGGATCATCGGTTGCTTTTTCATAACATGGCTAGCCGACAAGGTCGGCCGGAAGCGAGCAATACAGATCACGGCGACCCTCTGCATTATAGCAGGTGCTCTTCAAGCTGGATCGGTCCATATTGCCATGTTTCTGGTTGCTCGGTTTCTTATGGGTGTGGGTGTCGGCATGGTCAATGTCATCACTCCTCTTTATCAATCAGAAATTTCCCCTGCCAAAACAAGAGGAAGGATGGTTGGATCACACGGATTCATACTCTGCGTTGGCTATGTATGGGGTTCACTGCCTTTCCAAAAAGGCCTGTTTCGCTGACCAATTTTACAGGGACTTGCAGGTTGGACTGGATATGGCTGCTATTTCCTGTCAAGCCAAGTGGCTCAATGGCGTCTATGTCTGGCCCTTCAGATCGTTCCACCTCTTTGCCTGCTAGTTGGATCCCCCTGGCTCCCTGAATCTCCTCGTTACTTGGTGGCGAATGACCAGCAGGAGAAAGGATTTACGATCCTGCAGCGCCTCCATCACGTTCCTGAAGACGAGGATGACACCATAGCCCGTGAGGAACTTTACCAGATCAGAAAACAATTGGATCTTGAACGACAAGAAGGCTGGAGACAGGGTTGGGTCAAGGGATGGATCCTCCTGTTTCAAAGGAGATCCTACAGAAAGCGCCTCCTCTTTGGATTTCTCCTGCTGTAAGTCCCAATATGCCGTCTATGTTTTTCAAATCCTGACCATGGCCAGTGGTTTGGTCCAGTCTACTGGCTGTCTGGTCATCAACAACTATCAAGTACTCTTGTACAATGGTCTCAGTCTGTATGGGGCAATGCCTCTCATGCTCTATGCCATTTGGGATACCTGGGCGGCCTTCATGAACTTGGTCAACGCGTTACTGCTCGATAAAGTTGGACGCATTCCAATCATGGTTGTTGGACAGGTATGTCTTCGAGCCCGTCCGCATTGCACTTTCTAATCCACCAGATTGGCTGTTCCATTTCCGTGGCCGGTTTCACTGCATGCCTCGCGAGATACGGTGGCACGGACAACAAGATCGGAAACGGGTTCGGAGTTTTCTTCCTCTACCTTTGTAAGTGCCGTCTAAACTCAGTCTGGGCACTTTCCCTAATTCTCCCCCAGTCGTCACCTTCTTCGGAGGCAGCATGGACGCCAGTTCCTACGTCTACTCGTCCGAGATCTTCCCGACCTCGATCCGTGCCCAAGGCGCCGGATTCAGTGTCTCTGGCCTCTTTTGCTTCAGCCTAATCTACACCATGTGCGCTCCAGTGGCCTTCCGGAATATTGGCTGGCGGTATTATTTAATTTTCATAATTATCCCCCTTTTCGGCGCGTCTATCATGTATTTCTTCTACCCCGAAACCAAAGGGTTGGCTCTGGAGGAGATTGCGGCCAAGTTCGGCGACGAAGTCGCTGTTGACCTGACACATTTGACAGCGGAAGAGAGAGCGAGGTTAGACAAGAGCCTTGTTAATGCAGAGGTGGAACAGTTGGAGCATAAGGCTTAGGATCGAGAGCTGGACTTAGCGCCGTCGCCCGGAGTGTCAGCATCTAGGAGGGAGGATGGCCTGCTATTACTATGGCACCCAAGCCCCCGCCATTGAGATTTGAGTCGTCTGACTGACCGCCATATCAAGCATCTCAAGGCTGCTTTGAATTGAGTAGACGGAATATACATTCGATTGGATGATCGCTGTTATGCGATATCATGGTTACAGTAAGATCGAGGTCTAGAACAGGTGCACCTTCATTCTTCATTCATATCATGCATGGAATGATCTATGCTGCCCTTCTTTCTCGCTAAAACGCAATGGCCATCCGCACAAAGAACCCATGGAACGAAGATCCTTAAATATCGGCCGTGACTCCCATTCCCGAAAAAGGCCATTCGCTCTGCGCTTCATCCTCTGGGCCTGCACGACGATCTGGTGAGCGGGGACTCATCTTTCCCAGAGCAGGCGGCCCGATCGCAATCTACGTCAAAGTCCCAACAATATCTCAGCACATTCCTCTTCTACGACAGGGCAGGGTATGATTGAAGCACTGTGCCTAAGAATACCAGGTCGTTGACCGCTTCAAGATGCAGTCTCAGATCTTGATCTTCTTCTGCAATCCATCGACGTTGCTCCGCCGTATTTGCTGATCAGGCACCCATTGGGTAGAAGCCAGAAATACCCAACCCCTTCGACTGAGATCATTTCTGGAGTCGTCCTATTCGACACCGGCACTGAACTGGCGTTTGCTTTGTGCTCGCTGTGTCGGAGAGGACGAAAGCCAATGGCACGAAACTCGAGGACCACGCACAGGAGCGCGCCGACGGGGAAAACCAGTCTGAAAAACATGCGTTTAGGGAACAGGGTGCGGGTTGTGGTACGGTGTCATATTGTGGGAGATTATCGGCTAATGTATGAGAACGAAGTCAGATTGGGAAAAAGGGGAGGGTTTCTGGGGCGGACAGGAGGGGAGCAAGGGAGTTTGTTAGGGATTGGGGAGATTTTAATTATCAGATTGCAAAGGAGCAGATCTGTTGTGGGAGGCTTTGTTGTTGGTGTCGAAGTTGAGGTTGGGTTCCGTGATTGGAGACTAGAGTAGCAAAGGCATGATGACAGATTCAGAATGGTCCTTTGGGTCTGAAGGTGTGATTTATTGGAGCGGATCGAGGTAGCCTGGATGGACGGAAGTTTATTCGGGAAAACTAGTCCTCTTCGTTCTGATGCTTATCAAGCCACGCCTGATGGCCACGTAAGCGCGTCGTCGAGGTTGGTAGTGGACGGGTACAGAGGCCCGAGATAAAGTGATGATCAGATAAGATTATGGTCGTACTGTATCAGTCTCATCAAGCACCCGGCCTCGACCTCAACCTCAACCCTCCTCGTCATCCCTTTGATTTGCCATCATTGACGATGCTGTGGTCTCTACTGCTCACGACGGCGGCGGTGCAAGCAGCGGTCCTACCATATATACAGCCTAATCCGTGCGATGATGGCGTCCGGAATGCCAACCACATCTTCAACGCCATCCATTCCTCCATGCGCCAATGGGGATCCTCATTGAATCATAATGGCATGTCACTTTTCCTCGCCCAAGTTCCCGCTGGTACACAATTCTACCATGGATCCCCGAAACAAGAGCCTGTTGAAGGCATGGAGTGGCTGGCCTTTGAACCTGAGCATGCCATCAATTTTGCATCGAGGATGAAACACCCACCGCCACCACCACCCGATAAGCCAGGCATGATGGAAATGTCGTTGGATGAATCTCGATCGTGTAAAGCTGGGTTGGAGGAACACTGTCGAGGTCATCTGACAGATCATCGATTTCCTCAGAGTCCTATCATGGAAGGAGGTGATGATCGGAAATCAGCACCACGACCGAGGCCGAACCCGATGGAAGCAGGTTGGTTGCATACGTACAGAACCAAAACTCTCACGCCCTTGCTCTACATCGATGGCATGTCTGCCGGAAAATGCGAGAAAGGAACGCTCGACACTCAAGATGTCTTGCTTTTGAACGCTCGGAACGAAAGTCAGGGGATGTTCTGGGAGAGGGAACGTGCAGAGAGACTGTGCAAGATGGCAGCCCAGACTTGGAACGGTAAGATTAAAGGCTTTATTCGGATGGAGGCCGGGTTTGAGATCATCATGTGCTCGTTTGCGAAGAATTTGGATTTCCTGCAAGCGGTTCGGGCGGGTTCGATTGCGCCGGACGGGGAAGAGCCTCCTCCGGACGATCGCTTTTTTGGAGACAGAAATATCTGGGATTGGGTCCAGGCTATAGCGGCACGGTATGATGGGATTGGGGGTGGGAGAGTGAAATTGAACTACGACAGATTCGTCACGAGCTACCATTATGATCTCGACCTGTTCACAGGCGACGATGGTCTTCCGAGGCTGGAGAACATCCCGGTTTCTTCATTGGATAAAATCCGCGACGACATCCACTCCATGGTGAACGATTGGGATCCTTCGATTAACCTGTATGAGGAAAAGGCAATCGATTGGCAGAAGGTCGCCGACATGGTCGTTGAACGATATGCGAAGGAATTGAAATATCTTGTCTCTGGCGCTTTGACGGAACCCGAAGAGTTCTTCCACGAACTCGTTCGAATCTTGCGTGTCTTCGTCGACTCTGATGCTCGCAACACCACGGCCGAAGTCGATCGATGCGTGGCTCAGATGATTCCCATCGAGTACGATGTTTCGTGTTCGGTGGCCGGTCGAGCTGTCCACTCTGTCGCTCGGACGATCTGCTCGGCGTTGTTTGCTGCTTTTGATGCTCACGTTCCTCTGTTGGACACGATGGACAATCTGCGCTCGTTGATTGAGTATCTGGATTGGACTGTATGGAAACGGTGCCCGGAATGTCCATTGGGTACCGTCTGTTTCATTCCCGTCTGGCCGTTTGGGACCACGGAGGATCATGAGCATCCACAGTGTCGCAATGCCAGCGAGTTAGAGGGTAGGAGAGGATATTGGGGCAGTCTTCGACCCCGTCAGATGGAGCCTGGTTTGAAGTATTTCCCGTAGGACTTTTCGACGGAATTGGCCGGGTGGGTACCTGGGTGCTTTTCAGAAGCGCTGGCTGTTATGTGAAGACCGCGAGAAACTCCTACGGTCGAGGACAAGGGTTACGGCGGAGCATTGTTGCCTTCATACAAGATCATCTTTGTTTCGTTCTCATTTTCCCTTCAATCACCATCACACCATTTTCTTTAGTCCATTTCTCTAATCATGACTATCAATGATACCCAGCCTGACCGGCCGATTCCGTCAGACGATTACTATGATCTAGGATCCTTCCATCGTCCAGTGACCACTCAGAGCAATGAGGCCCAAAAGTGGTTCGATCGCGGTCTTGTATGGAGCTACGCATTCAATCATGAAGAGTCAGCCGAATGCTTCAAGAAAGCCATTGCCATCGATCCAGACTGTGCCATGGCATATTGGGGACTTGCCTATGCCCTTGGACCCAATTACAACAAACCGTGGGAACTTTTTGATGGTGAAGAACTCGAATCGGTTATAACACAAGCACATTCGGCTGTGGAAAAGGCTAGAAAGAAATCAAGCTCTGCCGACACAGTTGAAAAAGCATTGATTGACGCCCTTGAGTTCAGATACCCTCAATCGCAACCCGCTCCCGATTGTTCAGTATGGAATCAAAGATATGCCGACGAAATGGGCAATGTATATTCAGCATTTTCAACCGATCTCGACGTCGCTACCTTTTACGCAGAAGCGATGATGAACCGTACACCATGGAAGCTGTGGGATTTATCTACCGGACAACCTGCTCCTGGAGCCAGCACACTGAAGGTGAAGATGGTGCTTGATCGCGCCCTAGCTCAACCCGGGGGCCTCCGACATCCAGGGATTCTCCATCTCTACATCCATCTGATGGAGATGTCTGGAACTCCAGAGATTGCTCTTCCGGTGGCAGATCATTTACGAGGTCTGGTGCCGGACGCCGGTCATCTCAACCACATGCCTACGCATCTTGATATCCTATGCGGTGATTATCGACGAGCCATCTCTTCAAATCTCGACGCCATTCGCGCCGATGAGAAGTTCCTCGCTCGCGCAGGTCCCCTGAAATTCTACACCCTGTACAGATCACACGATTATCATTTCTGTCTCTATGCAGCCATGTTCGCTGGCCAATCCCAGGTCGCCCTCGAGACTTTATCCTGGCTAGAAGCATCAATTCCAGAAGAACTGCTGCGTGTGAAATCACCGCCGATGGCTGATTGGCTCGAAGGAATTTTGGGACTGCGCGTCCATGCTCTCATTCGATTCGGGATGTGGCCGGATATTCTCCGCCTCCCGCTTCCAGAGGATCAGGATCTTTACTGTGTGACGACGGCCCTGATACATTATGCGAAGGGTATTGCATTGGCCGCAACCGGGAAAGTGAAGGAAGCGGAACAGCAACAAGTTGTGTTTCAACAAGCGGTGAAGCTTGTGAAGCCGTCGCGGACTCTGTTCAACAATACCTGTGTCGACATCTTGGCTGTTGCCGACTCGATGCTGAATGGTGAGTTGGAATATCGTCGAGGAAATTTTGAAACTGCATTCTATCATTTGCGTCGATCTATCGCTCTCGACGATGCACTCCCCTACGACGAGCCATGGGGTTGGATGCAACCTCCACGACATGCTTACGGGGCACTGTTGCTTGAACAAGGTCACGTCGAAGAAGCCGCTGCGGTGTACAGTGCCGATCTAGGAATTGATGATTCACTGCCTCGTGCCCTTCGACATCCAAACAATGTATGGTCACTTCACGGGTATTACGAATGTCTGGTCAAGCGGGGTCGAATGGCCGAAGCTCGAATTCTCAAGCCGCAATTGACATATGCTATGGCCATGGCAGATGTACCTATCAAGTCTTCTTGTTTTTGCCGAATGACGTCCAGTGACGCAGTTTCATGAGGAGGAACTTCGCCGATGGGATCAGAAATGGAATGGAATTTCTCCGCTGGCGTACGGCTATCTCTTCTGTGATTATGGTTTCCTGCATCTGTGTCATGCCTTTCTATATTCATAATCCAACGGTCAGCAACGTGATTCCTCACGTCCTTCTCGAATTCCCGTGGATGGGTGAAGAGGTGACATGATGTCGGAATACCCAGCTTCTGGCACGCTTGCCAAAGACATACCTGCGAAGATGTGTTAGAAATGGCACATCCTCAAAGATATCGTCCTCACATTGGAATTGTCAAGAGAGTAACACCAATAGTGATCCCGCCAATGACAAAGAAGACATTTCTGACACCTTGACTTGCGATCCAACCATTGAGATAGAAGGTCAGACCGAAGGCGAAGAAATTCTTAATGAAGTTCATGGTGGCGAATGCTTCACCGGCTTGTTCTCGATGACAGTCCACCACATATGTGACGACTGATGTTGTACCGAGCTGCACGCCCAAGTTGATGAGTCCAAGACATACAACAACGGGGACCGGCCATGGGTCTTGTTGATATGCTGCTTCACCCCAGCCGAAGAAGCCCGTGGCGGTAAAGAGAACATAGGTGACCATGACAGGAAGGCGGAATTCAGGTTCTGGACAAGTTAGGTCCGCCAAGGGTTTAAAAAAAAAAAATTCAAACGATACTTACCAAACGTTCCCTTATTCAGTCTCGACATTAGCTTCGCTACACCATCAATCGCAGGTCCGGCGATGGCCGTACCAATGAGTGATGCAACGAAGGATGATAGATTTGTGGCGCCGACGGAAATGATGGAGAAATTGTACGGCGGCGCAGAAAAGATTTGCGACAGTGTGATAGAGATGCCAACCAACCAGGAAATACAAGTGGTGAAGAGTAATGTTGCCCATAGAACAGCAGGTGAACCGAGCAGCTGGAACGGGTGAATAAGTGTTTTCCAGAGCGAAACGTGGTTGACATATCCGGAGTATGGGAGCATTTCTCTGGTGAAGGAGATCGTTTCCTCTGACGAGGCTGGTGGCGAGGTGGTTGTGTTTCCACCTTTCTCTGACCGCTCGATTTGTTCCACGGACTGTTTGATATCGTTGATTGTGACCTGCGAAAGAGCTGAGTATGAAGATCGCAACGGAGAGGAGTGACGTACATTTTGCCCACCAGTGTCGATATTCAGGGCTCCCTCACGTTTGAAGGCGGTTTCAGGCATGAATAAGAAGGTCAAGAGGACTTGAAGGATGAATGCTCCGCCCATGGCATAAAGGCATATCTTGTACGAGCCATATTGAATAATGGGCCCAGCTGACGCATGTCAGTCCAGATTACGCCACGAAATTGCCAGACACACCGATAGGTGGACCAAGATTGATTCCGCCCAGGACACCGAGGTTGAACAATGCAGTGTAAAATCCACGTTCATGGACGAACCTATTACCGGATGAGCGCAACAATAATCGTCGAGACGGACTCCACTCACCAAACATCAGCAATCGACGCAGGCACCAATGCCTCCATAGGCGCCATACAAAAACCTTGTAGAACTCTTGCAGCGACGAGAGACGCGTACGATTTTGCAGCAGCGGCCCAGAAACATGACACGGCCAACCCGATGGAAGTGATCAGATAGACAGGCCGTTTGCCGAATTTCACCGCGAGTCCATTGAGGAGGATACTAGCGACGGCAATGGCACAGATCAACCCGCCTTGAACACCGGACACAAAGCTAGTGAGATCGACGTTGAGTTCTGCAGCGAGAGGAACGAATGCGGAACCAAGAAGGGGACCGACAGCTTAACGAACAAAATCAATCAGAGTCGTTGTTGCTGACAAACTTTTCGTGAGCGACGTACCCCCGACACATCCACAACCGTACGCGAACGCGATGGCGAACAGCCACTTCTTTCTCTTGGGCCAGTTGTAAGGATCATTGACGGAGTCCGAGGGCTGGGGTACAAGCACGATGGTCCCGCTGGGATCATGCTTGAGGAGTGACGGGTCGATGCCTGAGATTTCTGTGTCGATACGACCGAGTTCGCTCAGGGGTGCCGTACCGGGCACATGCTCAAGTTTGGTATCTTCGATGATTCCGAGGGGCATATTGACGAAAAGCCTGACCCAAAGAGAAGGGAAGGGGGAGAGAAGGCGAGCGATGATCAGGAGATCGGTCCAGGATCGAGATGGGTAAATACATCCTATCTAAGTAGATTAATGCAGTCTACTCATTCAAGTGGGTTCATCCGGCAGACAAAAAGAGCGGGTGTGGAAACGTCTCCACGTGGGTGTACCATCTCCCACAATTTCTAGCATCGAGGTCTCCTTTTACGACGCCAATCGTTTGACTTTTGTCGGCACTTGGGAGAAGCATGCAAGTGTTGACTTGGGCTTGGATGCTTGAGGCGTTCCTCTGGGGATTGGGTACTGACTGGGTGTTCAGTATTGAAATCTCAATGTTCCGGTACACCAATGGGGCTGGCGTTATATCCATCCACATCTCTCTTCGCGATCTTAGCTAGTCGTGCCAGAGCGGAGCCTGTTGAACAGATATCAAATCTATCGCCGATTCTAGCCACGGCCCCTAGTAGGTTGTAGCCTACGCCGGTGCCCATTCATTGTTACGGAACACGGGCCTGGGGTTTAAAGTGGAGGGGGAATTATCCGATGGTGTTTACACCCATGCCTTGTCGTCGGGGGTATTTCCGTTCAGGTAATTATCCGTATGGATCTATGGACCCTTGGACGATATGTTCGTCTTGAGGTTGCGGGGCACTTTCATTCAAGACGAGACACGGCGGGCGAAGGAGGTTTTCTCGAATTTCCCGCTGTCTTAGGAGCCGTCTACATGGCCTCCGTCCGAAATCGATAAATAGACGGAGATGGACAGGTATTGGTATTGATTCCTGGTCCTCAGATAGTAAACGTTCGTGCTCACTCGTTCCTCGTTCATTCCTGATCATTGTCGTTTTCGTTTTCGTTTTGAAATAGCACTTTCAATTTGGTGAGTGCATCATCACAATTCACCTCCATCCCCGTAATGACATCGACGGCTTCTTCTTTGGTGATGATCAATTGCGCAACGAGCCAGAAGTGGAAGCAATTCCTGAACATGCCCGCGGTCTTCATTGACTTGGACGATGATGCAGAGGAGACGACTTGATAAATCTGGCGCCAGCGGTCGAGGGCGATTTTCAGGTCCCCAAAAGCGGGGCTCGAGGACAGAGTTAGAGGTCTGTCCAGCTTCCTGCTTGGAAGAGAGGATGTTGGTAGGTTCATGGAGAGCGTCATGATGCAGGAGTGGATGTAGACGTAGAGGTCTGCGAAAACCAAAAATAAAAAGATGTCAGTCAATCTGCGATGAGAGAGTAGAGATTCGGGCACAAGGAAAGGGAGGAGTGCAATCAATCGTACAGTGGATGAGGATGAATAAATCAAAGACTGTCATGTCGCAGTTCAAATCTTCAGCCATGGTCGTTGTCGGTTCGTGTGAAGGATCTTCTGCGGCATCGACTCCCACTCGAACCAATGCGGACGACAATGACAGGGATGAGGAGGTGTTGGAAGCGGCTGTGGGCGCTTTGCCCTCGAATAACATGGCAAAAGCCTGGGAGATCGTCAGGCGGGGAGCGAAGATCGATTCATCTTGCATGAATGGGTGGCGGGAGCTGAAGATAGCTTCTTTGCAGGGTAAGTCGGTGTCCAGTTCAGCCAGTGTCAATCGGCATGGGTAATTCGAGTAGATGCGCATGGCGCAGTCGAGGAGGGCGATTACGGCGAGGGTCCTATATAGTACACACAACCAATCAGTACGAGAAGCCTGGACGTGACGTGTGAGGAGTGGATCGGAGAGAGTTGTAAGCAAACGCGCACCGGATCCGAGACTCTTTCTGAAGCCAGGCAGTTTCTGAGATACGGTCGGAAGGTTGGTGGCGAGAGCGGTGGACTTGGAGTTTGCGTACGACCTGACATTTACCAGTCAATATAGAAATGGAGGTCAAGGGAGAGAGGGTTGTATGTATTACTTTAATGACATCTCCAAAGCGGCATTCCGTCGCGCGACGTTTTTGAATCTTCGATCCCGCCCAATATTGCGCGACAACGATCAAGAATCCGGCTTGCAGTTCTTGAAACTTTTCCCAACCGCGATCTGTCGAGTCAGCAGTTTCTGCACCGTGCATGTGGTTCGTCATGGCGTGAGTGATTTCCATCTCGAGCGCAAAGATATCCGAGTCAAAAACAACCAGTTCCGCGAGATCGACGAGTTTCTTTGCGGCCAACCTCTCATTTTGGTCGCGCGAGTACATGGCGCCGACGAAGACGACGGCAATCACAAGGTTCAGCGGCGCTTTGGACGGGTCGAATGACGGCTTGTGTATCAATGGGGAATTCAGGTGCCAGTTGCGGAAGTACAGGGAGATGAATTTGGAGATTTTGTCCGTCGTCAAGAGGAAGTTCAGGCACGTGGTCAATTCTTGTCGCGCTTTGCTGTCGAGGGCAAGGCACCAGAGTTTATTGTAGAGGGCCATGTTGACGCTGGAGACGTAGGCCGGTGTCGACGCCACTTGGTCGTGGCTCGTCGCCGTGTGTGTCTGGGTCTGCGTGGAGTCTGAAGATGGTGTCGGCCCGTGGACGAGCACGTCACCGCCAGACATGACTTTGGTTGCGTCATAGAGTTCGAGTTGTAGGTCCGAGTATCCTGGCGACGGGATGAATGCGAACGGACCCGTCCAGAAGTCCAGGTATTGATCGTCCATATGGTCCAAAGGCGACTCGATCATGCTTGAGTAATCAACGTCGATGGACGAGGGGCTGGCATCCACAGATTTGACATTGCTGGCAAGATCGGTGGCTTCCTCGGGCTCTTCTTCGTTTTGCTGGTGGAATTGAAGGCTGCGAACCCGATCGTCGCAGGGAGGCAGGTTGAAGGCCTCGGTGAATGTATCCGTACCACCGTTCAAGAGGGCTTTGATTGAGACCCGGTCTTCGACGGTGTTCAAGTTTTTCACTACGGACGCACAGGTTAGACCAGACGAGATAGGGAGACGCCGGAATGGTTCGAACCGTTTGATTCATGTTGCACCGAGTGTTTTTGACGACAGGGGACTTTTTTCTTCTTGCATTGTGAACATGGGTTGCTTCCATCGCAGCGAATCTTGGAGGAAATGCACTGAAGAGACCCAAAGTCAGGAAGGATTGGTTATTGAAGAGCCATGATTCTCACCGTCACACAAGCATGTGGTCGTCTTCCTTTGGGGATGGAATTGGGGGGTTCTCGCTCCCCTCGTCGCTGGCAGTGGTTATAATGCGTTTGCAAGCGATCTCTACGGCCAGTGTTAATGGCGCCAGGCTCTCAGATCTCGGGTCAAATCCGTACTTTCGAGAAAAATTCCGGCTGCAGAAAACGCATGAGAATGGTTTCGCCCCCGTATCTTTGCGCGACGCGGATCAGCTTCAGCGCAAAACAGATCTCTCGCACCGGTACTCACGCCGCGTCTGATGCCGCTTCAAATGCTCAGCGCGAGAGAAGCTCTGTCCACAGGTCATGCACCGGTACCGCTTTTCTGTCGCCGTCGGAGACGCCGTTGTCTTCGCGGTGGCAGACCTTTGAATTAACGCTGACGACAACAGTGCTTGATTCCGAATTAGATCGTGGAAATTCTCCATGGCGTACGATACGGGTGCTGATAATTGAGAAGAGAACAATAGGATTTGAGAGTTTTTGGAGGGGGAAGGGAACGGAATGGGTTTCATTAATTAATTGGCAAAGCGAAGCGATCACGATGGGCGTCCGGATGAATAACCAACGCCGGTTCGAGCTTTGCCGGGAACCACCTGGAGTGATGCCTCTAAACTACAGGACATTTTGCCCCTCGCCTCCAGGTTTCAGAATCAATTAGTCCCAGTCTGGGGCCTCCCCGAGGGACCAGGGAATTTTACGGAGTTGGAGTGGATGGCCCGGATGTGGGATGTGGGGAGAGTGAGAAAAGGCGAACCAATTAAATGAAACGATGCGCGAAGAGTGGTGGCGCCGTTGCAGGGGCCTCGATCAATTACTCCCATAATTCTCTCTCTCTCCTCTCTTTAAAGGGCAGATCTGGTACCAGCACCTCGATCTTCTGCGGGCGGTGGTACAGGCGGAAAATCAATCTTGTCATAATTCAAATAATCCACATTGACCTTCTTCTCCCTCTCGTTGACCGTCCAGCCATTCCCGATCCATGCTCCGGGATTGTCATTGACGAACTCGTACTCAAAATCTTCCCATCTCGGATACGCCAGCGCCTGCATGGCATGAAGAGACGATCCTATCGAGTAGTGTGAGCGAGATCCGGAGAGCGAAGGAAAAAAAGGGAGGATATCTCACCTGGCCAAAGAGCACTGACTCTCCCATCTGTTGTGCCACCTTTATACCAGCTGCGACAATCGAGACTGTACACGGTCTTTTGAAAATACAAGTCACAGTACTGGACGAAGAATTTGACGGCATCAGCTCGCGGAGCCATGGAACGGATATTATCCCGTTGCATCTTTGCCATACATAGAGTCATGTAGTCGATGGCCTTCTCGATCAGGAGGAGTAAGTTGCCGGTGCCCAGGGCAGAATTCGGGCCCAGGGAAATGAAGTAGTTCGGGAACTCGTCCGTCGCTACCGACAGGTACGTCGATGGGACCCGTTTCCACTTGTCTGTGAGACTGGTACCATTCTTGCCCACGATGGGGAACCGTGGACAGAAGCTCGTGTCGAAGCCTGTCGCGCAGATGATGGCATCCACCGGATGATGGACCCCGTCTGTTGTGATGATGCCGTCTTCCACGACTTCGCGGATTCCCGTCGCGATGACATCCACTTTCGGATCGGTCAGGGCTTCAAGATATCCCGGTCCGGGAGTCAATCTGCGGCACACTGGTGGGAATGATGGCATAAGGGTATCGATCAGAGCGGGTTTCCCGGAGAGCCTTCTCTTCATGTTCTCCGTGAACAGTTCCACCGCCCCTAATTGTTCGGGTGAGCCTTTGATGGTCACGGCGTGGACGGATTGGAGTTCGAGTTCAATGTCTAAGGAAGTCAGCCGCATGCATTCGGATTTTCGGGGCCGTGATACCTTTGCGGAACTTCTCGTAGAATTCTGGATCTCTTTTGAACCGGCTGATGTCCTCTGGTGCGAATGAAACTATTTACCACTGTCAGAATACGATCACGACGTTGACGGGCCCCCTACAATTATCCAAGCCTTGACCCATTTGGTCGACTTTTTCTCTGGCAAATGTCGGAGACAGCCAGGTTCGGCCACGAATATAATGATCAATATGACGGGAGCGGGCGAGCACAGCAGGGACAATTTGAATTCCACTTGATCCATTTCCTATCACGGCCAGTCTTTTGTCCTTCACAAAAATGATCGTGTCAGTTCGTGTGGCGCCGAGTTCAAGAATGGCAGTCTTACCGCCCAGTCAAACGACTCGTCCCACTGGGCACTGTGAAGCAATGTACCCTGGAAGTCCGGAAGACCGGGTATATCGGGCCACTTCCAGTCATTGAGAGCGCCGGTTGCTGATATCAGAACATCGCAGGAATCTGCCAAAACAACGTTGTTGACTAGATCTTTGATCTAGCCAGATGTCAGCGAATTTCTTCCAATGCAGAGACCAAACCGGACCTGGATGCTCCACTTTGAATGGCGATCATCCCAATATGCACCGACAACCTGATGCCTGAGCTTGATATATTTCATACAATCGTACTTGTCCACCACCTTCTTCCAATATTGATGTATCTCCTTGGCAGTGGCATAGAACTGCGACCATTCATGATTGGGTTCAAATGTAGCTTGGTATGTATGCGCGGGGATATCACAGGCACATCCCGGATATCTGTTTTCGAACCACGTCCCGCCAATATCTGAGTTCTTCTCGTACACCTGAAGAGAAAGATTGGGAATCCTCCGTGGAAAGCGAATGGAGGCGAGAATTCCCGAGATTCCGGCCCCAATGACTGCCACGCGAAGTGGTCGACAGTCATCGATGCATCGGTCGTCAAGCCAAAACTTCGGAGCCTCGCCCATGATTGAGATTTAATTCAACAAAAGATTCAACCTCCCTAATCCTCTGCCAGATCAGAGAGGCTCAGAGAGGATAATAAGAGATCCATTCTCTCGCACGGCCTTGCCGAATCTCAAGCCGATAAGAAGGGCTCATCGTCAAGTGGTACCACTTGCCACCTATCCCAAATGTAACACGTTACCTTCTGTACCAGGTTCGACTAAACGATCGGTATTCACTCAGTTAGGGGTTAGTAATTCTGGAGAATGGGGAAAGGATAGGAGAAAACTCCCCCCACAGTCCGGAGTAAACCCATCGAGACGACAAGGTACAGTACAAAAAGGTCGGCCTCGGAAATACCCCACGGCAGGGAATCTCTAATCCCACTTTCGGATCACAAGGGTGACGAACTAGATCAGTCGTGCGGACAAAAGGATTGGAGGATGTGGTCCCCCAGTTAAAATTCAATTCATCAAAGGGCGGTATCGTGCGGAAAACGATCTTCCGTGAAACCGTCCCTCTGCAAACCAAAGATATAAAAAAAGGTAAAAAGAAATTCCATCCCCAAGAACCCTCCATACGAAAAATCACGACCATCGCCAAAACCTCAATGATACAGAAATGAAAATTTTTTGAAGCCCAATTTCGGATATGGCTGGTCTGATTGAATCTATGCCAAAGGAAGAGTCTTGCCAGCCGAGTTGATGACCGTGAATCCTAATGACTGGATTAATCTTTGAACCTGTGAACAGGTTCGAAGAGAGTACTCACCAACATCAAGAGCCCATGCGATGCTGTTGAATTCAACAAATTGATTAACAATTTGTTTCTCGTCGTTGATCTCCATCAAGTTCATTCCCGTGATAGGAATCTTCTCGGATCCGATGTTCATCGTCCAGTACCACAAGACATTTCGGCAGCCCGCAGGCATGGCTTTGATGGTTGACACATCCTCGATCGATGGAGCGTTGAGGACGTTGCTGATGTAACTCTGTTTCCCGGCGAAGGTGAGGCTCCCAAGCTGGATATTGTTAATGTCTCTTCCAATAATTTATACCTTCACCTTACTGGCTCGCCAGAGAGGATGTTGATGGAATCACTCTCCTCATAGAAGTCGTCGCTTAGAAGAGCCTGAGCAGTGGCATTGGCTTCGATGATGTCAGAATGTTCCAGAATGCTGATGAACTCGTCGATGATGTCTTCAGCATCGGATTGTTCAAGGCAGACATCGGAATCGCATGTGCAATCACATTCATCGAGAGAAAGAGCTGAAGAACTCCCTCGCTTCATCCAGCCAGCCCAGCTGGGAGCAGCAGCCGCCATGGAGGCAAGGCTGAGAGAAGCGGCGACAGTGGCGAATCTCATTTGGAATGGTTGAGAGGTATCAAAGATGAAGAATGTTGAAAGTAAAAAGTTTGAAAGCTGGTACGAAATGACTTGGGAAAGTTCCAGGAAATTTGCAGTGGTTGAGAGGCAAAATGATTCGAGATGGACGAGATGAAGTTATATACCCTATTGCGACGGTATACAACGGAGATGTTATTGACCTGTGCTCATCCACGAGATTACCATTCTCGTATGTTGTACATGATCAAGGGATGCAAAGCCACCTTCCGGTCATATGGAATTTGACCAAGACTTCTCATGCTTTCAAGGCTCCTCATGCTTCCAAAGCTTCTCATTCTTCCAAAGCCCGTCAAAGACGTTTCAGGGAAGTTTGTTGATCTTGTTGCAGACCAGGAAAGCTGTTGTCCATGCCCGGCATATAATCCGCCGGTCGTAGTAACCACCGCTTAGGAGCCGAAATTTCGATAGTCCAGCAAGGACAGGAAAATGAACATTTTGACAGACATCAAACTGAACAGTCGCATTCCACTGGGCGAGATGAACGTTGGTCTCGACCGATGGTCTCGACCGGGAGTGCTTTCATCTGACAGCTGTCAACTTTTTCTTGGACTGATCAAAATTGAGATTGACACTGTTGAATGCGTAGATGTTGAGAAGTCGTATAAGTAAATTTATGCATCTTACTGATTGACGCCATCGAATTCATGCACTTTTCGTGCACTTTTCTTTTCTTATCTCTTTCCTTTTCCCTTGGTTTGGCTATATTGATTTCCCCTTCCCGAGGTCAATGTTGACGGTGCATCTGGATCATGTCCTTTTGCCTCACTGAAATACGTGACTTGTACTCCTGCGATGTTTGATTCAGTAGATGATTTTGGCGGTTTCTAGTGAGCTGGGAAATTCCCTCATGGTTGGGCACTTACGTGAAAATCGGCAGCATTTCCGATTAGCATGGGATATACAGTATAAAAAGACTCACTCTGCCTGCACGCTCAATTGCGGTGAGAACGAAATCATAGTCGGACCAAATAGAAAAGCTGCGACACTGAAACATCCATGCTCAGTATCAGGCTGACCTTCTCAATCCCAATCTTTTTGACCTACACGTGGACACCAGGGTACATATTGGAATCAGAACATCATACAACTATTCTCTTGCGATCGTCTGTATCAAAAATGGTGGCACATCAATCCTACCAGTAAACCAAAAGGGTAAGGCTAGTGGCTGCCAGGACTGGCACCGATCGACTAACCATGAGGTAGAGCTCATGATCGATAGCCTCCTCTTTCCGCACTATGTACAGTACAGTGGATGAGATAGCTCGCCCTCGAATATCTTTGGATTCAGACTTTGCGCCTGCAGAGGATATCCGAAAAAGAAAATGGCATTCTGTGAACCCGTGTTGTGCCGATTTCAATGCGGAAAGTGTTGGCTAGTCACGTGAGGCCGGTTGGCTTGGCAACTTGCGCCCTTCCTTCTTTTCGTCTTGCTCTCTTAGATAGAAGAACAACAACACATTCCTTCTCTAGACTCGACAGTCTATCAGAAAGCTCTTGAGACCGGAGTTTGAATGTTGCAGCTGGGTTGACACGTCATGACGATAACAATCTCACGGATCTTCGCATGGGAACGGAGTGTGTATGAAGGCATAAACGTTTGGATTTCCCTTGCCGGTTCAAATTGTACGCGGTAGTTGGCGGTCATACGACTACGGTGGATCAAAACTCGAATGCATAACTACCGTGGATCATTTGGGGCACACCAGCAGTGACTCCCATCGCTGATCTTTCAGGTTTGCGGTTTCGATATTTGTCAGTCATTCTGTATCTCTTACCTACAGACTCCTGTCCGTTGATCCCACGTATTGATGTCCCACTTCACTGGGGTGGATAGCACCCAAAGTGAAAATAATTTCGAGGTGTTGATGGTGATCAGTCACAAGGGGAAATCAACACCTACATATCCCGACACATCCGAAAACAAAGGCAACCATGGTAAGACTGTGGCGTTCTGCTCCTTGGGTAGATATTCACAATATGTGCATGTTTGTACACCAGAGCTTGAATTTCGCAGAACCCACTGCTTTTGGGAAAATCATCATCCACGACGATCAGTGAGCTGAAGCAAGATGGCTTTCGTGAGGCTTGTGAGCCTCCTTTTGTTTATGATGAAGTACGTCATGGAGAGAGGGCTCCTGTGGCCTATCTAAGAGGTTGGTCTCTCGTTATTGAAGGATGAGTTCTTTCGTTTCGACACCACCAATCGCCAACATGAAAGCTCTGATAATCAGCTTCTTGGTTTGGCGCCGCTGTTCGACCTACGGCTTCGGTATCCAAAGTCCCTCTGGTTGTCGACCAATATATGCTATCAAGGAAACTATTCCAACGGGTCGAATCTTTCTGGACATCGGTTTCGGTCAAGATACATCTAGCAAGAACCATTCGCAAGCACTAACGCCTTCGCCTCCCTTAAAAATACCGCTATCGATACCCCAAGCACCGCAAGATCTCAACATATTTGACAATGCCACCAACATTTCCGAAAATTGCCTGAAGTTGCGCGTGGGCGGACCAGCCAATACCTCGGCAGATGCCAAAATTACCCGTCATGGTTTGGAAATATAGCGGTGGACATAGTATCGGCTAGGTGTACCATCGTGCCACCAACCTCAGCTGGACCTACCGTAGGATTGATGCGGAAAGATTGCCGATCTTTTTTGTGGTTCTGAAGTGAGGATCATCATTGGATCCTGACAGCAAGACAAAACCCCAAGGATCGTAGCTGCCGCGCCAGAGTCTTTGGATTTGCAGCACCTTCCGCTCTGAACGGAACGGGCTCTCTAAACTTTGGCCTTTAGGATCAATGATTGGGGATCGAATGGGTTGAAAAAAAAACATACTCCCATCGGGCGGCGACCCAGGTAATGCGGCAATCTTCGGAGGGGCCGGCCGTTTGAGAAGAAACAGCCTCGACCCCTGCCCAGTTTAATGATCAGCGAGTCCGTGACTTACTATTCGAGCAAAGCGACCAAATTGTACTCGTACGCATTGATCCAACCGCTGTTCGGACCTTTGTTCGCGAAGAAAAATACTTCGTGCCTGGGTGCGTGTCATTTCAGCGATATATCGCACGTCTTCAATCAGGTGGAAGCATACAATGCGGCCGAGTCGGATACTGAGCTGGTAAATCTTGTGGTCAATGAGAACAATGGACGACCAGACCTAGGAATCAGTTATTGGACCTGAAGCTACTTCTAGAGCAGTGGATGGGATCAGTTCAATTACAGGCACCAGGTATCATTCCGAAGTGACATAGCTGTAACCGTCCATGGGCGATTGCCTTTAATCATCGTCCCGGCCCAGATAAATTCCATCCTGTCATTAAAACCCTTCAGGCAACGAATGACGCTCGCCAATTTCTTTTCGCATCTTCTTCTCCCTGATCTCCGTCTCAGTCAACCCTTCTTCACCATTCGCCAGGGCCTTGCTAAGGATATCCTTTGCCCACTCATCGGCAACGAAGTCTGTGCCCATTGGATTTTGATCATACTTGGGCCCTGACATAAATGCATCCGCATCTGCAGGGTCGTCGAAATTGTCGACCTGCAACTCGATCTTATTTCCGTCCGGATCGCGATAGTACATGCTCGTGGTAGGGCCGTGATTGACTGTCCACACGGGGAGGACGGGCTTGGACAGAGATTTCAAATAAGCATATTGCTGTGCAAGAGCCGTGAGCGTGGGATAGGTGAAGGAAATGTGGTCGAGGCCCGCATGACCGACGTCCTTGGGTTTCGGCTGCGTCTCGGGGGTCTGGATGATGGCGATTCGGTGGTGTTCTTCATCGTAGCGGAGGAAACACAAAACGGGGGTTTTGCGCACAATGGAAGCCCCCAGGAGGTCGAGATAGAATTGGATCATGGGCTCATAGTTCTCTGACGTCGTGCGGAGAACGACGTGGGCAAGTTGTTTGGGGCGGTGATGGATTAAGGAGCCTGGTCCGTTGGTGATGCGTCCATGGTCGATGGCAGAGGACGCCATTTCGATGTGAAAAGAGTGGCCAACAAGTGACCGTTTAATGTCTTGGTTTTCTCCGAGAATTTGTGATATTTATGTACAAGCTCATTGCTAGCATGAGCTCATATTAGATCATTTCAGCTCGGTCACGACAAACTTCCCCGACGTATGTGTCTACCCCAGACTTGAGGGACGGGGTAGGTCAAGGTTCGGAATTCGGCCATCATGGTACCTCCCGGAAACGTGGAGAGAAGGTTCAATGGGCCTGAGTAGCTTTTGTTCTTCCACGATCTTACTGTCAGATCGCCTGGACCGAGCGCTATCGTGAGGCAGTACAACGGAATTGATCTCATGGAAATCCTCAGGTAAGCGATACATGGCTGAGTGTTGTAGCTAGTCTGTCAAATCAGGACGTGAGGTTTGGTTCGTACATTAACTAGTCCTAGAACTTATCGTACCACTCGTTTCGTAGTCATGGCTCCCACCAGAAAGGACCTTGCTGCAGAGAAGGATTGTCAACATCTTGTGACCAAGGTAAGGGACCAGGAAGCCCCCTGCACATGCGTTGAACCAATGGCGGGCAAGATTCTTGAAGTCCCCATCGTCATCTCGGTCCGAGTGCTTCGGATTTCGGTGAAGTCGATCTGTGTGTCCTAATACTGCAAGGCCTCGGTGAACTCGAATCTGGGTCCTCGGCCCTGAGAAGGTCATCGCTGAATACCCCTCTGCCTCAGGAGAGCGATTTTGATGTGCCTGGAAAACGGGTATATACGAAGCTTGGATGATGCCGATTGTCTGGAAAATCATCGTCTATAAGAGAACTTGGGGTGGTAATTTGACGACTTGGATGTTCCGGAAAAGCGCCGATGATTGTAGCGCCGTCCACGAGCAAAGAGTGCTCTTCTCAGAATATTTGTAGCTGTAACTGGCAATGCCGATTTCTGAATTTGGCGCTGCAATCATTTAGTATATGAATTTCCAACATGGCGGCAGGAGAAAGACGAAGTTCAGCGTATCTCACCAGGCCACACCAAGATTCCTCATTTAGTTTAGTAGCCAATCACCTCTCATCGGTGCCTGGGTATTCCAGAGCTTCTCAAATCCAGAACTTGGTAACCAGCACTCGAAATGACTCGGATCGTTCGTGTTTTCCTTCGTACCAAACGATGCTGTGGCGATTCTCCAGGTCAGCTCCCGGATATCCGAATTAACCGTGTCCCCCGCCTGCGTCAAGTTTCTCCAAGTTCTCTGAGGATTATGTTCTTATGCCGAATTCGAATTCTGATCTGAATGAATTGATCAAATTCAACGTGCCCATGCAGTCAGTGGGAGAGCTTGTCAGGCTGACCAGTGCTTGTACCAATTGCCGCGGTCGAAAAGTGAAATGTACGAAATGTCAAATCAGCTTTCTATTTTGATCTGACAAGAAGCAAGGCAGCGGAGGTTCGCCATGCGCGACTTGTCAAAGGCAACAGAAGCAGTGTTTATATCCAGCGTCACGAAGAGGGAAACGATCCAAACCTACTCAGCGCAGCCTTGCTCAAGAAGGAGGGGGTCAGTATACGGCTTTCGACACCACCAACAGCAATGCCCAGGTTTATGGAGCGAGATCTGCTCTCCCCCTCACACCCTCTCATACTTCGCCCGACACGAACGAGGGACGGAATGGAGAACTTCTTTCCGGCTTGACATATCCCTCACAAGGGTCGACGCTCGGATCGAATTCAGGGTCCGGAACCAGAGATATTCGCCCGACAAGCCAGTTCCTCACATCAAATATTTCGCCTGATCTTTTATCCCCGATCCAGGCTCACTATCCTCTGGCAGAGCCCGGTCCATCTGGCGCCAGGGAGAGGGAGGATTTGGTTGCCGATGGGGAAGAAGGTGTGATTCCTCTCCCAAAGGTACATTGGGAACACCACGGACCGTGGTCGTGGGTGTCAGTCTGCTCACGACCAGGTCTCCGATGGGTTTGTGAAAGAACTCGCTCCGATGAATTCGTTGAAATCGCCAACGGACTCACCAAAACCTGGAGCCGACGGTTGAAGATGAAACGATTTCAGCCTCTAAGAAAAAAAGCTGCGGAACCAGACAAAGAAACAGCCTGGAAATATGTCGACGGTGAGTTCCGCAATCCCAAAGGATGGAGCCGGTCATTGATGATGTCCACAGCATACTTCGAACAATCCTACGACGCGGTGTTTGGCATTCTCCATCGTCCAACATTCGAAGCACGCCTCCGGGCTCACTTTGATCCTCATGGGGCCCTCCCTGTTGAAGATTCTTCATGGTTTGCACTGCGGAATATTGTCTATGCCGCGGGATGTCGCTGTGTGTTGGCCAACGATCCCACCGTATCATTTGTCGATGCAGATGCTCAAGTCACGCAGTTCTTCCACAATGCTCTTTCAGTATTCAGTGAGATCATCTTTGGCCATTCGGGTTTCACCGCTGTCCAAGCTCTCGCTCTTATGGTACGTCAGCATCTCGATATCACGACACCATCTAATGAAGCAAGACATTTTTTGCCGAGGGACTGGGAAGTCCCGCTGTAGAATACCCCCTATGTACCAATGCCGTCCAACTTGCCCAAGCCAAAGGGCTTCATCGAGAACCATCCAAATCTTGGGGTCTACCCCAATCCGATGTATTGAATCGAAGCTGGCTCTGGTGGGCAATTTATTGTCTGGAGAAACAGATTGCCTTCCGGAGCGGTCGTCCTTCAGTCATCGACGACGACAATATCAGCACTCCTATCCCAACCAAGGCACCCCCCGGAAGTACTATTGACGTTGAGGTTTTCACTCTGATCATCAAACATGCGCAAATATCCGCCCAAATTTCCCGTCGAATCATGTCCGTCGAGGCTTTCAAACAGTCCTCCGCCGAAGCCATGGATACTATCCACGACATCCATCGCCAACTGCTGGATCTGTTAGAATCCATCCCTCCACAGCTCCAAGTGAAGAATGCGGTCAGACACGAATACCCCGCAAATTCTCGGCGGGTCCACACGATATACCTCCACTTTGCCATCTATGGAAGTCTGATGGCGACGCACATCATCTTTTTCTACCCCTGGATCTCTCTCCGTTTCGGCACCGAATCCGATCCAAAATTCCAAAATCAAGTCGTCAGTTCATCAGAGACCATTGCCACCGCAGCACGGCAGATCATCTTGGTACTCCGATCTATCACAACCGACGTGGCCATCCCGGCCTGGCTTGCCTTTTACTATCCCATGTACGCGCATATCAATCTTTTCGTGTACATTTTGAGATACCCTTCATTATCGACGGCGCGCGCAGATTTGGCGTTGCTAGACATCTGTGCCGGACATTTCGGTCACGTTGAACATGTGACGAATTCGGAGATTTCATTCCATTTCCCCCGCGAATCAGCTGTGCTTTGCTCTAGGATGGTGAAAGCGGTTAAAGGGACGGAGAAAGAAAATGCCACGGCCCCAGTCACGCCACAGGAGCCTGGATCCATCATTGAAATTGGCCGAGCGCCCAATCGACAGGACGAATCGAGCGGCTCGCTATCAACCACGTTTGATATGGTATGAGTCTTCTTTGATCAGTTCTAGGAACGGTGCTGACGTGTGACCATGTAGGCCAATCAGTTTGATCCCCTGAACTTTGATATGGAGTCTTGGAACCTTTTCTCCTCGATTGATGTGACGGATAACCTTTCCACGACTTTTGAGGGTTTCGTGGAATGAGCCATCTACCCGAATCTCCAAGACGTATATATGGGGCGGAAAACGTCGGCATCGAGGCTAAGTGACACGATCCTGGAACAAATGATCGAAGAACAACTCTCCCAAAGTGTTTGGAAATTCTGCAATCCGGCAGAGGGGTTTTCCTGAGCTCGCCATCGAACCTGTCGTCGTGGGTGAATGATATTTTTAGATTTGTCACATGATTCAGACCCTGGTGGATTTCCGGACTCCAGTATGTGTCACGCTTTCCGGGTGGGATCTTGAACAAGTTGAAAGCGAAGGACAATTGCGAGGAAATGTCGGTTTGACCGGCTGCGAACAGGACGGAAGTGTGCTGGTGCACAAATTTCCCAATGTTCTCTGTTTATCGTGACATAGCCAAAGGACTCCAATGCCCAATGGTAAGGGAAGTCGAGAGGTAGAGACTGAAGGTTAGATGGGAGCTTTGATAGAGTGCAGCTAGAGGTTGGATATCAAGCCTGTCTAGACCCGTATACGGTAAAAGTCTTTTCTTCTTGCTCGCAAAAATGGTATGGGATGTAAGTGATCGGACGTTGTTTCAGTGATGTGTCTGGGAAAGCAGTTCAATCGATGCCGTGCTGGCTGTTCAAGATGTCTAAACGATGTCACAGAAGATGTGTCGAGAGAGAAGATTTCGAAAGAAGGAACACGTGGAGCTCTAGTTGTCAATAGCATCGGCGCTGATTTCTTGGTCGTGGCTTCAAGCCGGATCCTACTGCTCAGCATTCTCCGTCGCAAGTCTACCGTAGACGAAATGACGCTCGGTGAGGCTACAGATTGTGATGAATAGAGGGGTAGATCGAGTCGATCAATAATAGCTTCGTAGACTTCTGCAGGGAGATCTATGGAGCGAAAAAAAAGAGGAGGTGTTTCTTTTTGGCTTTGGAAGCATTTTTTCCCCCCCTTCCGTATGGCTGATATGTAGTGATTCAACAATTGAATGGAGAGGTTTGATGGGTTGAGAAGTCCTGGTCGAGTGTAGTCTGATACTTTGTAGGTTCTGAGAAGGGATTAGCTTCCCGCAAACCAAACCACGCCAACTAATTTAGTACTAGTCAAAATTTGGCCATCCTACTCCGTATTCTCTCCACGTCAACTGGGCAGATCTTTTGTATTACTCTTCGGGCCTCACATTCATCTTGCTCAATGGCTATTGGAGAAGGCGTTCAGCAGACTGGTATTCGAACCAAGCATCACGGCACTCGGAGACTAGGCCGTGAGATCCCCATCTCACCAACTCCGCATAATCGAGACGACAACTCTCAGGGACTTTCCTTTGTTAACATATCTCGTCCCGACGATGCAAAAGACAAAGACACAAGGAAAGCAATCCGACATCATGTGATGGCAACTGTTGGTAAATCACGAAGAAAGCCCCCTAAATCATTTACCTTTTCAGTCCGAGCTCTACCCACATACGTTGAGACACCCCAAATATCAGGCGCACCATCGGCTGAGGATTTCGATAACTGGCCCTCTTGGAGATTCGTCCCTCGATCACTTCATTACTACGGTGTATTTCCCGTGGACACGGGTACACGAGCTCGGCAGCTCATTCAATTCAGTATGTTGCTTGGAGGAGGTGTAGACCCCAAACTCATCAATTGCCAGTGCACACCGAAGGAGATCATGTCTATCGACCATTTCGGTACGAGTGGTTCTCTATGGCGGTTGTCGATTACAGTGCGTTCTACCAAATCACCAATCACAGTGGGACCGAATATAGTGACTGTGTCGAATCTGCGCGGTATTTCAGCACATGTCTGAACCAAATTGCTCAAAGACTTGGGAGCAAAACAGACAGCATTAGTCAAGGCGTCATTACTACCATATTGGGATTTCTTTGCCACGATGTATGTGTCTAGCCCTCGTTCCAAATCCATTTATCTGACCAAGGTCAGTCATGCCTGGGAAAATGGGATAGATGGGCCATTCATATGGATGGCCTTGAAAATATCTTGCAGCTTCGTGGAGGTTTTCAGATCCTCAGTACCAACACGTCAATGTTCACATCCTGGTATGACCTGCGCGCAGCATATGGATGCGGTGAAAATTGAACTTCCCGCAGGTTTGACGTTCTTGGATCGTCTTTCTATGACTCTTCTCCATGATTTCCCATTCCTGACCAATTTCTTGACGATGGGAGACAAATTTCGAGCCTCTCTCTCACCGTACAAGAGCTCATTCAGCGATTGAAAAACACCTCTTCGGACTTGGCGGAAACAGCAAATTGCCTCGAACGAGCCGCTCATCTCGCAAATTTGGTCAATGAGAATTCCCATTCTGACCTATTTTGGAAACAGGGTGCAAAGGCTGCCCAAAACATTGCTCCAGCCATTCACTCTCTGCTCTCATTACCGAGATTACCAAGTTCTCCTCCGGGAAATATATCCTCCGAGGCACTGCTCAGAGAGACTCTCCGCGTTGGTCTCCTCATCATGATGGCTGAGCTAAAGAACGTTTTCTCTCTTATCTCAGATGAGCTCGGCGCACTACGAGAACGATTTTCATCTCTGCTGACTCTGCCAGCGGATGAGAGCTTATTCCCAGAACTCAGACTGTGGATCATCCTTGTCGTTGGCCTCGATGCGGCCAGGAGAAAGGAGAGAGCATGTATGCGCGATTCACCATTCGATGAGAGAGGTTGGCATCACCACCGGCAAGGCTGCAATCGAAATCGCCCAAAACATCATATGGATCCCAAGATTGGACGTTTTAAATCCCGGGGATCTTGTTTCCGAAATCGACCGGGGTTTCACCTCGCATGGCTCAGATGAGGGTCGGTTTGGACCTACGAATTGGACTATCCCAGAGTGAACCTCAACAACATCCCTCGGTTCGTGGAAGCGGTTCAGTCAAATCATCCGCCTGTCATACCACCACTTGTCGAAATATATTGTCCCGTAATCCATCTACTCTTCTCTGAAACTAGAAGCAACACCGCATCCGCAATATCCTCCACCGTCCCCATCCGCTCCTCTGCTCTCGTCAACGGCACTAGGGCATCGTGTATGGCATCAGCCACCGGACCCTTAGGAAGACCGTCCGTCGGCACCGGTCCAGGGGCGACTGTGTTGATCGTGATTCCGTTCCCGCGCCCAAGCTATCATACATCTGTCAGCGACCCTGTCTCTCAAGTCCTCAACTGGTAAGCCAGATACAGACCTCCATGGCCAACGCATACGCCAACTGATCCTGCGCCGCCTTGGCGGAACTATACAGCGGGATCACAGCCATTCCCATCTTGGATGCAATGGAGCTGACGTTGACGATCCGACCGCCTCGCGGCATCAACGGTACGACTGCCCTTATCATATACAGGGGGCCGAAGACGTTGACGCCAAAGACCTTTTTAAGGTCTTCATCGCTGGCTTGCATCGCCGGCCCGGTGGCTCCAGCTCCAGCGTTGTTCCCTTGTTACCCATCAGTCTTTACGTTTTTCATGACAACAATGCAGACGTCATTTGAAGGACCCCCATACCGAGAACATCAATTCTTTCCGCGTTGAAAGCTTTCACCGTCTCTGCAATAATTTTCTTCGCACCCTCTGGTGTCGAGACATCGGCCTGGACCACCGCGACTTTGCCTCCGTCCTGTTCAATTTTCGCCGCGACGTTGGCGGCTCGAGGATCGGTGGCTTCGGAGACATAGTTGACTACGACCCATGCACCGTTTTGGGCGAGGGCTGTGGCAATGCCTGCACCGATACCGTTCTCCTTGCCAGAACCGGTGATGATGGCGATTTTGCCTTTGAGGGAGAGTGTGTCTGGTCTCATTTCGGTTCGGGATATCGAGGTCTTGATTTTGTGGTCGAGAAGAATTCGAAAGATCGGATAAATAACTTGCAGAAAATGAAGTTGAAGACGAGGATGAAAATGAGCCTCCTACCTTCAACTGGGGCCCTTTATATAACCACGCCTCAGATCCTCTTCCTGCTAAATTGCTATCCAGGATTTCCAATCTCCTTTTTTCTTCGTCCGAAACACCGAAGCCCTCCGGCAATTATGACTCAGAATCAAACATGCGACCCTCCATTGATGTCCTTTAAGACACCAACTTGATGCTTTTTGCTCTCGCATCCGGTGCATGGGAAATGGGTCCTTCCGGCATTGGTGGAGAGCTGGCATCAATCTAAGCCAGAATGGGAAAAAAGAACACCCTTTGTCCTGCATTAGCGAGGCTGAAGCTTACTGGTTCGCCGGGCCGATAATTGGCTAGGTTTTCTTCGCCCCCATAGCACCTATTTCGAATTGTCGTCTCTCGCAATCGAATACGAGACGACTCCTGGTCCCTGGGGATGTTAAACGCATAGGTATTTCGTTCGGCGGACGAAGATAACATTGACTGATTCGTACTCCGTTATTCGGTCGTGAAGAGCGGGCTGGGGACTGTTCCGTCTGTCGATTCTGCTGGATTAGTGAACTTTGGATCTTGATCCTTCCACTAAGGCGATACCGAGCAGAATTCAAGAACTGCACAGAACGGACGTGTGGAAATGGTCCTATTCTCAGTCAACCAAAGACCTTCCCCAACTCCTCCGGCGCGCTGTCTGAGGCTCCGAACGAGCTGGGATGCGCTTATCCACATATCTTGCGCTCTGAGCTCACAACTTCGCCACCCTTCCTCCATTCACCTTCTTCAGTAACTTTTCCAGATGATAAAACACCTCAAACTGCTTCAACATACCCAATTCCTGACCCGTGAGCCGCTGCCTGCTCCTTGCTGACTCCCCACTATTAACGACCGCCTTGACTTGAATTTCCACTTTCTTCCCGTTCGCATTATACGGGATCTCTTGCACCTCGAAGATGTGCGCAGGTACATGTCGGGGCGTGAGGTCGTGGGCGATTCGGTCCCGGATACGTGTGTTAAGATCCTTAGATGGCATGATTGCACTGGTGGACGAGGACAGGTGACATTTTATGAAGAGCAGAACACGATCGGTGGTATCTGAGTATGGTGCTGTGGTGCGCTGTTGACCGACGACAATGGAGTCGAGGATTGAAGAGCGAAGTTTGTGCACCGAGAGAATGTCGTAGATTTCAGAACTACCGAAGCGCACGCTGGACGGGTTGAGCGTTCCATCGCTGCAGAAAGGATTAAGACCTGGGACATTATAGACAACCGGGTAGACGATACTCACCTTCTCCCTAGAACATAGATCCCTTTCGTGTTAGGATTTTTACTTTGATAAAGTCGCCATGTGTCCATACATCTAATTCTAAAAGATGATCAGCCGCTGGTGTCAAGCTCGAAGGGGGGGGATACTTACGAGGAAAGATTTCGAAATACGAGCTGTGATATCGTTTCCTGCCGGGTTTGTTCTAGAACATTACGAGCATATTTGGGAATGGTTTTCGGCAGACAAGTTCACCGCTTTCTCCATCAGACAGAGGTTGACCGTCCACTGAGAACGCGGCAACGTCCATTCCAAGTGCTTTGACAGCAATCTCACCTGGATACGAGGGCAGAGATCGTGTGCCGTGCACGAATGAACCGCACAATTCGGTTCCTCCAGAGAGTGAGATTTGACAGGCAGGTCCAAATGCGTCTGCGATCCATCTTGCGAGGCTGGGTGACAGTACTTGCACCTGTGGAGAAGATTGTGTGAAGTTTTGTTGCCCACCTCTCTAGACCGGTGTCAGATTCAGACCATATCGTTCAAAGAGGCCAACTAACTCGGTTCCACGTTGCGTTTTTGCAATTCTGAGAAATAACGAGGGCCAGCGCCGAAACCTGTGACGCTGATTATGGATTTAGCCATTGACCCCGTTGCGGAAATGGCTCAACATACCCTGTCGCAAAGACTGCCTTGAGAAATTCCATCGGATCGGGTAGAAGGGCGATCCATCTTACATTGCTGAAATGGAAATGTACGTCTCCGGGTCCGAAATTGTTATGGAGCAGGTGTTCATTAAAACCGTTCAACACGAGTTCCTATACAGGTAAGCCAGTGGATAGGGTAGAGGAAAGCTAGGCGTACTCCGCGTGAGTGTACAATCCCTTCGGTGTACCTGTGGTACCTGACGAGAACATGACAACTAGTGGTGTATTGAATGGTACCTGCTCATATTTCAAAGGCGTCTGTTGAGCATTCTGGATAAAACGTATGCTGGTCCAGTGTCAGAATCACTCGGATTCGACGGCTAACGAGACTCACCACTCAAGATCACACCCTCTCAGATCTCCGATTATCACTAGCCTGGACAATGTGTTGGAGATTTTACTCATGCAGTTGGCAATCTTTGTTGAAATATTGACAATCCTCCCGTTATAAGAATATGATGATTCCGCAATGACCAGGCGGGGTTCAATTGACCGACTCAATCATTCAGAGCCTTTGAACGGTTGTCAGCGTATATATCGAGTTTTTCTCGGCGAGCTGTTTTCACTTTCTCTCCAATATCTGTGGCCAGTGACGTAAAAATTCCTCCGACCGCCGCCGTGGCCAAAAGCAAAGCCAGAGACCGAACACAATTACTTCCTACTACTGTTCCGAATGTCAACAAGAAGCCAATAGAAGGAGGTTTCTAGGACAGCGAAATGCTCAACGGAGACCGAATACATACAGGCAACGACATATCCTTTTGCGAGTGCCGAGGAACGCAACGCACTGGCATATGTTGCAACGAGCTGTCGAAGGTCCTTCCACGTATATTTCTGAGGGTTCCATAGATTCGTTTCGTCCATATTGATGGCTGAGACTTGATCGTCATCTCCACGAAGCATGTTCTCAGCGAAATTAAGTCTAGCATCTTTGAAGAATGACGGGAACTGATCGATTGGAATACTCTCATCTACCGCGTAAGGCAAATGAGTAATGGTGATGGTGTCTTATGAGGTGATACATATCTTGCGGGAGTGAACAGAAGCTTTGACACTCAGAAAACGCCAGACAGACATCCAGACGAATCACGGAGAATGCGTGTAAGTCATCGTAAGATCCTGGAGAGATTGATCTATCAGTCATGGCTAGTCTGATGGGTGAGGCCCGTAGACGATAACCGACCAATTTGGAGTCCATATGTATCATTGACATAGTCCTGGAAGTCATCCAATGCTGTCCGGAAGCCTGGAAGGGGAGTGGATATCGGGGTCGGCGCCATATTGTAACGCCTATCTTTCACAAGTTGAATTTGAATCGTAGAGATCTATCGGGTTTATTGAATCCACTCATAAGAGTTTGCCGCGATGGGATTCAGATCATCATAAGCGCTGGAGATTCCCCGATCCTCCACAACCTCAGCCGAGAAGACCGGAAGCGGGCGAGTTTCTCGGTTACTCGGTCCGACCTCGAATGCCAATTGGTTCGAAGTTGATTCTGCGGGTCCTCGGCTGGCCGGGAGGGTTGTCAATCATGATACCAAGCATTCCTGTTATTGTGTTATATGTATAGATACGGCGAGGGCCAGGGAAATGCCTCTCTTTTCCAGCAGATCAAGGCACGAGGATTTCCATGTCGTTCAAATAGTTTGGCCAACCCGTTTCCCCTTCCAATAAGTCGTCGAAACCTATCAGTGTGCCAAAGAAATCCTCCAAGTCCGCTTCGTTCGGCGTTGACATTTGCCCATTATAGTTCCCGTCAGTCGGGAGCCCGTTGCTTAGGACACCCGCATCTGTATCATCTCCGATAAATGGCGGCATGTAATCGGATTCCAGATTGCTGATGTCTTGATACCCATCTTTACGCGAAACCATATCAACACGGGCCGTGGCGGTCGTGGCGGTCCTGGCCAGAGGGATCTCGACAGAACTGGAGTGGAACAGGCTGAGATCCGATCGGCTTCCTCGATAAACAATCTGGCTGAGCTTCAAGTCACTGCCGACTGCAGGAGTGATATTCGCTCCCTTCAAGAGCTCCATGGCGAAAAACATGCACAGATCTGCGCCCACATAGAGCTCCTGTAATTTCTCCAACACCTTGAGGCAACAGAACAATGAATCCAAATATTCTTGGGCCCCTCTGTTTTCCTGCGTTTGAAGTCGCTTCATATGGGTGATCATCGCCGGTAATTGCATTGTGGCCGCTGTTGGAGGAAGATAACCATCAAGGTGAAATTGGTGAAGATCACGAACCGTCTTTGCAATGCCTATGCTTGCCTCTTCGATCCTCTTAACGGACATTTTCCTTGATTCCTCATTCGTCCATTGCGGATGTGGCCGAATCTGGGGACGATGAAGAGCTGAGACAATGGATTCGAAGGTGATGTCTAGAAATGCCCGTTGAACAATGATCCATGGACTGGAGGCCACGTCCTCCGGCCCCGGCGAATTGTAAATGCGGGCGGATCGACGATTGTGGGCCCACTTTTGGAGAGCATCGTCACAAATTTGCAATGAATCTGACGGACACGGGATGCTTCTTGGGAAGAGCATAATGTTTGTTCGGCCGGTTTTATCGGCCGGATTCAACGCAGAATGACCTGCGGCGAGGAGGGAGAAGTGCAGATCAACAACGACTCCGAGGTGAACACACAGCTGGGCCATTTCGATGCAAATTTCCGCCAACGCAGTCTGCGAGTTCGGGCTCAGAAAAGGGTCCACGTGCTCCGTGGCAAAATCGTCGATCTCAAAGTCGCCCAAGGTCAACATGGGAGTGTCAAATTCGTGGTCCTTGATCCTGAGTGGTCGAGACATCCCCAGGGCCAACATTCGATCTCGGATATAGCATGCCCACCATATTCGCTTGTAGAGTCGAGTCTCCCGCGATATGACGGTGTATTCGGTCTTCCTGTGCATGCCGAGTGTCAGTGCTAGAGACACGGCAATACCCATCCAGTGCCATCCTCCTTTGTTGTCACCTGGTGTTTCATTCCAGTATGACATGAGGAGAGCTGCCTGAATTATTGTGACACGGTCGCTCTCGACATCAAGGTCGTAGAGTAACTTTCCACGGTTAGAAAATGAGTGCCATGAAATGGATCCGGACTTACACGAATTCTTTCGTAGAAGATCTTCCTCGCAGACCGTCGCGTTTTGAATCCAGCCTTGTGAATTTCGTCGATGTCGACAAATGCCATTGCCGCAAACATGACTGCCTGAAGTAACAAAATGCTGATTTGGGGAGTTTCGATCCTGCCTGGCACAATTGTGCGGTAGACCAGTGATGGAAGATCCAAGAGAGGCAAAAATGGGTGGACGTATTGAATGTGACATCGGATGAGAGCGTCCCGAAACGAGATCGGAGGGATTTCTAAGGCGCCTTTGGTGTAGAGGTAATTCATATCGTCTGGTGTAAGATGTGGAGAGAGAGGTTTGACATAATCCGGCATATTGTAAAGATTTGTCTCCATTGACTGGACGGAAGGAGATGGATGAGATGTCGACCCGTTCCCTGGTGAGTGGGGCCCAAAGTGCGTGGTGTAGTGCATCGTATCAGGATCAATCAACGAGGCGTACGATAATTCCAGATGAAGGTGGTCCTGGTCGAGGTTGGGGATGGAGCTTCCAAACAATCTTGAAAGCATATCTACTCCAAGTGCTTAATTGGCAAAGCTCGGAAACGATTTGGATAAACTTACCAGACTCCTGGCCAGGCGAAGCACTCTTGTCAGGCGGTGAAGTTGCCTCATTCTTCGAATCATAACTCGGTAGCCAACCTGTCGTATGCCTTGCAGCTACAAGCCGACGAGAACTTCCAATTGCAGAGGTGTCGGCATCGAGCATCACGACATCGGATGGGGATGTCTTCTGAGCATTTGACGGACAGTACTGGCTAAGTTTTCCGGGCTTCCTATTGACCAGTTCGTCAATATGCAATCTTGAAAGACTTCAGCCCAAACATACCTGCCTCGCTTACTCTTTTGAACACGACAAGCAACGTCGCCGGTAAGACAGTTGCGGCAAGGAGGCCCATTCTCATCCACGTTGCACTTGACTTTGCGCGCCCTGCAATTCAGACATGCTCTCCCAGCTCTTTTGGTCAAGGGCCACTGCTTGAAGTACTCGGACATGGTTGGGGTTGGAGATGGCCTTTTTCCTTTTTATTTTTCCCACCCCTCTCTTTACGAATTCTAGAAGATTGCCAACGTTCTTTGGAAATTCAACAGCTGGGGCTGGATGAAGTAAAAGCTTGGTCATCTTACTGGCTAAACCTCTTGCGGTAAAGCGTTCCCCGGATCCCTCAGCTTCCAGGACTCCATTTCTCCACACATGTTTTTGGCCTGATCAACTTCGGATCCGATGGGTTTGGACGCTGAAACGGGGTTATATTGGGGTTCTTGGAGAGTACCACAACCGATGGGACCTCGGTTAGCTTTGGTTGCCGAACGTTTGGTGAGAGATATTTCCCAGGTACTTACGAAAGCGAGGATAAGAAACCCCAAAGCATCGGATTGCTTCTGGTGTTGAGCAAAAACCCACCTCAGCACACCACCATCAGAAGCACATCTGATTATGCAGGGCTAATGTAAGATATTCACGAAAGGTATATACGGTTTCAGGGATCCAATCTGTGGATACTCACAACTTATAGGCTTGAAATCAGGTGAGATATCTCCTACCCACACAAATCGACCCCCCACTTAAGCCTCAAGCAGGATCAGGCCGGCTATACAAATCCATCCGAGGTCCATCTTACTGTAAAGCTGACTGTAATTCTCTCTTTTTCTGCCTTCGTGAGATAAGTTTAATGTCAGCTGGATTGGTGCCAGTCATTCACAATCCAAGCAATTTTGCCCTATCATCAGGAACCAGCAACAGAATGCCTTTCCTTGCCAAAGAAATCGTTCCCATCCCAAACAAAGATATTCTATCATGGATATACGATGAGCAAAGCCAAAGATACGATTCGGACAAGCCAGTGAGTGGCCTGGTCATCTTGATCGTATAGAATTCGCTGAGACTTACAGATTTATCTCGATGCACTCAATCCATCGAGATCGATTTCGGCGAACCAGGCTTACCGGATCATTCGAAAGCTTGCCGCGGGCTTTCACGCCGCGGGTGTTCAGCCTGGGGATTGCGTCTGTGTTCACTCTTTCAATGACGTTGGTGATATCTTTCATACACAAAACAAAATTTCTGACATATCCAGATCTACTATCCCATGCTCTTTCAGGGCATTCTCGCTGCTGGAGCAATCTTCGCAGGGACAAATCCTTCATACACGCAATTCGAACTCGGCCATCATTTCAAGACGTCAAAGACAAAATTTGTGATTTCAGAGCCCGAGATATTGTCTTCTGTACTTCTCGCTGCCAAAGATTGTGACATTCCCCAATCCAACATTTGGATTTTCGATACCCAGGATCAGAGGATTCCTCCTGGGTTTCGGTCTTGGAGAACTTTGATGGAGCACGGCGAAAGGGATTGGCCTCGGTTTGATGACGAGAAAGTCTCGAAATCGACCACGGCGGCGAGATTGTATAGCAGTGGGACGACTGGATTGCCCAAGGCATCAGCGCTTTCCCATTACAATTTCATTGCTCAGCACACTTTGGTGTTTGAAGTGTACAAGGCTCCATACGAAGTTGGTCTTCCCACTCTCTTGGGCGCCCTCTGCTAACATTGACAAGGTGAAGCGCATCCTGTATCTTCCAATGTTCCATGCAGCAACGGTCCCAGTGAGCCATGTCACCGCCTTGCGAGCCGGTAATACGACCTACGTCCTGCGGCGGTTCGAAATGATCCATCTTCTTTCGTCGGTCCAAAAGTATAGAATTCCCGAACTGATTCTTGTCCCTCCTGTTGCTGTTGCAATCTTGAAATTTCCACAATTGAAGGACTATTCCCTAAATTCAATAAAGATCGTTCAAGCGGGAGCCGGCAAACTGGACAAAGATCATCAAAATGCCATTCAAGCTCTTCTGAGCCCAGATGCTTCATTCACTCAGGTCTGGGGCATGACGGAAACCAGTTGCGTCGCTTCGAGATTCAATTATACCGAGCGTGATGATACGGGCAGTGTTGGACGGATGATGCCTAACTTGGACGTGAAGTATGTTGCGTGCTCTCCCAGGGGTCGTGAACTAACCATTCCAGAATCATCGATGACGATGGCCGAGACATCACAGGGTATGATGTGAGAGGCGAGCTGTGCATCAGGGGTCCGACCATCATCTCGTGCTATTTCGACAATCCAACCGCAACAAAAGACTCTTTCGACGACGAAGGCTATTTCAAAACGGGCGATATCATGTATTGCGACTCGAAAACCAAGAAATGGTACATCATCGACCGCAAGAAGGAATTGATCAAAGTCCGCGGATTCCAGGTCACTCCGACAGAAATCGAAGCCGTGTTGCTGTCGCACCCACAGATCCTCGACGCGGCGGTCATTGGTGTCAAAAAGCCGGATGAGCCGGACGTTGAGCAACCAAGGGCGTATGTGGTGAGGAAACCGGAGTCAAAGGAAACGGATCTAAATGAGCAAATCATCAAGGAATTCTGTGGAGGAAAGTTGGCTAGATACAAAGAACTCACCGGTGGTGTTCGTTTTATTGACGCCGTTCCACGCAACGCCGCCGGGAAACCCCTGAAACGCATCCTGAGAGAGATGGCGAAGGCTGAACCAGGCCAGCAGACCCAGAAACTGTAGTAACGTCATACCGAATACTGCATAATGCACAATTAGAAAAAAACTTTCGCGGACCTGTCTGGTTTTGGGTCTCGATCGTGCAGCCTCACGAACGAAGGTTGAATTGGGACACACCCAATCTCGAGATCCCAATGTCACAAAAGTCATTCGAAGTTTGTCTTTTCAAGTTTTCCTGCAGCAACCCGTGTTTGTCGGGGTGATACTCCTCATTGCTACAGTGGCAACGAATGAGCAAGCTTCAACAACACTATTCATCCCATGTACGACAGGACAGGGTTTTCTCTTCGCTCCGAAGAGAAACATGATCAGAACGCGGGGTATATGATGACCTTCCAAGAGAAGAGGAATCCTTTTGTCTCTCTGGAGCTGCGCTGAGAGCTGTTTAAACAAGATCGAAGGCTTTGCTATATCTCGATCCGTGTACGGTCCAAGTGCTGGCGAGCCTGGGTCTTCCGCACGCAACCGTTCCAGCATCAGTCGATCGAGACCTGACCATCACCGAATCCAATGCAATTTGACAGATACTGTATATCGCCGAAGACAGTGGTTCGGCCAAAGGACGCAAAGCAGAGTTGTGTTGTCAATCGCTACTTGTTGTAGGAGACGCCGGTCTGGTTCCCACACTGTTATGCGTATCTGGATAAGCCGGATGTGTTGTGAAGCCCGCTCCTCAAGGCTAAGCCTGGTCAATGAGCTGTCGATGCTGAAGTATCAAAGTGGCACGCTGTCAGCATTCTTGATGCTCAGCTCGCAGAGTCTCAGTGGTTTATAGGTGATGACGTGACCATCGTTGGCCTTGCTATTACTGCACCTGTGCATCTTCATGCAGCTCAAAGCTTTCTACTTGATGAACGTCCCAACCTTAAGTGTTGGATTACGGAACGAGTCGAAAAGTTACCTTGCTGGCAAGAGACGCAAGATACAACTGGCAAGGCGTTACCGGGCCGCCACGAATGACACGTTTCACCTTGGATTTTGCTCTCTCCCTCTCCATGCATTCAAACCGCGGGTACGTATCAACATGACTAGATGACCTTATTTTTGAAGTGCAGGACTTCTTATCCAACAGGGTCGGCCTTTTTGCCCTGGTGGCGAAGCTGACGTTAAGTCACTACAGGCAGAATGCTGTCTCAGTCAGGACCTTGTCAATCAGGCTCCCCAGTCTTCCCAAGTTTCAAGTCCAGATTTTATGTCTTTAAAAGCTACAAGTGTGCTTTTCAAGCCTTCGACCGCTATAGGTGGGTTTTCGAACCTTGCACGCTCCCATGTAAGATTATGACCTCTTCCCTGCCCTACGGACAAACTGATCTTCAAGTGCAAAGCTATCAGGGCCAAATTTTCCAGCCTTCTCAAGTGCCATCGCAAAATGCATTGGTCTGCGCCTCAATCAGCGTCGCGGCCCAGTAGGCAAGTATTCGATCAGCTTGCAGGATCCCAGATCCGGCAAGATGGTAAATCCTTTCTCTGAGGGTTCACCGGTCGAATGACTTCATCCAGCACGACGGTCTGTCTAATACCTCGAATCTGATGCGGATGACGGCTCTTTTGGTGGTATCCTCAGCAGCCCGAAGAGGCATTCCCCTGATTGCAGGTAAGACCCATGAATTTGCAGTGTTGCCGAACGCAGAGATCTCGAAAATGTTAGACTTGACCCTCATCACCGCTTCCGTACATAATAGCTTGTCGCAGGAGTACAATGTGGAGCATTGTTGCGGTTTGGGCTACATTCACGGTATGAGCCTGACGATTTAAACCAATAACATACCCGACCACCTTGGAGGCGAGATGCTGTCAGACGACGATCGTCACCAACCCTCAATCCGCCCCAAGACAAAGTCGCAGGCTAGTTCTCACATTATCGGTCGGGGGGGAGTACACCAAAATCGCTGCCGGTGAAAGCAAGGTCAAGACATACCTCAATTGAACCCATTCGTTCGTATATGATTTGACGCCTCAACTGTCCTCATTTACCAAAGGCTGTCTAAAAGAGGACGTAAATGCGGTGTACCTAGAGATGAAGACACTTCAAAAAGCTCGTCCGGAGATCTTGCTCCTAAACGGGGCGAAATCACATACACAGCACAAGTGGCTGCAGGTCATGATCTGACGGGGTTTGAGAAATTCGTCAATCAAATCGAGCAAGCATTCGCACAATTCCAAGGCCAAGTTTCTGAAAAGTTGAACACTCTTGTTGGCCTGAGGGCCAGCGACTTGGAGCTTCTAGAGCGCTAAATCGTATTTCTGGTTCGGCTCTTCCTTCTCAATGTCTGGTCCATGTCGACTGTCTCGCCTTGCGTGGCTCGCTAACTTTGAGGAAGCCAGCAAAGCTGCAGGCGATCATCAAGTACACCAAATTTGTCCAGAGCGAGAAGGCTTTCTTTAGAGAAAAGCCGATCTTGACGAATGGCATCTCCGCCATGTCCGTCAAAATGTTGAGAGTCCAATGGCTCGAATACTACAGTAAATTGACCGCCTTGAATTCGTACCTCAAGGCAGGGGGGGGGTAAGGGAAAGGACGAAGGGAAAAATAAAGCAAGACCAAAAAAGAAAGTCGCGGATGGACCTTGCTCGGGGCATGCGTTGAAATTATATATTTACGTGGTGCATGCGGTATCGGAACCGTTAAAGAATTGCATTTGCTAACAATTTCTGCTCCAGGGTTCGTGGTCCTCCAGGTGAACGATTATTCCAGTCACGGAAACGGGCTTCGCAAGCAAAAGGCGTGGCCGAAGGAAAGGCTATCATGAACAAAGACGCGGATCAGAGGGCGAGAAGGGTGATTGAGATGCCGACGCGGGAGGTATGTTTCTGGTCGGAGATCTGGATTGAAACTGTTGGGATCTCGAAGAACCATTGACGGGGTTTGAAGATGTTCCGCATTGCCTGGGTCTGAGCAGTAGTTTGGTGACGCCGTCGCAAAAAGGATCTCCCGGTTCACACAGGAAGCGTTGCATTTAACAGAAATAAGTCGTTTTCATACTCCATACTCATCTGCCAGATCCACCCAAGCATCGACGATCTTATCGACATCACTCTTCTTGATTGGTATTCGATGACCTCCGTCCCATTCGACCAAAGTGGTGGTACCAGGCGCACAATAATCTTCCACCAGCTTTCTATGCAGATGCAGACCCTCATCCTTTAATCCGTGTACGTGCAAGGTCGGGATCTTCAATTTCATATCTGGCCGTTCGAGGATGCTGTCCAGATCCGCAGCGTCAGATAGTCCTCCAGCCGATTGCATCCAGGGGAATTCTTCCGCTTCTTCGCTGAGGCTGACAATCGGCGCTCGTCCCGCAAGGATGACAGCGAATTTCCAGGGCCCATCTTTCTCCTTAATCTGCTGTTCGTAAAGCAGACTAGCTGCCAGTTTGGCGCCTTGACTGAAGCCCAGAACGCCCACCCATTCCCCCGTCCCCTCGTCGCTCTCCATGCACCGCTCAATAGTGTACTCAAGCTCGTATGCACAAGCAGCGGGATCAATTTCAGGATGAGAGTCCAGCCATCGAAACCATCTCCGGAAGGGGCCCCAATCTGAGTAGACCGGATAAACTCCAACTCCCTCATCGCAGAAAAATGGGGCATCAACGAAAACAAAGCGATATCGATTTTTGAGTTTATCGTGATTCAAGAACGCCCGAAGTTGTGCTTTGAATATAGCAGAATTGACGCCACCTCCGTGAAGACAAAGGATGCGAGGCAAGTTCAACGTGGGATCTGGGTTTGACATGATGTCCGTATTGTGAAGAAATAAAACTTTTGGTTGATTGGTCGAGTGAGAGGTCCCAGATGACTTCAGACTGCTCTGGCTAGGCTAGGATATCAATCCACAGAAAGAATCTTTCTGAAACAAGATCAGAAAGACGAATTCGCGAGCCGTCTTATATGCTGTAGAGCCGATATCTCGTAGAGGGTGCTCGGTACCCGTATATGTTGACCGCACTGCATTGAAGGCCGAAATTTGGGGGTTCGGGGGCTAAAAATAGAGCTGGAGCTGATACAGTTCTGTAACTTCATCTCTTCGACCTTTTCCATTCCTCAGCCTAGCCTCCCGGTGCGTTTGAATGAGGCTCAGGCAACCACCTCAACCCCCGTTATTGTGACACGCCCTTGGTGCCGACGAGTCCGATCCGCCACGAATCGGTTTTACTCTGCGACAACTGAGATGCGAGACAGCTCATGGCACACAGTCGAGATCAAGAGGACATTTTCGAGATAATACGTGCACGCTGAAGAGATAGCATCAAAAGCTGAACAATACACCGGATTATCCGTTTCTGATGGCATCATTGGTGGATATTCCGTGGCCATCCTTGTTACTGGTTTACCGAACACTGCAAGATTCCCCTTCGTGAGGAGGCTTTGGATCCGAGTGTTCTTTTAGAACGACTGGAGTAGCATTGACTGTTTTCCGTCGATGTGCCACCTTTCTTGCGTCAGCTCCTCATGGTTATGACTGACATCTGGTCAGAGGAGAGTCGTGAACCATACGTTCCGCCATATTGATGATCGGGGATGGACAAGGTAAGCTTCGTCTTGACCGGTTCTTGCTCTATTCTCGACTTCAAGGGCGCCATGCAAAGATCGAGCTAAACGGGAACGGTCGCAACCTGAGAATTGGCGTTGGATATATCCGACTTCTAATGCTCACGACAAATATTTGCCGAAGAGCAGTCCAGGATTCCTTGGAGCTGGGATGGCAGGTGCAACGCAAGGACTTGTTGGAATTCCTTGCATGGAAGAATATCTAAATCATTGATAGAGCTGCTGCTTCCAGTCGAGTGGTAATTCGCTTCAAACCAGTCGGTACATTCCTCTGGGTACGACGAATAAGCGAATTGTCTGCTAGCATATTCTCAACTTCCACACTCTCAACTTCAGGTATGCGAAGGGAGCCATTTCACAATGACCATCATCCCATTTTGTCCTTCACTGATCCTGTGGTTATTGAAGTTGATGATTACGTCGAGAGATATGGGAGATCCATGACTACGTTTGGTGCTTGCTGCAATTCGAAATCGGCTACGAAAGGATTGCATGTGAAAACAATCTAGAGTAGAAGTACATACAATGGGGGATTTCCAAACGCCAACATTGGATTCTGGACCTGAAGGCAGGGCTGTCACATTTATGGGGTAGTCATCCATCTGTTTACACGCTTCTCATTGTCCCTCAATTTGAGAAGGGAACGGGGGGTTGAAAAGCTGAGCAACTTCCTTTTTAAGAGGCAACCAGACGACTTTGTCTAGAGCCGGGTGATCTGGTGGGAGCGCTTGGGCTCCGAAATGCTGGATCTACACGGACTGGCCTGACAACCATAACGGCTCGCTGCTCAGCAGTGCTGCGCAGGAGGACCGTATCGGTCCTCGAGTTCTTTTCAGAACCAAATGTCTGCGCCTGGAGTCGTCCAGACGAGGGCTGCGAAGAAGTAGTGTCTTGCTCAGGAGTTTCTAGACTCCGAGCTTCACTACAATGGCCAAATAATGGACCTGCGCGATCTGGAAGCAGATCGTTTGCAATCGGCTTGAACTTTCTCTTCTGTTCAAGGCATGATTGACTCTGGGGTCCTGCCGCTGCCATTTGATGACGAAGGCCCGGCAAGTTCGGCTGCATCTAGTCCGTTTTCAGCTGAGTCGTGGGTGTGAAAAGTTCAGTTTCAGAAGTTTCGGACCTCCCAGTCTGAATGGTTTCAGGTTCCTCAAGGTGTTAGCTGGATGCAAGGGCCAGCAAATCGAGGCCTCTTTCATCTAATCGAGCTTTGAAAGGCGATTCTTTGTCATACAAGGCAAACAGCAGGCAGGAATTGAATAAGATTTGATACGGCCGGTTTGGCCTTGGGCCTGAAAGAAACGTCATAAACCATTTCGACGGATGTGGCATCTCATCGGGTCCGTTCATGGTCGGTTCGAGCTCACTCATCGTTCGAAATGCTCATGTTTATCCAGGAGGCAGCTGGACCACGTACTCCCTGGAGGAATGGCCGAACTTGATCACATCCTTGTCTCTCAATTCCATATATCTTCTTTCCGGCACATCCTCATCATTAATCTTTGTTCCATTCGCGCTCTCGAGATCGATCACATATGGCTTGATTTTCCCAATCTTGTCGCCGAACTCATTCCTCCTCTCGATGTACCGAAATTGAATGACGGCATGCTGTTTGGAGCAGCTTGGATGTTCAAGGACATAGTCGCAGACGGACGCTTCTCTGCCGAAGAGCCAGCATGATTGGGAGTACAAGTCGAGAGTATCGAGTATGGCTTCTCCTTTGAAAATGTACAATCTCCACGGCTGGGAGGAGGGTGGTTTACGTGCTTCTGGTGGCTCATGATATTTCAAAACGATAGAGCCAGTCGAAGTTGAGACTGCATTGGAGGCTGCTGCGAGAAGACCAGAGGGCCGGAAATTTGGCTTCTGTTTTTCAGGCCCTGGTGACGGACTGTCTTTGTCGGTAGATTTGAATGCGTCGGCCTGGGATGGAAGGGGACCTTTGGACCGCTGGTATGGCTCTTGCGAGAGTTTGCGACGAGGAGAGCGAGACCTGGACCGATCAGGTCTGTATTCATCATGATATCGCCGGCGAGCATCTCGATCCCTTCTGCGCTCGTCTCTGTCTACACTTCTGGATCTCTTTCGTGGCCGATCTCGGCTTCGCGACCCCCGTCGCTTCCTGCGGTAGTCGTCTCTGCTTCTTCGATCCTCACCTCGAGAATCGCGATCATAACGCTTCGGAGGCGACGCTGAATCGGAGTCAGGCATTTGTTACAAATTGGGTCATTGTCAAAATCTTCTTCCAAATTTCCTTTGAAATGTGGTCGGCAAAGTTGCCTTTTCGGCGATCTAGACCCCGACAATGAAGACGCCCCCTCCTCCCCTTCCTCCGGCCTGCTCGTCTGACCTCTTCAAGCTCTTCTCTACATCTTTCAGGATGCTATCTGATTGCTCGAGATGCCTTCTTCCCTCTTAAAAAATGTCAAGCTACCGGCAGTCTATAGTACATGGCAATGCTGTGCCTGCAATTCCTCCCCTTCGCATTCCCACAAGAAGTTAAAGCCCGATCCACGGTTCACGCGACAGTCCAGGAGCTATACGGATGCCAAATCCGACAGAAGTTTTGAATTTCGAGATCATATGAATTGGCCATGTCGAAAAAACACCGCTTGGACTCCTTCACCCTACGACATCTTTGAATTGGAAAGGACCGCAGTCTATTCAAAGCATAAATTTTATGAATTGGTCAAGATGTACCATCCTGACAGGAATGGGTCTGGTGGGTCGGAGAGTCTCACCCATCCAGAAAGACTGGAAAGATATAGGTTGGTGGTGCAGGCACATGAGATTTTATCGGACCCGGTCAAGAGACGGGCGTATGATATATCCGGTGCAGGCTGGGGGACGAGAACTGCCACCCGACACTCGTCGGGGTTTACCAATCCGGAAGGGAAGAGGTATGGATTCGGCCCTGATGATGACCAGTCCATCTTCCGAAATGCAACATGGGAAGATTGGGAAAAATGGTATCGACGATATGACGATCCGCCGAAACAAGAGTATTCGGGCTTGTATGTCCATCACAATGCCTTTGCATCCTTTGTCATCCTCCTTGCAGTCCTGACCGGAGTCCTTCAAGCAACAAGGGCCGGACAATTCTCTGGATCCATTGAAGAACGGGCCCGTGCCTTTACAGAAGAGACGCATCGATTCCTGGCCGCACGGGCGAGCCATTTAAATGATAATCAAATTGGCTCGGACGGTCGAGTGAAACATTTTCTGGAAAAAAGAGATCCGTCCAAGTATGGATTAAAAGATGGGGAAGAGGATCTGTACCGGAAACATTTTGCGGATCAAAACAACCTGCCGCCCCCGCCACAACTAAGAAATGTCGATGCTGATTAGACGATTTTATGGATAGACGGCAGTCAAAGGCTTTGGCTCTAGCATTGGGAACCCATTTCTTGTGAACACTGTACATATTGGGACCCAATGAGGGACAAATTCTCATCGATGGATATTGCACAGAACGCCAGCTATTATCCCTGGTAACTTGAATTGCTCGGATGCAATGCGTCTAAACTCCCCTCCGCGATCAATGTGTAAGTTCATGACATCTTGCCCTGGACTTCCTCAGCCTTTCCTTTGGCCTTGCTTTTGAAGTCGGTAGCTTTGCCTTGGGCTTCACCCGCAGCTTGTTGAGCTTTGCCTTGAGCTTTGCCCGTCTCGATGCCTGCAACTTTGGTGGCTTTGTTTTTCAATTCCACTTGCAATCATGTCAGCATTGTCCCAAAAAATGTGGACATTTCATACTTCCTTTGTCGATACCAACGACAGCGGCATCAGAAACCGTTCGGTCAACCCTTTTGAGGCCATCTTTCACAGTTTCGGCAGCAGATTTCTGATGAACGATCGCGGTGGAGAAGAGGCGAGGTGATGAACGGATTGTAGAGGATCTCACTGCCGGGTGAAGGACAGATGTTGTTTTATAGAGGAACGACATTTTGACAGAGTGGAGGGCAGGTGTGGTCTTTCGAAGGATAGGTAGTGGGAGAGAGGTCAGGTCGAATTATGAAGGAAGACCTGCTTGATTCTTTCCTGCTCACCGACGTCACAATGTCAGGGTGTGCCATAACCATTTCAAGTTTGCGAACCATCCATCATTGAACTTTGACCCCACATCGATTGCCCACAGGCGAAACGCCACTGACTTGCCGGGATCAGCAACGCCCTACCAACTGATGTCACAGTGCAGACATTGGCGCTTCACACGGCATCGCTATGCAACTCGGGGGCGAGGAAGATGGGATCCGACAATTGCAATCAAGAATATCGTCACTTCTGGATGAAGATACCGAAATAATCCAAAAAAAAGGCCAGCTTCAAATATCCCAAATTCTCCGAGCGTCCCTTTACCGCTGCATTAACATCTTTCAAAGGTCCAAATCCTCCTCATAAGGTGTCTGCTGTTGAAAACACATCAACCATTTACCCGTGTCAAGATCTTTCTTCCAAGTGCTCGAGATTAATGCGCGAAACTCGTCCTGTCGTTCATCGTCATCATCGGTGATATGCTGCCTCGTCGCCTTGACACGATAACTGATAAGCGCTGCTTCTGGTCCCAGTGGAATGACTTCGCACTCGCTCATCTTGTAGCGTTTCCAAGGAACAAATGCTTCGCTCCGCATTACATCTTCCAGGTTAGGAGACGTCTTCGCTGAGACCTTCATGCCCAAGGGGAAGAACATTGTACAATCTCGACTGAGGAAGGGAAGAAGAGCGGCGCCTGAGTCCATCAAGGCTCGCCAGGTTTGGTCTTCCAGTGAGCGGATCGTGTCGTGCAACATTGGATCCATGTTACCATTTGAATGACAATGAGAGGAGCGGAATGACCGGTTTGGGGCAGATTGGTGTGGAGATGACAGATGGGGATCAATCCTTTCGATTGTCTTCGCGACTTGAAGATATACCAAGTTGACAAACTTGAAATTCCTGGTGATACCTACTAAGATAAGTGGCGCCTAGGCAGTGGACTGATCTTCGTCCAAGAACCACCATCAGCCCTTCGGCCTGCGGGCCCAGTAGCCGACATCGGGTCGTTTTCTAATGCTGTCTTTAAATCAATCATCATGGAACACAATATCCAGAGACTTTATGTGCACGCTCACCATGCGAGGTGCTCTAGGATGGAAGGCTCGCGCGATCCTACGCGTCTCTCGTTTACAGCACCGCACCTTTGCTTCCGCGGCGGAACCTTCACCGATCAAAGTCCAACATCAGCCAGCACCTCACTCGGGGAATATTCGCATCCTCTTACTCGACAGACCCGAAGCTCGAAATGCTCTCTCCCGCCGACTGGTCGCCGACTTGAGACATCATGTGGATGAAATCCAGGCCGAAGGTGGGAAAGGTCCTACAAGAGCATTGATTCTGGCCTCAAATACAGACAAGGCATTTTGCGCTGGGGCAGATTTGAGGGAGAGAAAGGGAATGACCCCAGAAGAGTTCGTGATGCGGCATCTATTCTATTTGATCGTCGCTTATGAGTCGCACAGGACCCGAGACTTCCTGACTGGCATGAGAAATACCTTTAGTGATTTATCAAACCTACCGATCCCGACCATCTCAGCCATTTCGTCAGTTGCGCTGGGAGGAGGGTTGGAAATAGCTCTTTGCACGACGTTACGGGTATTCGGATCGTCGGCGATCGTCGGCCAGCCGGAGACAAAATTGGCCATTATTCCTGGGGCCGGAGGCACATATAGATTGCCTGCCCTGATCGGTGTCAATAGAGCACGAGATCTCATCCTCACAGGACGACGAGTTGGTGGAGCTGAAGCATACTTCCTGGGTTTGTGCAACAGATTGGTGGAGATCACACCAGAGGAGTCAAAAGAGGAAGGAAAAGCCCGGCTAAAGGTTCTTGATGCCAGTATCCAGCTTGCGCATGATATTGGTGAAGGTGGTCCCATTGCGCTGACCCAGGCGATGCGAGCAATTAATGGATGGCAACGAGGTGAGGTTGCAGAAAATGAGGCTTACGAAGTCATCTTGAACACCGAAGACCGAGAGGAAGCTTTGAAGGCATTTGCAGATAAAAGGAAGCCATCCTTCAAAGGCAGATAGATGAGCCTACCATCTCCATGTCGCCCGCATGCGTTGCATTTAGGTAGCCAGGACAAGATTCAGCTCCTGAACCCTCCCGACGAAATGGTCTCAGATTCACCATGGTCCTTCCGGTTGGTTTGCAGCGTTTTCTTCCATTGGGCAACCCTCCTAATGCTTCGCTTGCAACAGCGCCTTCAGCTATTCTAGAATTAGCCTCCCGAGGCACGTCTCCGCAAACACGAGAGTCACGGCAAATTTGACTTGGATGGTGATCGAATCAAGCTCAGGGAAGTGTGATAAGGGATAAATCAGCAGCGTTTACAGGGTCACTTCAGCCTTCCAGGCAACATTCATCAAACCGGTAAGGGAAAAAGCAACATCAGGACCACGACTAAGGCCAGGTACAAGGTCTAGGGGTAAGTTTGCATAGCGGAAAAACTCACAAAATATCACGAATGGCATTCCAATATCAACTGCCCAGAGAATCCCACTCGCTTACCTTTTCTATTTGTGTGCTATGATATGCAGAGTACAATATTCACACTGTGGGGTTGATTCGCCTTTGATTCGGCCTGCGCCCATTCCAATCCCACAGCCTCGCTGCAACCAGGACGAATCATTTGCTCCTCCACGATCAGGCCGTCAGGTCTTGAATTGCGCCTTGCCAAGCTCCGAGAACCAGGCAATGAAATCCCCCAACATATCACACATCTCGGAAACCGACAGAGACATCGTCGTTCGGCCACATCATCAACGATGTCTTCGCGAAATCATAATAGTGCCATCCCTATGCCGCATCCAGGGTCCGGTACCTTCGGCCTCCATCTCGCGGGTCCGCCATATCACGATGACATCCGAGAATTGCTGAGCAAGTACCCGACTCTACGTTATGCTGATGACAAACGGTATGAAGTATACCCGTTCCAACAACCTTTGGCAGGCCAGTCGCGCGTGGCATGCGTCGAATTTCGCTCAGCCTCAACCATTGCGCACCGCATATTCCCCAGCGAACAAGCACTCGATGCATTCCTCGCTCAACCTCCCCCAGCCGGCACACGCAGATTCTTCCTGCTCGAAGAGCTCCAACCCAGCTACGTGACCGTGTTAGGTCACCGACTACGCATACCACCAACCGTCATTTCGCAGCACCGACGCAAGGCATTATGGGAGTACGACCACGATGCGGGCAACACACCCGCGCTACCGAGTCTCCGTGACCCGTCCACCCAGTTCTGCTTCCAGTACTGGGAACTTCTCTGGTTTCTGCGCGATCAGATCCGCGATTTTTACCTCCGGTGTGCGCCCAATGAGCGGCACATCGCGGTATCAAGAATCGACAGCAGGTTTGACAATGTGGGCATTGTGCAGAGAAAGGTATCGTTTTGGGCCAAAGTCACGAAAGGCGATGGGTGGGATGGTACGTTGTGTGGAGATATATATCCATGATGCATAATGCGATCTAACAATTGCTATAGCGATCCTCATCGTCGACGGACCCGTGAAAGAAGCCCTCGTCGGTTCAGGTCAAACGTTCCGCCGTGCCGAAATGCCCAACGAGGCTTTCCAAGGCGGCTACGCCGACTTTATCAACTACACATCATTAGAAGAGGCGAAATCCACGCCGGGACCCCCGCGAACATCCCTCTTCGACGACCTACTGTACTACTATTCCCATCACTCCGATTGTCTGACCATCACCGCTTCCCCAGCAAGCAGTACGCTGTTCGTGCGGAAGATCGTAGCCTCGCACTTCATGATGCTAGGCGAGTACTACCGGGGCGTCTTGAGTCATTTGGAGTGGCTGTTGTCGCGGCGCGAGACGTTTGCAAATCTAACGCTCGACTGGGTAGAGGAGAGATGCAGTGATCTGCATTCGTTCAATCGGCGGTGCGACGAGTATGAGAGCGACATTGCCGCGGTGCTTGAGCAAATGGGCATCGAGCAGCCCGAGTCTGAACAGACAGCAGAGCGCCACCGACAAGGTCAATGCTACTGTGGCGGTGTCTGTTCGAGCTCATGCGACGGACCTGTCAATACGGCGAGAGACTGGACGTCCTCGCGCCCTGATTTCGTCCATCTCAGCACACGCTTCGCGAAGCTCAAGCGCAGATCTGCCTCGCTTCTAACCTCGTTCACGAACCTCGCGAGCATCGTCGGCAACAGGCAATCCCTGTCCGAAGCCCGCAGCGTCCGCGCCCTAACTTACCTCGGACTAACATTCGTGCCCCTCAGCTTCGTCACCAGCCTCTTCAGCATGAACGACGCGTATTTACCTGGCTCTTCCTCGTCAGGGGGGGCACAGGGTACGGGTGGTGGGGGCAAGAGATTCTGGATCGCTGCCGTCGTCGCGGCGGGGTTAGTCTTATGTGTATTCTGGCTGAGCTTCATAACGACGAAGCCCAAGCAACATGCCAAAGTGCCTGGCCATCACCGAAGATGGTGGAGAAGGCGGGCATGGTCCATTGCATCCAGTTCGCAAGGCTCGATTGGAGGAAGGAAAGCGAGCAAGGCCGGACAGCGAAGATCAGCGACGCGTGCTGGCACTGGCAGAAGAGGACGACGGACTCTTTTATTCCAGCGTGGAAAGGAAAGACATCCGCAATCTAATAGGATCGTGGATGAAGAGAAAGCTGAGCCGATCCACGATGACGGAGCTTGAAGGATATACCTACCAATCCGAATAGATAACGGGACCGGACTAGGCTGGACTGGAAACGGCTTCAACGGTATAGGGTACTGGAAAGGGGGTTGAGCAATGGGAATACGGAGCCCTCAACGGCTCTCAGGGATTCAGCACAGAAGAGATCTCTTTCACCCAAAGTCAGCTGACTCTGATCATGAAGCTGTCTCTGCCTATTTACATCCATCCCATCCCATTGCGTGCCATCCATCTGTAGCTTGGCCCCTTTTCTTTTCCAGTTCTGGCGGTATATCTGGACACTTAGACATAAACCCCTGCGTTCACACGACAACGAAAGCGACAGTGGTGATTGGTATCATAAAACATCAACAACAAAAAAGGCTCCACTGCATGCAAAGGCAAATGCAACTGCAACCTTAAGTGGATTAAACGAAAAGTAAAAACGGCCGTAAATGACTGAGGCCGCCGCCAATACCGATGCCGCTGAAAGTAATCCGCAATGCGCAATTCTGTAGGTATCACTCAAGTATCATGGCACGACAATGCTCATGCTCATTTCACGACGTTCGACATTCGTTGATCGATCATCATTCCCCCCCCCCCCAAAAGAACGATGCAACATTCAATACTTCCAATCCAGACTTTGTAAATTTGCGACGTTGTGACATCAAGTCAGAACCCATTCCGTTCCTCTTTTTAGGAACTTATCCACCAACAACATCAAATCTGCCATGACAAACCGAATGATGAAAAAGGCAAAGAATTCTGCTGCATTCTTGACCCCCAATTCCAACCCAACTTGTGTTTTATTGCTACATTTTAACCCCGGATCTTCCACTTGTCTAGCGATCCCATCCAAGACTTGAACGGCGTCAAATAGACGAGCTAAGCTTGACATATAAGCAGCATGGATCGGTTGAACGTTGGTCAATTGTGACGGGGTTGGGGGAGGCGCGATTTTTCGATTCTGATGCGATCGAGATGAATGAATAGAATTCGACGAAGTCATTGGTAATGAAGACATGGTCACACCAGCGGTAGAACCGTCCTTTTGTCCACTTTGATTACCGATTGCAGGAGCGCTTGACTTCGACCGTAATTTTCTCCAACTTGAAGCCAAAGATTTGGCGGTGGTATTGCTCGTCCTGTTGGAACTGGGGTCTTCTTCTCCCGCAGCTTTAAATATGCTGGAGGAACCCGAGAATCCCACATCGCTGCCAATTTTCTTTTGCAGTGTGGTTCGAACCTGATCCAGGACAGCCTCGAAAGATTGTAACTCTTCAAGAACTGCATCTGCATCGAGAGTGTCAACTTTGGCCAGTTTCAAAAGGGCAGCAGTCAAAAGATCACATTGTGAGACCTTGTCATCCAGAGCCCTGAGTTTGACATTTCTGACCCGCCAGATATCCCGAGGTATAAAGAGTCGTGTCGTAATATACCCTCCTCTAGGGTGAGCAAGCGTCTGATATAGACATCTCATCAACCAGAAAGGACGAAGTAAGAAAGATTCTGGACAAGGCTCGAGAGGTTGTGGGGGAGCCATGGTGGGGGCGTTTGGTGTACGTGGTGTTTCTGGCGAACTCGTGGCTCCAGTATGATCCTCAAACAAGTACATTCCTCCCGCTTGAAGAAGTTGGGGTCCGAATGCAGTTGTCGACGGAGTGGGCAACGCAGCCGAAGGTAAAGGAGGTACAACCTTTTTGGCGTCGGCACTGAAACTAGTGTTGATTGGTGTGACTGGAGATTCGTTATTGGTCTCGGTCGTTGTGACAGAAAGATTCCTCATTCTTAAGCTCGAAGAAGATAAATTCTTCCTGACCGCTGCTTGAGGTGGCATCATCTTTGCGACTTTGGCTGGTGATGGTGGCATGGCCATTGAATCATCAACACTACCTTGCGATCCAGCCTGGGTCAAAGCAGGAGTTGCCGGAGATTCACTTTTCATCGACTCTGTGGATGGCATCGAAGTCATGGGTGTAATCGGTTGGGTTCCGGATGTCAACGAAGACGTAGCCTCAAGCGGTGCCGTCTGAGGTGCTCCCGAACGATCGGTAGATGATATCTCCAGCTCTGGAACAGAGGGTGCCAGAACGGTTGGCTTAGACGAACTTCGTTTGGCAAAGGTTTCAATCTTGAGCTGTTTGCCGACTTGACCCGAGATCCTTCTTTCCCGGATACCGAGTCCGGCATATTTGTCGGTCCTGGTCGGGCTGCTTGTCGGTTGATTTGGTAAAGGCAATGTAGGAGCAGGAGGAAGAGGTGCTGCTTTAAGGGGTGATGCCATAAACGGGTCTTTGGCCGGAGGTATCGGTGGTGGAGAGGATTCACTTGATGGTTCATGAGATTCCGCCAGTGTACTCAACGCCGTGGCATTTGTTGCCGTTGTCGATGGAATTGAACTCGCCCAGGTTCGACCTGAAACTGTACTTGAATCTGATTGTCGAGGAAGGGCAGACTTGGACTTGTTATCGAAGGAGAAATCATCAAAGACATAGCCTTTGGTCATTTCCTCCAGTAACCGCTCTTCTTCCTCTGACGAATCGCCTTCATCATACTCTCGAGTAAGATCGAGATCTGACAATTCAGGCCGTCCCTGAGAGGTGGACTGAAGTTCTGGGAGAGGGAGACCAAAATTTCCATTGAAGTCTTGTCCGTGTTTATCAGGTCTGGGCGTGGGTTCTTCCGTTAGGCTATCGTCATAAGCAGCGTCGACAGCGGCATTCAAAGCCGCGTCAAACTCTGCTTCAATATCATCAGCAAGATGTTGGTTGGTACGAATACCAAGGTCGATGGATGACAGTCGAGATGATCTGGATGAAGAATCACCGTCCTCAAGAGTATCCAGCCATGAGGTGGACTCGGTACTATCTTCTCGTGCATGAAGAACACCATCTGCGGACTCACCAGGTGTAGTCGCCAGCGGGGTATTGGTATCCCTCTCGGAAGAGGGGGATGCCGGCCTCCTTGGTGAAAGTGGTGGAGGCATATATTGCGTATCCATCGGCACCGCCAGACTATGTATATGCAACCTTTTGCGGGATGACTCGTTCATATACGTCTCGCCGCCAAAAATCTCGGGTAGTAAGGATTCCTGCCGAGGAGGGATTTGAACCGATTCCAGCAGACCAGTGGTATCGGGTTCAACACTTTCACCGGTGAAGAATGTGTTGTTGGTTTCATCAAGAGGAGGATCTTCCGGAAGAGCCTTTTCCATCAGACCAGAAAAGGAGTCATTAAGATCATGAAGCTCGGCTATTCTGTTCGAATAGGTACTTCTGATAGCGGACAACTTTTTTCTATCATCCATGTCGGAACTCCGTACCAAGACTTGTTGTAAAATATCACAAGCCTCAGCGTAAGCCTCAATCGCGCCTTCAGTATTTTGAGCATTGTCCAGGAGAACAGCAGTATTTGCTTTGGCGAGTGCTTTCGATAACATCGCCTTTTGAGAAGGGCTTCGATGACTTCTTCCTCGAATGGAAACAGTGTTTCCTTCAGCGGAACCATCTTGACCGGCTGTGGCGGGTCTCCTTTCCCGGGTACCGGGACGAGGAGTCTGAGTCGTATATTGTGATGCGATATTTTCGGCAGGTTTAAGACTAGGTTGTGAACCCGTCCTCATATAATGCACCGACATAGCAACGGATTCCCCATTTTTCCCAGTCCTCCGACCTTGCCAGGTTTCACCTACGTATTCACCCGCGCCAGGGTTGAACATCGAAGTCGGAGTTAGAGGAGAGATGGCCACAGGACTGATATCGCGCGAACTGGAATGGTGGTCCACCTGGAGAAATCCTGACCCCGAATTTTGTTTCCTAGGAGGACTTTGACTGGAAGATCTGGAAGTCATGGAGAAACGGGATGAGATTGGTCCTCGTTCTGACGTTATCAAAGGAGGACCTATACTCATTCGTCGAGATGATGTGTTGGCCCGAGCACGAAGGGCTTCGGTATCAATGGCTGATACACTGGAAGAGGTTGAATGCGACCACCGATTGATGTTCAAATTCGGGCTAAGTGTCTGGGATTCGAAATGATTCTCAGGTCGACTTCTCGAACGACTTCGATCGTAATGACGATTTCCGGACAGAGGTAGCAATGCACGATCTGGACTGACGGATCTTCCTTTCAAGTGGGCATTCCGAGAAGATTGGGCGGAAACAGAAGCGACCTTTTTGACCGTCTGAACAGAAGTCGACGCCGAATTAGACCCTGAGGTTCTCCCGTTATAGGTGGTAGGAGTCACAGTCGGGTTCATTCTTTTGACAGAAAAGATCAGAGATCCGGACTTTGCTTGTTGAGCTGGGGTAACATCGATGTCACAAGTGGGTGATGAGGAAATGACCAATGTCGAGAATCGGACTCGGTGGCTACGCTGCCGATGCAGAGCCGACGCACTGGTGTACCTTTTCAAACGAACGCTTTGCCGCGGCTCGCTCCCGCAGGTGAAAGGCCGCCTAATGAATCAGGAGAATTCGGACTCAGTCGGGATGGGAATCACGACGACCAGCGTAAATCAATCGGGTCCCCCTTGCTCGAATGTCTGCGTATTCCCACTCTTGAAGAAAATTGGCACCCTCTTTCAAGTCCGACGGAGAATGATATCGGAGGCAATCGCGGAGTCGAAGACAATACCGTTCGAGAAAAGACCGTGATCCTGTTTCGAATAACCTGTGCTCCTGAGTTTCGCTTTGGACCAGAACATGGCGTCAAATTAACCAGACATCGTATAGGCCGTCGTCTATCCGTTTCCCTATTCAATCCCACACATTTGAAAATGTTCTCTTGCCGCGTATCCACCGCCGCTGATGGTCGAGGGTGGGTATGGGTTCGCCACTGAATTCAAGAGGTCCGTGACTGCCGGGGTCTCAAGAGCAGGGCGGTGTGATGAGAATCCTCGGAGGATGTAGGGTCTCGAGGATCTAGAAATGGGGGGGGAGGGATGACGCTGACAATAGTCAAGGAGGAAAGAAGGAGAGTCCGCGATGAAGTTGGAGTTGAGTTCAGATGCGCGCGGTCACTTGTTCGAGGGGCAAGGTCAAGCTTGAGCGGTTCGCCAATGGAAGCAGAAGGGATCGAAAGTCGGTTAGAGAAACAGCGGAGAGGATGAAACGGGGGGCCCTTCAGTGAGGATGAGAAACTCGGAGAGAGCTTTGAGCCTGTGATGGGAACTTTGGTTTTTGGACAGCTCGTGCAGTTCCCATTTAGTATCTTGCTATCTCCTTGAATGCGGCATCCCTGAACCAGACCCAAGATGCTGAACTAGCAGGACTTGCATTGCTGCAGGCACATTTTCGTGACACGCACCATCCCTCATTTGTGTGTCAACAAGCCACTCGCAGTCGCTGTGGGCTCACCAAAAACTCAAAAGCCAACCCCTGATTTCCACCACACCACCTTTTGCTACCTCTCCACTATCCAACCGAGTCCGACGCCAGTCTTGTCCGCTACGCAGCCGTCTCTTTCTCCTGGCTTTCGTCAACGTCTAGCGTGTATTCAGAAAGTCTCACAATTCATCCAACTTCGCAATTTGTCCTGCCTTCCTGTCACCCCCTAGTCGCCGAGCTTCGACTTCCCAGAAAATGGCTAACCTGCTGAATGAGCCGATTCGTATTTCACTAAGATGCTCCACCAGCCTATCGTTCTTTGCGGGGAGAGAGATGGCCCCCATGTTATCCATAAAAAATGATTCAACGGGAATCAATATTTCTCCCGACCACTGAAGCATAACAACCCAATCCTTCGGAGGACAATATACCTTGGGAAACGAGGCTTCCTCGTGGCCAAAACTAGTACGAACATGAATATTGACTAATGCCGCAGCTTGATGTCAACGGCGCCTTTTCATGCATGATCTAAAGACTTTTGACAGCCAGCAGCGCGGCATATTATCCGACCTTGCAGGCCAGATCAAAAGACGCCCTCAGATTTTCGCCCAAGTCGGTTAGCCCCGTTCATGCATTTTCTATGAAAACAACAAAAGCAACACAATTGAGAACTCGGCCCTGCGCAAATTTACGCGAGCCAACCTCGCCTTCATATGGTGACCGGTCCGCTTGCGTGCTTGATTCAAATATCCAGCTGCATTACAATTATCCTATACACAGACCAGGATGGTTGCTCTGGAAGATATTTACCCGGTAGTGCAAAGATCTATTGGTGCAACAATTACCCAATTTGTTCATGAACGGAGTTCCGGACGCTTACCAGATCATGGGCATTCAACCGGTGTGGCGAATGGTTGTATAAAGCTGTGAGCACATTGGCACAGGGGACAATCGATTAGATATTCAATGTCCCTACCATCTATTCACTTGAGGCCAACTGACAGCTTCGCCGACTTAATTCTTCAGCCTGTACGAACGAACAGGTCAAATTGCTACACAGGAAGATCAAGTCTCTCGACACTTTGGTTGATGTACAGCTTCAAGCCACTTCGCTCTCTGCCATGTCAATCACATGGCGGATACATGGGAAAAGGTTTGTGACAAGAAAATCATCCAATGTCTCTGGAAAATTTCCTTCCTACTTATTTATGAAGTAATGATGATCTACAGAAGCTAATGTTTAGGGATGATACTTTTTCTTCTTTCATCCACGAAATGTTGAATACTTCCCTCGGGTTACTTCAATGCCTTTCACCACGACGGAGTTAGATGAGAACCTCCTGATTCCTTGGAAATCGATCTCATGCTCAAGTCGTCAAAGGCCGCTACCCGAAGGTCTCGCTTGGTTGATGTACAATCTCACTCACCTGAGATTGTTCTTTCTGTACGATTTTCAAGATTGGTCTTATGAACCAGGCAACACGAGCAACACAAGCACGTTCTCATTCATCCTCAACAAGAGGAACGATTTTGGGTGACACATGACCATGATGAGAACACGTTCCGTTGGGATGTTTCGCGAGAGTTACCGAAAACTCGTCTTGGTATCGAATCAAATTTCTCGATCATTAGGGACGAAGAACCAACGACGACCAGTAATCCCTTGTGGTCCTTCATCATCTTCCCAGAAACAGATCGAGAATGCCACTTTTTCTGTTCAAACTGACCGTCAGCTCCTCACAAAATCCGCAGGCCACGAGAACCTGGACTCATCAAGGCAGGAAGTGGTTGGTGGGAACGCACATAAATCGAAACGACCCATGTCTGTGTCATCTCCCGACCCGATTTCCGGGGTTTGCGCAACCATCCGAGATTACTGCAACCGGGGCAAAATTAGTTTTCGAGACTTTGGAGACTATACCGCCCTCAGGTGTACCCCTCGCAGTATTCTTCACATTGGTCACGACTTTCAGACTTAGCTACCTCTTTTTCCGACGGAGAAACTTCCATCGTGCTCCTCTCTGCCAACCCAAAGCGCTCTTGGAAACCAGGAAGTGTTTGCAATGTAAATGCTGCCACATGGCCGATGCTCTCGATACTCGATGTGACAGCGGCCCAACTCGACCTCGGGGTCTTGTTGGCTCTGCTCGTGGTTGCAATCTCTGGATCGATTCACACGTCCATGGCCCAAGAGAACGGAGTGCGTCTCGTCGAACAGATACTGACCCCGGGAATGATAATAATCTTTCCGCCTGTTAGTATTCACTCAATGCACCGTATTGGGGGGGTGGTCCGAGCCCGAGTCAAGGCGGCGAGAACAATCAACCATATTCTTTTTCAACGACGCAAATCCAGGACCTTTGAATGTGGTACAAACGTTCTTCACGGTACCCAAAGAAATCGGCATGCAACCCATACACTTCATCGATCCCAGTGGCTGCGATTGGTCCACCATTGCACAACACATCCCACCCATCAGGACTAGGAGCCAGGATGGGTTTGAAGCTTGCAGGAGCACCCTAAAGGTGGTCAAATCAGGATCAAAGGATGATACGAGGGAGGATGAAAGCACATTGACTTCAGTCGTTTTGCCCAACTTTGATATCTGCTTGATCTGGCCTTTGGCTCCTTGCTCCTTCAGGTCTCTCATATGTCTCTCATTTTGCTGCGGTTGGTTAGCTTTCAAGCACATCTTGGGGTATCCTATGGCCTCATCACGGCCACGACCCCCTCTACCAGCCCGTAGACTATGTTCTCAGAGCACGTGCGAGGCAGAAATAGGATTCCACTGCCATTTTGGTGCATATGTATTCCGCTCGCCATCATATTTACATATCCTAAAACGATTCTCCCATCCAATGTGCATTTCTTTCTGCGTCCTTGTTGCTCTGACTGCGGAAATCCATGTTCTTTTTGGAGGCATTTTCTGCCTAGATGTCTTCCTTCTTTCCTTGAAGTATGATCACGAAAATTCGTCCTGACAATCCTTTCCTTTACTGTCCAGCCCTTAAATCCACAATACTGTGCTCGGGGGTCGCATTCGTCGTCGGAGTACGGAACCCGCTCGGCGTCTCTGGCCGACTCCTTTCCGTCGTATGCAAGGAGACATTCTCCCTGAACGCAACGTACTCGGAGTCTGCGTAACCCAGGATGCCCATGATCTCGGCGCTGCGCAGGCCCTTAATACGCGCAACCTCGGCCGACGAGTAATTGACGACGGCTCTTCCAATCTCCTCGCCGCGTAGGACCAGTTGCATGGCCACGAAGCCTGAGTCTCCTGTCGGTGAAAGGCTGCCGAGCGGTTGTTTGTCGACGACCACGAGACGCACGGCTTCTTGCTGTGCGAATGTCCCCTCGACGCCGACGACGCCGACGGGGAGAAGTCCGGCTTTATTCGCCAGTGCGTTGCTGGCGCCTCGGTCAATGTAGATGGTCCCGTGCGGCGCGAGGCCGTGCAGGATCCAAAATGCGCGGTTGCGTATGGGTGTGCTGGAGGGAATGAAGCGGGTGTGCAGAGGTGGAACGGGATCGGTGATGACGGCGCCTGTTTCAGCGTCGATGGGCGGATGAAGATGACGAATGATGGAGGCAACGTTGCCGGGTTTGGACGATTTGGTGATGATGGTTGATGTACCTGCTGCGGTTGCGAGGCGGGCGGCGACGATCTTCGTGGCCATGCCTCCCGTCCCGAGTGTTGAGCCGGCGGAAGAGACGTCGACTTGGAGAGCGTCGATGTCATCGACAACGAGGATCGGCGAGGCGTCGGAAAACTGGCGTGGGTTCTTGTCGTACAGGCAGTCGACGTCGGTCATGAGGAAGAGGTAGTCTGCGTGAACCATTGCTGATGCGATTGCTGAGAGGGTGTCGTTGTCTCCGAACTTGATTTCTGACACGGCGAGCGTGTCGTTCTCGTTTACAATGGGGATGACCCCCAGAGACAGTGTTTCTGCCAGAGTATTTTGAGCGTTGAGATACTGGGACCGATCGGCGATGTCGTTCCTTGTAATCAAAATTTGGGCGACAGGCTGGTTCATATGCGCAAATAACGAATCCCATATCGACATGAGCCTGGACTGTCCGATGGCAGCAAGGGCCTAGATTGATCTTGTCAGAGTAGCCCACTGTATCTGGCTACACTGTCGCCATCTCACCTGAACTTGGGCAAGGTGCTTGGGCCGTTTAGGCATGTTCATTCTTTGAAGGCCAACACCAACAGCGCCCGAAGATACAATGACCACTCGGTGTCCATCTCGTCGTAGCTTGATGGCTGTTTCCACAATCAAGGAGAGAATAGAAAGTATGGGTTCATGTGTCCTCTCATCGACAATAGAAGAGGTCCCTATGACCACAGTGAGCCTTACCGCTGTTTTCTGGTAGCGCGGCATGGTCTATTCTATACCGATCTTGATGACAACAGTCAAATGTTTTCCTGGCTTCATGTCTGCGGTGAGGATATATTCCCCGCCGTGAAACCGTCTGGACAAGACCTATCATTTTGGAAGAGAAGAGAAACGAGGGCAGTACGCCCTATAAGACTCACAAATGCTAGCTAATGGAGCAACGAAAGTTCGCCCGTTGTCAGAAAATTTTGCCTGACCGCCCTGTGATGCGGATTTGGCGAATCATAGAGACTGGGGAAGGCATTTTTATAATTACAGTGGGGAATATAAAATGTAACCGCAGTTTGGATGTCCAATCATAACGCAACTCGTTGACATGAGATGAGATGCCCTCCCTTTTCCGCAGCTTCAATACTTTGTCATCGTCCACAAACATTCCCTGCTTCTGTTCAGCTTTTGTTTACGTTTAGTCCTGCTCCTTCATTATGGCTGACTCAAAAGAATCTCCCGCCGAACCCGAGCCCGGTTCCGATTTTCTCCCTAGCGACACTCTCTCCAATCAGTTTAGAAATTTCTATCGGATGGCCACCGGCAAGATGTCTCCGGAGGGACAGAGGTTATACTGGGAAGATGCGGACGAAAGATACAGCAAAATAGATTGTAAACGGTGTGAGGAGCAGCGAGATTATTTGTTAAAATATTCGCCCATCATCAGATTCATGACGGACAACATACGAAACTTGGGAGGGGACATTGGAAGACACAATATTCGCTGTCGAACTTGCAAGACGGGTCAACTGGGTGGATTTGATCATAAGTATGGGATCATGATCTGTGCCAATTGGGTAGAGAAGAAGAGCATGCTGGAAGATGTTATGGCTCATGAGATGGTACATGCCTACGACCATTTGCGATTCAAGACGGATTTGGGTCCAGAGGATGACTTGCGACATGCTGCTTGCTCGGAGGTGAGTTGATATACCGTGGATGACTGTGTTGTCTTTGACAAGGTATAGATCAGAGCAAGCAATCTCAGCGGAGAATGTCGATGGGCGAACGAGTTCTTCCGAAATAAAATCCTCTCCTTCACAAACCATCATCAAGACTGCGTTCGACGGAGAGCAATACTTTCAGTCAAGTCCAGACCGAATTGCAAAGACGATGTCCAGGCCGTCAAAGTGGTGAATGAGGTCTGGGACAGTTGTTTCAGAGACACGAGGCCTTTTGACGAAATCTTTCGTTGACAGATGGTTACATGATTCTGAATCCTTTTTAGCAAGGCGTTGGAGGCGCCTCTTCACATGGGCATTCTACAGATCAAGACAAAACCAAATAACTCCGTTCCCAATCCATGATTATTCACCTTCGACGCCAGCTCCATACAATTTCATCGCCACCATTAATCTTTCCACCGGTTCAAGAATTTTTGCAAAGCAGCATCAGTGGGCTGACCGGCCGCAGCAACCTGTGAGAGTCAGCATGTCGTTATGCAGCAGACCTCGTGGAAACGTACAGTCGCCTCTCTGCTGGAAACACTAAATGTGAGAGATGCTGTTTGGGTGGTGATCGCGTTGGGTGTTCCGGCGACCGCCGTGTACACCGTGTATGCACTAGTCGGCCATTGAGGAGAAGCATTTTTGGCAGTGATCTTGGATTGAGCCATAGGTGGCATGGGAGCATAACGAATCGTTCCTGTTTGCAGGGTATATGGGACATCGTAATCCCCCCCTGCCGAAGAGGTAGCCCCTTGAGCGTCCTCTGCTTGTGGTGCTTGGATATTATTGACATCTTCTGGTCCAGCAGTCCCAGATACGGTTCTGAGACCTTGGGTCACCGACGGCGGGAATGTACCAGTCATGCTCTTCAATGAGAAACGATCTGAATAGTTGATCACTGTGCCTCCTGTTGCCGTAGATATGAACTTCAAGAAGTATGCGTTTGTCACATCCGCACCCCAACCAGCCTGAATTTGCGCGGTGACGGAATTGCCATCTGCAAAATCGCCATTTTGTACAAGCGTTCCCAGTTGAATCTAATTGAGTGTCAGCACCGAGTCCGCCTCATATCCAATGTCTCCCCTCTTACAAAGTTCGAATCGGAATTTCCACCGGCGCACAAAAACACTTGGTACGATGTAAGGTCTGAAATCGGAGGGGAGTTTCCGGAATCTTTCCACTCTATGTCGAGGGAGAGACCAGTGATGGTATCTCCTGCGACCGGTCCAGTGACCTGAATGTCGGCCAGGGTGAAGGATAGGAGGGCAGTCGCCAGAAGGTAAACGCTCCGCAAAATCATGGTTTCGACCGTCTGAATGTGGTCGGAGGGCGAAAGAGGGAGAATTGATCGAATCTGGGATGAGAAATGAAAGAAAGATGAGACGGGGAAGGGTGAGCGCAAGTCGCTGAGACCTGAGGAGATCACTGCACAGCCGCTAAGGATTCATCCAGACCCATAAATAAAGACGGCCGCGCTGCCAGGCACGGCGGTCCAATCCACGGCCCTCCTCAGGTACGTTATCCCCCGATGGCTCGCCAGTCATCGACGATGCAGTTCGACAATCTTCAACAAACAGTTTCAATCTGGTAATCATGGGCTGGTCGTCGCCAGACAGTCTGATTACCAGACTCTTCTCCGGCGATCCCATTGCAATCTTTCTTGCGTTCCTGGTAACAATCTCGCTTCCACTCCTCCTCCATCTCTACTTCTACACCCAAACTGCGCGTGCCAAAGTTGTTCCAAATTTTCTACTTCTGGGCCCCAGCGGCGCAGGAAAGACTTCGCTCGTATCTCTTGTGAGGCATCCTCCGGTCCGGACACGCGCAAAAAATTCGCTGATGGAGTCAGTTGCAAAAAAGATCTTCCAATCCAGAAGACTCCGAGGCCGCCCTCACTCGTATTTCTCAGGTATCATCAACCGTCAGCTTACTGCTTTCAGCCTCGGTGTCTCTGGGATCCGATAAATATCGGTCCGAGAATGACACTTCGTTCAAGGACAAGCAACCCACTCGATATGTCATGATAGATACCCCAGGTCATGGCAAACTCAGGTCGGAACAAGCTTTATCGCAGATACAGAATCCTGCTCTCCGCGGGGTAATTTTTGTGGTCGATGCAAGTGCACTCGATTCAAGTGATTCCTCCTCGTCTCGCGACACTGCTGTCTACCTTCATGATACACTGCTTGCGCTTCAACGACGAAAGACTGGGAAGAACAAGGCCAGAACTGAGATCCCCGTGCTCATAGCGGCGAACAAGCAGGATCTGTTCACTGCCTTACCGACCGGCGCAGTCAAAGAGCGACTTCAAACAGAGATTGAGAGAGTGAGAGTATCCAGAAGCAAAGGACTTACGACGGTGGGTCAGGATCCAGATTCCAGTGCCGACGAGGAGGTTCTTGGTGGGGGAGGAGAAGAGAAATTCAGTTTCCAGTTGATGCAAGAAGAATACGACATTAGTGTGGATATTGTTGGAGGCGCAGTCAGAGGTGAAGAAGCAGGAAAGGGCGTGAGAAGATGGGAAGAATGGATAGGCAGTTGTCTATGATCATTTTGGACAAGCTTCCGATATCTATTTCTCATTCATCTCGCGAGTAGTCGATATTGAAAATCGGCTTGACGTTGCTTTCTGCCCTGGTCATTGTACGGGATTGTCTCTTTCCCAGAGTGTGTCCACATCAGGGACAAGCTGGAGCGGCAATATCTTCAATTATCTTCATGCCTTTATGGCTCCGGCTCGTGGTTGCAGTGGGAGAGACGGTATAAGACCGCGGAGAGACCATCAGTCTTTGTGCTGGTCGCCGTGGTGAATCCTCATCATTTCGGTCCAGGAGTCGTATCAGACAATTCCATGGCTGAAAGCATCATCCGGATCTCGATATTGATGTCTCAGCTCCTCCTGTGTACGTGGCATATCATCATAGTCCTCATCAATCGGAATCCCACCGACCCCCTCCTTCAAGTACAACAGTAGCCTATACGCACTGTTCCCATTCAAATAGTACCGATGTAACTTCTTACTCCTCAGGAATCCCAATCGTTCATATAACTTCATCGCCGCCGTATTCGTCTCTTCCGTCTCCAGCGCAATCTCATCCGCATCCTTCTCAATCATCAAATCAATCGCCTTGCTCACCAGCGTCGTCGCAATCCCTTTCCCGCGAAACTTCTCCTTCGTCGCCAACATCGCAATGTAACCCCTTAGGGGACCACCTCTGTGCGGTTCCAACTTGCAAATCACCACGCCTGCCAATTTATTGTTGTCCGTCGTGTCGACGGCCATAAAGCACAGTTCGGCCCATTGGTACAGGAAATATCGGTACACGTAGATGCTGTAGGGTTCCGAGAGGTCTTTGGAAATCAGTTCGCGGATTTGAGGCAGGTATTCGGGTTCCTTCTCGAGCGAGTACTGTACATAATCTATGCCTGGGGGATTGGTTTGAAAGTGCGCACTAGGAAGGTCGAGTTTGCTCTTCGTGGTCAGGGCCGTCAGTGCAGCATCGCTGCTCATCGTCAGAGGAGAGAAGGAAAAGGGCGACGGATGCTAGCGAGGTGTCATGTCAGGTGTTGCCATGGTCGAAAGAAAGGTCGTGTGACTCGCGTTCACAGCGCAGGCCAAAAGTCTCCCCGTGAGTCGGCCTGATCAGGTGACGAGGCTGTTGAACTAGGGCAAGGCTATGTGAGATAAGGAGTTATCCTAGGGTTCTTCGGTCGACGAGGACGTCGTCCTGATCTCACGAGCAGTTGATGATCCAGTGCCCAGACTAGCATTGATGACTATGAGCAAATTGCACAGGAATACCTGCTATTCCTTGATCGTGATTGATCACCATACATTCGATCTCCGGTTTCCACTCATGACGAACCGCTATTGAAATACTGCCCGCAACTCGCTTTTCAAGTGCGCAAGATCCTTCTCAAACCGCACCACCAGTTCTGCCGTCCGTTTCGCTCCCTTCTCTCCAATGAAGAAATGATGACCACCCTGCACGAGAGCAGAAAGTCTATCCGGCGCTCCTTGGATGATCCGGGTGACCCTTTTCCCCTTTTCCGGATTCTCAATCAGAAACATTTTCTCGGCTGGGGTCAAAGTCCCCATGAGCTGGTACATCATCATGAATCCCCATGTGTATTTATCGGCTATTGAATGTCTCAGATCCGCAGGGCTGTCGCCATATATTGAGCATAGATAAGGAAGATCGCCCATCGACGTCTGGTCTGCAACTTCGAAGGCCACGTTTTTGTCATCGATCAGCTGTCGGTCTTGTTCGGACCATCGATATCCCCAGCCCGTCAGTCCAACAGGGAGATTTGCCACGTATTCTCGGACATAGGTATCGTCCGGGATGATGCATTTGCCGCCGTTGATGGCGCTTTGCTCCTGAAGATGAAGGAGAAAAGACTGCTTGATTTGTGGGCTGGCGATACAATATCCAGTCTTGCTCGAGGTCGTTCCTGGGGGTCTTTCTCTCAATCCTCGAATTGCTGGTGTCGCCACCAGACTGACAGCAAAGTCGACGTCGAAAGCATAGTTGTGTGCAGCTTGGAAGTACGGTTGTAAGATCTTCCCTGCCATGCTCCACATCAACAATATGGCCCGTCGAGGTAAGTTTTCCTGCTTGATGATCTGCATGGTAACTTCAGCAGCTTGGTTTCCCCATTCTTGCACTGTAAAATCTGGCCGATCAGCCGGCAGAAGCGCAGGCTCGCTTTCAAAAGGGTACGATATGGCCAAAAAGCTGTATCCAAACCTTGTAAACCAGTGTCCAATGAAATCGACAGGGTCACTATTCTCGTGTCCTCCGTAAAATATTCGAGCGGGGTGTGCGGCGCCGGGGATGACCACAATCATCGGTTTAGCTGGGTCGCCGCGAACAAAATATGTCATTGTCGGTGCATTGTTGACCACGGAGATCTTCTCCCCTGTGTAGAGAAATCCCGGTTTCCGAGATGTCGACATCCAGATTGTCTGATTCAACAGCGAAGTCAAGTCATCACGAAGGAATTGACTATGATGCGAGGTCGGAGCTCTTTCAGGCTTTCACAGGATCAGGTTCGGGTGAATTCCGATCCAATACTGTCCTGAACCGGATCATCTCAGCCTCCCACATATCAAAGTACTTGACCGTAGTTTGGAAAACATGGAGTGACCCACAAATTACCCAAAATAGGGCCTAAACATATGTACAAGATATGGCCACTCTCGCTCAGGACGCCGATCCCGCCATTCACAAGCAAGCTGAGGATACTAAGAACCGTTTGATGGTCGTTGAAACTTCCTGGAACGCGAGTAAGAATTTCTACTTGGTACTGCGGGTGTGGACCGCCCGTTTCCTATTCTTTCTGATTCTGCACTTGAGCGGTGCACTTTGATGCAATTGCAGAAGCGTCCTTCTCTTTATTTATATTCCGAAGCGTTTTGAGAAGTTCTTCACTCTTCTCCTGCGATAGATATGGCCGAACCAAGTCACGGCATATGTTCTCGAATTATTCGTCGATCATGGAATATTTATTCTCCGCAGGAACACCCAAAACCATCCATTTGCTGCTGTTAAGATCTCTCTAGCAGTCAGCTGGATAGTTACTCTGTTTGGAATCCTGTCCGGAAACATAGCTGTCAGTGAGGGACTTTCGCTAACTGTAGTCTGCTTTATGAACTCCAGAACCTTTGGATCGCGAATCTTTCCATCGGTATTCGATCTTGGTGTGATTTCTCCGTCCATGAGAGACCGTGCTGCAGTGTACGGTAAGCTATGATCTGCCGTCTCCCTGGTTGTGGCTGCCACTTTTCTGGATCTTTGCCCAGTGTGTTATATGTAACCCAGGCTGTGTCGAAACCAACTGATTTGACCTGGGACAAGTCAGGAATTCATCTCGTGAGTTCAAAAGCCGCAAACAGGGCCATATGTTGTTCACCCCGGAGTCGCCAATCTTTGGACAGACAATGAAAATCCTTGTCCTCGGAGTTCCAAAGTTCTCGGATACCAGCCGGAATGGGCCCGGTGATCTGCCTTGTGAACCCAATTCACCTTCAAAGATCAAAGATGGTCCTTCAAAACATCACCCCAATGAGAGCGGAGTAAAACCCCGTTTCTAGCAACGTTTGCTGCCGAGGGGCCTTTCCAAGCCGAGAGATTATATGCTCGCATCTGTCGTAATGCTATGAGTGAACTCACCGTAATGTTGGTGGCTTCCATGAGCAGGATTTGAGGGAGCCTCATTATTTTTTCCCGGCCGCAACAACAACAACAACAACAGCAGCAGCTGCAGCAGCAGCAGCAATGAGGACATGATCCCGTCCATGCTTATAGAGATTGGCTGTGGCGACGTTGGATTTCATTGGCAAGGACGATGGATAAAATTGGATCCTGTCCACTTGCTCCTTCGGCTTCTGCAGCCGTCATACAGGCTGGGATGGAATCGCTAGAGCGTGCAAGTGTCTTTAGCAAAGTACCTATCATTGACGGAACGGATCACGGTGCCATTCACAAATGCGGCGATATCAGGAGTCGTCTTTCTTGCCGTTCCAAACGCAGTAGATGATGCAGCTGGAATCGTTGCTGAGAAGACACCTTATTCTTCACAGGCTGAGTTTCCTAACGTAGCAACGTATTCGCTGAGGAAGGTTTGTGTTGGTGCTGACCATGCTTCGCAGTCTGTATGGCGGCAGATCTGTTGCGGCTAAGATTAACGACGATGACCTTGACCTCGTGTCGATCGTCGGTAACATATCATCAAGATATAAAGAAAGACTCTTGCCCATCTACACCGAGAACCGTTCCGACTTCGCTCCCGGGATACGACATCGGGCGTAGTAGGCCAACAAATCAGTCAAAATCGGAGGTCTTGCTATGTACCTGTTAGTCCACAGAAATAGTTGTAAAGTCCATCGTCCTTGCTAAGATGCAGCAGGCCTCGAACAGAGCTGAACCTGAAAAGAGGACTTCCTGAACTTGCTCGGAGAATGTGCGATTTCGCTGAATCTGCTGTAAGGCTGAATGGCTCGAGGCCAAAAGCATTTGGTGGTCAAATACTCGCCCGTATGGCGACAGGGTGGCTGTGCCTGGCGATCTTGGAACTAAAAACTATTGACTGAATCACGAGCAGCATGTGCAACCAGCCATTACTAGAAAGCTACAGCCTCTCCGGTCTGCCTGTTAGCTGATTCAATCTTCGATCGATGCAATCTTTGACTATCGCGTGCTCCTCGGCGAGATTTTCCGTTCTTCAAGAGCATTACCATCGATAATGTCTGCTCTTCGTCGCCGTATCATCAATGCCCTTAGAGATTCACCTTCCCCCTCTGCAAGTCGAGACAGCACGCCTGATTCCAATGAAGAGGTCCAACTTGCCTCGGCCAAGAAGTCGGACAAGTTCGCAACCCGAAAACATAGCAAGAGGAGGTCGGGGATCATATTCGGACTTGGAGGTCTTCTTGGGCTGGTGCTAGCACTGTTATTTGCGCAATCGCAAGATGTGATAAAGCTGGAAGGATTACTCGAAGTCAACCTGGACAGTTTGATGGATGCGATCCCTGCAGGCATGGTCAAGGACGTGAAAGATCTATCCAGGGCAGAGCGAGAGGTTGTCAACTACGACTCGTTCTCAGTGGGTTTACATTTACAATCCCAAGGAATATCGGCCCACCATCCGGTAATTATGGTTCCGGGAGTGATATCAACTGGCCTGGAGTCATGGTCCACCGGGGAGAAATCCCGACAATATTTTCGAAAGCGACTTTGGGGGTCTTGGTCAATGATGAGAGCTCTTGTGATGGATCAAGCAGAATGGAAGAAACACATCATGCTGGACAAGGAGACAGGACTTGATCCTCCAGGAATCAAACTTCGTGCCGCACAGGGTTTTGATGCGACCGATTTCTTCATCACCGGATATTGGATTTGGAATAAAATCTTGGAGAACCTCGCTACCATTGGGTATGATCCAACGAATGCATTCACGGCATCTTATGACTGGCGTCTTTCCTATGCCAATCTGGAAGTTCGTGACCAATTCTTTACCCGGCTGAAAAACTATATTGAGGTCGCGCACGCCACTTCTGGAAGGAAGGTCGTCCTTGTTTCGCATTCTATGGGCAGTCAAGTATTTTTCTATTTTATGAAATGGGTCGAACATAAAGATCATGGAAAAGGAGGTCCGAAATGGGTCAACGATCATATTGATTCCTGGATTAATATATCTGGATGCATGCTTGGGGCGGTCAAAGACATCCCAGCCATTCTGTCGGGAGAAATGAAGGATACAGCCCAGCTGAACGCATTCGCCGTCTACGGGCTGGAAAAGTTTTTGTCCAAGGGGGATCGAGCAGAACTCTTCCGAGCAATGCCTGGGATATCATCGATGTTACCCAAAGGTGGCGACGCAGTTTGGGGCAACAGTTCTTGGGCGCCAGACGATTTGCCATCGCCAACACAAAACACTACTCACGGTGTCTTTCTCTCTTTCAAACCGAAAGCGAATGCCACCGAAATTCTGCGAAAGAATCTGACAATGGCGGAATCTTTTGAATATTTGCTAAACAACACGGAGCCGTGGTATGCAGATCAGATCAAACACTCGTATTCTCATGGGGTCGCACATACCAAAGCAGAGGTGGAGAAGAACGAAAACATACCTCAAACTTGGTTGAATCCATTGGAAGCTCGACTTCCTCATGCACCAGATATGAAGATATACTGCTTCTACGGGATCGGCAAACCAACCGAGCGAGCATACTTCTACAAGGAGAATGATGATCCGCTTCATGGCAACATCAACGTATCCATCGATACCTCGATCAATACGCCAAATGGTCGTCTCCAGGAACTGGGTTCCATTGATCATGGGGTGGTTTTTGGTGAAGGAGATGGGACAGTGAATTTGTTGTCCACAGGGTTCATGTGTGCCAAAGGATGGAAAAAGATCAAACGATACAATCCAGCCGGAATCAAAATCAGCACCTTTGAAATGCCACACGAACCGGACAGATTTAGTCCTCGAGGTGGACCGAATACTGGAGATCATGTGGATATTCTTGGTAGAAGCAGCCTGAATGATTTGATATTGCGTGTTGCTGGCGGCAAAGGATATCAGATTGAAGAAAACTATGAAAGCCGGATTTGGGAAATCAGTGAGAAGGTACAAATCTTTGATCACGAATGATGAGACGAGTCGTACAGAGGCGATTTGTTGCATAGCGTGGTGTTGGTATATATCCTGTGTCAAAATGGAGTTGAATGTCGTTCTCACAAGAGACGTATAGAAAGGAATTATACAGATCATTTGAACCTGAAGGGTTCCTCTGTTCAATTCCTACCGGTGATCAAATGCGATCCTTGGCGACGTCAATCGTTCCCCCCTTCATCGGCGATGTCCATTTCGAGACGATCACGTCGACCTTTCCCAGTCCTGAGCTTAGTCGCATTCAACAGCCTAAACACTCTATTCAAAGCTACGTGTCGTCTCATAGTGGCCTAGTCTATACAAGTGTGCCGGCAGGGACCGGGCTAGCGATTCTCGTTACAGCCAACGTTACCCTGGGTTCCCTTTCTATCGCTCTGTCACAGTGAGCAACGTCTTGAGCCCTTTTCAGCAGCTCAACGTACCTCTGATGGCACGCCATATATGTCGGGTGCTTCTTCCCTAGCCTCGCCTCATACCCAGCAAGCGCTTGCTCATAGTATGATTTGGCGGCCATACGATCGCCGCATTCCTCGCAGCACTGCGCCAGCGTGTCCATGCAAAGCATGACCTTGGGATGAGATGAATCAAGCGCTTGCTGCAAGCCGGACAGCGCCCCTTCAATCTGCTGCCTTCCTTCCTCAGGCTTGCCGCCCCGGCACATCGCCCTGCCCAAGCCCTGGATGCTCTCGAGCGTCTGCACGTGTTGCGCGCCGAGGGCCAGTTGCCGCTGTCTTACGACGCCCTGGTGCAGCTCGATCACCTGCTCGGGGTCCTTGTCTTGTTGGCGGAGACACTCGGCCAGGTTGTGCATACTCATTAGCGTTTGCGGGTGGTTCTCGTTGAGAATCTGCTGCCGGCCGCGGAGTGTTTCGCGATGTAGTGCTTCGGCCTCCGCGTATTGGCTGTTGGACTGCAGGACGTAGGCGAGGTTGCTCTTGCTGGTTAATGTCAGGGGGTCATTCTCGCCAAAGAGCAGGGTTCGCTCCCGGAGGACGGTGCGTTGCAGGGCTTCTGCTTCTTTGAATTGGCCAAGAGATCGCAGAGAGACGGCGCGGTTGCTCATGCTCATCAGAGTGTCAGGATGGGCTAGCCCCAGAATTGCTCGTCGGCTCTCGAAGACTTGGTTGTGGACGTCGGCTGCGGCTGCATGATGGCCCCGAGCTTGCAGGATGACGCCCTGGCTGCTGATGCTCGTGAGCGTTCCCGGGTCGTGAGACCCCAAAATTTTCTTCTTCGCTTCGACCGCTTCTTCGATCAGTTTCTGTGCTTCCGCGTAGTGTGCCATGATTCGCTGGACTTCGGCTAGTCGCTCGATACTGGCAATGGTTTCGATATCCGTGACGCCCTTCCTCGCTTTCTGGATCCTAATTGCCTCCTCGAGGAAGGTGGCTGCTTGGTTGTATGATCCAGAGTGTCGATAGAACCATGCGGTACAGCTGAGCAGTGCGGCCCTTGCGGTCTGGACGACTTGCATCGGCTCGCTTTCCGTTGCTTCGTAATGTAAAGAGGCCGCCGAGTCCATGACAGAGACCGCGTGCGGGACATATCTTTGCCACGCTTGACCGTGGCGTTCGTCTTCTTCCAATGCGGCGGAAAATGTCCGAGCGATGAGCGCGACGTCGAATTCCACCTAGCTCTTGAACTTTCCTGCTTCGTCAAGCCACTTGCGCATGATCAACCGTATCATGCCGTGCATGCTGTAGCTTTTGGTGGATGCCTTGAACGAAATAAGATAGTACGCTTTCAGCGTACCCAGAGACTCTTGGAGCTCGATCTCATCGTCCCTAGGCGGTAATAAACTAGTAGGTATGTCCTGAGAATCCCACATACTCATGGAAGACATGATGTCGATCGCGAGAGCATCGTCGCGCTCAATCGTTCTGAAAGATATGACCCATGTCTTCGCAATGGGAGTGCTTAACTCGTGGGTAGCCTCCCTGCTCAATAGCCTCAGTTTCTGATCGTTGTTGCGGCTGTAAAGATCGAGATATTCCTCTGCGGACATGGTATTGACACTCATGAAGCTGGCTGCTTGAACCAGTGCCAAAGGGATGTTGTAGAGAGCCACAGCGAGGTTTCGGGTTGCGCTATCCACCGTATAGTTTCCCCCTATCCGCCGTCGGAGAAGCTCGCAGGAAGCGTCCGGTTCTAGCTCATCGAGACGAAAGGTGTTCTGGGATCCGGCGAACTTGACAGCAATTTTGTGGTTGCGCGTGGTCATGAGCACAGAACGTTGACCGCCCGCCACTTTGGGAATGTATGATGAGATGTATTGAGTCGGTGGGTCCTTGGTGTCGAGTTCCTTTATGATCTTGCCAAACATCGCGTTCCAGTCATCGACATTGTCGAGAACGAGTAACCACTTCTCCGCGTGACTGCTCTCAAGCCAGTCTCGAAGTAGTGCTGGTTTGTGGACTTTTGCCTCCGTAGCTCCTGGCAAACAGAGCTCCTGGGCTAATACCGTCGCGTCTTCCTCGAACCGAGACCACGAGCCCGCATGCATCCACAATACTTTATAGTGTAGCTCTTTGTTGACTTCCCGCGCGATTTGGAGGGCGACGGTGGATTTCCTGTCGTTACACGTTAACAGTCCTCATTGCAGATGCAGGAAGCCGTCCTACCCAATACCACCAAGTCCATCGAGTGCAAAGTAATGTTTGCCATTCGGATCTTGTATTGCTTCGTTGATGTCTCTAAGGGCGTTCCCTCGGCCAACGAAGCAATCGGAAGAGTCCGCTGGAAGATTGTGGAACGGCTGTGCCATGGCAAGCGCCGCGTCGGCGTCCTTAACTGGTTGCGCTGGTTCAGTCGTGATGGCTATATCTAGGCAATCCTGACTCACTTGATATTCGTTGAGTTTCAGGCTGACTGGCTTGGGTCTCTCCTGGAGTGGTGTCGACGAAGCTATGCGCCATGTTATTTCGCAAAACCGCGACGATGCTTCGGTACCCCATGTCTGTTTTCGAGCTGTATTTGATCATGGTCTCATGATTGCCCGGCAAAGATTCAACGGTCTCAAGGGACTGCGGTAGGTCAACCTTCGCTGAAGCATCGGGGACCACCTTTGACATATATTGTTAGCGATAGTCCCAGTGAATGACATACTGAGCAGGGGCCTGACACACACCTTGTTAGACAGACCTTTGATGGAGGAGTAACCGCTCGATTCGTAGAAGGAATGTACTTTGGTTTTCGTTTGGTACACTTTGTCGACGAAGTCTGTTTGAATCCTGTCCAAAACTTCGCTGTCGACCCTTAGGTCTTTCAAAATCTTCCTATTGGTATCGACCAAAGCCAAAGTAGCCATTCTCGACGCAATTTCGCCCCACGAAGCGTATTGACTGCCTCTGTGCGGAGTTCCCATGAAAATGATAAGCTTCGTGCGCTGAGACATGCTCGAAGATCTCGTAAAGGCCTTTGCGAATCAGATACATGAAAGGCGCATCGAGGAGAGGGTTGAACTGACGTCTTTCAAAATGAGTCCACCCAAACTGTGCGCGATGAATATGACAGAACCCTGCTAAGTGAGTCAGTCATAGCACCCCTTGCAGTGAGATGGCTCATTTTCACCGTTTGCAACAGCTCCTCGCGATCAAATCGTACCTGAAGATCTCGAGCATGTTTCAGGATGCTATTCTTATTGTTGCCTTGGAACAGTCCAGTGCTGACATCGGTGTGGTAGCCATATACGAAGATATTGGCATGGGGGAGATCGTCGGACAACATCTGCTTAGGCCAAAAGTCGCCACTAGTAGCGGCGTTCAAGCTATCCGCCATAGTAGCAATTGTGGCCGGTTGAGGAGATGACTCGTGCGTCTGGGACTGATTCTTGCGAGATCTGAAAATCCAGAATCCTGAACGGCCCTGCGTGCCTTCTCTGACGGGCTTCGAATTCTGTCCCCAAGTCTTGCGAGGATGGCCCCCAAGGCCGTGTATGAGCACAACACTGTATCATGTCAACATAGACTGTGACTCGGGATCGCAAAATCTACTTCACGAGCGGTTCCGGAATACCAGCATCTCCTGCTGCATCCGGAGATGCTCGGCTCCTGCTTGGAGACACGATAGAGAAGCCCTCCCTGTGTATCGTGGCCATCTCTCACAAGTCCCCTTCTCGTTGGATGTGGCGGTAATTGCTACTGCTGTATCGCGACCGCAAGGAGCAGACAGGAAAGAGCAGCATGTCATAGTTCAAGTAAGGCTAGGCCGCGCGATCCCAAAGTCACTAAGCGACCTGGGGGCTTTGACTCAAGCGCTAGCTGGGTAGGTAAAGAAGCGGCGATACTCAAAGCTAGCCAACACCTCTTCCGGTATTCATACCGGGGAGGGGGAAGGCAACGAAACCAAATTCATTGCCGTGTATGGATAATTTTGACCGTTGGCTCGTGTATGCAACAAAGTTGAGCGTGATTCCCTTGAGGTGTCATCGCGGCACAATACATGGGCAAAAGCGCGGGGCCTCATCTGGACTTGACGGCTTGGCCAGCAGTAGCTTCACCCGGGGCGCCTAAGAAACAAGGGCGTACTTCCCACGTAGAGGGTGTAGCTCGATGGTAAGTAGTGGTGTGAATAGGGGGCCAGATTCACCGGCCGCTTCGCACCTGCATAAACTAAAAGGTCTTCAGACATGCAAGCTGCGGGCTCATACATTCTTCAACACCACATAAACCTTACACCATTCCTATTAACAGGATCTGGAAACTGCGTTCCACTAGCCCTCGTAGAGTTCAACTTTGAGGGTGTAAATCCGCCCTGTCCAACTTCCTGCAGCTTCTCTTGATGTTTAGCTCATCGGACCCAATATGTCTGACGATGAAGACTATCACTACCATCAGCACAAATGGGAAGAGTTGAACGATTGGGGCCAGCAGCATCCGGAGGAGTGGGAGGAAAATGAACTGCTCAACAACGAAGAGCTGTTGGCTGAGATCGAAGCGTAAGCCAAATTTTCCCTCTTGTCTGCCGTGCACATCAAGGCTGTTCCGCTTCATCACACTCCTGGCCCGCCAGCCCTTTCAGCAACGTCGGCGAAGGTCCTTGCCAAATTCGATGTGAACCGAACATTCATAGCTGACACCATTTGCCTTCTGTCGCAGTGAGCGTGAAGGGAGAGAGAGAGTTCGAGAAGAGCAGGGCGATGATGCTGACGAGGGACACGATGACCGCATCCAGACGCTCGAGGACACAGCACAGGTCGTGAGAAATCGGATCGCGTATTGCAAAGGCGAATATTCTTACGATGATGATGATGATGATGAGCAAGGCACTGAGGCCGAACGGCAAGAGGAAGAGGAGGGGGATGAATTAGAGGACATGGATATCGTATCTGACAGCGATAGCGATTGAGGGTAGTGGGTTGATTAAATTGTAAAATATCGGTCTGAACGCCTCTGGGTTAGGCTCGCTAAGGAAAAGTCTGTACCATGAAATCTTTGGAGCATTGTTCTCCGGTAGAACCGAATGTCCCCCGTCTTTTAGATAGAGAACGAAAGAACGAAAGCGTGTTTGAGAAGGTCCCGAGGAGGTTTTGGACGGTCAGTGGTAACGCTAGGGCACAGAACGACTCAGCGGGTTTGTCCAATACCTATCCTACTACAACGTCTGTTGAGGATAGAATGGCAGCGAATAAAACTTCAGCCACTCCAAACATCTAGGATTGGGGGCCAGAGGGCGATTAGGGGTTGAGCGCTCACCCGCGCGACACTCTAAAGCGGCCTTACCCGTAACCCGAAGGAGGGGCGGGCTCTATTACTTGAACTCAGCCGTCGTGACGCCGGTCCTTGCCCGATTCAACTAGCGATTTTCCCTCCCAGTCTCAAGCCTCAGGGAGATTCAACTGTGGCGCTTCCCTACCAGCGTGCCAAATCGCCCCCAATTTTGATCAGGAGGAAATTCATTCAAGCGATCGCAATCCGTTGAAAAGGATCATAAGCTACATAAAGGGGGATTCGGATTCACCATTATCAAAGGATCAGGATTGGCCACTCTTTAGTTACGAGCCTTTCTGAGACCACTCGCGCAGGGTACGACTTTCAATCGTCGTTCGCAGGATTCCAACGTTTTCGACGCATTTATTGCGATCTCTCACTTGATTCCTTCTCATCTTACATTCGAACTGCCACAGTGGTTATCTGGCGATCATGCCGAATCTCAGCCACATCATCCCGTTGATCATTCTCCTGATCATTGTCGCAGTCATCGCAGTTGTTGGATTCGTGGCATATTCAATCGCTCATGACGTCGGACATCAGACGAGGCAAAAGTTGGAACGAAAGAATGTATCCTTCAGTCGGGAAGGAATGAAAGTAGGGGTCAAAGAGGTCACCGTGGAACAGCAAGAAGATGCGACGCAGAGGTATATCTCAATTCATTTCGGGCCTTCATTCTAGGCGGGGCGCTGACATGTGCAGGGTGATAACAAAGATCTGGAACAATTCATCGTGGCCGGAGTATAACTCGATTTTGGGGTGGGGTCAAGGAAACAAACCTCCTGGATCAACACCATCAGTTGAGAAGCGAAACCCGTACGTTTGCCATCCAGTGGAAGGGTGTACGGGACATCCAATGGCTGATTGTCAAGATCATAGGTTCTCCCGAGCATCTTCCACCCAAACTCCTCCCCTTTCTCATCATGGTTCAAGTCAGGCCAATTTGTCGAGGACAACATCGGCACAAGTGAGTCCGCCATCGAGGACTACCTCGACCCAGAGCGTGAAAAAAGCCTAGAATACAATTTTATTTCGGTTGACGGGATCTGGGCGGAGGAAATCATGATCGGTGGAAGGGCGCATTCGCCACAATATGGAAACGAGCGGTCGCTACGGATGAAATGAAGAGTTAGAAATGGAGCCTTGGATCCAGAGAAGATGAATTATCACAAATGGGAATGATCATTGTCCAAATATCAGAAGTCGAGTGGTATATTCCGGTATCCAAATCTCGGCTTCTGGGGACTACACGCCATGATGTTCGCGTTCGGGACAAAGCTGCTTTTGATACGAATTCTCAAAAATAGTGCGGCCAATTCCAATCACGGAAAAATCACAAGCATCTCAGTAGTCCAAGAAAGCGACTTCTCACCGTCGAAGCCTGGTGGCTCTCAAGCAAGCTGATGACTGTACGTTAGGGCGCATCCCCGACAAGGGACAATGGTGCTTGTCCGCAAGGACTCATCAGCCTGAAGAATCTCAGCAAATCAACGGACGGGTCTGGCCAATGCCAGGGTACGGCGTCAAAAAATCCAATCAGCGCATGGAGAACATCACGGCTCTGCTCAAGGAACATCATTTTCATGTATAGTTGGATGACCCCCGTCACAGTTGCGGCAGCGGAGGTGCCCACAGCCGACAATTGGGGGCAGTTACTTGTATTTTCAACTCGCTCGGGTTCGGATTTTGTCTTTCGTACTCGGGTCATGACTTGTAAGGGAGCCTTCGGCCGGAACAATCATTTTTATGCGGTCAAGCGAAATCTCACGTGCCAGCGATAGGAAAGGCCGCGGGGGACAAGGGACCCGTCGATCAAACCAGATTGTTGGAGCTTGATTTGAGAAGCCATGAGGCTCGAAAAGATCAGATTATGGAGAAAAATGGGAGAAAATCGTGCTGATTCACCTGATGATATTGGATGGTTGAGGGAAAAGGGAAATTGAAGGGGGAGATGGAGGAACGGTCCAGGGAAGAAAAAGAAATTCAGTCTGACGAAATATCGGAGAAAAATCCCTCAAAAATCCCAGATGTGACGGAGGTCATTTTGTCAGCACGATGGGTAACGGAATCGGGAAATTGGCTGCAATCAACAGACATCTCGATAGTGCGTCCGCGAGTCTGGCTGATCAAGCCTCCTTGTTGTTCGCGTGCCCACTATCCACTGTCTATCCCAGCCCTGCAATTTTGGAGACGAAAGTGTAGGATTCGAAATAGAGCTTCGGGTACGAGTCCGATGGCCGGGTTTCCATTGTGCTTCATATCCATCGGTGTCGCGACGGGATAAAATCGATTGAATGCCTAGCTCCTGGAATAAGAACGGTCAGCCCATTCGCAATTATCTGCATGATTGCATCATGCGCGAGATACAAGCCACGGACGATGGTTGACATCGAAGAGGGAAAGAGAAGAGAGAAATTTTCCGACGAGAGGAAAGTATTGTGCTCCAGGCGGCTTCCGTCAACCAATTGGGCGCGAGGAGAACCGTGCCTAGATGTTCAGCGGTCATGCATCGCAGCCCTTGTCTGCTCTCTCTATTCTGACTGGTCGCAGCGGCCCCCAGGGCTTATTACGGCATTAGGCACACACGGCTAACGGGAACGTCGGTTCATTTTCTTCCACCGTTCGAAGTTCGCCTAATGTTATGCCCATTCGACTTTCAAGTAACCTATCGCAGCGCATCAAATCCCTAGTCTTCCGCTCACATCCACTTGTTACTGTCACCATTCTTCTGCTCGCTCACCTAAGCCTCCTCGAAATCCTCAAGTCCTCAATTCTCCTCCTACCTCTCTACTTCTCTCCCACTTCTCGTCACCCATTGCTTTTCACCGGCGTCTTCGGAATCACTTCTCGACCGACCTTATCCTCTCCTCCTTCACGCCTCCTGCATTTCTCCTGGCGCCACTGTACCCAAACCACTTCCTGCGACTCCGGTTCCTCAAAGCAAACTCGTCACCATTGCTCACACGTCGGCGACGACGCTCAATTCCTCGCACCACCAGGTGCCATGCAGCCCTCTCTTCCGTCCTGGAAGGACACCGCTCTCTCGAAAAAACATATTCAAATACCATGGCGGTCAATACAACTTCTGGTACCTCATCGATTTCGGCGCAAGCTGAGATCTAAGCTCCGCAACCGACAGTCCCCTGCTTCGTCCATCACCGCCCTTCAGACCTCGTTTTCTCCTGTCGATACACTACGATCGCTTCAGAGTCACAGATGGACGCTGTACGACGGACAATGGTTGTTTCTGGCGGTGGTGGGAATTTTCTCCTTGAGCATTATTGAGTCTCCAGGCCCGATGGTCAAAACGGCGGTTGCAACGCTCTTACTCGCCTCATTAATATTCCCCATCACACGACAATTCTTCCGGCCTTTCATGCCTATAGCTGCATACCTGATCTTTTTCTATGCCTGCAGGTGGGTGATTTTGGGACCGTGGCACTTGATTCCCGACAATACCGAGTCGACGAGAACTAATTTTTGTGCTCTACAGATTCATCCCGGCTGAATGGAGACCTCCGATCTGGGTCAAAGTCCTCCCTGCCCTCGAGAATATCCTCTATGGCGCCAATTTGAGCAATATCCTTTCCGCCCACAAGAATACCGTCTTGGATCTGTTGGCATGGTTTCCATACGGGCTCGGTCACTTTGGTGCTCCTTTCGTCTGCTCCGCCGTCATGTTCATCTATGGACCGCCGTCAACCGTTCCCGTGTTTGGATTCGCCTTCGGCTACATGAATCTGTTCGGAGTCATCACTCAAGTCTTGTTCCCTTGTTCCCCGCCGTGGTACGAGAACATGTACGGATTGGCTCCGGCAAACTATTCCATGAAAGGATCGCCAGCCGGTCTGGCCCGTATCGATGCATTGCTTGGTTTGGATCTCTATACTTCGGGTTTCACTGCATCACCTATGGTCTTCGGAGCGTTTCCCTCTCTCCATGCCGCTACCTCGACTCTCGAAGCTCTATTCATGAGCCATGTTTTCCCCAAACTCACCCCATTATGGACATTCTACGCCGTGTGGTTATGGTGGGCTACCATGTACCTTTCACATCACTATGCCGTCGATTTGGTTGCGGGCAGTATGTTGGCCGGCGTCATCTTCTATTTCGCAAAGGCCAAATTCCTCCCACGGTTGCAACCCGACAAGACGTATCGATGGGACTATGACTACATTGAAATTGGTGAATCAGCCAGTGACTATAGTTATGGTCTTGCTGGTCTAGACGGAACCAGCCCAGACAGCGATGAATGGACCATTGGATCATCGTCATCCGTTTCATCCGGATCCATGAGTCCCACTGAGGAAAACCAAAATCTCTGGACTGAAGCCTATTCAAACCACGAAAGATGAAGGGATGTCAATTCCCGTCTTGAGATCGAACTCATACGACGTCCTCAAACCTCAAACCTCGGACCTCTCTTTAAAGTCTCGGCATTATTGGCAGGCGTTCATTATACGAGCCATGCGACGTTTTACGGATGAAACTTGCATATGAGCGACACTTCTTGAATTTTTTGCAAATAGACCTCAAACCTTACTGTAATAGTTGTGGTCGGGCGAAACGATTTCAATTCACCCCAAATTTATTCCGAGGGACACGCCAACCTGTCGCTTTAACGTTGTCTTCTAATCAGGCGACTCGGAAAGCCTTCAATGGCTACTGATCTTTGAACATTGGGATTTTTACACTGTTTTGACACCCAAGGTTTTCTTGCCATTGGGTGTGGTTCGGACCTTGCACAACAGCAGGATATTTACAGCACAGATCCTGGGATGGGGATTGGGACGGCCACTTGTGTTTTCCTGCGGTTTTTCATTCTCAAAGATTTCTTGCGCCCATTCAGCGGTTACTGTTACCGTCTGAATTGAGACACGACATTCGCTTCACACTTTGTACAAAACAATATCGACTGTCGATTGTTATGACCGAGATGCCATTCGCTTGTGTTCCCCAAAAAGGGGAAAGAAAGGAAGAAAGAGAAAGCAGCTTGGAGTTCATGGATTTTGATTTGTCAAGGTCAACATGGGGAAGTGTGATAGTTCTGGAGGAGGCGGTAAAAAGATGATGATTCCAAAGCTTAGGCATGAACGTTGAAGAGGAGTGATTGCTGGTGAAACCGAGTCAACCCATCTTGCATCAAGGGATATCCATGTCAGAAAGGCAACCGTTCCTCAGCCCCCACAAGTTGAAGCCACACTATTTCCACCCCCCAACTTTTGACAGGGTGTCCTGGTGCATGGACATGGACTCCGCTTTCACAGAATGTCGAGTTCTGCACGTTCTGGTAACCGTGTAGGCAGCAGTCTTTCAGCCTAGCTCATCTTCATTGGACATTTTGTTTGACGCAACCATGCAGTCGTCGTGGACTTGGGGCTAACCGGGGAAAAGGGCGCGTACGCTACGCATTCAGGAATCAGGAGCGCGAAGTTTGAACGCGAGAGAACGCGGATGAAGTAATCTAATACCATAATACCTAATGAATGCACAATGCCGACGCAGGTACAATAGACATTGCCTCTGAACACAAACCATTTGTCTTTCTAACTGAGCAGGAAACTTCGCTCCCAAGCAACGCGTAGAAATTAGACCTTCAACTTTGTACTATTTAGATGGTGGGATGACAAGGGTCACGAAAGTTTGGGGCATAAAATTGTTTCAGATCAGTCGCGTGTCACAGCTTTGAGAGTGGCGCATCGGGGCTGGAGCCAGCCTAAGTTCAATTTCAACCCCCCCGATCCTGGTTCTTGATGCGTTCATAACGCGGCGGACTGATGATACAGTAGCACGGGTGAGGATCTGTTGCTTTTAGGAGATCTAAATTAATCAAGTCAATTGCATACCATGAAGTGCTCCTAGATTTCGCAAAGGAATTCCTTTCATTTCTCGCTTTGTCACAAGCATTTATGCCTTTGCTTTATATGGTAGATGTCCAGTTTATTCTTGTCTCTGAGGGAATGAGTGAACCGTCTGTTCTTTGTGCTCGCTGATGCCGGTCACGAACACGGTCTTCTCTTCCTCATCGATATCTAAAGCGAAATGAACGTTGAGAAGGATTGGAGCACAAGCGGCTATGTCCAGATCAGCAAGGGATGTACTCTTGAAGGTATGGTGATCGAGTTCGCAAGTCCTCAGAGTCGTTCAAGCTCGCCGTGAAGGCTGATGCCTCGTGCTCGAGGCCGTAGATTGCAAGGCGGTCTGTCATCTGTTCCCGATTGCGCCTCTGAACGTCTTTCTATTCCAATCTTCTCAAGACACCATCGATCCCCATCATAGCCAAACAACTCCTCTTGATATCTTCGACAGTGTTACACCCACAAAGTGCCATGCACCGCCTAAAATCTTCATGGAGCATTGTTATCATCTTCTCAACGCCGGCTTGACCTTTATATGCCAATCCCCAGATGGCAGGCCTACCAACCCAGACACATTTCGCACCCAGGGCCAACGCGATAAAGATATCGGTCCCCTTTCGGAACCCGCCGTCGACATGAATGGGAATCCTTCCTTTCGCGGCATCAACACATTCAACCAATGCATCGATGGTCGCAGGGACACCATCTAATTGTCGTCCGCCGTGATTACTCACAATGATACCGTCACAACCATACTTGATCGCCAGTATCGTGTCCTCAGCCGTCAAGATGCCCTTGATCCATATCTGCATTTTCGTCTTCGATCGCAACCACGCGATGTCGCGTTCCCAGTTGTGTGAGTCGTCATTGAATGCCGTAAAGCCCGAATCATGCGTCTGAGTGCGGATCTTTTGCGTCGTAAGTTCCAACGTGGGAAATTCGAGGCCTTCAGGAGTCCGAAAATCATTGCGCCATTCGTTGAATCGAACTCCTAGAACCGGCGAATCGGCCGTCAAAAAAATCGCTTTGCATCCTGCCCCTTCTGCTTTCTGGATGATTCGCTCTTGCAACGCTCTATCCTTCATTGTATAAAGTTGCATGGCGTAGTTGACGTTTCTTTGACCTCCAGCCATGATATCCTCGATAGGGTGATTCGCAAAACTTGAGATGGCCATGTTCACCCCAGTGGTGGAGCAGGCCCTGCTCGTCGCGAGTTCACCATCGGGATGAGCCATCGCTTGCAATCCGGCCGGAGAAATTGACAAGGGGAATTTGATGTTGCGTCCAAGGCAAGTCGTCGAGGTATCTAGCTTGGAGACATCGACAAGTACCCGAGACCGTAATCGGTATTTACCAAAGGCGGAGCTATTCTCAGCAATGGTCGTTTGGTAGGTCGACCCAGAGTTGTAGAAATCTGAAGGCCGCAACAAAGGGGGATGAGTAGATGTTCATCAAGATCCCATTGAATCCCAGAGTTCTGGGGGCCTACCTCTAGCAATCTCTGGTAGATTTGCATCAGCAGCTGCTTGAAGATCTTCCATACAGAGTATGGCAGCCTCCTTGCCCTTGACGACAACAGGAACTGGTGCTCCTCCAGACATGTTGATGTGGATAGAGTTGGTACGAAAATATTATCGCAATGAATCAATTCTTTTCCGGCATAAAGTCTGGTAACAGATATCGATGTCGCAAACCACCAGCAGGCAAAGAGGGCGTAAATAGGCCGACGAGATTCAGCTGTGAAGGTCGGCATCTCAAATGATGACTTTCACTTTATAGATGGATGAAATTGTGAGCTGTTCGGTTGACTGGAGAAAGTCCGCCCTTTGACGATACCCTCATGAGGAGGGAGGAGCTTAGGGGCCAGCTCAGCATCTCCAATACATGAATATGGGTTGCCTAAGGGGAGAAAAGAGATAAGAGACCATCCCAGTGAAGCAACATCTTGTCGTTGTAGACTGCTAACATTTCACTGGTCAGCAATGACGGGGAAACGTTCTGGGCCTGATAGAAGAACTCATCATCCTTCCGACATCGTTTCAAGGACGTGTTCCGTATATCCAGGATCGGGCCGTATTAAAACTAGCATCAGTGCAAGTCACCGATTCTTGGCCCTGGAGATATTCCTTGGCCATGAAGAAATTGATTTCGCCACCCTCGGTTAACATCTGAGGCTGGTGAGGCTCAATTCCCATCCCCACGTCATGCAAGGTTGTGGCGTTGAAGATCATGCCCGCTTATAATAAAACAGCCTTGAAAGCTCCAAGAATTCAGAAGGGCTCGCGTTTGATATCCGTCAGTTTTTCGCCTTTTTTTCATCATGGTTTCCATCGGCTGTGCCTTTGATGGAGATGGGCAGATGACCAAAGGGCCTTGAAGGTAAATTTGTCTCGTCGACATCGTCGTGGTGATCACAGCCTAGATGTTTCATCCCGTTCTCTCCAATCCAATTGAATCCTGGTGCCGTCGTGAGCCGACTTTTGCGCGTCAATTTTCTTTAGGTGGTCTTTCCTCGAGTCGAATCGAGGTTAAGTCATAACATGTCGCATGACCAGGGAGTGTCATTCAGAAGATGATTTAAATCAGACCATCTTCCGGCCACTTCCCATTTGTTTGCTGGTTGATCAATTTGACACCCTTCTGACAACAAGTCAATCATCCCAATCGACAAAACAGTTCACACGATACTATTCGACATTTGACGCATCCCCGCCATGTCTAAACCACCATCTTCAACTGTAAGCAAACATCTCTTTTCTCGAATCTCTCGAACAAGCCGACTTACCTGCGGGATAGAGCGACGTGCTTTTGTACATTCTCGCCATCTTCCTGCCCCCTCTCGCTGTTCTCTTGAAGACCGGATGTGATTCCAACTTCATCATCAACATCCTCCTCACCATTCTGAGTTGGCTGCCTGGATGTATCCGTAAGTCGATTTGCATCCCAAGTCACGTCGATCGTCGAAGGGGGAATGGACTGCAAACTGAAGCTGAACCCTCTTTCGCTAATCACATTCTGATTCTAGATGCCTGGTGGGTCATCACAAAGTATGAGGAACCAGCTCATTCGCATATCCATTAGGAAGCAAGACTCCTTTCGGATGTGATATGGTGCGGTTCTTTACTCCGGCGGAATCATCTCAGTTCGGTCACGGACGACTCTCGATCAGGAAGGCTCTGCGGCGAGGAACGGGCTGATCGCTTGAGGACGGATGGAGAAGGCTCGAGGAACAGACCATGAGGTAGCGATTGCCACGGAAGCAGTTTATTGAAATGTCGGACTGATCCTCGAGCAGGGATAAAGCTGCTATCGTCAATGAGGTGGCCGTTTTCGGCATCAGAGGATCTTGAGAACAACGCATGATGCCGAGTCGTCACAAATTCCAGCATGAACAGACAAATGCATGGTGAGCTGGTGAGTGAGCCAGAACTGAACGAAGGGCTTGTGGTTGTCACGATACCCAAGTTTGTTTTTCCGCGCACAAAGAAGCCCCAAAGTTCCGGCAACACGTTCTCGGACCTATTTCATTATTCTATTTCTTCAGCTTAGCGAAAGAAGAGATGGAGATAGGAACCCCCGGTCCTATGGGTAGGGAAGTGAAATAGATATGGTCTCTCATGTTGTCGTTTCGGTCATCATGCCCTAGAGCAGATCAGTGAGACAACTCTGTGTGTCAATTGCAGCGGCTGACACGACCTTGACCTATCCATACCATGTAACTTCTGGACTTTCAAATTGGTATAAACAGGGGTTTGAACACATCCCTCGTGTTGAGATCCCCAATTCCCGTGGAGTCCAAGTTGGATATCGATACCACGATTCTTTCTTCAACGACTTAGCTCGCCTAGCCCACTGACTCAATTCCTCACGATTCCCAGTTCATCTTCTCCCTTTCATCCAGAATTTTCTTGACCTCAATACCACTCAAACCTGGTCCATTAAGAACGACACTCTGAAGCTTTCCGACAGTATAGACAGAACACCATATTCCTGGAATATCATTTGCAAGTATGTCGATACACGTTTTGACCTCTGCATCGCCGATTGGAACAGCGACGCTGCCCTTGATGTCGTCGACAAGTTGTTTCAGGCCGAACGACACTCTGCCTCGAACCTTGCTGGGGCTGGAGTGAGCATATGAGATGAATTGGGAGCTCAGCTTTCGTTGTTGCTTCATTCGAAGAATTTCAACCACTTCATGGATTCGACCGAGAGCGTAACGACGGAGGATAGCCTCGTGAGTGTGAGGGGTAGCAGCAGATTTGGCGAGTGTTCTTGCTCGAACACGGTCCAAGAGAGACAAAGTTCGATCCTTGACAATCAATGGTGTTTGGATCTCCTCTGCAATGACTTCCGCATTCGTCAGACCATCGGATGGTGATGCTGGACGATTAGCCAAGATCTCTTTTCGAATGGCAGAGACTTTTTCCTTGCGAGCTCGTGTCTGCACACCAACAGCGAAATCGAGACGGGGAAAGTAGCGTAGCTCGCCATGAAGCCAGGCCGAGAAGTTGTGTCGCTGAGAGGTGGAAAAGGCCTCGATCTTGCTTTCATAGAGCTTTTGAAGAGTGTGCTCATCATATGGAGGATCCGGAGGTCGGTTGATGCTGTCACCACCAACATACTCGACATTATATCGGACGAAATCGCCACCAACTGTCGTCAATCTGAAGGGAGCTTCCTTGTGTTTAAGAAGTGGAGGACTGGCAACACCGGACACGTCGGGCTCGTAAAAAGCCAACATTCGCTGAATGTCCTCTTTTATGACGGTGCGTCTCTTCCACAACTTGGTGATAGAGGCCATCAGGCTATCCAATTCCGCTGGTGCCGATTTACCGTGGTAAACAATGTGGACAGTATATGCTCTGAGGAATGTAGCGTGCAAAGACACAAAGTCTTGAAGGGCAGGGTGAAGCTCTTTCACAGGTCCTTCTTCTTCTGGAACAGGGTCGGTGTTGAGCGAAAGGCGTCGCATTTGAATTGGAGACGAGAATTCAATGTCAATGGAATCCAACTCTTCGCGATGCGCAGATGGGGGGTTGAGCAACTGAAGCTTTGGCTGGGTAAAGGTCAGCAATGACATCCTGGGCACTGGAATACTGAGTGTCGAACCTTCTTCGAACCATGGGTGGCGACATAGGCACTTCCTGACTCAGTCTCACTGTCATCATGATCTTCACTGCGTTTGCGCTTCGGAGTAGACTTGGTGGTTTGTTTGGGATTGACTGCTGGGCTGATGGCTTCTTCTATCACGGCTGACTTGCAAATAACTTGAGTTTTGGTGATTTTGGAGATTTTTGCATAACTTCGAAGACCTGTTTGTCGCTTGCTGACTCGATTGGTTGTCCCACGAACGGAAGACGCCATGGTGGATTGAAAGACGGAAGGCGCAATGCGAATACGACTTTGGGTGGGAGAGATGGCGAGAAGCAGTGGAGAAGCACTACAGGAGAAATATGTAGCTGCCCAGCTCGTCCTGTGTTCTAAACGGGCGCGGTCCAAATTTTGTAAACAGGAGGTGGTTTCGATTGAACCTCTAGAAAACGCGGTGGTCGACGCGGAGAACGCGTACGTGTTCAACTAATCCAAATCGGGAACATATTAGAATTTCTGTGGTCCTGTATTCACGTACTCATGCTTGCATCCCCCAACGCCTGCGCTAATAAACAATGCAATCCCATCTCGAAGACTCCTAATCCTGATTGAGAATGAGTACTTCGTCCCGTCCCAATCGAGGAGTTGCATTCCCTTCAACTCGATCATCCTCACTATCGTGTTCAATTGCTTTACCTTTGCCCTTGTCCTCCTCCTTCTTCTCCTCCTCCTTGCCCTCAATTGACGTTTGTCGCGCTGGACTGAAAACTGGTGGGTAGCTGTCGTAAGAGATATCGGCCTTTTCCGAGATTCCTTTTATTTCCTCCACTGGGTCATCTGCAGTCTTCAGCTTCGGTGTGGGCTCATCAAATATGGTAGCAATTGCTCGTGTAGCAAGACTTGCATTGTCATGGGTCTTCAACACATGTTTTCTGTCACTCCAGAATTCAAGCTCTCCAATTTGGGCATCGGCGGCATCCACAGCAGCAAGGAGATGATTAATTCTTCGACTTTCAACTTCGCCCTCCGGTCTCTTCTCGTCGTCATGTTTCTGCCGATGCTGGCGTGCTTCATTTGCCGTGTCCTTAAGATACGAAAGTAGCTGTCTCCTTGAATTCTGAAAGACGAAGAATGACATGACGTCGGAAACATGATCCCTCAGGTAGACCAATTCCTCTCCCCCTTGAGTGACAAATTTTTTCACCAGATCAATCTTTTCTCGATCGATCGTGGCGAATCTCAGGGCTTTGAGAAGACTTGCAATATCTTTGATGTCCTCGGGTGGCTCATCCACATCGGTTGTGCTGGGATAGCTGATGAAGCTAGATGGCCTTGCCGGTTTACCGGGACCATCGACAGCACTGACAGGACTTTGATCTCGTTGGGAATGAATGGTGAAATAGTCCCCGGTCAAGTAATGAGCAGCACCCATACTCCCAGGTTTTCCGCGTCCAGGTTCTGGTTCTTTCTTGACTCTTTTGCGCAACCAGCGTCTTCGCCTGACGAAAGAATGAAACCAAGGATGTGTGCCATGCCAGGCAAACTTTGGTCCAAACGCAAACGAGTACTGCCAACCTTCCTCATCCACATCATCACTCATGTCAACATACCATGATTTCCATGCCCATTCCCAACTAGGATCTGGCACCTGGGCATTGGTGATGTTGACCGGTGATTCCTTGAAATCCCTGTTGACCCAAGGACTTGGATCATAGGGCATGAGAGAGGAGTGTGAATATAATGGTATGCCACAGAAGAAGGACCCTCGTTGATTTTCATAGAGAATATCAATCTCATGAACCTGCTCTTTCACATATTTGGACTCCTTCCGTCTCTTTTGCGCAATCTTTAGCCGTCTGTCGACCGGTTGACTGTGTGCGAAATCTACAGTATTGGTCCCTTCGGCTGACTCTCCCGTTTCGGGGCGTATCGATGCAGGTTTTGACCCACTCCCTTCTGCCACAGAACTGCCCGCTTGGGAAGAATAGCGATCTTCTTGCCCCTTGGCATATTTCCCTCGGGCCAGATGGTCCTTCACTGACGATTTGGTTGCTCGTTTTGCAAGCTTTCTCCAGCTTGGGCTAGGCGAGCTGGATCGTGGTACATCTTGGTTTTCTGGCTCGGTGGCATCGACTAAGGAAATTTGGTGGTCGTAGGGATCGGGGGCAGCCCCGTCGAGGTTAGAAATGCGCGTGACGATGTTGGAGACATTCTCTGACATTCCTTCGGAATGCAGAAAGGAAGAGGAGTTGCTGGAGGCGAGATATTCAAGATCTACTCATAATCGAGTAGGCAGCTTCCCAACTCCAGGCGTCGGTAAGAGGTGTTTGTTACCACAATTTTGTTGAAATATGTACCAAGAATATTTGCCTTCAATGTCAGAAGACTAAGAGGAGCAGAAGGGAAGGAAAGTTTGAGCGTCACAGGCCGCTGCTGGGCCTGGAACTTGAATTGAGTATTTAGGTCACAAGCAAGGCAGAGATCGGGATAAAGTGCCCACATCCGGAGTGGACGGGGGTCTGTGACCAGGTCGTTTAATTAAAATCATGATGCGCGGGGAATAAAAGAAGCACCCAATGATGTCACCGTCAAAGGCCATGCTTCTCGTCATTCTGGAGGCCGCATGCATCATACCACCACTCATTGCTATCCTCCTACCCAGGTAATTTCTTACCGGGGCCCCGTATTTTGTTCGAACTTCATCTTGACGTCTTTGTCATTCGATATCTCCCCCCATACCTCGACTATTGAGCGATTCAGTTCCATTCCTCCTCCACCTCAGAACCAAGCACTCCGTCATGTCGAGACGAGGACTCACGATTGCCGGGTTGGCTGTCGCAGGCGGGGTTGGGTACTACCTGTATATTGCTGGAGGTGATCCTAAGGCTGCTCGGAAACAATTCGAAGGTAGGTAACCTCGTAGCATTGTCCACTCGAATTCTCGTTGACGTGACCGTAGCCGATGCCTCTAAGCTATCCTCACAAGTGAAGAATGATCTTCCGGGTAAAGAAAGGGAAGCAGAGAAGAAGACGGATGCTTGGGGAGCTCAAACTGGCCAGAAGTTCGACCAAGCCGTAAGATCCTCACTGTCTGATCGCACGAATCAGTCCTGACCAGGCCACAGTCTGCCGATGCCAAATCCAAACTCGCCGATGCCGAATCCAAAGCGAAAGACTTGAGTGCAAAGACAGGCAATCAGATCAACAGTGCCATTGACAAGTTTGACAAGACGGTGGAAGACAAGGCAGCCAAGGCAAAGAGTGGAATCAGCAGCTGGTTCGGTTCTGGAAAATAGGTCAAATTGCGATGATGGTGCTGATTCTGGCGTTGGGGAGATTTATCATGTGTATAATGCTGCGTACATCGTGCTTCTGGAACGACCCGGCCTCAAATTAAGAACAAAGTACAGTCAATGGCGCCATAGCTTCGTCGATTGATTCTGTTCCACCTTGTATTCTTCCAGGATCAATCTTGAGACCAACATGATCTGACAGGCAAGACCTTGAGACCCTTGAGACGCGTGACCACAGCCATCGTCGAGAAAAGCGTTTCCTCCCCAGTGCATCTCGGGTATGTATAATCAGACGAGGGGCATCCGTTCTGACTGACTTGCGATGGCTTTCAAACAGTTGACGTCCGCACTAACTTCATAGAAACGCAGTCAATTTTCCCAGACCGAGCCCAGTCCCATGCAGCTCAGATGCAGCAAACTATTGATCGGGAGATTTCCGAGGTATTATCAGATCTTTCTAGTATTGCTTTGATCCAGACCTGTCTCTTGACTCTCCTTGCCTCTTCAAGAATTCAATCATCCTTTCAAGACCTTGAAAGACCGGTTATGGAACCACGCGACGGTCCGGGCCCTGAGTTCTCGAATACCAGGTTCGTTCGCACCTCAACAGAGTAAAATGCGCCTTATCGAACCACTGGTTTCCTGCGCTGTTCGACACTATGACGTGTCTCGCATGAAGATATCCACTACCAAGTCGAAATCGACCATTCACTCTGTACAGAAAGCATGACCGAGACATGCCGCCAAGAAACGTATACAACAAGTCCTGCCCATGACCCCAATGGGGGATGCGGGCGAGAAAGAATTTCCGGCAAATTTCCCGTGTCACCTGTGTCTCTAGTGGTAAGTAATTGACTTGATGTGCTGGCATTCAGCTGGGCCGGGGTACACATTCACGCATGAACCGCCGAGTGAAATAAGATGGGCCGTTTGATGATGCCTCCCTCATTCGCCTCGAGGAAGTGAAGTCGATAAAAAGGCCTGTGGTAGGTTTGTTTCTTTTCTGCATTCTCGAAGATACTGTTCGTTTGATTGATATCAGCCATGTCGTTCTTCAAGAAACTCAAAGATGAACTCAAGGAGATGTTGAATGATGGCGATGACGGCGGCAAGCAGAAGAAAGAGGAGGAAGGTATGGATCCAGCATCCCAGATCAACCTTTCTAAATACTCCCGCGAAGCTGACACGTCCATCTAGTTCACGCCTCCGATCAAACCAGGGACTTCCACAATCAGCCTCCAAACGTAAACGATCAACGAGATCCCTATGGTCAACCGCAACAACTTTACCCTCAATACGGATACTCTCCTCCACCACCATCCGGATATGACCTGCCTCCATCTAGTCCCCAGCTACCGCCAGGTTGGATATCACAGTGGGAACCAAATACTCAAAGACATTACTACCTTGAACAAACCACTGGTCGGACTCAATATGAGCCTCCGAGTTGGGGAGGGGCACCATCGTCCGGTGGTCTGGGTTTCCATCAGAACTATGGTGGAGCAATGCCCGCTGCACCACCGATGGGTGGACATGGCGAGCACACCAGAGTTTATTATGGTGCTCCAGGACACGGACATGAAGAGAACCAAGGCTCTGGCATAGGAAATATGGTCGTTGCTGGAGTGGGAGGTGCCGCCTTGGGTGTTCTCGCTGCAAATGTGTTGTCGGACGGTGGTGATGATAAATGATCTCCCGCAACAGCTCATCACAAAAATAGTGCTAACACCAATCCAGACTCACACCCTGCCGCGGCTACTGCACCAGCAGGCAATGGAGCACTGCCCCCTGCGGCTCCAACAGAGCCTCCACTCGAGTACAATCCAGAGTTGTCATCAAGTCAGCGATCTTCCCTGCAGGAAGGGCGCGAGGATCTCGAAGAGGCAAAGGCTGAGGTGGCTGAGGAGTCCGACCCGTCAAGTAGCGATATTGAGGAACTCCAGGAGGCTCAGGAGGAGTATGCGAGTGAAGTTGAGAGTGCGCACGAAGAACTCGAAGAGTGATCTGAGTAAAGGTATGCCTGTACCTGGTTGGTGCTCAATAAAGGCCCAGCCAGCAGATGCTTGTTGAGCTCTCATTTCACACAATTTTTATCATCAACACTTTTTTGCCCTCTTCCATCCACTCCTTGACTTCCCATCCTTGCTTTTGAAGGACAACGAACATCTTGACGAACTCGTCGGGAAAGGTGCATACGCTCAAGGTCTCTATTCCTTGGCTTGTTGCGTGCTTTTCGACCTCGTTGACCATGCCGGCAAACACGCCAGTCCCACGCGCCACTTCACTGACGCCGGCCAACCAGATGTGCAGCCGTGGAAGGGGAAATGAGCCATCTGATCTGACGTGTGCGAAAATGAAGCCCTTCACATCGCTAGTTGAATGGTAGGAAGCTGCGTCCGCGCTTGTTGATGACAAATGTTCTGGAGAAGTCGTGGTACCTGTACCAGTGCAGGCAGCGTAGACCAAGATAGAGCCGCGTTGAGATAAACGACGGGCCCATTCGTCGAGCGAGGAATGATGTGTCAGTGATGAGGCGGCGGTGTCGAAGATCTGGTTGGAGAGTGCAAGAATGGGCTCCAAAGATAACGAGGAATCTTGAGTGGGATAGACTATCGATCAGCCTATGCGCCGGTTTCGGCAACACTTTCCGTGTTCGTGATCTCGTGGTTACCGAAGGTCGGTTCTGGCGTAGTTGGGATGCTTTGCAAGAGTCAAGTAGAATTCGGTTCACGAAACAAGAAAGCTTTTCCCAAATCTCTTGGTTGTTGAAATCTGCATGTGAAACTTCTCCACAACCCGAGGATGGGTCTTTCTTTTCACCTCGACTATCCCTGAACGAAGAACATGGTTCTGGTGCTGGAGACTGTCCACACGGTACGGCGACTTTCCACCGAATTTTCAACAGTTCGAGCAAAACGACCACAAGTCGACTCCAGGAGTTCGCAGAGTATGTTCGGGGTGCCTCCACATTGGCGATTTCCGGGCCAGCTTTTTGTCAATCTCGCTCCCGGACTGAAAAAGGAAAGATGCCCGGCCTCAGGTCCGAAATAATACAAAAAGTCCCCATTTTGGAAATGTATCGGGAAAGCAACCACCCACAGGGACTCGAAACACCAATTGAGGCTAGTTGTGCGGGCGTTGTCCGCATGGTGGAAAAGTACCTGAAAAACCTCCCATTTTCCTAGGGCTTGAGGTACCTTTCCACTTTGCCTCCTTCGCACACTCGATTTTGGCCTTGTTGCGTGTCAGGGTGTCTCTGTTGTCTATGAAGCCTTTCTATCGTCTATACAAATCGCGAATCGAGCAACAATGAGGTAAAGAGCTCGCAAATTCCAAAGGTATGTGAGAGCCTCGATTTTGATGTTTTGGTACCTCGATTTGTACGATTGTAAAATAACGAGTGGAATTGTATTTGGTAGCTAGAAGGCCACTTTTATTCCCAGTTACTAGCGCCTTGGCATATTTCACACGACTTTACAAGGTTTTTTGGGGGGGTGGGGTTGTTAGGTACCTTTTACATCATTGCCCTTTTCGGCCCTTTCAGTCTAACGCATGCAAGGTCATCTTCTTGTCCCATGGATCAAATTGAGTGCTCTACGGACCGCTATAGCCAAGCAGCTCGTCTACCCATGGTCCCTTCAAGACCTTGAATCTACCCGTTCCCAGCTCAAGATCTTCAATTCGATCCCACTATCTTCAGGTCAATTGATATTTCCAATTCCAAATCCAAATTCTCCCAGGTTCGTCGATCCCGCTCTTCTCAAAAAGCGGTCGAAAGGTCCAACGCCATGAATAAATGCAAATCCTCCCACCAGTTCTAAATCCAGTGCCATTCATTCATTCACTCATTCAAATCTCATTCCACTGTCCGGTATCCGGTGTCCAATCCAACCCAGCTTAACGTCGATCAAACTCCGAACGCTTTTGCTCAAGAAGTAACCCATTTCCAACGCTGCGAGGCTTTGCTTTTCTTCGATGAATAGAGGTGATTGTGCGAACATGACCGATAATGCCAAGGTCGATGCGTCCGTAAATTTTGCCATGTTGTGCTTTAATTTGCTGTATGTCGTAGAAATGATCAAATTGCAGTTCAGACTTCATTGCTGCGTCTCGCCATCGTCTCATGTCGTGTCGTGCTAGCATGTTCGAGTTCGTTTCCATTCGACACCAGCGTCTTCATCGAAACGGCTTCGGGCACGACAGAGGTCGACCCTCGCTTCCTGCGTCTCTTCTTCGTCACCACTCATGACGGCGACTCTCAACCTCTCTTCCGCCTTTTTCCTCTTTCGCTCCTGCCGCTCCTCATTCTCACGCATCTCACGGATCATGGCCGACTTTTCACGAATGCGGCCACCATAACGGTAGAAGAGGAATGGAATCGGGATAATAAGCACCTCAAGCAGACCAAGAAGGGTTCCGGCCCAATTGGGACCGATGGCTCGGTACATAGCGGGTCCGGCGAGTGGGAGGGTGCCGCCCAGGAGCGACCGCATGACGGCGTTGCCGGCCATAGCACTTGCGGCGTATATTCCATAGCTGTATGTGAGGTAGTTGCCGGCGTAGATAAAGACCGCACCATTACCGAAACCAAACGGAATACCGGCTGCAATGGGTAATGCCCAGTGAATGCTGATCGGATAGCAGGTCCAAGCGAACCAGAGCTCGCCGATGGGGATAAGAATGGCGGCAATACAGACGATGCTCATCATTGCCTCGGGCGGTACGTTGCCATCTTTATCGACTTCGTGGGAATTGATCAATTTGCGAACGGGCGAGGCGCTGCATATGATGATCATGGTCCCGATACCGATTCCAAGAAAGGAGAGACCACTCACACCAATGGACCAGCCTCGCATTTCGGTGAAGACGATCGGATACGCGACGAAACAAAGATAAAGAATTCCTAGGTCCTCGTCAGTTTTGTTGGTTTTCCAAAGGCAAGGGGGGGAGCGAACCGTATATTAGCGAGATGTAGACGTTCCAGAAAATGCAGATGGGTTCTTTGACAGCCATGACAAAAGGACGACTCAGATTGATCTTCATTAACTCGATGAATCCGACTCGAACGTCGTACCGGCTCCAGTATCTTTCATCATTGTTCTCACGGCGTAACCGTTGGGCTCGCCGTTGTAACAAGACTGGCGCGTATGTCTCCTTTTGGAGCACGAGGAGAATAAATGATGTCCCTCCCCAAATCATGGTAATCCAATTTGTCCATCGCCAGCCCAGGTATTCAGTCACGAAGCCGCCAATTGTAGGTCCGACGACCGGTCCATTCATGGGGCCAATACACCAGACCGAGAAGGCTGTGGCGCGATATTCGTCAGACACCAGATCCGCAATGGTGCCGGGAGCATTGGCGATCATCGCACTGCCAAAGATGGCCCCAAAGAACCTCACCACAATGATACTTACCATATCATGGGCAAGAGTAGCCGGAAGAACGAGAATGGTGAACATGGCCATACATGTTGTGTAGACCGGACGGCGACCGTATGTCTCAGCAATGGGCGCGAGTATCAGTGAGCCTATCGCGAGACCGAACAGGTAAGTCGTCACACCAAGAGTCGCGACCGATTCTGAAGAGACTCCAAATTCTTCCTGCATGGCTGACATGCCGGATGTATACGACGTCGAATACATCACCACCACCAAGGTGCCAAAGGATATGGCGAAGATGGAGAAGGACTTGTACCACAACGACCAGTTTCGGGGATCTCCAGGGTCATCCCCATCAAAATCGACTTCATACGCAGGATCTGAAGTAAACGTCGTGCCTCGAGTCGTGACTCTGGTCGCAGTCCCTGTGGCGGATTGTCTTGATGCTTGAGTGATGGTTAAGGTAAGTGCCCGTTCATCATGATCAGATTCCGATCGAGAGATTGTTGATGTGGGAGAGTGGTCGACGGAGGAATAGAATTCCTTTTGAGAAGGACTTTGAGGGCTAGGACTTTGGTCTGGAGTTCGAAGTCTTGTATGATCAGGAGGGGGGTATGGAGAGGTGACGACTGGAGGAACCGATTTCTCCAGATTGGCCATTTTTGCCAAATATTCGAAAGACTGGTCTCAAAATCGCAACAGCTATGTTGGGGGTGGTTCGGGAAATGGGGAGATGCAAAGAAGGATTGCCACGCAACGGTGAAAAAGGGCGTAAACCGAGCAAGAGAGTGAATGAACCTACCTATGGCATATCACAGTAGAAGTGCGGCGTACTTACATTGGGTTGCGCAAGGCTTGTCGACTCAACCGTCCGGAAAAGGTGCCGTGCAGACCAGTCATGACGAGGCAAGAGTTTGCTAGTGAAGAGGAAGAGCGGCAATGGCAGAGCTTGAGAAGTCGGAGATAAGACATTTCGGTGGTGGTATTCTGGTGGGGAAAGGCAAAAAGCCCATGAAAAACTCGTCTGTATACGCCCGCTTTGGTCTATTGGATTGTTAAGCAGAGTTTTCATCCCCCCTGCAAATGAACCTCGGTATCCCCCCTCGTCGGGTGTCTTGTTGTTTTTGGACAAGCGCAAACTCTTCCCCCCTTCGTTCAGCAGTGGCTTGATAGGCGAGATAAAGGCTGCAAAAGTCGCTCATTCCCCAGATTGTCGACGCACCTGGGGATGGAGGGGGCAGGCCTATCACGAGATATATCTCAAAGATGGCCCGAGGAGTGGCGCAATCTGTTGATGTACCCCCGTCATACCATACATAGATCAGGAATCGCAGCCATAATCACTCTCATGGTGGCTCGCCATTTATTGTTTCTCGATTCGGACTGGCGACATTGGGCCGATCGAGAGCATCAGAATCAAATGGGCGTGAAAATTTTTGTGTTTGGGAAGTTTCTCTAGACTTCAACGATTGTCTTCGAGACGCACCAATGCGAGAGCACGACTCGGTCAGGTAGAGCTCATGAGACCCTTGTTATGTGTTCTGGCATTGTCAAATTCCTTGCTCTTGCTAGCGAATGCTGCACCATTGCGGATCGCAGTCCACGACACTCTCGAGGCTGTTTACACACTCATATCATCTAGGTCCGTCGCCGTCCGGAGAAGTCCTAGCCATGATTTGAGAAGGAGGAAATGTTTCTTTTATCTCGAAGGCCAGATTGAATGCTCATTGTCGTCAATCCATGTGTGGTGAAGGGTCGTCCGATTAGGATTTGTTCGCTAAGACTTCGAATAATGGCATGAAAGAGGGTCCATCCATTTCAATCGCTCAGTCCCCAAAAGACTCCACCGACAAATTACAAATAGCGACTCCCATCAGATAGATATTGGTTCCGGAAGACTTCGGCGTTTTCATAAAGCGATTACGGACGGGTTACTCTTTGGTCTCTCAAACATCAAAAGCTGTATATCGAGAAGACGAGGAGAAGTCAAAAGGAAACTCTAAATCAGCAACGTGATTTTGCTTTGCTGTATCAACACCTTAATCATGACCATGCGTATGCGTGAACCCTCAGATGCCATTGTGTCGACGCTTGAGCCAATCATGAAACCATGAAATCCGTATGCTCTCCGGGTTCAATCCCTGTTCACGACCCTCAGACTTCGCCTTGGGTTCAAGACCACCCCTAAGAAACTCGGTTCTTGACCTGCCATAAGGTCATCTGTACTGCTTGCTGCAGTCGCTGAGCCAGTACCACCAGGCACATTTTTGTAAGGATTGTTGCTTGATAACTGATTCACTCTCCCTCCGATTCTTGACCCGGTACTGCCATTTCCACTTCGGTTATCCGCACTGTTGCGGCTGTCGCTTGTTTGACTCTTGTCTGTGTATTTTCCGCCCCCGTAGCCGGTCTCGATATACCTGGGGTCATCTGACAGCTGCTGTCTTTGTGCCATTGACACGTGGTTCTTATAAATTTTGAGTTGCTCCCGGTATAGCCAGGTACAGAATCCCAAATAAGCGGCGAGAACGGCGAAAAATCCAGCGATGACTCCGGCGACGATGGCTCCGACATTGGTGCCGCCTGATGAATTGTTGTCGCCGTTGTCGTTACCGCTAGCGCCACTGCCCGGAGATGATGTCACTGTCGCAACAGGCCCGTCGGATTGTGTGACCGTATATGTTCTTGGAGTGCCTGTGGCCAGAGGTCCTTGAGTGGCCGATTGAGCGGGAGCAGTGAGGGTGGCTGCTCCCACGGCATTACCTCCAACGACGGACTGTACTGGCTCTGGAACTTGGTAACCATATGAACCCTGAAGCGCGGAAGGGTCATCCTGCTGGCTTTTTTGCCGGTTAAGGTTGTCTTTGGTCTCCACGGCAGTATATTCGTTCTGCCACGTGAGGGAACTGGTGTTGAAAACGTATATGCCGGGACTTTCACAAGATAGATCTTGCCCGACATATCCACCAACCACGACCATTTGCGCATTCCAAACATTGCAAGTATGTCCTGCTCTCGCTGGTGGGTTCGCTTGGTTGGACATATCAACCTTGATCCAGGTGAATGACGGAATTGTCAAAATCCACATATCGTCGTACTGAGTTTGCTCTCCATATGGTATCAAGTTTTGCCCCCCATACATGTATACCTGGGCTGAACTTCCGTCGGCCGCGGATACTGCCACGGCACACGGATTGACTCGAATCTCCGGGGTCTCTCCTGCCGTGGCTTGCTTATACCAAGTCGATGAATCAATATCATAGACATCGATAATGTTCATTTGGGTAAACGTGGCGTTGGTGCCACCTGCGAGGCCAAGTATAATACCGGACTTGCCATATCCAGGAACGTAAACGAGGACTCCGTCTGCACGTTCAGGAAATCCATCCGAATCCTGGGTTCCGCCCTCCGTGATATTGCGATAAATACCCGACGAACCGGCCACGTTTCCACCATTCACCGCAGCATTGCTGTATCCCGGAAACGTATATTCAAGAAGGCCTCGAAGATAGACTCGGGCAATTGACTGGGACCAACCGGGGGTAGTATAGCCATCGAGATGTCCACCAAAATAAAAGCCGCGGCCGATATGTGGTACCGATATGCCTGCGCCCTCGGCCGCACGCTGAACTGGTTGATTGGCTTCTTCCGAATTCTGCCCGGCGCTTGTTAGCGGGTTTGATGATTCAGACCATGATGAGGAGGAGATATCGTAGGACCAGGTCGAAAAGGGAACAGGTGAAGTAACTGGAGAATCCGAAAACTCGCCGCCGTAGAGGTACAAGGAATCATACGAGTTCCAGAGGTACCCGAGTGAAACTGCAGGTGGACCACTGGGGATGGGAAGGCCAGTCAATGACGGCGAGGATATCTGCCAGGACTTGGTGAGGTCGAGGGTAAGAAAGTCGTTATCTATTTGCACGACGGTTAGCAGATTAAACAGGAGCGACTCGGAGCACATACTCCACGTATCTGTCGTCTGGTCTGAAGACGTGGTCGATCGGCCTCCGTACAAATATAATGTCCCATTGACCAAGGCGCTTTGTTGTGACCATCTTTTGCAAACAACGGTCGGACTGTCGTCTCTCTTAACCTTCCCGATGGCCTCAATATCTCCGAGGGTTCCAGCTCTTTCTCCAACAGAATTTGCATCGGCCGTCAGCAAAGGAGACGTAGGCAAGCTTGGAATAACAAGTACAATCACAAGGGTCAGAAAGAGTAGCCTGGGAAGTGTAGGGAAGGACGGAAGCATTTGTTCTCGAGAATGTTTCTCTGGAGGCAACGATTCCGACCAACTGACGGGATCAGGTTTGAAGAGGTCAACTCTGCTACGAAAGTGGGCTTGTAGTCCTTGTCTTGAATCCCTTCTCAATTTGGCATCGATAATCGCATCATCGCCATCGAGTCCGACTTCGAGAAAGGCAGAATTTCGGCGAAGGGGTTTATCGTCACCCAAACAGGGGTCTCGGGCGTAATGTATCCTGTCAGCTTCTGGGCTCCAACGAGGAGGATATTTCTGGAAAGGAATAGGTGTGTCCGTAGGTGTTGTGGCATGTTCGGAATCGGAGCATTGAAACTCGCTGGATGCCATTCGGAAAATGGTAGAGACGTGCCTAGCAAATGAGACGGGCCATAGAGTGATGGCGGCAACAGTGAAAAACAATGACGACCGGGGGGAGAAAGGCTGTGTCTTGCATAGATGAGTTTGAATACAGCTCACCGTACAGTAAATTCAAGGCCTAGAACTCGGATGTGTATGAGGTTGAACGATTGAGATCAGCTGCGACTAAGTCAGGCCATTGTCAACAAGACTGGGACATGGAACGGCCAATGAAGTCAGGTGGGAATGGTGGTCCACGCCTGGGGGGCAGTGCTCTGCTGCGATGGAAGTTCAGTATGAATGTGGGAACAATCTTTTCGATTCGCAAGGTCTCAGACATGCAGATCGATGCTGACCTACAGATATGGCCCCTCTTTTTGTCTAGCAACCGGGCGGATCGCATGGCAGTGAGGAGTTGATGGGAAAGAAATACCCGACGGCCACTAGAGCCCAGAACCTCGATCTCAATAAAGCAGTTGGTGGAGATGGCCGGGGCAGCCCGCTGCTGGCGTCGCTCCTTTCCTCTTTTAATCTACCCTACTTTTTCCTCCTGCAACCATTTTCTGGATGCCACTTCCGGCCCTTGTTTCCACTTCACCAAACATCTTCTCTGCCCAACAATGGCGCAAATGAGGGATTCGACGGCTTCGAAGACGATCGAAATCTACGATTGGTAGGAGCAAAGAAGGATCGAAGAGATCTCGGAAATACGAACTAATAGAATTCCAGTTTCAAGGTCAATCCCAGTCATCCTCCGCCAAGGCATCTCAGAGGGTAGTTCTCCTTTCGAAAACGAAAAAAAAAAAAAAAAAAAAAAAAAACACTTTGTTTGCAGAAGAAATTAATGAATGACAGGGGGAGGGTCCATTGACTATTGGTTTGGTCATATTTCGTACAAACATGATCATTCAGCGTCGTGAGGAGCCAGTCAAGGAATGTCCTCATTCATCCATCAAGGTTTTCCAAAAGGTTACTTTTACCACTTTTCATTTCATTCTCACTACAAACGAGCAAGACCAACAGTCTCACCAGGTGCGTGGTAAGTTGGGATCTTCATGTCCAAGGCGGAACCCCTGTATCCAAGATCCTCAGCAGCGAGCACGGAGCACTTCTCGCCGATGAGTAGGGCAGTCTGGCATATGGTCAGCGCTGGACAAAGTAAAGGGGTGGTGAGAGGTCTTACCGAGAAGGTGTTGCAGCCAACATTGTCAGGGCAGATACTGAGATCAGCCACCTTCAAGTTCTTAACACCATGGACGTTCAATCTCTCATCCAAGACACCATGCCTAACAATGCTGTTACCCTCTTTTGGAGCCATGCTACAAGTTCCAAGGGAGTGCCAAGTAGTCTCGCAGTGTCGTTGGACCCATTTTTCAATGTGAGCAACTAGAGTCCCAGGTTAGTAAAGATAATGCATCGTGGTAGGGAAGGAGTTAAGCCTACTGTCTTCCTTGGTGTACCTGAGCTTCTCACGCAAATTTTGCTTGTTCGAGTTGAGGGTGGTGGCCGCAGGTTCATCTCCTCCGTCCGCCGGGATGGTCCAGCTGCCGTGCTGGATGTTTGCAGAAATGTGGTTCGGGCCACCGTAGGCGTTGCGAGTGGCAAGGTCCAAATCTGCAGCTCGGGCCGGCGAGTCGAACTTGAAGTGAGGGTGCATAGCTGTGACCTCACCAGCATAGGCTTGCATGCGACGGGCCGTCTCACGAGACTGGATGTAACCCCAAACCATCGGAGCCATGTCTCGCTTGTCATTCATGAACCCAGCATCGAAGTCAGGAGCCTCATATGGGTCTGGAGAGACGATGTGGGTAAAGCCGCGAGAGAATGGGTACTCCAAGAAGTGGAACATGGTGAAGAATTTCCCCGGAGGCATGTCGAGATGGTCACCGAACCATCCTGAGATAACACTGTAATGCATGACGGGCTTGTCTGGCTTGTTCTTGAAGTAGCTCTCCCATCCGTCGGGGCTGAAGTCCGGTGTGGGCCACGACTTCATCTCCTCGAGTTCTTCCTCGGTCGGTCGAGACTTCACACCAGCCTCGATACCGTTGGTTGACAACGGACCGGTGCCCTTGAGGTTCCACTCCTCAAAGACGGCCTTCTGGACCTCTGGGACACCACGGATAAAATCATCAAAGGACTCCGTATCAGGCGTGGCACGGTAGGTGGCGAAGGTGAGGTAGTGGTCCTGGAAGTTGAGGCCAACACCGGGGAGGTCGACAATGGGTTTGACGCCAGCCTTCCTGAGTTTCACCGGGTCACCAATACCAGATCGCTGGAGGACCAGAGGCGAGCTCAGGGTACCACAGCTGACGATAACGAGTCTGCGAGCCCTCCAGAATTTGCGAGGTGGGTTGGTTCCACCAACTGGTTTCGTTGGCACAGTCAAGACGCCAACTGCCTTGCCGTTCTCAATGACCACTTTGTCAACCTTGGTGTTGCACTGGAGGTGCAAGTTCTGGTATTTGGCACGAGTGGCATGGATGTAGGCATGAGCAGCATCAGAACGACGGCCAGTATCACGGTTGATCCACTTGAGCCAGTGTTCGGCACCGTGTCTGTTTTCGAGGTCAGTGTTTGTGACTGATCAAAATCACAAAACTGCACATACCCAGTGACAAGATCTTGAAGGTCGTCAGTGACGGGGAATCCCAAGCTTTCGGCCGCTCGAAGGAAGTCTTGCATGATGGGATAGGTGTAGTTGCCAAACGAAACCTTGATCGGGCCTTCAAAACCGTGGATGTCTCGGTTGTTGCAAGCACGTTGGTAGGTCTCATGCTTCTTCATCAAAGGAATCAGCTCCTTGGTGGACCATCCCTTGGCTTGGAAATCGTCGTAGTCGGAAGCTGAGGCACGCGTGTACATCATAAAGTTGATTGAGCTGCCCCCACCAAGGACGTGGGCGGCGGGAACGATCGCTCGACGTCCATCAAGCCATTCGGAAGGGCGGGAGTAGTAGAATGTCGCTGTCTTGGAATCCAGCTTCATGTTCTTTGGGTAGATACCAGGACGATACACCCATGGGTTGTTGAGGTTGCTCTCGCCCGCCTCAATCAAGAGGACCTGGAGGTCATGGTCCAGATTCGCCAGACCTTGATAGATGTTAGCGACTTGTCGATGACGAGAATTCTTACGGAAAGCTCACGCCCAGCAGGAACACATCCTGCACTGCCGCCTCCGCAGACGATAATATCAACCTCGTCCGGGACAGTCATGATTGCGATTGATTCAATAGAAACTCGTGCTCGTAAAAACTTGACAATAAAAGGAAGACACGCTTTGCTCAACCAGGAGCAGGCTGGAAGAAAGGAAGAGAAGAGCAAGGGAAACACAAACTCGCATTATAAGATTTTCTGATACAGCTCCTCTCCACCTTTCGGTAAAGAAAATGGAGGGGGGTTATCATGCAGGTAGCATGCTAGTTGGTCCTCGAAGTGAGGAGGTCCGGGCTATGCTCGGTCATCTTTGCGAGCTGATCATCTCGAATTGAGCTCAAGGATGACCTGATTCGAGTGAAATGCGGGGTTTAGACGGTAAGGTTGTGGGTTGACGAAAGAACCAGGAAGCCGTGTTGTGACATAGGCCCGACGTGCGTCGAGGCGACAAGGAGAATCTGTGCTGGGGATGAAACTAGGGAGTCCCTGGACTTGCAGAAATGGAACGAGTCAAGTCAGTGAGACACTCTTTCGAGACATAACAGATGACAAGGGCCACAAGTCTCGAATTCAGGCTGACCAGGGACATATTCCACATATCTGTCTCAAGAAGGCTAGCTCGAGCGAGAAGAGAAAGAGAACGAGTTAGCTTGAGCGAGCCACAGAGCGAGGCCTCAATTTGTGAAGCTAGGTCGACTGCTGCCAGTCAAGTTGAGCACCTGGGTCCTCGACTCGAGACATTGAACGAGTAGAATAGCTGTTGGAGAAAATTCCCTTCGATAACACGGCAAGTGAGAAGATGTAGAAGGGGCCCATGTCAGCCAAGATGATGCGTCTGTACCTTGCCGCCAGCGGATTGAGCGGGTTCAAGCCCCACCCGCATAGTGTCATAATGGCGGCCAATGCAAGAAACGCGGGGAAAAAGCCCACTAGGCAAAATCCCAAAGTCGAGAAGAAGGGATGAAAATCCTTGCGTAAGCCGGTGGAGTGATGCGATGATAGCCGTGAAGGAAAAAGGTTGTGTCTCGCCCTCAATAGCCTATCCGTTGTTTGCGGGGAGATTGATCTAGCTTCATTCGGATCCGCCGCAATATTGGAGCTCCAGTTCGCTCTCCGACCTGTCAGGATGGAGAAATCGAGAATGCTGACGTCTCCAGCATTGGCTGCGTCGCCCAGAATGGCACTGAGGTGGAGGATGTGTGGTGGGGATATTTTTTTCTCCCCACGTTAAGAAGACATGGTCATCCTTTAGAGTGATTTACCCGAGGATGCCTTCGGGCCAGCGCAGTGGTGGACTTAACTGGTATAGCTCCTCTCGAAAATAGCCCAGAACCGGTCTGGGACTTGGTAGATTGCTCACCGAAATCGATCAGACCTCGTACTTCCTGTCGAGGTCGAGAACCGTCCAAAGCGATTCAGAAATCCTCCCTGATAAAATGGTCTCTCTTCAGGTCCATCGACGATTTCCTTTCAGCAAACCTTTCTCCGGGTTTCCCTCGCTTTGAGAATTAGCATAAACTCAGAAACTCTCATCAACTGCGCTCGGCAGCAGGTTCCACAATGCGGAGCGCTCGCCTATGATTGACCCGACTCGTATATACTTGTACGACGGGCATTCTCCGCATCTGACTGAGATCACTGCATTGAATGGAGCATCCACATGAGCACAAATCCTTGCTTGCTTATCACGCATTCGGAAGATTCATTTTCGTGGTTCAGGGAATTGGTGCAGGGTTGCGTTGTCGTTCGACAATCAGCTGCTGCAGTCGATCGGTAGCGACCTGTATCTCCAGTATTTGACCTATTCCGCGCTTCCAAGCATCTTCCAGCCCCAGAAGCTCCCCCTTGGAGCCTTCTTGCGCTGCCTTTCGTGCTTTATTTACCCTCTCAGTTTCAGCTTTCACCCTGGCGAGTTCTCGTTCCAGGCCTTGGAGGATTTCTTCTGCTTGGGAATTGCCGGTGAGCCAAGCATTTTTGCCGAATTCATCCAAGAGGATCAGGTTCGTGTGTCTGCCTGACAGGAATGTTCTCGAGACATACGCATTCCGTAGTGCTTGTCGCATCACCTCCTCACTGCTATCACTGGCTGGTGTCTCAGGTGCTTCATATCGTGACAGGTCGATCCCTGCCTGGCGGGGCTGACCCGCCGCTAGCCGGTTAACCTCTTGAAGGAAGATTTCGGAAAACTCGACTGTAGGAAGAGGGGCAAGAGAGGGATGCGGCGTGGTCAGATAGTTGGGAGGGAGGTGTTCTGTGATCAAGGCTTTGGCATGGTCGCGGTCGGCATTAGTAATGTCCGGGTCGATATCTGCAGACAAGTCAGTAAGGGTGTGGGAAAGGCGGCCATATAGTGGCTTACAAGGTAGGGAGTCGTGGGACTCCAAGATGAGAGGCATCCTGCTGTGATGTAGGAGGACACAATCATCGCTGCCGCAAAGGCCCAAAAAAAGGAAGATGCAGTTTGATGTCCCAAAACTTGATGCCAAGCCATGTCTGTATTGGGCAAGTATGACGACACTCCGTTTCAGAGAGCAAGGACAAAGAGAATTTGTTACCACCAGAGCAGCTTCGTTTCCTTTTCAGTGATTCTTTCTATCTGTCAGAGACGGCAAGGAGGATGACATCTTCCGATACAACCCTTTCTTTCCCGAAAAAGGACCGGGATTATTCTTCAAAGGCTCCAGTGGTAGGCTGCAAGAACATCACCGTTCAGCAGCACTAGAAAATGGCACGGAGATCTTTTGCCCTTGTTCTATACACTCTCTGTCTTATTTTGCTTACGGCTTTCCTATTGCCTTGCTTTGTTTTCCAAAATGGTGCTCGAGACGAGCATTTCTTCCCATTCAAGCTTCCGAACGGGCGACAATATGACGAAGCAGCCGTGCAGGGTGACTACTTGGTGGGGGTTGGGAGGGCGGACATTACTGGGTAAGAAACAGCCAAGTATCCTTTGGAGCGAGGACTGACACATTCAGGCCGGTTGTTGAAATCAATCTGATGGGATACGCTGATACGGATCAAGTGGGAACCGGCTTGAGGCAGCGGATCTACTGCAGAGCCTTCATTGTCGGAAGCCTGTCGCACAACTCCTCTCGAATCGTATACCTTATCCTTGATACTCAATCCGGAGACACGGCTATTCGGCATGGCATCCTGGAAGAGCTCAAGAAGTTGGGTCCCGAATATGACATGTACAACAAGAACACGGTCGCCGTGACGGGGACACATAGCCACAGCGGACCTGGAGCATGGTTAAACTATCTCTTGCCACAAATCACGAGTAGAGGATTCAGCAAGGAGAGCTATGAGGCTATTGTCAATGGCTCTATACTTGCAATACAACGGGCACATTCCAGCCTTGTGCCAGGTTATCTCAGCTTCGGACGTCAAAAGATCTCAAATGCAAATATCAATCGCAGCCCGTACGCCTATCTACAAAACCCGAAGACGGAGCGACATCGGTACACTGAAGATGTAGACAAACATCTGAGTCTCTTAAAATTCGAGACAGCTGATGGTCACCCTCTGGGTATCTTGTCTTGGTTTCCGGTTCATGGGACTTCGCTCTATCAGAACAATACTCTCGTTACTGGCGACAACAAGGGCGTTGCAGCATATCTACTCGAGGAGTATATGAAAGAAAAGAATCCAAACTTTACAGCGGGCTTTTCTCAAGCAAATGTTGGCGACACATCTCCGAATATTCTCGGGGCATTCTGTGAAGACACTGGCCTTCAATGTTCTTTCAACGACAGTACTTGCGGCGGCCGCACTCAACCTTGTCATGGCCGTGGACCAATGTTTAGATCCGTGGACCAAGGAACAAAATCCTGCTTCGAGATTGGGAGCCGTCAGATGGCAGCAGCCCGAGACATCCTAGATAGCGACAACCTAGAACGAATACCAGCATCAACAGTATCCTTCTTCCATACATATGTCAATTTCTCGTCGTTCTCCTTTACATCACCCTACAACCGGTCTCAACACCTGAGGACCTGTTCTGCGGCACTAGGGTACGGCTTTGCAGGTGGAACGACGGACGGTCCCGGAGCATTCGACTTCTCTCAGGGGACGAATGACACTGACGATTCTCCATCACTCAAAAATCCTCTCTGGAAACTGGCACGGGATTTCGTTCACAACCCAACAGATGAGCAGGTTACTTGTCAGAAGCCAAAGCCCATCCTGCTCGACGTAGGAGAAGCCGACGATCCTTACGCATGGTCTCCAAACATTGTTGACATTCAACTCCTGCGGATAGGCCCACTCATAATCATCGTTTCGCCGGGTGAGGCTACCACAATGGCAGGACGCCGCTGGCGTGATGCGCTGGCAGCCGCTGCTCCATCCGTCCTGAGCGTTGACGAACCAAAAGTCGTGCTCGGTGGCCCTGCCAATACCTACGCACATTACATTACAACGGAAGAGGAATACGCCGTACAACGTTACGAAGGTGCCAGCACTCTCTACGGAAAACATACTCTGGAAGCCTATATCAATCTCACACTCACCTACCTCCCTTATCTGGGTTCAGAAGATGAACGGTCTCACCTTGACCGACTTCCTCCGGGTCCCAGTCCTCCCATCAACGTCAATAGCTCGTGGTCATTCATCACACCAGTAGTCGTTGACAACGCTGGTCTGCTTCGAAAATTTGGCGCCACTTTGTCATCTCCTGATCCATCTCAATCATTCACACCAGGTTCAATCGTCAAAGCACGATTCGTCGGGGCGAACCCGCGCAATAATTTCCGCCTCGAAGGCACATTTGCGGCCGTGGAAAAGTTTGATTCTTCAGCTGGTCGTTGGGTTGAAGTCCGTTCCGACCGTGACTGGTTTCTGGTGTATCGATGGGAGAGAATCAGCACCACCCTCGGGACCAGTGAGGTCCATATAGAATGGGAGATAGAACCAGGCACCGAGACTGGCATGTACCGATTAAAATACTATGGCGATCGAAGATCTCTAGCGGGCGAAATCACCGCGTTTGAAGGGACAAGCGGTGTCTTCAATGTCGCAGGCGACAGCACAAAGACTATGTTTTGGGATGAGCTCGTCCGCTTCTGATTGGTATCCCACTCTTTACGAGAGATGATATTATAGTACTGAATATGATGGCATGGAACAAGAGTATCGTCAAGTCTCTTCAATATATCGAGCAATGAAATGCCGAGTTTAGTCATTGCAGTGACTAGCCCTGACCCATATCCGAAAGGCTGACAGCTGTCTCAAAATTATTACAGGATGATCCAATATCTCTCTATAAGAGGAGTCCATTAACAAGCAACCTTTCCATGTTCTGTACTGCTTGGAGCTTTGTGTCCGGCTGCAATTCTTCCTCTAGTGCCAGGATTGCGTCCTGTGCTCGCAGTCGCACTGACCAAAAAGAAGCGAACGAAACTGACTATCGTCCTTGCTGGAAGTATGAGTGTAACGTCGGGTACTGTACTTTTCGCCCTCTCTGTTCCACGATTGTTTTCTCCACATTCCCACTCTCTTTCAACATTAAATATATATAGCGGTCCTCCGCTGATAGGTAGGAGGATATCACGGCAGGGCTAGAGATCATCCAACATTGACACATTCGAGGTTTCAACATCTAAGCCGCTGACCGATCTATCTAGGCCCTTCTCTTTCCGGTTCATGTTGACACCTTCCCCCGTCTGAATTGTATTCAACGAGTCCTCTTCTTGCACTGCCACCTCTGTGGCGCCTGTCAAGTACGGAAGATGCTGCAGGCCTTTTGCGATTGTCCAGGCTTTTCTTCTCTTTTTTGGCACATGGGAGGCAGCCAGAGTGTCGTCCTCGAATCAGTGGCATCAAAACGCCTCTCTAGCTCAAATCCAAGACGACTACCGAGATCAATTTGGGAGGGTCGCAACCAACGATCAAATGGCCGACTTGCTACAACAACCAGCCGCTCTGGCGTGGTTCCTGCGGATGACCAGATAAGTGACAACTACTATGCTCTCGATGTCGGCGTACATGCTGTGCTAGCATTTGTTGTTGAAAGCGGTACCGGAATCGCCGCCTGGGAAGCAATCCCAGACGACTAGTAAGACCACTCCGGCCTGGTGGTCAACAATCAACATTTCTTCAGTATCAAGAATGCAGAACAAGTTGGAACAGAGAATGTGGTAACAGTCGTAATAGGAAACACTCATGGTACTACAATGCACAAAGTTGCAACGGAGACACTGCCAGAGGTGTTCTCTATAAGTGGAGTTAACACAATAGATCGTCAATCGGGACTTGAGAACTTGCGAACGGCGGCCTTGAGGTTTCAAAGGGTGATTGAATTGCAAAATCGCCAGAGACGCCGGCGGCCGTCTGATTACCAAAGAGCACTCAAACAATATATGCACATCGGAAAGGGGGTAACTTGTTAGGGTCTCTGCAGTGTGGGTGAATGCGCTTAGATGAATGTTGTAAGATATCTGGACCGCTGCTCCCTTAGGAAGAAGGCAAAGTGTTTGGAGGACGGCGGTCACAAGATGGTGGTGAATTGTTTGGGCTGAGAATTTCCAGCGGTCGAAGGCAACTGAGGCAATCGTGAAATCTCTATGGGCCGGAGTGGAGCGGAGCGCAGCCTGCAGGACTAAAGGAGTTATTCGACGATTTCAATGGCGAGAGCAATGGGATACTGGGCATGAGTAGGTTCGAAGGACATACAAGACACACAGCACGTGGAAGATAGAGGAAGATGAAGGAGAACCCGGCATAAACTTCTTTGTTTGTCTTTTCTCCCATCCTTCCCTTTACTGAGGGAGGAGATGGCCGGAGGGCACACAAAAAGTAAGAGCAAACAAGACAAGTATAAGTCCACGCAGGCACGCCGGGCACTTCAGGCACACCATCAGACAAAACGAACAGGATCTTCCACCATTGATGAACGCCGATCTCCTAAGAGGCGAACCTCTAATATTCCAAGCCACGGAGGCTGTGGACCATCCATAGGTGGCGGGTCATCGAGGTCTTGTGTTTTGTTCCTCTGTGGTTTGCACGGAAACGGCAGACCCAGGGGAGCGTACGTCCGGGTCTGTGACGGACGGGGCGGCCCGTTGGGGCCCCAGCCTCGTCGTCGTCGTTTTCCTCTGTCTCTTCCTCTGCATCCCCTATCCATTCCATCCCTCCCCCCTGCCCCTTATCCTCCTCCGCATCCTCCCTGGGCGTGCGCAACGCCGAACACCCGAGCCCCTCCTCCTTCCTTGCCAGCCTGGCTCCGCCGGCAGTTTGCTCCCGGAGCACGAACTGGGAGTTGTGGATGACCTGGTACATTTTGATTCCCAGGCCAAGCGCCACTTCCTGCCGCTGCCGACGGAGCACGACTCCGTGGCTAGCGAAGGTGTCCTTGAGTAAGACGAGCTTCCCGAGCGCCTGCTTGCCGGATGCCTCTAAGACCGCGTGTGGCCTGTCGCCCATAAGGAAAAGTTGGTCGACTGCTTCCTCAAACGGCTTTTAGCGCACAGGTTTAAGGACGCCGCGGTTTTGGACGATTTGGAGGTATTGTTGAATTCCTTTTCTATAGGCCTTCGTGGCTGCTTGGTGTGCGGTCAGGTGGGGAGTGTTTTGGACGAGAAAACCCAGCAGCCTGCCGAAGGGGTCTCGCCAGTTGTTGTGTGTTGCTGGCAGAGATAGCAAATTCTGAACAACGGTTTGTCTGAGGCTGTAGAGAGAAGTAATTGATATGGGTAGCTGAGCGCTCTCCCGAAGTTGTAAACGAGGCCGCTTGCGGGAAGGGAATTCATTACGGGTACGCCGTGGAGAAGGTTGTTTACTTCTGCGCCGACTGGAAAGAAGGCAACTGTGTGGATCTGGTTCACTGTCTGAATGACAGTGCAGAGCCAGGATAAAGGTTGAGAAGTGTTTGGATCGACGACAAATCAAGAGGGTTGTGGAGTTGATTGGTTGCGGTTTCAATACCAACGTCTGGATGAATGCTGTTAATTGTTTGGAAGAGGTGCGGCAATGTTGCCGTCGTGGTTATTCCGTAAAGTTGCCATTATGAAGACGTCGAGGTAATGATGTCACGTGCTCTCTGAGGCTGAACTCCTTTCACCGGGGCTTTGTTTTTCCGACGCCGGAGGACGGAGGTGGATGGTTTTCAGCGAAGAATAGAGCAGTCGGAAGCTGTTGTGCAAGCTGCCAAGCCAACAATTCAAGTTCGAACTTGATCTGTTGTGGATGGACAGTGACGTGAACAGGCGAAGGTGGAAAGGAAGAGTTCGTGGAAGAAGTGTATGTTTATTTGAGAGAAATCTTCTCGATGTCAATAACGTGAAGCGTTGAGCTGCCACGGCGACAGATACTGGGGAGCGTTCTTTATATAACGACGGCAAGGTTAGATATTGAGAAATAGGCGTTGGGGGCGTCGTTTGGGCGATTGGAAAGCACCGGACAAATAGACGAGCAAGGCTGAATAGAGGAGGCTTTAGTGATAGATGTCAGCTTTTTTGGCTGATTGAACCATTTGCTCTTGGAACCATCGCTTCGGTCAAACCATGCTAATGTGGACCTTTCCTCTGACAAAGAAGTCGGTTGTACAAGAGTTTCAAGACATATGCTGGTGCTCTCGGCGCGTTTGTCATTTCTTTTTCCATCTTACACGCTGGACCCATTGTGCCCACTTCTTAACATCTTCTCTTTCACAAATCAGGTCGACAGTGTACCATGCACGGGCTAGTTCCTCGTTTGATGCCATCCGATGGACGAAGCTGTGGCATGCACGACAAAGCCATGCTACACTGTTCAACTGATGCTCTTCATGCCAGCGCCTTTTCAAGACTTTGGCATGTACTTGTTTCGGGATCAAATGGTGGTAAGTCATTGGCACCCAGTCACGCTCGCATATTTCGCAAGCATTCTTTTTGGTTTCTGCCCACTTGGGAGGTGGTGTCGTGACAAAAGCAATATATGCCGATAGAACAGGAGCCAAAAAAGACTGCAGATCAGATTTGGGAGGGTTAGTAAGTCCATACGCTGTCAGGGTATCGGTTATGTCTCCTGGAATGAGTGTTGTAACTTCCTCCAAGCCAGAGACCGTCAATGGTGGAGACCATTTCTCCGAAAGAGCGGCGTCGCTCTGAACTGAATGGTGAGAAAGGCCTCTAAGCTCCTCTGGAAGGCTAGAAAACATCTCGATGGCCAAATAATCAGAGAAATCTGTCAGCTCTGAAGGCTCTGTTGCCGTGAATGTTGATTCTGCTGGAGTGGTCTTTTTCCCAACAGCAGAACGTTTACGGCCCTTACGGACTCCGTCCGTGGACTTTTCGACAACGACAGAGAATAGACAATCTCTGAAGGCGTCATAATTGGTATTGTTGGCGTTGCTGATGGGCATGGAGGATACATTACAAGGGGATGGTTCAATGGAAGTGGAAAGAAAGGATTATGTAGGTTTATTCTTATGCCGCGTCGGCCGCGCAATTATGTTGATGTCAAACGTGGAAGGTACAGCGAGGTCGTCGTCAGGGAAACGGGCGTGTTTGACAGTGAAAGTCTTTCATATAGACAAGATACATATGTCAGGCTATATGCATATTGGACTCCATCACAGAATAGAGCAATGCTGAATGAAGATGAGGAACGTATGGCGCACAGTGGAACAAGTCACGTGGTTAATGGCGGGGAGATGACATCGTCGGTGTCTTGTCCGAGGCTCACCTCCACGAACTTAAGAATGCTAACAGATGAAGTTGGCTTGGAGAAAGACCCCGTTGTCAACTATCTTGCTTTGCAACATGACAAACAAGATCGTGGTGGCGTTTGATCTGTATGGCACCCTGCTGTCGACAGAAAGTATTGCCCAGGTATTGGCATCGCAATTTGGCGATGAGAAGGCCGCCTCAATTGCTGCCGTGTGGAGAAAGTACCAGCTGGAATATACATGGAGATTGAATAGCATGAGTACACGCCTTGATCTGATCGCATATGCTAATTAACAGTGGCTGATTGTGGTCAAGGACAATATGAACACTTCTCCGAAGTGACTCGCAGGTCCCTCCATCACGCTTTGGCCGAACACGGAGTGAGCCTTAGCGAGGCGGAATCTGATCAAGTCATGAAAGCATATGACTCTCTGTCCACTTTTCCGGATGTAAACCCGGCTATGAAGCGACTGGCAGAGGATCCCAACATTGAATGCGTGCTATTCTCCAACGGCACCAAGACCATGGTATCCAATTCAGTCAATCAGTCCAGGGACCTTGACTCTTCCGTCTTCAAAGACCTCGTCACCGTCGACTTTGTAAGAGCCTACAAACCGGCTCCGGAGGTCTATAGATTCCTGGCTCAAAAGGTCGACAAGGCAGGCCAGGAAGATGGTATGTGGCTTGTGTCGAGCAACCCATTTGACGTCGTCGGTGCTCGCGCCGTGGGTATGCAAGCAGCGTGGGTGGACCGAGCTGGAAATGGCTGGCAGGATAGACTGGCTGGTGGGCCAACTGTGACTGTGAGGAGCTTAGAGGAGGTAGCTGATGTTGTGGGGAAGCACGCTCATTGAACCAAATAGTCGAATGGTCTGAATATAAGAGCCGGTTACGCTGGGTCATCTCGATATGGGTCCGTGGTTGAAGCAGGAAGACTTTCCCGGGCCCGCCGGGCCTTTTCCATCTTCGCGGCCCACAGGGCACTACCAACAGCAGATGTCAGTAGGAAGAACATGCTCAGGACTGGAACAAGCTGCAAGGTCAATGTCACAATTCCAAACCAGGTATACTTCAGCTGCCGGTTCTCAATATATCCCTTTCGTTCCTTCTTTGAGAAACCGCGTAATTGGAAGTATCTCCAATGATGAAATGGGCCCGCTCGGTATCCTGTGAGGATCATGAAGATTGGAACGCCAATAAAGGGAATCAAATTGAGCGGAAGCAGAACCACGAACTCGATAATCTGACGCAGAGAGAACGGACTGTAGACCGACGGTTTTGTAGGCTTCCCCAGCATCTGGACAGAGTTGGAACCCCTTTGATCAAGCAGACGAGCTTCATCGATCATGTCGTCGAGACCTTGGTCAATGAAGACTGCATCAAAGATATCCACTAGTGTTTCATCCACGAAGAAAGCCTCAAACAGCAAGGCGACAATGGCAGCGCCTTCGCCCAGGACCAAAAATGTTGCATTTAACCAAGCTCCTGGCCCATGAAAGATTGCGAGGAAGGCGACTTGTGGAAGATATGCCCAGATGAATAGATTCGCGTAGATGAAGGCGGACAGGAGGAGGACGGGGACTAGACGTGCTTTGAAGAGAGGGTAGAAGTATGGGTGGCCGACAAAGTAGACAATCCCCTGTAACGCGACCGATCAGTGGATCGTTCGACGTTGAACCAAAAAGACACTCACCTTCAGAGGGTAAAGCCACACAGCATCTGTCAAGGTACGTATCATGTTGAAACGCCTTTTCTACATGGATTTTTGGCGAGTCCTTACTACCCTAATTTCGAGACTGCAGGCTGTCAACCGTAGAGTCTCAATTCGGTTTGACGCACGTCAGCCGAAATACCTTGGCGGGTCCCGTTCCGGCCTTCAAAACGCAAATTTCTTCGATCTTTTCCTTGCTACCAAAACTGATACATCCTCCGTATTCACTCTATCAATGAATGCCGCTTCTCTGTGGTAACTATAGTTGCTGGAGGGGAAATCGGAGGAGAGAGGAATTTCCTACAGCTGCCCACTTACCCCAGGGCCTCCTGCTGCTAACCTGCTAATGGCTGTGTTTGCTGGATCGTGGAGGTTTTGGAAATATTTATGGCTGCACAGCAATGCACTGGACTGTTGATGTATTTCATTCCTCATTTGGCCAGTATCAGTATTTGGTACCGGAGGAGCTCAAACATCTTGCGACTGTGATTACGACTTCTGGATGAGGGGTCGGCCGCACTGAGGACCGAGAGGTATGCCAGACGACTTCTCGATCTGGGGGAAGCGAGAGGATAATTTTCCTGCAGCAAAATCAATCGTTTGATACCCCGTACTGATATACGGATTGTCTCCTGATGGTGGTTCTCTGGTAGAGATGATTAGGTCAACCGACATGGTAGATCCAGAAACAGAAACAACAAGAGGCTTCCAATAGAGAATGGAAATGAGATTGCCATCCAACAACCGACCCCGGATCTTTCAAAACAAACCATACATCAAATAAAAACTTGAGCGCGAGGGGCGAGCGTGACCCGACCAGCTTTTGCTGGCCCCGAGGGCTGCTACTAATTGGCTACGAAAAATTGTCCGTGTGGTGAGTTGCTTGATTTCGCCTGTAGCTCCCTGTAAATCGCCTGCACCCTATATTTCCCTTCCTTTCTCGAATTCAATCTCGTGGTAACTCTTCAGCAGATGCGGTGAATGACAACATCCTCCCCGAACCGACAGAAGAAACTCGCGCAAGTGCCGAGTGCAAGCGACTACGGGGCAGGTTTTGTGTCTCGCATCCCACCTCCCCGCCTCCACATCTAAACCTTCCCCCCGAACCGTACCAACTCACGCTCCAAATGTGCCGACGTTCACCCGTCGTCGTCCTTGACTTGTTGCATACCGAGACACGGAGATAGGAATTGTTCTCAATGTCGTCAATCTCTCCCACAGGTTCTTACGCATCCTCTCAGCCCCAGGACGCAGGCAATGCCTACAAATACGAGGATCCTACGGCGTACCAGATCCCATCAGCCTATCCTCATCAGTTCGAGGTTTCTCTACCCGTCCCTCGCTCCGGACCTGAAGCTCATCCAAATGATCACTCGAAATCTCAAGGTTCTGGGTCATCAGAACCCAAGGTTCGTCTGAGGAAGGCTTGTGACAGTTGCAGTGTGCGAAAAGTTAAGGTGAGTGCACCTCATCATGACATCGTCGCGACACAAGCTGATGTATATTTCAGTGTGACGAGACCGGTCCACCATGCAAATCATGCGCTGCCCTCGATATTCCATGCACCTTTGATCGTCCCAGTCGACGTCGTGGGCCTCCCAACAGACATGCCGAAGCCATCAAGAGACAGAAACTCGAAGGAGGGGGCTTTGAAGGTTCAAGAGGTTCACCAACCCACGATGCCGCATATAGCCTCGCCGCTCTGTCTGGCCCTGCCCCTCTGTCCGCCGAATCCATATGCGATTTGCCTACCTTGAAAGTTTTATTAGATGATTATTTCATTTACATCCATCCCTTGATACCTCTTCCACACGAGCCCACATTCCGGAGATCTTTTGAGGCCAGAGAGGACCGGACCAACCATAACTTCTTGTCTTTGGTGGCTGCTATGGTGGAATGTCTGGTGGCCTCATTTCCACGCCGACCACGACAATTATTCACCTCGGAACAAGCAAGAGCACAATTTCCCAATGCGGGTGCTTTGATCGACAGATGTCATCAAGTCTTCGTCGAGGCCCGAGGTCTCGGATATATGGACAGGCCGATGAGCCTCTACGATGGGATCGCGAGTTATTTGACCGGACTCGCTGCTGGCTACGTTCTAGACATTCCCCGCATGCGTCTTTATCTGGGAGAATGCACCATCATAATGAGGGAGTTCAATTTCCATCGACCAGAGATTCATCGACCAACCTCAGCTCCGCCCGGAGGATTATTTTCCCCGGTTGATACCAACCGACCGCCACCCGTCGACCACGTCTATCAAGAATCTGGTCGTCGGCTTTTCTGGTTGTTATTCGTTGGCGCCATGTCGGCCCGTCAACTGGACGAAGCTGAGGGCGATCTGTTAATGCCCCCAGTGTCACATGCCGAAATGCTTCCGCCTCTGCCTCTCGAAGTGGACGATGAATACATCACAGAGTCTCAGGTTTTTCCCCAGCCTCGTGGAGTGGTCTCGGAAATGGTAGGATTCAATCTTAATGTCAAAGTCTTTCGGGCTTTTCACTTCCTGGCCGCCTTGGAAATGGCCTTTGGCGCAAACACCGTCTACGACTGGGATCGCCAGCGTCAAATCATTCGCCGAGCCTTGCAAAATGTCAAGGACGCCACTCGAGATGCCCCAAAAGAACTGCAGTTAAATCCTGCCAACGGGTTCGGCGAGTGGCCCCCCACGCAAGCCGACATCTCAGCATACTCTCATCTCTTCCATGATCGTGAAGGAGGTGAGACTGATCCAAGCGCGACACCAGGCAGTGCCCGTGGATCTTTACCACTGCCCTACTCCAAGCGAGCCATCCAATTTGAGATCCAAAAGGCCAATATCTACGCCACGCAACTGTCGTCCAGATCATACCTCGTCGAGCGTTTTTGGAACTTGTACGAAATCGTCGACCGCGATAAGTTGACCCTCCCTTCCGACAAGTCGAGAACCAGTTCTTCTCCGACCGCGGGAATCATGACGACCGGAATGGAGCACAGTTACCGACAGGTGGCTGGTCGGACCCCTAGCGACAGTATGATGGATGCTGGAGAACAAATGATGGCCGTGGAGCGAGAAGATATTGTTCGTGATATGGCGCTTCTGCTCAAGAGCATCAATCAAGTCAACATGGAGCCCAATGGGATGAGCTTTGTAAGCTCAACACATCATATGGCCAAGTGGAATTAATACTGACTCTTACATGCAGTGTAACAAAATTCGAACTGTCGCCTCGACTTTACTTGAAACCAAGCGTGCCAGAATGAGCGTTATGCCGACGCTCGACTCGGAGGGCGTCAACAAATACCTCGACACCTTCCTCGGTATTTTGTCGAAGCTGGAAAGATTAGGTCCCGCCCGTTTCCGAGGGGTGGCTGATGCGGGCACGGGGGGACTTCTGCGGACGGCGGAAGAGATCGAAGAGGAAGAACTGGTACACTGGGCAAGTTTGAAGGAGCACCAAGAGAGATTTGTCAGGTCCAGTGGATTCTGGTAAAAGAGGACGATCGAAAGGAGAGAGCTACTCGCCGACAACACCCCTCATTGGCTCAAGGAGTTGCTATTTGGTCATGAGAAATGACTATTCTATTTTTCGGCGCTGACCATATTACTCTTTAGCAACATTGCTACGAAGCTCGAGTTTATAAAAAGTTGCCTTTTTGACTACCGGTGCTCCCCGAGGAGCCCCAACCGAATAGCTGAAAGCGAGATGATAATTAAGGATATTTCCATCTCAGAGCAACCTTTGACTTGATTCATGAGCTGGTAATTTTTGCAGGTGCTCTGCCGGTCCCCCAATCTAAAACTGAGGGGTCACGAGTTTGATCTCCGAGAAGCTCTCGAACTGCTGGTCATTGTGTTGGGGGGAGAGGAGGCGGGAAATATCGCTTGGCAAAGATGAACTGCAACACCCGGCTACAGGACGGGAGGCGTCGCCTCGGTATGGCTCAACGATCCTAGGGCCCTTGTTCACCTGCGGCTCCGTTCTTGAGGTCCTCAACGTGGAAGACCATGTCAAAGACAGCGGTATCAATCGAGGTCCTTAGCAAGCGCGGGATTGCTGTAGGCAGACCACAAAGCAAATAAAAAGATATGCAGTAGAAGAGTCGTCAATACAGCACGTCTGTTAAGGAGATGATGCTTTTCTCTCCACAGTCCAGGACTTGCCTTTCTCATCAAACCGTCGATAGTATAAGAAGCGGAATTTTGCGGCGTCGGGTAAGACATCAAATATCTCTACGAGATCGAGGATGATTGGAACACTGGGTTGTTAATCATCGTCTCGTAAATACACTAGCACGTTTCTAGCTAGTACCATATTAGAGAGATCTGGGAAACAATGAGGACTCAGCAGCCTTCGTCTTCCACTGTGAATTACGGCGATTCAAGTAGAATGGGGAAAGAATCTTTGATAGCCATGACGAAGCTGTTAAGACCTGGTTGTGATTGTTGAGATATTAAATCTATTTGGAATTGCACGCGGATTTCAACAGACTTGACACCGTGTGTCGCCAGCGTTCAATGAGAAGGGTCCTGGGTTTCGAGAATGGCGATGAAGTCAGCTATTGCTCTATCGAGACGAAAAGCTCCCTCGCATAAACCCAGCTTGGGATATTCAAGGCCAACAAGAGATCACAAGTTTGACTCTGAATCTGGCCAAGTATTCTCGGAGATAGAAGTACCCCTCAACAGGAAGCAGTACTCTGACTGGATCGGGGAGCCCAAAACGCCCGCTCTGGTCAAGAAGCCACCTCGAAATGGAGCGGGTGCTCGCTCACTGGCTGAGATGGCAATAATCAAAATTGCTCTCGAATTCAGGGTGCTAAATGCGGATCATTTTACTCATATACCCTGGGCCATGGCGCAGAGAGTCTGGAATGATGTGTTGTCCATGTACGAAGCGAGCATTCAATTGGGTCGTTCACGCTGACCCTTCGAGACAGGCGGAGAGAAAGCTTCCATGTGTGGAGGACTCTGGCTTCGGCATATCCCGACGCAGAAGAGTTTGGTCAAAGGGAATACAGATATCTCTTGGAGATCAAACAGCTCTTGCAACCTGTTTCGGAATATTATACTGGCATCACGTCTCCCGGAAACAATTGGTTGACGTGCCTGCGTGTTTCACCAAAGCAGATGGCTACGAGTGATTTCTTGTCAATTCATACCATAACCAATCTAGCAATTCTTGACCTCTCTGATGGACAAATTACCATCGACGACATTTCCTCGCGATATGACGAACGGATGATGCGGGCGTGGGCGGAACTGGCCGCGTCTGGCCAGGCATTTCAACATCTCCGAGTGATTTTACTTGGTTGGCAAGAGAATCTATCCGGTTGGATTTTTAAATACGTCGACCGCTTCCCATCGTTATGCCACATCATTGTGACGGATTGCCCACGAATGCATCAAAGAAATCGGGGAGACTGGGAAAGTCTTTCCATCGCGGCCGGTTGGGATGCCAGACACGCGAAGAAGAGTGCCAGAAGCCTGCGTCCTATCATTGGCGACCAGGATTTTCACTTTGGCTCCGTATCGGGCTGCTACTACGACAGCATCGAGCTCTTCAGGAACCTGGCCCACGCCCGCCGGCCAAATCTGGTAGACAGATTACCCTTGCTGGAAGTCTGGCTCGGATCACCCCGGCAATGGTCGCACATTGTTGATGACTTTCCCTCAACGCGAACGATATTCTTCGAGAATCTCAAGACACATGCTAGGGCGGAGAAGGCCAAACGGTCTCCAGTCAGCAATCGTGACCAGGCCAAAAGAGTAAGGAACCGGGAGCTGGCTCCTCCAGGGACACTGTCGCCTCCGCCGAAGCGAGGACCCCAAACGAGACCAATGATGAGGTCGAATGGAAAGAGTGTTGCAGACTTGCTGTGTGAATTTCAGGCTTGACACCGGATATGAAGCAAGCGATATTCTGGTTCATTCGGTCCTCGGGACACAAATAGAATAACTTCGGAAGCGTCTTGGCTCTCTGACAATGGGGTCGTGAGTGTGGTATGACCCTGTTTCCACAGCCGTCATGGGGCCTGGCTCGGCATCGACGTCAGCTCCAGCTTTCTAGCCTAAACCCAAGTAAGAAGCCCGCCTGGTGATTCGGCTTGTGACATAAACAAAAAGTCTCTTGACATCCAAGGGCATCCCGCGGTCCATTCCCTCTATATCGACCTCGATCAGACGTGGTTGTTGGTCACCTCACCATACATACGACTTCACTCTTCCCAATTGGATGCGTCACAGTGTGCCCCCGCGACTAACTGAGCTGGACCCCATCTCGAACCGAGCCCATTGATCCCATTCTCGCAAATCCCCTTTCAAACGCTTGCCAATATGGCGACGCCCAACCGGGAGACTCCGCACAGTTCTACCCCATCTACGTCGGCGTCATCAAGGTCGAGCATGGACGCTCAGTCACCCTCCACAAGAACCCCTTCGCTACGAATTCCTTCCATGCCCAGCGCTGCGGCTCAACACCGTCAGAGCTTCCATGAACTGCGAGGCCATCCTCCTTCTCCAAGATCTCAGAGACAACCTTCCATTTCACAATTAGCTGTTCAGGAGTTGATTGACAACCCTCCAATGAAGAACCCCGATCCCAAGTTTGCTGGACGAGACTGGACCACGGTCAAGGTCAAAGAGCTGGTGAATCCCGACGACCTGAGGTTTGTCGACATTGACACAGGAGTGGAAGCAGCCACCAACGTAAGACGGGATTCCTTGAGTTTTGGGCTTTGATATTGACAGCTGACAGCTTCTCATTGAATCCGGTGCACCAGTGGTGCTCATTCGCGAAAAGGCTGGATCGCCCGTCATTGGAACATTCGACCACCGTGATCTCAACGCCTATCTCCTCCTGGTCGTCGGCCTATGGAGACCGGATGACGAACATGCTGAAGATTTTATGGAATTGGCTCGACGCGCACGAGAAGGAAAACTTATACATCTTGGCGAAATCAAAGACCTCTGCAAAAAGGAACCGTTGACGTTCTTGGACGAGAACTCAGATTTGCTCAAGGCCATTGAGACGTTTGGTAAAGGTGTCCATCGTGTTGTGGTGATTGACGAAACCACCAAAGAAGCAACCGGTGTCCTGAGTCAGAGCCGGCTGATCAGATTCCTGTGGGAGAATAGAAGATGCTTTCCCGTTCTCGATCAACTCTATACACAACACTTGCGAGATCTCAAGATTGGGTCCCACGACGTCGTGGCCATCAAGTAAGTCTCTCCCTTTCTGTCCCCATCTCCAGTCATGCTCACATGAATCCAGCGGCGATCGACCGCTAGCCGAAGGGCTCACCCTCCTCCTAGACGAAGGGGTTTCTTCCCTTCCGGTCGTCGACCATAATCGCAACGTCATCGGCAACATCTCGAATGTTGACGTGAAATTACTCACCAAATCGTCCTCACTCCCACTCCTCCGCAATACTTGCATCCACTTCATTACTGTCATTCTCTCCACGCGTGGTATGGTTGAAGGGAAGGATTCCTTTCCAGTTTTCTATGTCACGCCGCTTTCTACCCTCGCGCACACCGTCGCGAAACTTGTCGCTACCAAATCCCACCGGATGTGGCTTACAGAACCGGTATCACCCAGTTCTTCTAGCCCTCCAACTCCATCTTTACACACAGCAACTCTAGCTCCGACCTCAAGTCACTCCTCCAGCTCCAGCCAACACCACGGCACTCCACCCCTGGTCGCCTCTACCCCCGTTGAACCACTCGCGAGCGCCGTCGCCGACCCCTCGCCAAAAGCGCCCTTCATCGCTCCAACGGGACCAAGCGTCTCCGCCTCGTCACTCCCGGGTGCTCGCATCTCCGGCCGCCTGGTCGGCGTCGTCAGTCTCACTGACATCCTGATCCTCTTTGCCCGTGCAGGCGGACTCACGAATGTCGCAGATCCCAGTGAAATTCGCATGCGGAGGAGGAGAAGCAGTTCCAGCAGTGTCAGGAAGAGCATTGATTTGGGATCCAGGCCGTCGATTTCGGGCCAGGGATCGGCATTAAGGCCGTCAGGGGAATTGCCCCGGGAAGCTAGTGGAGCAGGGACAAGTGGAAGTGCGAGGGGTTGAGAAGCGGAAGCCGGAGGCAACACAACGGACTCGAACACTCGAATTTCCCCTTCTGGATACAAAAGCAAACAGACCAAAGCTCCCACGTCAGGGCGCGGGTACAGATATGAATGAGGAGGTGAGTATGTTATGTGTATGGATACCCGACTTGGCGAGAAATAATACATAGAATCGAAAACGAAATACAATCTGAGAAGAATTCGAGGAAAGTTGTTTGATCGATACAGATACATGTCAGTTGGCGCGCTCACTTTTCTCTCCTGAAGTTTACATTGCAGATTCATCGAAATTTGTCTTGCATCTTCTACTCTGCCCGAGGGAAGGGAAAGTACGGAGGAAGAAAGGGGTCGAGCTACTAGTCTGTCACAAAAGCAAAAGGACTCGTTGCCGGTATGCTCAGGTATATTGTGTATCCTCCAGCTAAGGCACAGTATCATTCACTCTGCCGTTCGTGTCGGTATCAACGAATGGAAAAATGCGTTATAAACTTACTCCCGAACTGGTACGTCATCGAGTTTGGCGCCCAAGTAGCAACGCGTAACACGGCTCGCCAATTTGAAAATTCATTCGGATTTTCTTCGTCTCGGGAAGTGTGGACATGATTTTTTGACATAGTTGTCCAAAAAGGGGTTGTTGACAAAACGTCGTTGACAATTAAATTCATTTTCGTTGAGGTTTCCTGAATCATGTCTTCCTCCGGATTTTGTCGTGGGCATATTTCAAAACACTTAGTGAGGATTGGTTGTTTGATCCAGCCTCGAACAAATTCTCGTTTTCTATAATCCAGAACGCCAGGAGCGAATCAGAGGGACTCGATTTAATGTCCTCGTGGTCCTTATTCCTTCACGTTCCCATCCAGAATATTTCTCTTCATCAACATCCGTCTTCAAGGTGGTTGATGTCTCATCCTGCCTCACCGGCAGCGTTCCTAGCAGCGCCGAAACCTGACGTGTCTAATTCCCCACTATCCTCCCAGCTCCCATCTATGACGAAAAGATCCAAGAATTCCTCTCCTGCAGACGTGATCTGATTTGAACCAGGGGCCAATTCACCCCCCCACCGGCGAAATCTAGACCTTTATTTTCCAGGCTGAAATTGAAGTCCAACCCAGCCGTCGGAAGATCATTTTGGTCGTAGTCGTTTTGCCCAAGGGATGGATGTGCAGCTATAGTTTTGGGCTTTGAATCCGGGTTGGTGTTCTGCGCGCCGTTGACGATCTGGCCAAGCATGCTTTTGACACCACCACGCATGTCCTGCCATGGGTCATATAGATTGGACACGTACTGGTCAGAGCCACGTATGAGCATCGCGTAGGCAGGTTCATTGGGATCGAAGCCGGGTGCCTGAGCGATCATCTGTTGACATCTGGGTGGTAGTGATGTTGTGAAGGGTCCCATGTCTTCCCATAAAGGCGAGAACGAAGTGGCACCAACAGATGGGAAGATGGTGAACGGAGTTCGCCTCAGGTATTCGGAATCCATTTTCATACCATCGGTACTGATTTGATGGTCGGTCGATATATCACCATGTTGAAGTGATGCTGTTGTCGACATCCTTCTATGATTAAATGGGCCTGGTGGAACGGATCCAGAAGGCGATGTTGGGTCTTGGGATGTCCATAGTGATGCCATCGAGAATGTTCAGTGGTGGTTTGGTCGAAAGTTGGGTCGGTGAGGAGGCAGATATGGGGCGGATCGATACACTGTTGAAGGTGATTAAGTCATATTTTGTTGTCGAGGGAACATGGGTGATGGAAACATCGTTGGTCTTTGTTGATAGGGATCATTAGGGTACTGAGCATAGGTGTTCTGGACCATCTGTTCCATTGCGCTTCGCATTGCCACTTGGTTCGTCAAATAAACAGCCAATCGTCGATTGAAATCGGCCAAACTCAGTTTGAAGGTGCGTCGTGAGACGATGATACGGTAATGGCAAATCATCGTCCTCCTCTTCGTACATTTCCTCATTGATGATATCTTGTTCCGTCACACGTAGAGAACGGCCGGTTCGACGTTGGTGGATTTCTGAGGCTCTTCGTACTGATTCTACCCGAGCCTCTAGACTTCGATCACTCCTTCTTGACGCCACAATATATGCTCTTCTCATGTTGTCAGTGCGAAGGAAGGGTATGTTTTAAAGTATGGCTAACCTTTCCTGGTTTTCACCATGAATTCGATCCATTTTAATTGCCTTAGCAGCCGGAGTAGTGCGTAATGGTGGCAATGTTCCACACTGCTGCTTGTGGATATAGCGTGAAAGTAGTTCTAAACAGTTTCAAGGGCCCAGACGGGTGCTGTCGCTGGGAGCAAATAGTTTGGAGTTCATTTTCTTGCCGATACCTTCAAGGAATGGAAGCCGAATTATATCGTGGCGAATCCCCTGGTAAGGCCCGATACTCGTTGGCATGGCAAAACGGTCGAATGATAATTTGGAACTGTCGTATGGCATAAACAGGACCAAAACGAGATATCATTTGAGGTGGAGGCAACATAAAGAGGAGATACGAGAAGTGGTGAAGTGTAACATGTGAGTCGGCGAGAAGCAGTACTCTAAAGTCCAACCGAAGCGAGACGGAACCATGAAGTGCCAGGCTCCGTAGATAGGGGAAGAAGAAAGATGAAGGAGGTGGAGTTATCGAAACAAAGATCGCGGGACATAATGGCTCAGGTTGGCGGGAGATGGTGTCGAAAAAAAGCTCTCGTAGACAGATCTTCATGCAGAGGAACCACTTTGGTCAGCCGAATTGGAGGCCACCAGGCTCGAATCGACCGGTAAAGGGATGATAATAGAGTTGGACGGGGACTGCGGTCGCCTGGCAATCATGCATCATGAACGGTACCTGCCCCTCTCGTAAACCATTTCCGTCGGCTCCTTGATTCGTCCATCGAAAGTATGTGTCCGGGCGACTTCCTTAAGTCCTGGATCTTCGTCTCATGCCGGAAGATCCATTTCTTCCCAGGCTTCGTTGCGATACATGTGCAAGAGTCCCTCTTTTTCACCCATGTCCATAGTTTCAGGTTCGAGAGGGGGAAATGCTGCAGAGCAAAATGTTCCGATCTTAGGCATTGGTCAGCTTTCGCCCTAGCAGTCATAGCCTCAGCTGGAACATAAACGGAATGGTCCACTTACCTGTTATCTTTACTGTTGAACCATTGACATGAAGAAGAACTTGTTCATTTTGGAACTGGTACGGAATATTGATTCACAATTAGCCCCACAGAATGACCTCTTGAGGTTAAAGCATAGTCGAAAGCAACCGTCAGGGTTCCAAGGGGCTCCTTAAAATGTCGGTTCTGGGAATCCGGTAGAGCCTGGAATGATTTTGAAATAAAATGCCAGCTAGTGGACGTGGAGTGTGGGATCAAAGTGACCTCGCCCCACGCCCCCACTACAAGATCGGCAACCCAGGTTGATAATCTCCCCACGCTTTATCAGTTCCTGGCATCCGCGAAATCTGATCTCTCCAACCCCTTCGGATACAGATCTATCATCCGTACCTATGATGATCGACTGATCGTCGCGAATCAGCTGGCACTGTCCATCACAGCCCTTTATTGCCGCCTCGCGTCTGGGACTTTCAATTCCAGGTCAAAAATTTCTGTTCTACGTCACACCTCGATAGCCCGACTTGCCATATTTCTCCTGCCTCTCTGATCCAAGATTGAAATGCAAAACTCCACGACAACTTAACCCGTTTGGGAAGAGATGGAGAAATAAGAACATAGCATGTTGAGATTGGAAAAAGGACTCCGGTTGCTTTGAACCATGGTCAGGGGAATGTCAATTGCCGTCACAACACCAAGTTACTGCTGTCGCACTTCTGACTCGTGAGTCATCTCGCTTCTTCCGGGGAATATCGCATGGTGGAACTTCCCATCGCTCTAACTGATTCCCAGTGATGGCACGTTGCCCTGTTCTTCTCGCGGTTGGCCGTTTAATTCGTATGCCACCTTAAACCGCATCTTAACTACATTTCCTTTGCCTACAGGAACGCCCCTGAGCAGGACTTCTTGTTGGATAGCATGTCGTGATCGCGGTGACATCTCACGCCCACTCTGCGGTTTCAGTTGGAGAGAGTAGATTTTCTCCACAGCCACCTGGAAATGCAATCCCGTGATCCGTTGATCAGTCGCGTTGGAAAAGCGGGCAGTTATTTGAATTTCTGCTTCTCCTGATGCCCGTCGAGCTTCGAACTCGATTTCAACAGATGAAGAGAGTACTTTCACCACCGGAGTTTCCGGCAGTGACGACTCGAACATCCATTCGTCTTCCGCGGGCGCGGAAGTGGGAGCCGGCTTTGTCGTCATGGGCTGGAGGTTATTGGCCTGACGTGAAGGCGTTGACGGTCGAGAACTGGAGGCGACCAAAGCGGCGAACGGGTCAACAGGTGCTTGACTGGATGGCCGCGGCGGTTGGGACATTGGGAGGGGACTTGCCGGTTTGGACTGCGGCAGAGCACTAGTGAGGGAAGCGAACGCGTCGTAATTGGGTTTAGGCGAGGGTTGAGAGACCGGGGTTTGGCTTGTAGGCAGTTGGGAAGCATTCGAAAAGATTGAGCCAGAAGGAGCCGTGAAAACGGTACTTGGTCCAAGAGAAATAGCTCCCGGCGACCCAGATCCGGTGTCCTCCAATGAGAGGCCCAAAAGATCGTCTTCCACAGTCTTTGGTTTGGCTTGCGTCGGCGCACCGGCTCCAGTGTCAAGTAAAGAGCCATTGGTATCGGACACCGCTTGAGCAGTCGGTGAGGCTGAAGGCTCTGGGTCGAAATCGATTAATGATAGTTCGTTGGCGGCGTTTTTACCGACGCCGGTAGTGGTTCCCAAGGTGCCCTTCTCGATCTTGTTGGCCGCTTCGATGTTGCCTGCTTTCATCAACTTATATCTCTCGATCGTTCTGTGGATGCTGTCGTTGATTTCGAGCAACTTGGCGACTGCTTCGGCGTCATCGGACTCTTCTTCACACATTTTCTGAATCTTTGGATGTGCGCTCTGGAGGGCTGCCGCGAGCTCCTATTGGTCGGTTAGAAGTTTGAGCCAAACATATCCGAAATGAAAGGTTACCTCGAAGACATCTCCATCCCCAATCTTGTCGCCTGCTTTGTGACTTTGAAGCATCTCCTCTAATATTTTGGCTTTTTGTTGGACTTTGGCAACCTCTTCGGCTGCCTTCGCACGGTAATCCGTCTTATGCCTCGTATCGTAACCAGCCATGACCTTCATGAGCCGATTCGCTTCTTGTAAATCTTGGGGCCGTCCTCGTCGAATCAATTCTTGGAGTTTAGCCGATTGTGCCGCCCGATCTTCTTCCTCCATTTCCTCAGCAGATTGAAGATTCTATACATGTCAGCCGAGGTCAAATGATTGGATCACATTCCCATACATCACTCGGGTTCAACACGGCGGCATCTTCTCTGCGAATCTCCGGGAACATGTAGCCTTTGTACAACAAAAGTCGATGCATATCTCTTATGAAACCCAAGTCTTCTTTGTACCTCGACGTTTGACATATAGTCTGGCGCCATTCTTCAATGGCTTCCAAGATCGTGTTCTGCACTCGACTGGGCCGTGGAGGAGGCCGCTCGGGAAAACGCCGGACCAGCTCGTTGAGAAATTCTTTGGTGCTGATTTGAAGGTGGAATGGATATCCGCAATTTTTGACACAGATGTCAAGTAGCGACAAGGCCAGGAGGGAGACATTGGGGTTTCTATGGTTGATCAGTTGGACAATCGTGATTGCAGCCTCGCGAGGCGCATTGCCTTTCTTGGAATTTATCAGGTCAACGATCTCGAGGTTCAAGGCCAGATTAGGTTCCAGGTTGGCTATGGGATCGCAAGCATTGTAGATGAACCGTTGGAGGGTCGACCGAGGCGGAGAGAACCCATCAAATTGGTTCCTCGATGCCATCCTTGCCGAAGTGGCTTCCATGCTTCTTCGTGCGAAGCAAACTTGATCAGTCCAATTCTGATTCTCTTTTCTCAAGACTGCGGCAATTGTCCTCTGACTGAGAAAGGGACACGGGCGACTTGTGACGAAACGCTCTTGGCAGCACGTGCATGGAGGAGGGGCAAGCCAACACCGAAGTCACAGCCTTGCGTAGAACCGGGGGACAAAAGCGAACTCCAAAGACCGTCGTAGGCCATCAAATGAAATTCCATGTAAAAGTGTCCTTCTGCAAGATCTACAGGGTATTGCAAAGATACCGGATGAAACGAATACGCCGGAACAAATGCTACAGCCAATGCGGACCTCCCCCTTTTTGCCCTCCCCCCACACAACAATGCTCGAAGTCTCCGTCCCCAACAGTGTCAAATATGTGTGCTGCATGTCACCTAGTTCGACGTGGACTAGCTATTCCCGCGCTTCTCAATGTAGGTGGTGCCGGTAAGTCTTTCATCGGAGGCGGTGGGAGGGGTCCAGAAGGTGGCGGTTGTCGTATGGAAAGCGCTGGGCTCGCCAGAGGGTTTCTATTCATGACAGAGTTACTACTGCTTGTCCTCGGCGGGAACATTGGCCGCTGGGAAGGTTCAATAGCTGAGGCCGGCTCAGGTATGTTGTCTCGGTCGTTGTATCCCAGGCGATTGGAACGAGATCCGACGCCGTTGGGCGCATCCCTCGTCTCCAAGGAGAGATGTTGTAAAGAAAGCGGAGGGGGCGGTGATCTCTCCACAATTCCAGTTGGAGTCTGCTGAGAGGCGAATTGTGGAGCCGCAACTGGTATGTCGTCGGAGGTAGGACTTGCATATCGTCTCGCTGTCATCGGTGTGCTTCGAGTATCGCTGGCGAAAGATGCGGTGGACGCCGCAGATGTGGCATAGGACGCGTCCGAGCTTGTGCCATCACTCTTGAGGGATTTCGGGGCGGGAGGTGCCAAATAGGATTTCCGATTGTGTCTTTCCATCATCGAAACAGCCCACTCTTGCAGATCAACAGGGGTCCGCTTGGCAGCCTGCAAGAAGTTGTCCCTGTCGTACAGTTCTCTCGGCGTCGGTCTCTCGTCGGGACTTTTGAGTAAACATTTGGCCACAAAGTCTTCCAAAATGACGGGGAACGCTTCGCTTTTCGGTAATTTTGGTGCAGGTTCATGGACAATGGTTTGCAGAAGATCGAGAATTCCCATCGGTCCCGCACTGGCCCGGTCGCCGGCGGCAGAATCACTGGAGTCGAATGGAAATCTCCCAATGGCAAGTTCCATCACTGTAAGACCCACGCTCCAAACATCTGATTTGATGGTGTAAACTCCTCCCTGAATTCGTTCCGGCGCCATGTACGTAGAAGTTCCGACGAATGTGTTGGCAACCGAGTTGACGGTTTCTGTAGCGACCCCAAAATCACATAGCTTGATCATTCCCCGCGAATTTACCAACACGTTGGATGGCTTAATGTCTCGGTGCATGATGCGGTGTGCCTCGTATAAGTATACAAGGCCTCCAAGTATGGATTCTGTGATTTTCCCGAGTACATCGACGCGGATCGGACCAAAATCTTTAGATATACGATCCAAGGATCTGGAGGCCATTAACGCGGTGACAATCAATGGAGGCCTCGCGACTCACCCGCAATCCATGTATTCCATGCAGAGTACAATATCGCGAGCTTCATTTTGGAAAGCTCCATAATATGTGATCACATATGGTGAACTGCAATCATGTCCGACTTGCAATTCCTTGACGATTTGCTTGCGGACATTTTCCTTTGCATCGACTCGGATGATCTGTATCCCACTTAGAATACGGGTCCGCCTTCTTAGAATGGCTTTGCACACACCTTTCTCGCCATGATCACCTTGGTCGAGGCATGCATGACCTTGCTCACAGTTCCTCCATTGCCCGCACCCAGCTCTTTAAGTACGATCAGATCTTCACTTCTCAAGTCGAGTTTGAATTCCAATCCAATTTCCAACGTGTCTGTACGGTCACTTTCCGAATTTCCCAGGGCCCCAGGTATCTGTGAATCACCTTCCGAGGGATTTGCTGTCCGAGGAGGAGCATTCAAGGCCAATCCTTTGACATTCTTCCTTTTCAGTGTTCTGGCCTTGAAGGGGTCGGACATGATGTTGATGGTATGCGGGATCGAGGCACGGCAGATCGACGAAGACGGTTTCGTAATGGGACGGTTGGGAAAGGATTCGAGGGTCGACTGAAGACACAGAGCAGGTTCCGGTGTATTTTTGAGCGCGGTTATGTGGACGATAGTGAATTGGGCGGCTATTTCAGACCCCAACCGCGATGACCATCTGATCCATGGGGCACTGAGCAGGGGGGCGGATCGGGCAGGTAGAGGAGGGTCAGCGGCGGCAATCTTGGACCAAGTCGAACTTGGAATAAACCAGGCGTCAGCTATGCTGAAGGGTGCAAGATGTCACAATTCCACGAGAAGGGTCGTTGGACGGCAACTGATAAATATAGTTGAGTCTTGAAGGGAAAACCAGATTGTGAAACTGGATTACTGGAGATAGGGGCAACGGCGCTTCAGTACGGCCTTGGATGAGCGAAGCGTGGATTGACCGAAAGCAGAACAAGGAGAGATTTCGTCAATAGTTCATGGCATAGGCAGAGGTAGTCCAGATGATTTCGCCAATAACCAGTCGTAGCTTCAAGCGAAAGCGCCTATTTGGGCTTCAAGAGAGACACAAAGTAGCTAACAACTGTGGAGTGCTGCATTAAGGTGGGAAATACTCCGCGGTATAGTGCCTAAACTGGTTTACGGCGGATTTCGTTTGTCGTATCCGCAGGTTTTTTCCAGAAAAGGAAATTCTGGCGAAAGCCGCAACCTCTTCACCAGACATCTTCGCAACTCACAGTGACTTGTTGTTTAGACAGGAGATCGCGCGAGTGAACCTCGTCTTGCTGGCGTGTTTGTCTCCTCTTTCTTGCGCCCTATCTCCGTCAACTTCGTCCTCTTTGTTCTCATCAACATGGATCTCATCGATGATCGCGCAGTCCTTGACGATGAAGAAGACGATGAATCTTTTGATGAAGAGACTGGCGAAGTCAGAGAAAAGTCCAACGGAGCTAACGGTCATTTTGATGACTCCTCCGAGGAAGAAGAGGATGATGACGACGAAGAAGCTGCAGCGGAGGTGAGATTATCGACGACGCCTGCGCATATACAAGCGTTCTAATATCGATATAATTTCTAGGTCGCCAAAGGTTTCATCGTCGACGAGGATGAAGACGATGAAGAGACTCGTCGAGAGCGAAGACGCGAACGAAAGAAGCGGCGCCGCGAAGAACGTGAAGATGAAGGGCTTGATGAGGAAGATCTCGAGTTGATTGGGTTGAAGCCTGCGGAAGAGGCGCCGGAACCAAAATTCAAGAGACTGAAGCGTGGGCCTCGTGAAGACCGTGACGTACAGCAGCCCTACGGTGTCAATGACATTTTTGGCCACTCGGACGAAGAAGAGGAGGCTGTTGACTACAGCCGACGAACAAGTCGTCCGGACCGCCGTGGCTTGCAGGACGAGTTTGATGACTTCATTGAAGAGGATGTGTTTTCGGATGAGGAGCAACAGCGGCAACTGGAAGATGAAGAGGTGGCCCGTCCCAATCGACGTGGGCTGCCAGATTTGGGTATTGCAGATGCAGCTGGTCTCGACGAGCAGGCGCTCGAGGATTTCCGTGCTGCCTTCGGTGACGGAACTGACTACGACTTCGCGCTTGAGAAAGAAGACGAGGCCGATGAAGAGGAGGCCGAAAGAGACAAGCACTTGGACCTCAAGGATGTCTTTGAGCCTTCACAGCTGGCCGAGAAAATGTTGACCGATGAAGACAACACCATTCGATACACCGATGAGGCCGAACGGCACCAACTTGCAAGAAAGCCATATCGCCACGTTGAACTGAGTGAAGACGAATTCAAGGAAGAGGCCGTTTGGATTTCCAATCTCATGCTTCCGAGCAAACAATTCAATGCAGACCTTCATGAACCCTTTCGACGAGCGGTTGCACAGGTCTTGGAGTTCTTGGTTCGAGATGATTACGAAGTTCCCTTCATCTTCCAGAATCGGAAAGATTACCTCCTCCACGTTGTTCAGAGAGTTGTTGGGAGGGAAGAAGATGGAACTCCACGGACGGTATCAGATGCGACCAGACTCCTCGTCCAACGCGACTTATGGCAAATATTCGAGCACGACCTCAAATATCGAGCGCTTATTGAGAAGAGACAGGCATTACGGAAGGCCTACGAAGATTTAAAATCAGTTAACATCCCCGAGGACGTTATGTTTCAGGAAATGCTACCGTTGGCCGCTACCATGGAGGAACTTCAGGATCTCCAGGATTACCTCTACTTCCAATACGCGTCACGGCTCAAAGATTTAGCACTCACATCCCACGGTGAGACCAACGGCATCAATATGTCCCAAAAAAAGGCGGCGACCAAGACGGTCTATGAAGAAATCCGAGGAGCAAAAGCATATGGTCTTGTTCGCGCTTTTGGTATTACCGCGGACGCATTCGCCCAAAACGCGGCCCGAAAAGGCGTCCGAACTTACACGGAGGATCCCACTGATAATCCTGAGAATCTTGCCGACACCTTTATCGACGGCGAGTTCCCCACGGGCTCGAGAGTGCTCAAAGCGGCGAAATCCATGTTTATCGAAGAACTCGTGATGAGCCCAAGATTTCGAGGTCTGATCCGGGAGAATGTCTACAAAGAGGGAGTGATTGACTGTCATCGGACTGAGAAAGGTCTCAGAAAGATTGACGAGCAACACCCTTACTATGAATTCAAGTACCTACGAAACCAGAATTTTGGCTCGTTTTTCCAGCGGCCAGATTTGTTTTTGAAAATGTTGAAAGCTGAGGAAGAAGGCCTCGTCGAAATCCAAGTCAGACTACGGAACAATGAAAATTTCAAGAAGCAGCTCAACAAGCACATCGAGACTGACAATTACTCGAACGTGGCGGATGCTTGGAATGCTGAACGCCGCGAAGTCATCTCGGTCGCTGTGGACAAGGTGATGAAGCTCATGGGTCGACTGGTCAAAGAGAACCTGAAAGAACAGTGCGAAAATAATATCGGTGTCGAATGCCGCGAGGAGTTCAATCAGAGACTGGACCAAGCCCCTTATCAACCCAGAGGAATGAAGAAGGGCACCACTCCGCGCGTCCTAACGCTGTCTAATGGAGGGGGTGTCCCTGGACGTGACATGATTTATTGGGCATTTGTCAACGACGATGGCCGGGTTCTCGAACATGGTCGGTTTAAGGAACTAGGCCCCGGCGATCGAGAACGCGGCATTCCGGATGGTAAAGATGTGGAGGCTCTCCTGGAGGTCATCCGACGGAGAGAACCAGAAGTCATTGGAGTATCCGGATGGTGCCCCGATACGCGGAAACTCCATTCAAACCTGGTGACGTTGGTTAAAAACCACGACCTTCATGGCCCAACATTTTCAGACGAGGACGACCGAGACCGAAGCGAACTCTTGGAGGTGGTAATGGTCAACGACGAAGTTGCGCGAATGTATCAGACGAGTGATCGAGCGAAATTGGATCATCCGGGATTTCCACAACTGGCACTTTACTGCGTCGCTCTGGGAAGATATCTACAAGATCCTCTGAAGGAATATGCAGCTTTGGGTCGAGACATTGTTTCGGTCAGTTTTCATCCCGCCCAGAACCTCCTCCCTCAAGAGAAATTGTTGAAAAAGCTGGAGATGGCTCTGGTCGACAACGTCAACATGGTTGGAGTCGATCTCAATGAGGCCGCTAGTGACACTGCCGTTGCAAATCTCCTTCCATATGTGGCCGGTCTCGGTCCCCGCAAAGCTTCACATCTTCTCAAAGTGATCCATCTCAATGGCGGTTACGTCAATACACGTGAAGATTTGCTCGGGATCAACGACTTACATGCGGCGATGGGATTCAAAGTCTGGAGTAATGCCGCCGCCACGTTGTACATTCAGTTTGATCCATCGGAACCCACGTCGGAATATTTGGACAACACGCGGGTCCATCCCGAAGATTACGATATTGCTCGCAAAATGGCCGCCGACGCTCTCGAACTGGACGAAGAAGATATCGAGGCTGAGAGACAGGAAGGTGGATCGGGAGCGATCGTCCGACGTCTCATCCGAGAGGAAGCACAAGAGCGAGTGAACGATCTGGTCCTCGAGGAGTATGCTGAGCAGCTAGAGAAGAACCTCAATTCGAAGAAGCATACGACCTTGGAGAACATTCGAGCGGAACTCATCGAACCCTACGAGGAACTGAGAAATCCGTTCCGCAGCAACCTGGGAGAATCAGAGATATTTACAATGCTAACCGGGGAGACCAGAGATTCGCTTCAAAGAGGCATGAATGTGCCTATCTCCCTGAAGAAGATCACCGACATGCACGTCGAAGGAAAACTGGATTCCGGATTGGACGCGGTTGTCGAGGAGGGTCAATGGGCGGACAGTACGGTCTCACCAAAGCAACTTTACACGCTCCACCAGACCGTTCAAGCTCATATCACGGCGATCAATCGAAAAGAATTCACCGTGAGTGTCAGCTTAAGAGACGATCTGTTGAAAAAGCCATTCAAGAGGTACAACCATAGCGACCGGAGTTACGACGAATGGGATGACCGAGAAGAGGCCGCAGATAAGAAACTTCTGGAAGAGAAGACAGATTCAGGTAATCGTGCCGCCAGGGTTATCAAACACCCTCTGTTTCGACCTTTCAATGCCAAACAAGCAGAAGAATACTTGGGCAGCCAAAATCGCGGTGATGTTGTGATTCGACCATCATCGAAAGGCACAGACCATCTCGCGGTGACGTGGAAAGTCGCCGATGGAATCTTCCAGCACATTGACGTGCTTGAGTTGGATAAAGAAAACGAGTTCTCCCTCGGCCGGACGTTGAGAATCGGTGGTCGGTACAACTACTCGGACTTGGACGAATTGATCGTGCTACACGTGAAAGCCATGGCCCGCAAAGTGGATGAGATGTGTGGCAACGAAAAATTCCAAGACAAGTCCAAAGCGGCATTGGGTGAGTGGCCATTGATTGAGTAAAATGAACAGTACTGACTCCAGGAATAGAAGAGTGGCTGACGACCTACACCAACGCCAACCCTAAACGATCAATGTATCAATTCTGCATCAACCGAGAACGACCTGGCCAATTTCATCTCGTCTTCAAAGCCGGTCAGAATGCCAAACTAATGGACTGGGCTGTGAGAGTCATTCCTCAGGGGTTCGAACTGATGAAGCAACCATATCCTACTATGCGAGATCTGTGCAACGGGTTCAAATTGATTTTCCAGAACATGCATGAAGCGGCGACCATGGGGAGAGGAGTGAGAAGATGAAAAATCGAATTCTCCTTATTAGTGCTAGACGGAATCCCCAAGCATCGAGTAGGGAATTGTGCTCTGTATTTGGCACATAGAGCGTCATTAGAACCAGAATATCCTTACGACTGGCCATTGAATCGATGTGATTTCGTTTTCGCATTTGACTTTGGTTCAAAATCTGGAGCCTTGCAGGGGGTAATGTGGGGCCTTAAGCTGTGCCCGAGCGCAGAAGTTCGACCCCAATGTTATTGCCTTGCCGACCCCTAGGGGACGGATCGGATAGGCTTTGTTCCTTGCATTCGAGACGTCTATTCTAGGGTAAGCAAAGGGGGTTTGACGTCGGATGCTAAGTGATGGATAAGCTGATAATGCTAACCTGTGTGCATTAGTACCCACGTTAGCATCTGCTAGTCGGGGTGTTGCAATTTCTACTAAGATTATTTCCAATCCTCAGAACCCGAATAACACTGTGATGCAACAAGAAAGGTCTCAGATTCTCTACTATTCCGGTAACGATTCTTGCTAGTCTTTATCGAAGTACATCTACAGCGTGTCTTGCGGAGAGTTATGAAGGCCGAACTCCAAGTACTCGGCCATCAAATCCTCCCCTCACGTCCATGACTGAATACGAAAAGAGAATACAAAGGACGGCATCTCAAGTGGGTTGAGGAAACAAGAAAAAGGTAGGAAACGGTCTCCATATTCATCACCCCCGGATGTTCTGGCCGAAGAAGCGATGTACTGGATCTCATGGCCAAATGGAGGATTCAATGAGGATTGACGACCCCAACAACCCCGGTAGACTTATGATCCCGTCCGCCTGGTGCACGCGGCCAGCCAAGATGCACCACCTCTGAAAGAATGCTAGTCTTCCGATGTTAAGACTCCCTAACAGGGGGGGAGGTCAGGGTTTGCATGGACCGACCGACACTACGTCTTCAAGCGATCCTCCCCTTGAAGACCGCACGAGCCTCTAGAGCAAAATGGAACAATCCACATACTCTTCTGGTTATTGGGGACCACGGTCCGTCCGAGTTTAATTTCCTCCAAGGAACACACGTGGAAAGAATTACGATTGTTTCTCGAGGGTGTTGCGGAGATCTAACATCAGGAATCAACATGCGGACGAAAGGTTCTCATAAGAACTCGCCCCTTGCAGACCAGTCGGCGAGTCCTTCTCGATCGCTAAGCCTGCCTTCGTCCACTCCTTAGCTTTCTTTCATTCTTTTCTTCTTTGGCAAGACGGACAAATACGATGTCAGCCATTTCTCGGATTACAGTCTTTTTTTTGGCTGCATGTTCGGCTGTCCACTCCGCAACAGCAAGCACAGATTCAACTGCTTCTGTATCAACAGATGTTGTAGCCTCGGCGGATTCTCTGGTCGCCACCGCTTCCAATTTTTTCCCCGAACATTCATGCAAATGCGTATGTTGTCCGTGCGTCTCTCATACAGCCTTGGCCTAACATCAAATGCAGACCCCCGGAGACCCATGTTTCCCATCGGATTTGGTCTTGAAAATCTTCAATGCGACAGTGGGAGGCAACCTGATCAAAACCAAGCCGGTGGCCATATCTTGTTACCCTGGCCCCGATCAAAGCCAATCTCAATGTGCCTATGTCGACGCAAACTGGGCCGACGCAACATTTCAGGCCGACCACGTGGTTGGGCTTTCATATCCTACCAACATTACCTGCCCTCCTGTCAATGCCACTGCCGGCGAGACACCTCAAGGCACTTGCACACTGGGAGTGAGCCCGAGTTATGCAGTCGATTGCAAAAATTCTCTGCATGTTGCCTTGACTATCGCCTTCGCGAGACTTTTCAACATTCGTCTCGTGGTTAAGAATACTGGTCACGATATGAGTGGTCGATCTGAGGGCCATGGTGGCTTGGAAGTCTGGATTCGTCATCTGCGTAACGGCATTACCTTTCAGAAGACATTCAAGTCTTCGAAAGGATGTTCGAAAAGTGGTTGGACAGGCAGTGCCATCAAAATTGCTGGTGCTTATACGTGGGAAGATGTCTATGCGGTTGCCCAGGCGAACAATGTTATCGTTGTTGGCGGTGGTACACCGTCTGTTGGAGCTATTGGAGGCTGGATGCAAGGTGGTGGCCATGGTCCAGCTTCGAGGCAATTTGGATTGGGGGCTGATCAAGTTCTCGAGATGGACGTGGTCCTCGCAAACGGCCTCGTCGTCACGGCCAATGCCTGCCAATACAGCGATCTCTTCTTCGCTCTTCGAGGTGGCGGTGGCGGCACTTATGGAGTAGTAGTGTCAACCACAGTCAAGGCACACCCAATGGTCAGCGTCGCAGTACAACACCTCGCCATCGGTGCGCTGAATGCGGATACCACGGGCCTTTTGGACACTATCGCCATCATGTTTTCTGCCTACCCGGACTTGAACGACGCGGGATATGCCGGATACGGCCAGTGGGCGATCAACAGCCCAACGCCACTCTTCGCAACATTCACCGCCGGCTATGTTCACGGTATCTACATGTTTAACAAGACTGTGGACCAAGCCCAAGCCGCTTTCGACGCAACACGAGCGAGACTTGCGCCATACAACTTGACCAGCGTCTTCATTTCGGAAAGCTATGTCTCTTATCCTGACTACTGGACTTTCTACGACACTGAATCCGGCGTTGAGCCCGCGGTCGGTGCCTCGGCCACACTTGGATCTCGCCTTTTCGATCGCCCGTCCGTCACGCAAAGCTTCGCTGCTCTTCGAAGCATGGTCGGCACCATTGCTGGAGCTCCTGAAGAGTTCACCTTTAACAATTTCGAAATTGTCAGCGGAGGGCAGGTCTTCACTGACAAAGCCGATCCATACTCGGGCGTCCTCCCAGCCTGGCGAACCTCTTACTTCAGTAACATTGTTGCTAGAGGGTATCCCATTGGAACACCCCAGTCTGTCGTGGATTCTATTCAGTATGACATCACCCATGTCAAGACGGCCGCTATGAAATCACTGGCCCCCAACACGGGGGCATACATGAACGAAGCAGACCGGATGGATTCCGACTGGAAGGTTGACTTCTACGGAAGCAACTACGACAAGTTCCTGTCAATCAAGCAAAAATACGATCCTTCCTTGGTGTTCTACTGCCCCACGTGTGTGGGTAGCGACGCATTCGGAGAAGATGCCACAGGACGACTTTGCAGAGTATAGATTCACGAAACATATGCAACATAGACATCTCAATCATAATTCTAATTTCTAATTGTTGACCAGGAGCTTTGAACCAGAACACAGACTGGTCACAGACTTGTATCACTCCGAATGCCTAGACCATCATGAACCCTTGCTCAGGCAGGGGATGCCTGATAGGCAACCTCTCTCTGGGAAATAAGCAACGGGAGGCAAGAATTTGCGCACTGTTGACTTGATAATGCAAACCCAGGCAGGTACAAGCGTGAAACCTGCTTACCGACGGATTTCAAAACGACGGTCAACAGTGGCTGCATTATTGGTGCCAAACTAACCCCCAGCCATGGACAAAACCATGGCTTTGGATTTAGGTTTCTAAACTTTGGATCCAAAGCCTTTTTTGATCGACAAACGCCACCCCGGTTGGCTGCTGAACTTTCAGACCTCGAGCATCGACTTCGAAGTTGAGGCTGGAGGGCAAATGTCCGAGTCAAGGAACCACGTTTGGCAGAGGAAGTGCCACGGGGTTCAAACGGGACACATCTTTTGCCCCGTCAAGCGTGTTCAGAGACAGCCCAGTCCACTAACGGCCGATTGTTCCTACACCCCATGCTCAGGCGAGCAAACCGAAGACACATCGATTGAGAAGTTAATGTCACCCTGTCCACGAATCAGCATTGGTCCCTATGACCATTACCACTCCACCTTCTCATCCGAATCCACGTGCGGACATCGGATACCTCCGAGCGTTCTCTTTCTAACAATACACCAAGAGGCTACAGATCTCTCAGATCAATCGAAATGTGCCTTACGCTTCACTGCCAATGCATTACCACTTTCGACCTAGGTAGCCCAGACACAGATTGAGGGGACGAGGCGTCCTGATCTTCAATTCTACCGAAGCCCATTTTCTTGAACAGGTCAAACAAGACGGCGCTCCCCTTTCCGCTAACTATCCCCGTTCACCCGCCTATCCCGAGCGATCGAGGGTTCCCTTTCCTGGCTAGCTTTGCAGATGGTAGTTTGAACTATTGTGTCTCTCCTTGAAATTTCCCTCGTTTTGCTCGCTTTGCTTCTGCTGGATGACAACAAAAAGAAGATGCTTCGGTCCACTCTCATCCCCCAACACAAGAAACTCTATGCTGCAAGGATCTGTTCTAGAGGTCGCCAGTAGAGATTCCTCTCAGGGCTGCACCAAGAAGATGAACAACTGATTCCTTCGGCTAAACGCCTGAGTTCTCTCTCTGTTGGCTCATACTACACTTTGCCTCGTTCCCCCCTTCATACATTGGTAAGAGACACCTTGCATCAGCCTAGTTTTTCCCCCTGTCGAGGCTATTGACGAAGCTCTAACACGGCTCCTGCTGCTGGCTGTCAGGCTTGGGACAAGCAACGAACCTACTCACTGCCTAGCTCGCCACCACCTTAATACTGCTCTTCGAGGCATCCGGCTTTTAAGCGAGCACTCCTTTGCTAGAGCTCCTCTTCTCTTCACTCGCTCCCTGAAAAGATATGCTTCCCTATTTTCCTCTATCTCCATTCCTTGGAATGAGATCGGGGTGAGCGTCGATACTCGGACTCATCGCCGACAACTCTCGCCGATCTACATCCCACCTGCTCTCTTTGTGCCTTTTAATATTTCATGTCACTAATTCTACAAAGATGTCAGACTCAACATCATCAGTCGCCGCAGGAGCATCTGCCAGGCTCACTGGTGCAGCCAGAGGACTTAGTGAAGGCGGCCTCAAGGCGGTGGCGTGGGCAGGTGTAGCAACAGCGGCATCATTCCTCAGTTTACGACTCTTCTCCCGTTTTCGTGAGGCTCGACGCCTCTTCGCTGACGACTACTGGATGGTGGCCAGCTTTATCGTGCTTACAGTGAATGCTGTCCTTCAAACTCTTCAGACTGAGTCCCTTTATTACATTCTTTATGTATCAGTGGGCCGCATTGCTGCTGGCGAGGAGTTGATCACTCAAGGGAATATCTATGTCCGGTACGAATTTGCCATCATTGGCCTGATGTGGACGGTCCTCTGGTGCGTCAAGGCCAGCTTTCTGGCTCTGTTCTGGAGGTTGTTCGAGGGGTTGCCCCCCTACAAGCGCCTCTGGTGGGTGGTCGCCGTCTTCAGCGCCCTCGCTTATGCCGGTTGTTGGATAGCATCAGCTTGGACATGTCACCCTCCTAGCACATATTTTCAATTCGGTTAGCAAATACCATGATATTGTTCCCATATCTTCAAATACTAACCTCAACCCCACTTGACAGGCCAGTGCTCCAAACCCATTGACCAAGCAGGCAGCACAATCAGCATTTCCTACTCCACAGCCGTCGATATCCTCTCCGACCTAATGATCATGTCCCTACCACTCCGCCTCCTCCGCGAACTTCAAGTCTCGCGACCACAAAAAATTGGCCTGGGTGTCGTCTTCTGTCTGGGTTTAGCCATTATCGCGGTAGCCATCATCCGCCTAACACAGATCGTGGGACAGGCTCGTGCCGATCCCGTTGGCCTCGCTGTCTGGGGTCTCGTCGAAAGCTCAGTATCTGTCATCATCGGATCCCTCCCACCACTCAAGAGCTTCCTGGGCAAACAAATCCAGAAATTCACTGGCGCCATCTACGCATACGGCGGGAACAGCGGAGGCCAACACTCAGGCAAGATCCAAGGCGGACACAGCGCCGCAGGAACACGAAGCCCATTCGCCTCCGCGATCTCCAAGTCCGGCGCAGGCATAAAGTCCGAATCAATCCCTCTCGAAGACGGGCCTGGCTACGGCCGTAACAGCGTCACCGCCCTAAAGGGCGGCCAGATCGTGGTGCAAAAGGACTTCGGATGGTCTCGAGGTGGCGGCGACGGGTCAGGCAGCGTTGTCACGACCGATGATGTTGAAACACAAGCACATTCAGACGAGCATTCGTACGGCGAGGAGGTGCGTATGGTCAATTTCAAGGAGCAGGAAGCTCGGATTGGCATTGCAACGAGTATCGGACGAAGAGTTAGTCATAATCATCACCATAACCATCTCGGCCATCAGCATCGAAGCTCAGAAGGTCCAGAGTTCGATAAGGAAGGTCGGATCAAGACGAGTTGGTTGCACTGATCAAAAGAAAAAAAAGAAAAACCAATCAAAGCTGCAATACAGTCCAATACAATACTGAAAAAAGATGGGGGAAAGCCTGACTAATCAGTCCTTGTATCATCTGGATATATCAAAAATGAAGGCATCGAAGGACAAAGACGTCCTCCCACTCCCGCCGACACATGGAGTTGGCTAAGGCTCGAAAGCAAAGCAGTTTCAGCCCAACGAGGATGGGAAAGGCTCAGAAGCATGCCTGATTAGGGGAACAAAAGGAAGAGGATATGTCTATTGCTACGATACTACGATGAAACAAGTATGAGTGCAAGCCATTTGACTGAGCAAGGCAGCCTGCAATCAGATGGAAGGGAGGAGAAGAGCGCGATGCTCAAGTTGAACGCTGACTCCTTGGCGTATACAGCCTTGTCCCGCGCTCTCCGCATTTGAGGCCTTCCGTTGATCGTCACTCGGCCTTACGCATCTATGCTGATGTGATGATACCTCTCACACAGTATTATTCACACTCGCGCTGTTTCTCAAGGAATCTGGTATCGATTAAGTTATCCACGAGTAGAGCTTCGCTGCATACTATATATATGTGTAGATATATACAACGGCGCCTGTGGTGTATTAGCAAAGAGCATCATGATATTGTCGTGGTCCTAGTTAGTCACCATGTCGAGCGCCTTGTTGCTGGATCTTTTGAGATTCAATGTCTTCGCTTGGCAATTTTGCAGCCGATGTTCATTGAGCTGGTGTCTGCTTGTCTCTGGTCCGAGTCCTTTTTCCGAATTCCCCGATTCATCTTTTGCGCATGCTACCGAAACAGATTCATACTCGTTGCCAATGATAGACAATTCCCCAACGCATGCCAGCTCTAGTAGCGGTCACCTTTAAGAAATGATCGTAGAGCCGATCTCACTGCTACAATTAGTCCAACGGTCTCCATCAAAGAACGTTCGTACTGACCTCCCCCGCGTTCTGGGATCCTTCGCTCCCCAAAGGCAGGTTTTCTCCTGTGAATCCTATTTTCGTCTCGTTTTGTGGGCGTATCAGGCTGACGATGCTTCCTTTTGGTGGGTGCGTCAGGACTTCGTTCGGGCGTTGTATCGGGCGTTCTCCTCTCGGGGCTGGGATCTCTTCCCTCCTTAATCCGTCGTTTCTCACGCATCCATTCGTAATCCTCCTCAGATGCAACAGTGTCTGCATGATCGCGTCCCAGCACTTTGATCCGGCCAGCCACAGTTTTTTTGTACAATTTCTCAGCTTCGGAAAACCGACCTTGATTGGTCAACAACACTGCCAAATTATTCATGGTCAACAACGTGGCTGGATGCTCTGGCCCAAGCAGCTTTGTGCGGGCTTTATGCACATCCCGATATAGAGCCTCGACCTCATCATCTCTTCCTTGACCCTCCAGGACCCAGGCTAAATTATGTCGGCTTCTGATCATGTTTGGATGGCTAGGGCCCAACACCTTTTCCTCGCTTCGAAGCGTCTCTCGAAATAGAGCTTCGGCCTCCTCCGTCTTTCGTTGATAGTTCAAGACTTCGGCAAGGTTGTTCCTAGAACTCAGCGTCTCTGGGTGCTCCATCCCAAGGACTTCTTCGCGGATCTTGAGCACATCTCGATATATCACCTCAGCTTCAGCATATTCACGTTGGTGGAGCAATGCTAAGCCCAAGTTGTGCCTCGTCACGAGCGTATCTTCATGTTGGTCCCCTAGCACGCGTTTCCTGATCTCCAAGACCTCTCGATATATGTGTTCCGCCTCTTTGAACTTGCCTCGATCACAAAGCACGGCCGCCAAGTGCACCCTGCTGTGCAAGACATCTGGATGATCATTCGGCAATTGCTGCTGAATCTTCAAGACTTTTCGGTGCAACTGTTCTGACTCCTCGTATGCACTCTCCTCCCTCAGTAAAATTCCCAAATTATTCATGGTGACTAGGGTGTCCGGGTGTTCTGACCCTAGAACCTTCCGCTTCAGTCGTAGGACCTCCCGGTATAGCTTTTCCGCATCCGGGTAGTTGCCTTGTTCGTGCGCTACCAAAGCTTGGTCGTTCATGGCTGCCAATGTGGACTTGTGCTCCTTACCGAGTTCGACCTCTCTTGTCCTTCGGACAATCTGCCACAATTTTGCGCTCAGGGCATATCGGCCCTGCTGCCAGCAGAACGTTGCGAAGTCCCTGCCGGCATCATCACCCTTCATTTCTTCCCCTATGCGACAACCTTTTTTGGAGAACTTCTCGTCGTTCTCCATCGCGGCGTCGATGTGGAGAAGAAGGGTTTGTTTGACGCTTGCCACCACGGTTGACTTCTCAAATTTGATGATCGAATCAACTATGACCCACATCGCTTCTTTCGTAAAGTTCTGACGTTCTTTGGGGCTTTGTCTAAGCTGAAGCCAGTCTCGAATCAGAGGGTGAAAAACAAACGTGGCCCCCTCCTGGCCTGAACTTCGCGAGATCTCTTGCACCAATGAAAGCTGATTACCTTCATGGATTAAATCCCAAAATTTGTAAGTATCCCAGTCCACATGGTCTTCGGAGCCCGGCGGTGGAACTGCCGAATCATCCCCCTCGCCACGCACCGTTCCATCGTAGCCCGCCCTCAGGCTGAAAATCGAGGTCCAATCATCTGGGGGGACCTTCCTATCTCGATGATTAATGAAAAGCCACTCATTGATCGGTATAGCGGCCAAGAACGCAGACAAAGTCAGGAAGCGAGCAACGGCGTCCGCGATTTTCTCGTATTTTTGACAAAGTTGCTGAAACGACATTTCCCACGTAGTGAAAGCAGATAACGCCTTCTCTCGGGCTTCCTTCTCCTTACCAAACACACCATATTCCCAAAATCGATCGGGAGTGTGAGTAAGGATTTTCTCCCGTTGCTCCTCATACAGCTCCACGAAGCCACGAAGGTCCCCAACGGACAGTCGACGATATCGAATATAAGCTGCCGCCTGGTCAATGGCCAAGGCGAGACCTCCAAGTCGTTTGACAATTTTCTCTGCCTCAGGCCTGTGTTTCTCCACGTCCACGCCCCGAAACGATCGTAGCAAGAGCGCAACTCCATCATCGGTCGCCAGGGGAGGAATGTTTATAGTCTCACCGAGCCGGTCTAGATCCTGGCAGCGGCTGGTGAAAAGGACATCGCCCTCAGTCCCTAGAGCAGTGGGTCAGCACCTACCGACACTACTGAAAAGGTGGCGATATACCATGGGGAATAAAATCCATAACCTCGCCAAAATTATCGGGGTCATCGTAATTGTCGAACACCATTAACCACCGATCTTCCCACTCGGCGAGAGTGTCACAAACAAACTGGACCTGGTCGTCTTCGCTCTCTGAGTCCACTACGGGTTGACCAAGCGCTTTGGCCACTTCCGAAAATGATCGTTTGGCGGTGTATTTGAAACTAGCATTGACCCAAAAGAGCCCTTTGTAGACGGGCTTCATTCGTCGACAATATTCGAGGGCAATCTGGCTCTTGCCCTGTCCTCCGAGGGCGGAGATTATGATAATTCGGGGTCCATCCGGGACTCGACTAGTGAAATGCTCTTCGATATCTTGTAGCTCGGCTTTTCGACCTACAAAATCTTTGACGAGGAGTTTAGGGATATTGGAAAACTTCGTCGGTTCGGACTTCGGCGGCTCGGGGGACCTTGCTGGTGGAAAAAGTTCACATCTTCACGTGTGGGCACACTTGGGGGTAGGAGCATCGACGTACCGACAACGGGAGCCACATATGTCAAGAGTTCTTTTGCACACGCGGCCGCTGTCGCAGCGGCATACGCGTGCCAATCGTCATTCTTGTGAGAGTCAGCATAGTCGGCAATTCCACGAATGACGATGCAGTGAAAATCATTTATCGAGCCGGCTGCCTCCATTTCAAAGCAAAGAGCGCCTCCTAATTCTTGACTGATCTTGTCTCGTTTCTTCGCATTCTTCATCACTCGGTCGCCTGAGGCAATTAGGCCGTAGAAGATGGACGGTACATATGGATCTCTGGAAGTCCGAGTTACCGTTCGAGTCTTGTCGCATTGTGCACACGTTGGCTGGTTCGGAACGTGAGGGCTATCATTGAGGAAAAGAACATCTTTCTCCGGAGCAGGGCATGAATATCCTCGGGATTGCGCCTCTGACAAGAAATTCCACATTTGCTGTTTTCGCTTGTTTCGGTGATCTGATCGCATACGCACAACGGCGTCCCGCCAAATCGTCGGGGGAGCGTCCAGATGTCCTTTCCGTTGAAATCCCGTAAGGGTTTCTTTTCCCAGGTCGTACTGAATGACGCCTCCATGTCCGCGGTCTGGCATTCCTATCACTACATCACCGAGCCGAATATCGTATTCGTCGCTAGGCACGCCACCGCCAATGCCAACAAGCATGCGCAATTTGATGGAGGGAAAAGTACGCTCCATGTGCGTGGCAACCGAAGCGGCCGCTCCGATACCCTGGGAGCCATAAGGCAGGTACCCAATTACAATATTGTGTCCACTCATTTCTCCACAGATGTATCCGTTCGTGTCTCCAGCTTTTGGCGGTAACATGGCATGTTCGTCTTCCAGCATCAACCTCATCGCGCTCAGTTCCACCTCGAGGGGACATATGATGGCCACGGTGTAGTCGCGGTGGTCAAGCCGCTTTTTTCTTCCCTCCGGCATTTTATCAACCGTTTTCTGGATCGTTCAATGGTCAGAGGTTTCACCGGTCGGCAGTGAGCAAGGCAAGGCTGGGGGTGGGAATTTCTTATTCGTTTCTCGCCGGCATTGTTCATGCCATGCCTCGGGCAGGGAGGAAGTTACTTTGCTGAAACGATGCCATCGAGACGATATGAGTAATTCTTTCAGCCCCAAGGGACATGGCTGGAAGTCGTTGGATCAAGAGCGGGGCGAAGTCAACGTTCAGCCCTGAGCAGTGTTGCACTTGCACATCTGAGGTGGCTGATAACGGCCTAGTACCGTTAGATTCTGGCGACAACCACTTACCAACTCATGCACCCGACCACAAAGTTCAAATCGCGTGAGTTAGTTTCCAAAGGTCGAACCAATCACGCAACGCTTCAAAACATTTCCCGTTGTTCGGACGGTCGATGGCATGGCCCCGACGACTCGGTGCTTAGCGCCGAGACCGAGCCTCAGCCTCATTCTGGGACCAATTCCCCGGCCAGGAGCCTTAGCTAACCTCAGAGCATACCAAAGAGTCGAACGCAAAGAATTTGCGAATCAAGGAACACCGGAACAGGAACCAGCGCGTGACCGTGAGAATGGAGGCCATTTATGCAGCGACTTTCGCTGGCCATTGACAAGGTCATACACGGACCCACTATTAGCATGACAGCACATCAATGTTCGTGAACGTATTATGCGTCCTCGGTTGAATCAAATGCCTCTCGCAACCATCTCAATAAAGAATAGCTGATTGAAGGGAAGGGCAGGTATACATACAGAGAGGGAGAGAGCGTTTTCAACAACCAATACGACCCTATCATTCGACGGACTGCAGCATCCTTTCCATGACCAGTAGTGATATCTATACCACCAAACTCGCCCCCCCGCTACAACGCCATCTCGATGGATGTCCAACAATGGACGGATGGCTTTGAATTACGGACTACACGGATTGATTTAGTTAGGATGTCTCTTTTTTCGGACCATGGCCCCGCAGATTGGCTAACGTTGATCTTCGACGAGAATAACACAATGACCAGCAGCAACTGATGTCCTTTACGTTTATGAGGCCCTAAAATCTGAGGGAGCTGCGAATCCACGTCTGCAGCACACAAAGTATAGTAAGTCAAAGAGGTCCTAATTCAGGAAGAAAATCTTGGGTTCCATTTTGATCAGACAATACATCTCATCATGGTCTGGATTCTGAGTATAGCACTCATCGTCTTGGCCATTTACATGAGGTTCAGGACAAATGCTCGGCTGCTAAATGGCCCAAGGGGAGGAGAAAGAGGTCAACGGCGGTGGGATACCCATGAACGCTCTTCAATATCCTCGGCCCCATAATCGTCATGTCTATTCATCCTACGTATCGATGAGACGCAATCGCCATGTTGCGACCGCCTTCCTCGATATCCCAATCCTTGGCTTATGACACTATTTCTTATAGCCTCTCACTTACTCCTTCTTCAGCTTCCCCTCAACCACTCCCGCCGCGGCGCCGGGTGCACGATGGATCGCAACGACTTCCAGACCTACACTATCGAACAACTGCCTAAAATTCTCCTCCGTCCGTTCCTTACCGCCCATGACCATACACGCGACGTCCAAAGCGGCCGTGTGAGCTTCCTTCTCCGTCATGATCTCAGGCAGGAGCATGTCGGCGATGAGAACACGAGAGTCCGACGCCGTCATGACCGGGATGATCTGCTTCAAGGCTTTGGCGCAAAGCTCGTCGCTATAGTCGTGGAAGACACGGCGGAAGTAATATGCTTTTGCACCTAGAGACAAAAACACGCATCGTCAGTCCTAGTACTGGGCAAGTCCCGTGAAACAGTCGCTCTTCTGGAAAGAATCTGGTCCAGGCCCATTGTTTTGAGGATAGCTCACCTTTGACCGGTTGCTCTGTCCAGAAATCATGCTTCATCAACTTGACGCCCTCGGGCGGAATCTTTTCTCTCTCTGCGATATCGATGACGGAACCTTGATCCTGCAGTATCACGTTCTTGGGACTAAGGTCCTTATACTCATCCAAAATCCTCTTGACCACGTTGCCTACTCCACCGCCAATATCAATGAGACATGCTCGGTCTGGATCCTTCTCCTGTTCTTCCTTTGTCAACGCGAGCTGGTTGAAGTCGTAGTATCCCGTGACCGGCACCATGGCGTCACCGGTCGTTAGGCCCAACTGGAACGTCTTCAGTTTCTCCGGATCTTTCGACATGATTTCCCACGTTGTCATTCCGGAATCGCTCGCGTTGTGGTAGTCGGAGTAAGGGTTGACGTAAAACGAAGTGGGCTCCGCCGCGCCATGTTTTGAAAGATATTTCGGCAGATCGGTCATGGGTTGGAGGAAGTGGTCGAACATTAGGGTGAAGAATAGGCCAGGGAAGGATGTGTATGCTTGGGAAAACTTCGTGGAGCCATACGAACCGTCGGATGCTTGAGTGATGAAACCTGAGGCGACGAGAGGGCGGAGCAGTCTTTCTGTTCAGAATGATCGTGCATTAGCCGGGAGGACGCCCTAAAACTGTCTCACCTCGAGGGAACCATGGCGTTCCCCGGTAAATGGATTCACGGAAAGACGGTCTTGATATGGCCAAAAGGGCAAAATGAAAGCCTCACCAAGCAAAGCGTCCTGAACTCCTGTTTTCTCGCTCAATTCCTTGGCCGTGATCGTTTTGCCCTCCTCGGTCGGCATCTTCTCAAATACCTTGAGGTCCAACAACGTTCGAACGGAGACCATTTCGGCCATCTGGAGAGAATGCGCTTGGACCATCATTCCCGGATCCATGAGAGAGTACATGATTTTCTTCGAGAGGTTGAAAAGGGCCATTTTCGGAGCGAGGGAGGCAGCGTCGTGGTTTGTGGGCGGAACATAACTGCCTGCGAGATTGGAAAGCTCTGAGGTGAGCGATGTTAGTGACGAATCCGCCATATGGATTTGCAACGCTGTTTTCGGATTTCTCGACGACGGACAAAAACGTGCCGAGATTTCAATCGAGATCTTTCAAGTGTTGTCACGATTCACTTGGCGGCTTAACGAAGTGAATTTATTGCTTTGGCCAGTATTCTGAAAGAACAGGCTCACCCGAGTGAAAGGCTGTAGATAGACCGCAATGAGTTGTCCTGCGACTTCTTATGTATCTGCTACGGCCAGGAAATGTTTTTTTCTTTCAGGCGAGATGGCCCCTCGCGCCGAGGTAACGTAGTTCCTGATAAACATAACGGCCGCCGTCATCACCATCATCGTGGCCAAATCCGAGCTTTAACGGGAGTTAGGATAGAGACATCCTGCGTTGGTATCATGCAAGTGGCTTGTTGGCATCTCCGTTTGCCAGCGCATCGCAGGTCAAGGTATCGTGAGGTGTACTCGTTGAATTTGGCCATTTATGTCGTTCATTTCGGCACAGGTAGGGATCCACTTTGGACTAGGCTCGGCATTAGAGGGAGGAGTTGCTTCATTTGCCCAAAGATTGCTCCCGTGATCGAGGAGGATTTGCAAAGTGGATTATGAGTGATTCCTAATTTGGATGGCGCAAAGGGGTGGCATAAGAGCGATGGGAGGAAACTTTAAAAGGGGGATAAATGGTTGGAAGAAAGGTGTGTATATGTAGTTCTCACATGTTTACACAACAGGAGGGTACTGCGGAAAGCCCAGCAATTATCGGCAAAGCACCACCATGTTTAATTGGTTGTTCACGATTCCTCTCAGTCCCCTGTATCCCAATACTCCCGCTTTGAGTTGAGATTGTCTTTGATAATGTTGCATGTGGAGCATTCTTCCCATGACCATTTCCCGATACTCCAACCACTCACACGTCCACATCCCAAAAGAATGACCTTGAAATTCCCAGGCAACGACCGCTTACTATTGAGATCAACCGCCTGCTGAAGAGTTTAATGTTGGTTCAAACCCGACATCCTCCAATTGCAACTCCGCTTCAATTAACATATCAGAGGACAGTGTGCTCATGGCATCATAGCCTCGGCCTCCTCATCAGTCACAAAGATCTCTGCCACAGGACATTGGTCCTCATCTCCGAAGTCTCCATCATATTGCTTCTTTCTTCCCCGCGGTCCATACCGTCCCAGCATGTAGCTCGGGAGGAATAGCTCATCATTCCACGTAAACCCTTGACTGTGTTTGGTGTATGTGATCAACCTGGGAGGTTCATCGGGGTCATCGTGATGTGAGTTGAGGTTGATAGACTTGTAGGAGCTTGAAGATAGCATGCAAGGACCGAGCGGAGACGAGGAGGGGCTGAATAGCGTAGACATGCTGTCAGGAGGAGGGAAGCCAGCTTTGTGCTTGTCTTTTCGTTGGGACGTATTTGATTCATCTGCCGGGTTCGATGCTGCCGGGAACTGGCGGTCTTGTGTCGATGGAGAAGCTACAGTCTGCAGGCGATCTTGCGGCCGGCCTGGAACAGGGCTGTAGGACCAGGGAGATTCTTGGTCAGAGCCTAGCGAGGATGGACCAGCATCTGATACTTCGGCTCGTTCGGCATTCTTGAGATAGCGTTCGCTACGTCGGAGTGAGTTAGGCGTTGAATATTCGGACATCTTGTTGACGTGCACGGGGATCTTGATTGCCCTCGAACCGGGAGGAGGTGGAGCAGATGAATCAGCCATTATGATAACTTGTTAGGAGACGAAGGATTGAAGAACGCCGTCACCAGCTCCGTAACCGTAACCGCAAAGGAAATTCAATGGTCTGCTGGAATTACTGACCTGCAGGAATGGGAAACAAAAGGAATGATGGGGGAAGTTCTGGGGTTGGAGCAGCGTTCTTTGTACTCGGTGGCTACACCTGAGTAGGCAGGCAGCTATGCATCTATTATTGGCGGGTACAAACGGAGGCAGCGGAAGAGAGGTTTGTGTATGGAACGGTTGACTGAGTCACGTTTCAATCAAGTTTGAGTCATAGCTTTGATGACGTTCAAGTCTTTCCGAGACTGCGCGGTCTAACCTTCCCCGCAATCCATCTTCGTGATAAGGATAAGACCGCCACCGTTAACTTTTATTATTGGCTGAGCGATTCGGACCACACTCTTGTGACCAGAGTATTTCAATCGCTTATTTCATGGAGGCTGATTCTCAGTTCTGAACTCGGATTGGTTCAGGGGTTCAGATCATACCCGTCTTCAATGAAGAGAAGTGTGCTCTCAACGCGGGCTGTTCATTCACGGCTCTCGTCCCCGCTCTCAACGGCCGAACAACCACCAAGTTTGAAGACGAGACTGTCTGCATGGCAAACTCCATTACAAATTATTGCCAAACGTCACAAAGAAGAAGGGTCCTGAAGACGATTGGCAGATGACAGAGGAAGAATCAGGCACCGGCGGCAAAGAACGCAGCAGTCATGTACCGAGAAAAGGCTTCACGCGGGCTTAGGTCGTCTTATGTCACTCGACAGAACCGCGGCAAAATTCTGTTGTCGCGTCTCTTTAGATCTCCCAGCCAATACTCTCCTCAAGAGTCCTTGGGAGAAAATACCTTCTGTTTTCAGCGTGCTGTGAGGACGGAACGCTCTTCAGATCCAAAAGTTGCAGCATCTTTGTCTGGCCGGTGTTGACGCATCTCAAGGAGAAAACTCTAACCGAGACATGACCCCCCCGCCAGGACCTGCAATTGGCATCTGGCTCAATTCGGACGATAATCAGTTTTGGTGTCTGTCGTAGACTCGGGAATCATCTGTTGGAATGTCGTACCGTTAGACTACCTATGAATAGGTAACAACGCTGTCAATTGGCGACAACAGCAATCATAGACGGCGTTGAGGAGAGGATGTTGCAATCGGTTGAACAATGCCAGCATGCATGGGTCCTGACTGAGTGGGATAGAACTTTACGGAAGTTCGATGCAGAACGTCAGCGGGGTCGGGCGTCTGGTCAGACAAATGGCACTCATCGAATGGTGTGTTGGGACTTGGTGAGCTCCATTATGAGAAAGCTCGCCGCTCACCCTGTGCGTCCAGGACCGGTCTGAGCGTTGGACCTTGTTTTGGACCTCTTCCGTAAACGGGCGTATACGAGGAATCTATAAATGCGGGGAGCGTTCACGGTCAAGCGAACTCCTCTCGTCGCCGAGTCCGCTCCCCATTATCGTGGAAACGTGGTGCTGTACATAAATTTTCTTTTACTGCAGCTCGGAGCATTTCCATTGTTGCTCAAAATCTCTCCACCGTTGTTCCAACAAGCTCACAATGGCCAGATCCTCATCCCGACTTCTCTCACATCTCTAAGCATAATACCACGGCTCATCAAACACATGGTATCGATGCCCACGGACACCTTCACCACGGAATAGCGCGGGGAACCTTCGTCCCGGTGGAACCTGTTCCTCTGGGATTCTCTCGTCCGAGTACGATACTGGTTCTCCCACGACGAATTTGCCGACCTGCACCATGTTAGTCCATATCTGTAAAGGTCTTTGCCGGATACTGACTTGGATCTCAGTGTCTGTAATAGTACCCCTGCTCACTCGAGCATATCCCACTCGCTTGATATCCTTGTATAAGATGTATTCACACCAGCGATCCCAATCTCGAACGTCAATGTCATGCATGCCACTAAGCTCACTCACATAGGTGTTGTAATTTCCTTCATTCGGTTTGATCACAAGATAGCTTAGCAGAATTGCCGGTCGAGGAGTAGCTCCCATAATCCGGGCCAAATACTCTGACTGAAGTCGTCGGTCTTCGGGGTCTTCTTCTTGCCCGGAGTGGAACACAAAAACGTCAACTTGGGTCCCATACACGTCCAAGGTGGCCTCTATTGCCGGCGCCAGTTCACCGACTGGTGACGGAAGTAGGTGGTGAGTAGAATTGAGAATAGGGAATTTGGACAGGAGGGCTGATCCCCAGGTGTGCTTGTTGGGGCCGGGGCCATAGTCGACGTACATTCCAAGATCCTCTGCCAGGAATTGAGTCGTGTCCCGGTTGCCCATGATGATTCGTTGAAGGTCTGACTCAAGAAGTCCAACCACATCGAGCTCTAGCTCCTTAATGGCATCACGCATTCTTCGTTCAGACGACCACATATCATTGTCAAGCGAAAAGTGAATGGTCCAAATTCCCGCCGTGATCAACTTCTCATCTTTATGGTAGGGTGCATAGTCGTTCGTAGGGAAGCGAAGATAAGCAATCGAGGCTGTCAGCAATTGCAGCGCCAGAAGAAGGTGCAGATAGTAGGCTGACTGTTTCCGAGCACGTGGACTTGACTGGCTTTTGGGCCGGTAGCTTGAGTTTGTTGTCAATGCGGAAAAAACACCAGCTCCCATCATAAGCATGGTGGTGATCATCACCCAGTCGGTATGTTCTCTCACCAGTGGCCCGCCTGGAACAAAAGCATAGGCCACAACCCAGACGTGGAACAACACCATAACGTTGTACAGGAAAAAACCAAGCCCGAAGGTGGGTGCTGGGTTGTGTTGAACTGCCGAAGAGATCAAAACTGGCGCGACTCCCATGGTATAGAAGGCCAGGATGAGCCCACCGAAATACCCGGTCCAGTTACCATAGCAGGTGAGCAACGCTGCACCGACGGCTCCTAAGCCATATGCCGTCCAGGATTCAAAAAATCCCGGTCGAGCGACTCCAAGGAACAGTCCTGCACTCATCACCATAATGGTGACAGCACCGTGCGGCACTGCAAGCGGTCCGTGAACAGGATACCCTTCCCAGACCCATAAGATCATGGTGCTGGAGTCTGAGAGCAAAGAGTGCATGGCGAAAAACAGACCGCCAAGACCAAGGCCGGCCAGAAGACTTGAACCCTTTTTATGGTTCGGTGGCACGTAATCTCCACCACTGGTGGAAACCGGGCGAGTCGATCGCCAAACGGCCATGACGGCAATCACCAAACCGGTCTTGTTCCAACCGCCGATACCAGAGTGCAAAATTGGCCAGACAGGGTTGTTGGTGTGATTGGCGAATTTGGCGATGGAGGAAAGGATGAGTCCAATACTCCAAGCCAGGATTCTGCTTTGAAGCCGTGCTGGGTTTCTTCGTTCCGCATACCAGGTTGCGGTCCAAGCGAGACATCCCATCCAGACAGCAAATCCGACGGTGAACAACCGATTGGCTGGATCTTTCACAAGCCAAGCAAGGAGTCCCACCAGAGACGACATGTGGACCCATCTGATATTTTTGATCGCCAGAGATCGGAGGAATGGAATACCAAGCATCAAAGGTGAGATAGTGGACATGACCATGACCTCATAGCCAGAGATGCCCATATGCCACAAGGGGAAGTACCAGACAAGGACACCAAGGGAAGTAAGAATGGACCAGAATGCGAAGCCGTGGATGATATCTGCTGCGGCGTCAAGCACAGCGGGCCAATAGTAAGGGCCTTCAAAAGTAGACGTTTGGATGAGGGAACTGTCGCTCCTAGATCGAGGTCAGTAGAGCCATTGAGACGAGTCTGTTTAACGTACGCTTTCTCCTTTATCGATTCGTTAAGAAGTTTGGCGTCACTAACAACAATGTCAGTCACTCAACAAACCATGGTTCGACCTGGTCGTACTTTTGAGTATCTCGGGAGCATCTGCACGTACCCTCGACTGAGCCCTTTCACGTCTTTCACGACAATTTCAAATGCTTCGAAATCAAGTGCCGTAACCGCGTCAAAAGCCACATCGAACAGAATTAGTGACCATTCGAAAAAGGAATAGGTGGTATAGGCTTGACAAGTCAGTGTTGGCTAGACGCTGAAGCAGAAAGGCTTACCGCCAGCTACCCTATGGACCTTATGTTGGATAAAGAAGTAAAGCAACGGCACCAGTGTACCAAAGAACAGACCGGCCAAAATCTTACGATATTTGACGGCCTTAGCATTTGGAGGACTCAATGCCAGACATCCCATCGTCCAGGGAAGGGTAGCAACCAGGTACGATATCATGAAAATATCATGCCAATCGTGGTCATCCGTAGACGTCACGTATGTCCATCCACCGCATGTAAGTGTTCTAAACAGGCCCGTAGCGGCGATGATATCTGGTAGATTCGAATTGGGTCTTCTAGTAAGGAAATACCACAACCCAACGAGAGCGAATCGAGGGCCCGAGGTTATGGCAATGAAGACCATGAAGACGGATCGTTCAGGATATCGATCGCCAATGGTGCTAGACACGGAGGGAAACCATTCATCCGGGTATCCGTAGTATTCATTTTGTACGATCTTATGGTAATGTAAGGAAACTCCAACGATCAACGCTCCGATAAAAGCGGCATATGCGACAACGGTATGAACCCAAGAAACATATTTTCCATTGAACTAGCAAAACGTTAGTTTCAACGACAACGTAGATGGAGATTACAGACAGAAAACACCACGTCGCCATCTTTTCTGGGGGCCATGTCGCAGAATCAACGATTATGAGGCGACCAGCAGGGATCAGAAGAACATGATAAAAAAGGGGAGAAAGAGTGACAAGAAGTTTTTGGTTTAATATTGAGGAGGATGTTTCTGAGCTGCGCAAGGGAAAGTTGACACGGCCCCCTGATGATCCGCAGCCTGGGCAACTTGCCGAACCGGGATGCTTGTAGGGCGGAGCAATCGGAGCAAACCCGAAAAGTGGGGAGCAAAAAAGTTCTGCTTTCAAGTCTGGCACCGAAGCAACCTGCAATTGATCTCCATGGCGGCTGCAAGTGACAAGGCTCGTTACTTCCTTGAGCAGTGTGTACCGGAGTTGAAAGAGTTCGAGCGAAAGAATGTCTTCAGTCCCGACGAAATCAGCAGTATTGTCCGCAAACGTTCCGACTTGGAGCACAAAATTAACGCCAGAGGCTCCACACCAACGGACTATGCTCGATATGCAGAATTTGAAATTAATCTTGATGCTTTGAGGCGCAAGAGGGCCAAGAGATTGGGGATCAAGTCGACGACTCATAATGGCAAGAGGCGCATCTTTTTCGTTTTCGACCGTGGAACACGGAAACATCCTGGAGATGTCGGTCTATGGATGCAGGCAATAGAATTTGCCAGGAAACAGAAGGCTTACAAGAAGCTCCAAGAAATGTTCACCAATGTGCTCAGGCTACATCCTACAAAGTCGGACCTCTGGATTTACGCCGCGCAATTTGCCATGGAGGAGAATGGTGACATGACGGAAGCGAGAAGTTACATGCGGCGAGGCCTCAGATTTTGCAAAGGGTCTAGAGCCATGTGGTTGGAATATGCAAGGCTGGAGATGACCTATATTGCCAAGATCCATGCTCGTCGACAAATACTGGGGATAACGAATAGCAAGCCAGACCAAGGAGAGAAGGCTGACGAGGACGAGAATCTCATGCGACTACCAAACTTGACTGCGACGGACATCAGCCCGGACCTGGCAGGAAATGGGGTCGACAGATCAGCCTTGCAAAACTTGGAATCAACATCAGCAATGAGCAGTGCTATCCCCATGGCAATATTTGACGCGGCCATGGTTCAATTCCGGGACCCAACTTTTGGATTCGACTTCTTCAACATGGTCTTGGAGTATGACGAACTTTCAGCTTGTCGACAGATTTTAAAACATGTGGAAGCAAAGTTGATGGAAGATAATCCACAGAGTTGGTGCAGCCAGGCTTGCCATATTCAACTACCACTTGTCTCATTGGCGCCCTCTTCTCCGGCTTTTCCTCCGGCCTTCAGACAGGCACTAGTACACCTCAAAGAGGCACGCGTGAAGACAAATGATCCCGAGATACTTTCATGGGCAAGAAGCTGGTTGCGGAGACTGGTACAGAACCCAGATTCGGACCCAGGAATTCAGAAGGTGGGACAATCAGTCTTGAGGTCATTAGACAGTCCTTCGTCGGCATAAATGAAACGTCAACTTATTCCGCATGGCCTCGTCAGTCCAGATCGTTCTTCGACCTTCTCTGCTTTTTGCTTGAATGAATCTTTTTACTCTTCAATCTTGCTTCGTTCTCCGCCTTTTGGAGCCTCCTGACCTTCTCTTTTTGTTCTTCACTTGTTTCTCCTGGTACAGCGTGCTTATAAACATCAACAATCAGCTCGTTGAGCTTGCGGAAGCATGTATCTTTATTGGCCTGCTGTTTTCGACTGTCATCTGCCTGAATCACCAGACTGGACGAGTTCTCCGCATAGTACCGTGAGGAGAGAATACCTTTGTGCAAGACGGTAGGAATCAGTGGAAGGAGACGATCGACAGGAACACGTAACTGCGCTTTTGAGTTGACTCTGGAACGAATGAGATAAGGTCAGCTAGTAATTGTAAAACATTGTCATACTTGTTGACATTCTGGCCACCGGGACCACTGGAACGGCTGTAAGTAACCTCGCCAATATCATGCAGAGCCTTCAGGGCATCGAAATTCTTAAACCAATCCCTCGCTGCTGCGTAGTCATATTCGGGCAGCTCAACCTTTGAGGAGTAAAATTTGGTGGTAGTCAAGCCGAGCGGCAGTTGGGTTCCTCGGCGTGAATGAGACCAAGTGCGAACTTTTGGTGGTTTTCTGATCCATGAAAACATGAGCGACACTTTGCTATTTTGTCTGAACATGCAAATCGGTAAGACTTTGCGAGATACAGGAAGTTATCAATCTCCCTTATCCTCCGTTCTGGAATTGTACAGACAAGTTCTTGTTCCGGTGGATTAGCCGAAGAATATGCTCCATGTCCACAGAGCAGGTTTGCCGAACCGACCATGATGCCCCGTCCTCGCCATCGAAATTCCCCCTCCAGTTCGATCTTGCGCCTGCGCCTTTCCCGACTAACAAACAATCACATCGCATTTCTTCTCACTATCCAATTCATCATTCTTAAAAACCTGGGGCTCCTATTTCTTATCGATTCTTCTCTCCTGTTGATGCACTGTTGTCACTGGAACTTCCCTTGACCTGTTCAGTTTTCCTTCAGCCTTTTTTCCCTGCGTCGCCAGCCTGAGAGACACATTCGCCCTTTGCGTCGCCCTTCATGAATTGCACCGCCTCAAAATGACTGATACAAGCCCTCCGCCAGAAGCGCAACGCTTTGGTAGATCGCAGACGCCCGAAAGCCCTCGACCTGTCCATATACCCGAGCCTTCAACCATTCCCGTCTTGCTGAATCAAATGGACCCAGTCTTCAATGACACCGCCACCTATAACATTCCTCATAATCAAACCTTTTCTCCTTACTCAGACTCTGCCCGCGCTATGAATGAACCCAATTCTGACGAACAAGACGCCGTTCAAAACTTCTTACGAGGCGCCGAGGAAGAAAATGCCCGTTTCGAGAATGATGCTCAGTTCCCAGATACAAATGGCCAGACTACCCAGAGTGGTACTTCTATCGAGTCTACGCTTCTTCCAGCCCTTGCAAGTACTTCCACATTTCCGCAATCGTCTGAGCCAAATGCACACACATCCCAAGATGTCTCCAACCAGGCCCAAACTGCAGCGCAGACAGGCAATGAAACTTCGTCGATCACTGAGTCCAATGCCAATGTTAGCAATGGAAATTCTAGCCTTCCAACTACTGCTGAGAGCACATTTGAGCCAGAGTCTACCGTGAAGCCCAACCCTCGGTCAGCAAAAGGTGGAGTAGATTATCAGTCACTTCTGGACACCATTTCTCGATCTACCTCTACTGCCCCTGCTGCAGATCCTGTTTCTGCCCCAACTGCTGCTGCATCGCTAGTCGACCAAGGATCCAATCCATTTCCTCCAATTCCCGGTTTACCCCCCAAGCCACCGGCGCAGGCGAATCCTCCAGAATCTCCCACTTATTACACATATTCTAACTCCAGAAGCGACCCTCGAGAACAGTACCAAACAGTGAACCACGATGCTTCCAAACTCAACGGTACAGAGACAACTACGTCCCAACCTGCCATTCAAGGCATCCTTACCCAAGCCCCGGGCACCTGGGATCAGACCGCCAGCCAAGTATTGCCCAGAAACGCTGAACCTTCTTCCGCCAGCAATCTTCTTCAATCATCCGAATCGTCGATATCAACCGATCTGAACGAACGTCCGTGGACTCCGACGACTCAAGCCCTGTATGATCGATTTCTCGAGGATGAACGACGGTATGTTACGGAAGGGATATGGGATAAATTTCCTCAAGGTTCTCGGCTTTTTGTCGGTAATCTGCCATCGGAGAAAGTTACAAAGCGTGATCTCTTCCATACATTCCACAAACATGGCCGATTGGCTCAAATATCAATAAAACAAGCGTATGGTTTTGTCCAATACTTGGAAGCATCGTCGTGCCAAGCTGCGCTTCACGCAGAACAAGGTGTCGAAATTCGAGGAAGGAAAATTCGTGAGTTGTTATCGACCTGCAGACGGATCACGACTGACTCGAACAGATTTGGAGATTTCTAAGCCTCAGAAGAACACAAGAAGTCAGGGCCAAGGCAACAAAAGACGTCGATCTCGCTCTCCGGATCGTGGAGTCACACGCCAGAATGACCGATATGGTCGCTCAAACTTTAGTGACTTCCGAGACCAACCCAATAGGCGTGACGACTATCGCCCTAGACGTTCGCCTTCGCCTCGAAGTTATCGCACCAGAGACGATTATCGCCAAATTGGTCAAAGCCCACAATTTGGCTCTGATGGAAGACCCAGGTCCCCGTATTCAAGCAATTTCCCACCGGCAAATCTTCCCGGATATGACGAAGAGGCTTTGTTGCCTCTGCCGCGAAGAGAACCAGCGGATGTTCCGGACGTACAGCTCCTCATTATCGACCCTTCAGTTGCACGAAGCTTTATCAATTGGATCGAGCAAGGTTTCCGTTCTAAAGGGTTGCGGGCTTCGACCATCTGGCTCAGCCCTCGACTCCCTCTTAGTGCCGTCGTGAAAAGGCAGATTATTGAAGGTGTCCAAGCAGTGGTCAAATTGACTCAAAGTGCTCAATTCAACAGCAAGATTCCTCTCCAAGTTTTCGACCGAAGCACAGGAGCTTCGAACGTCAATTTCAACGAATATGTCGACCTTGATATCCCGGTCGCGGCGGACATTGTCCTTCATGCCCGACAAAAAGAACGAGGAACTGTGCAGCTCAGTCCTCAAGGCTTTCCACCACAGGGATACCCACAGACACCGTTTGGCCATCACCCGGCTCCTCAATTCGCACCCCAATTGCCTCCAAATTTCCCACAGCCACAGCACAATCAATTCCGGTACAGCCAACAATCTCAATATCACAGCCAGGTGCAGACGCCTTTAACTCCCAATTCGTCCGCTCCGAATCTACAGCAGCTACTGGCGAACCTTCGGCAGCCTGGAGAGTCACAGAATAGTACGTCAACTACAAGCGAGAAACCTGCGCCTGATCTTGCGGGCATTCTCAGCAATGTAGCTCGTCAACAGAGTCAAGCTGGGCAATTTCCTCAACAATCGCCTCCTTCTCAACAACCACCAAGTTATGGTAACGCTCCAGCATATGGAACTGGGCAACAACCACAACAAAATGTACAAAATATTATGGAGACTTTGGCGAGATACAATCGTTAAATCCCAAACACGGAGACGCGGCTGATGGAATCAAATGAGAAGCATAGGGTGCTCCTTGCGAGGGCCGAGAAGCGGATTTCCCTCAATCTTCATCAACGTGATGGTTTCTGTTGTCAACGTCGGTTTTTTTTTCCCCCAGTGATCATGTCTCGATCAAGTGGGTTTGTTTTGCATACAGATACAATCATGTCGATATGCTGGTGGAAAAATCAGGCAATTTTGGCAAGGATTGCTGGGTGTGTTCCTTCGCTGAACCTACTGCATCGACAGCGGTAGAGAGCCAGAGTTCTGCCCAATGGCTCAGTTGACACAGCAAGAGTCTAGCATCACCACCTCGATGAAATCAATCATGATCAAAGGACCAAACGAAACTTCCCGCATAGATTTCTACGTCCTACCGATATGATGTTTCAAATTACAGTGTCCATGATTTTTTTTTTTTTTTTTTTTTTTTTTTGGATGTCTATTGCTTCTTGCCCCGCTGGTGTTGTGGTCATATTTTGCTCCCCAATTTCCCTTGCCTCATCTCCTGTTCATTCTCGAGCGTTTCATTCACAAATTTCACCATCGCATCCACCATCATCGATGGTACCTCATGCCCTACGCCAGGATACACAATATCTTCCAAATACAGGCCATTACCGTCGAACCAGCCGCCCTTACCGACCGCCTTTTTCAGCCAATCCAAAAATGGCTTGCTGTGCGCATAGCTGACTAACTTATCACTCCCGCCCGAGAGATGTAGGATGCGCTTGTTCCCCAGACATCGTGTCATGAGAGACATGAGTCTTTCCTTCTCCTCGGCCGTCATGTCGTCGTGTAAGTATTCCTGGCCCGCTTGCTGATTCAGTCCACCGCCTGACCATAACAGACCGGCCGGATCGGACTTGCGGACCGCCTCGACTAAGTTGGCCGGGAAGTCAGGCGAGCCCAAGAAGTCTCTGCCCTGTGTCTCCGTCCAGGTCTTACGCTTGCTCAGCCTGGCGCGATCGGTCATCAGGCGAGCGTAGTCCGGGCATCCAATAGTCACGATTGCGGCACTGATGCGCGGGTCGTGCATCACACAGTGCCAGGCCGCGTGCCCGCCGAGGCTGATGCCCAAGACGAGGTTTTGCACAATGCGCCGCTCGTTTGACGGGAAGACGTATCCTGCCAAGTAGTCCAGAAGCAGCGACGTGTCGAGCGCCGAGCCCGCGTAGCAGCTGAACATGTCCTGGGCGTGGTGCTCATTGCCGCTACGCCAGGCCTCGTTGGCGATCGCGCTGACTTGGCGGGTTCCGTGGTTACGCTGATCAAAGGAGACAGCAATCAGACCTTTCCTCGTCTTCGGGTTTCTGCGAATTTGATATCGGTTCCACTCTGTGACTAGGTGGGCAGCGAACGGTGCCATGCATGCTTGTGTCTGCAGCCGTGGGTGTAAGAGCCAGAGGACTGCGACATCGCTTGTGGAAGGGAGCAGTTCGTTGAGCCCGAAGACCGTTACTAGGATACCGGCTATGTGATATGTTGCGTCGGAGATGGGTTCCGGATTTGGGATGAAGTGTACTCCGAAGCCGGTACGGGGCGGTCCATAGGTATAGGCGACGGGATTAGGGGTGGTTTTGGACATGGTTGTAGAGAGGAAGAACTCCGGACAAGGTTGACGGTTCTATAGAAACAGGATAGAATAAAAGGGTAGGAGGATGAGAGCGGACGAAATTATGTACAGTAATATGGACATCACTGAGCCGCGGTTGAAATGTTTGCGGGGGAAAATGTTTCTGGGTTCTCCGACATTGAACGGTATTCGCCATAGATTGAACATCGCACCCAAAGCCAGGAGTCTTTTTGAGCTGCCAGAAGAACTCATTGATCGCTTCAGAATCTATCTGTACCACCAACCATCACTCCGATTTCCACCGAGTTGCCCAGGTTTGCTCCAGCGTATTGCAGAACCGTGCATCACGCCCGCAACCATTTCAGTGATTTCCACAACACCACCGACCAATTTGGTAAAGATCAGATGGATTTGACAGCTCGTTGAGGTTCTTTCGTTTAGTAGAATGAATGCCAGCTCTCCTCGTCTCATTTCCACCACCAATCAGAATATATTCATCCTCCCGTCGTCCTGAACACTGACTAGGGATTTCGAAGGTGTTGAGAATACCTAAGCACTCGATCGCCAATCCAGAATGGGCCGATAATCCAAATACCTGCGGTATACACACGTCTCGCGCACGGGGTGTGTTCAGCACCTTTCCCAATTATGGGGATCTGCAAACATGTAGTGTCTTCATCGCTTCGTGGGGAATCACGGGTGTCCGCTCCCGGACTAGCATGTATCTCGATAAGGTACGTATCAATCTTTTCGTTCCTGGGAGTGTGCATACTGCGATCACACACGGCGTATCTTATCCCCAACGGATAACACCCTTCAGTCTGTTCCAAAGTTGCCCAGCCCAGCTTCGAGTTGAAGCTGCTTCCATCTCTTTCGCCAAATCATCATAGTGAGTAGGGGTAGCCTTAGGATGACGTAGGGCGTTTGGAGTGGGATATTCTTTGGCGAATCGATCTTCTAGAAGAGCGTAGAGGGCATTCACCTGTCGTATGTCTTTTTCTGGACTAGATGTAAATTCGCCTGCTGTCGTTCCGACAGTTTTATTGGGCTTTGCCTCCGGTGTGACAGGCGTGGAAGATGGATCCTGTAGACGATTCTGCATGCATTTTTGGAACGAGACGTACTCAGGACGCAGCTGGTCGACAGGCCATCGTTTAATGATGCGTGCCCAGTGCTTGACGGCAATCTAGATATCGGGATGAGTGAAATGACATCGCGAACGATGACGGGAACTTACGGACTGGTTGGCTGACATGCTGTAGATGATAGGATTCAAGATGGCAGAATGATGGTTGTAAGAGGTACAAAGAGTATGGAAGATTATTTTCGACCCCCATGCTCTGTCCAGGGAATGACGCCACGATTCAATCATCAGGCTATTCCACTTTTGGCCACAGCGCCCCGAAGCTGAGTGGCGTGGCCTGCCGTGACTCCGAGTTTGGTTTGACTCTGATGCTCACAGCGTCTGGGCCAAATCAACGACGTCCTTCCACTCCCTTCCAGTCCCTTGTGTGCTTCCGATTTCCTAATAATCACCTACCTTTTCATCTTTCCGTTCACATCATTGCATTTCTCATCTCTCACTCCCACACAATTCACCGCCAAGGGTGGTATCTTTCAGCCGCGGCCTCGTAATGGCCCCTCAGAGATATGAAGCGGTAAGTATCATTAGGCTGATGAATCCCATCACGATTGGCCATCAGAACTTGATCATCACTAACTCTGTCTAGGTGAACTCGCATGACGACGATGTTGACTCTCCTCTCTCCCCCGATCGTTCCCAGGGCATCCCTTCCTCGCCTCCTCCCTCCTTCCGATCCCGAGCGTCATCACCCACGTCGCGCCGCTTACTAGCCCAAGATCCCCTATCTAGCGAAGCGGATCAAGACCTCGCAGATACTTTTGATGATGGCGAGGAGTCAGATGCCGAAAATGATGGTGACGATAGACAACGATTGATGAGAGCCGACCCTGGAGCGATGAGACAAGATGCTGCTTCTCCCTCTACGTCCACTTCTGATGGCCAACGAACACCCGCGATTGAGCGGAGGGTGACTGAACTTCCCGCTTTCAGGCCAATGCCGGGATCTGTTTCGAGACCTACCGATGGCGTGTTTGCAAATTTGTCTGCGAAGCCTGAACGGGGTGAACAACTCGACGAAAAGCCTCCTGTAGGTGATACCATAACCCACATATATCAGCACAGTAGACTAATTCATCTTCAGACTTACGAACAAGCTGCCGCCGATGCTACTCCTCCCTATTGGGAAACCACCATTCTCGCCCCGGGCATGTCATCCGATGAAGTTTATGTCGATGGCCTTCCCGTTGGCTCAGTCTTTTCCTTTGTTTGGAACGGCATGATATCCATGTCATTCCAACTCGTTGGTTTTCTCCTTACCTACCTTCTTCACACGACACACGCAGCAAAACATGGCAGTCGAGCTGGATTGGGCCTGACTCTTGTTCAGTACGGCTTCTATATGAGTGGATCGGGCGATGGAACCCAAGATACTGGGAACCCGAGTCAATTTTCGAATTCGTCCCCACCGGACCCCAATAGCCACAGTTTCGACCCCAATGCCGTTGATGGTTCCGGCGATCAATCTCAGGGAAGTAAGGGGATTAGTGGATTTACGAGCGCCGATTGGATTTCTTATGTTTTGATGATTATTGGTTGGTTTATTCTCATCAGAGCAGTTTCCGACTTTTTGCGCGCCAGGCGGCATGAGGCTCTGGTTTTGCAGAGTCCCAGTCGCGGTCTTCCTGTGCCAGTGGTCGCGGAAGGGGAGACTCCTGAGCAGACGGCATAGGTCTGTGTCCATGATTTCTTTTTTTGGCTCTTGGGAATCTTTTCTCTCGGAAGTCTAACTTGGGACATTGTAAACATCAACAATGCTTAGCAGCTTAAAAAAGGGGGCCGATGCGTTTCAATCTACGCTTTTGACTCGTTCCCGTCAATGATTGTCCATGATGGTTTGAAAGTACACAATTCCATGAATTTGCTGGGTGTTCGAACAAGGCCCCAAAACTGACATACCGGAGAGGAGGGTGATACTGAAAATCTACTCTCAACAAGTCAGGCGTTTTCATCTATGTATCCCTGCCACTCCTCCCGCTTCACGACCTCCACCGGGGTCTCTCTTCCTTTCTAACTCTGGGGCGCTGAGTGAAAAAGAAACAATGCTCTCATTTGTTCGCGTGGACGAACTGGTAATCGAAGACAAATTGCCAGAAACCAAAGGTCCGAAGAGTTGTTCAAGATGATATCACAGCTCTCTTTGAAGACCATCGCTTTAGTCTGACATGTCGATCTTGTTTTCGAGTCTTCTCTCGTCGCGCAGTGCGACGAGCCGCTCAAGCGCCTTTTGCAGCGGGATCAGTTCGCCCATTTTCTGTGTTGATGGATCGTCGCGGTTGCGGATGTTGACGGTACGGGTCTCTTGTTCTTTGGCGCCGACAACTGAAACAGTGCTTGTTAGCCTTGGTCTGTCTATTGGACGTGGGCAGTATAAGAGGTTGCCCCTTTTTTTTTGGGCTTACCGAAAATGAAGTTGTACTGAGCCAATTGGCCGGACCGGATCTTCTTCTGCAGGGTGTTCCCACTAACGTCGATGTCGATGTACATTCTGGCCTTGTGGAATATTTGCTGGATCTCACGCACGTAGTCCTCGGCGGCCTTCATGACGGGAATCACCAAAATCTGGCGCGGAGACAGCCAGAAGGGCCATTTTCCTGCGAAATGCTCACACAGAATGGCAATAAAACGTTCAAATGATCCGATAATTGCGCGGTGAATCATCACTGGTCGAGCCATTCCAGGGGCAACACCCTTGGCATCGCGCTCGGTGTTGTGAATCGCCTCGCCGCTCTCGCCGGTGCGGTATTCCAGTTTGAAGTTCTGCGGGCCCTGGAAGTCAAGTTGGATCGTGGCGCACTGGTACTCACGCATCAAGGCGTCAGAGATGGTGATGTCGATTTTAGGACCGTAGAACGCGCCATCACCTTCGTTCATCTCCCAGTCATCACCACGGAAGTTCTGGAGCGCTTGCTTCAGTTGTGTTTCTGCTGTATTCCACTCCTCCAACGTGCCCATGTAGCCCTCGGGCCTGGTGGAGAATTTCAACTTGAAGGGGAATCCAAAGAGACCGTAGACGTGTTCCATGAAGTCAAACAGTCCTTCGATTTCAGACTGAACCTGCTCGTTCGTGCAGAAAATGTGTGTATCGTCTTGCTGGAACTTGCGCACACGAGTCAAGCCAGACAGAGCGCCGGATGCTTCGTTGCGGTGCAACACGCCAAAGTCGGCCACTCGCCAGGGGAGTTCACGGTACGAACGCTCCTCATCACGGAACATGAGGCAGTGGCCCGGACAGTTCATTGGTTTCAACGCAAAGACGCCTTTATCCTTATCCTTGATCTCGGCGACAGGCTTGCTGTCGGGTTTCTGGTCGGTCAAAGGTATCGGCTCCGCTGAGTCGTCTTTCACCTGGACTCGGAACATGTCATCCTGATAGTGCTGCCAGTGGCCCGAGGTCTTCCACAAATCAACGGCGTACATGTTGGGCGATTGGACTTCTTGGTATCCACGTTCCCAATACTGCTCGCGCAGCATCTGCTGGAGAGCGTTGAAAATCCGGGTTCCATGGGGCAGAAGGAACGGCGAACCCGGCGACAATCTGCTGAACATGAACAGTTTCTGCTGCTGGCCGATGACTTGGTGATCGCGCCTCTTGGCCTCCTCCAAAAAATTCTCCCAATCTTTAAGTTGTTGCTTGGTAGGGAATGCCACACCGTGAATGCGTTGCAGAGAATCATTGTTTTGGTCACCCAAGAAATACGCAGAGCTGTTCTTCATGATCTTGAAGGATTCAATTTTGCGCGTGTTCTGGAGGTGCGGGCCCTGGCAGAGATCGACCAGTGTGCCGTTGCGGTAGACTGTGGAGGATGCGCCATTGGGGACGAATTTCTCAATGTAGTGCATCTTGTACTTGCTGTAGCCAAACATCTTGCGCAGATTCTCTTTGGACACTTCGAGGCGTTCAAACGGTTGCTTGTCCTTGGTATATTTCTTCGCCCGACTTTCAAGAGATGGCCATTCTGCTTCTTTGACGGCTTGACCGGGTTCCAGCGCCATGTCGTAGAAGAAACCCATTGCGGTGGGGGGACCGTGGGACAGTCGGCAGCCATACTCGTGTTCTGCACATTCACCAAGGACGTGAGCTGAGGAGTGCCAGAAGACATCTCGGCCCTCTGGGTCGTCGAATGTCAAATAGGACACGTTGCCATCTTTTTCGAGCGGTCGATCCAAATCCCACAGCTGATCGTCGACTTTGGCGACCACGATCTGCCCTGCCCGTTCTTTGGGGACATTTTTCAACAAGTGACCTGGTGTAGTCTCCCAGGCTTTACCCGGGACCGTGGTTTCCTGACCAGGAGCAGTGGTGAGTTGGATTTGAATTGCAGGTTTGTCCCTGCCGGCCAGTTCTTCATCATGCTGCTTCTTCAGTTGGTCGAAGAATTCATTTCTTTCCAAGATGAAATCCGGCAGCGACTTAGGCGGCTGACGGGCCTTTGGCGCTGCTTGGGTAGACATGTCTTTGGGTCTGCTAGCGACCGTCTTCTTGGACGTTGGGCTGACTGGTCTTTTTGATATATTATGGGACCCAGGGGTGGATGACTCAGGGCCAGGTGTGCCGTTCTGACTCACGTCGCCGCCTTTCAGCACTCCCCACAGATCATGAGGATTGAGACTGACTTTCTTCTGGTGGCTCATGATCAAATTCCTCGATAGAGTGGTTGAGTAATGGTTTGGGAATATCGCACTGGGGGTACGGTGTCGGGTTGAGGTGTCAATCACGTGTTTTCTGAAATTCTGCCCGCATCCGCATGCAGCTTTGAACATGGAGGAAACTAGTATGAAATTTATTGCCCCAGACAAGCTCTTTTCGTACCACCACTTCCGCTCCACAACAAACAAGAATGGCGTTTCGAGGCGATTCGCGCGGTCGTGGTGGATTTCGAGGTGGTGATAGAGGAAGAGGATCGTTCGGTGGAAGAGGCGGAGGTAAAATCAAGCCTCCGCGCACGACAATTTCCCTTGAACTGACCAGGGTGGGTTATGCAGGGCGAGGAGGTTTTCAGCAACAGAGCTTCGGCCCACCCGCACAGGTGCTTGGTGAGTTGGAAGATGTCGATGGCGAATCTGTGAAACTCACTTTTTGATCAGAAATGGGCGAATTCATGCACGCGTCCGAAGGAGAAATGGTCTGCCAGTCCCTTAACCCCAAGATTCCCTTCTTCAATGCGCCGATATATCTCGAGAACAAGGTACGAAATGTTGCCCGGGCCCCTTTGCGCTCCTTTCTGACAGAAGCAGAGTACGATAGGCAAAGTGGATGAAATTCTAGGACCCATAAATCAAGTTTACTTCACAATCAAACCACAAGAAGGCATTCAAGCTACATCTTTCAAGAAGGGGGACAAATTCTACATTGGAGGAGACAAACTGCTACCGCTAGAGAAGTGAGTCGAGTCACCAAAACCGAGGGGAGAATATGATGCTAAGGGAGTTGACAGGTTTTTGCCCAAGCCCAAACCACCTCCAGGTAAGTCGCCATCTTGGTGGACAGACAGGCAACGGTTTGACAATTTTCGCAGGTGCAGCCAAAGCCAAGAAACCAGCGGGTGCTCGTGGTAGTGCCAGAGGTGGACGAGGTGCTCCTAGAGGACGAGGGGCACTTGGAAGAGGAGCTCCCAGAGGCAGAGGATCTTTTGGTGGTGGTGCTCGAGGTGCTCCTAGAGGAGGAGGGCGTGGGAGAAGTTTCTCTGCCGGACAAGGAGGTCCGAGAGGCAGTGGCTTTGGAACAAGAGGTGGCGGCAGGTCCTGATCCCGCTGTGTGCTTTGTTGAATGTCTTTTACAGCATGACTTGGGCGTTCAAGGAAATACCCCTTACAATGGACTGGGAAGACAACTCCATTAGGACAGACAAGTCTTGGTTGTGCATGAATCAGAAAGCAGGACCAAGTTTCTTTCGCAGCGATTCCAAGGTCTTTTCCATTTTTTCTTTGTTCCTGGCACGTGACTGGCTTTTTGGGTCACTCATTTTCCTGCGACGGGCGAACTGCGTGATGACGACACAAGAGTGGCTCATGAGTCGTCCGCCTCCACCAGTCGAGGTTGGTTCGACGTGGCTGCGCCTTGTTTCTCCAAAATGTTTTTGTTACTTCGGTCGATCCTTTTTATCTACTTCTCTATTATTGCCTGATTTTTCTATTCTCAGGTCTCTTTCCTCTGAATCAGACCATTTCATCTCTGGCAGCTCCCCTGTCCCATTTTCTTTGACCTTCACCACAACCATGTCTCGAAGATCAGGTACGAACAATGCCGATCAAAGAGAATCTTCCACCGCACCTCCAGACAATGGGCAAAAGAAGCAAGCTATGCTATTGGCTCAAGACACTGGCCACTTCAGTTTGATAAAGTAGGGTCCACCATGCTTCAGACAAATCTTCCACCGCTAATTGGAGGCCAGAGCTCTACATTTGGCGGACTTGATCACGGAAATGAATGGTGAGCCCCGAGGATGCTTCGTTGACAGAATATGCTAATTCAATGATAGGATTCTGTGGCTGTACGTATAATGCATTTTGCCTTTGGACCAACCGCTGATCCTCTTTTATGCTAGTCATGTCCATTCTGTCTTCGATACGATATTGCTTGGCCGACCCATCCGACTTCACAAACTTGTGGCTAGCGTTCGCGTATATGCCGTTTGGGTTGTTTTTTGACTTTTTTGATGGCAAAGTGGCACGATGGAGAAAGAAGTCGTCATTAATGGGACAAGAATTAGATTCGTTGGCAGACCTGGTACGCACACAACCATACACCCGTCGGCAGATGGACGAGATCTAACGAAATGTTCCTCAGATTTCCTTTGGATTGGCACCCGCGGTGGTAGGATTTGCCATCGGATTCCGCACCAATGTTGACCAGATGATCCTGAGCTTCTACGTGCTTTGCAGCTTGACCCGATTAGCACGGTTCAACGTAACGGTCGCCATGCTTCCAAAGGATAAAACCGGAAAGTCGAAGTATTTCGAAGGCACCCCCGTGCCGTTCGCTTGTCTGACAAGCTCGGGGATCATGGCTACATGGACTTTTATGGGTTTGATTCACGATTCTTTGCCTTTCGGGACTATTTTGGCCGGGTCTTTGTTCGAGTTTCATCCCATTGCGGTCATATTTTTTGTGAATGGCTGTTTGATGGTGAGCAAGACTTTACACGTCCCCAAACCATGATAAAATAGGGCCGGCTTGTACGAGCTATTCACAGGGGAGTTTTATGAGCGGCCAGTTGATATTGGATCTCCACTGCTCCTGCTGTGTGCCATCATCAGCAACTTGGGGCTTATGAGGAAAATGGCATGGCAACGGAGTTAGAGTTCGAGCCGACCCATGGATACAGCGAAAATCTTACTTCTGCTTCCTTTCCCAGAAAGCTTTTGGTCCTTTCATACGCGAGTTCGGCACCGATCCTGAGGCCTGACTGAACCTTCCTTGAATCCGAATCACCGCCGATTGTGCAAATGATACTCGATGGAAAAGAGCTCCGTTCCGCCCTGTTGTCCAGGACCGTGGAACTTCGTATCACGGTCTTTGGCAGTCCGCCGCAAATCATCGCGCCTTGAACCGAACTATTAGCAATGTGTTTTGCACCGGATTCAAGATTTGTGAAGCATTGCCAGTTCGGCCAGATTTTCAAGCTGCTTCCCTTCCAACAAAGGGCCCGAGGCTATCGACAAATTGGAATCTGTTAGCATGCGCAATACATTTGGACTCTTGTGACATAGAAGAAAAGGCCAAAGTTTCGACTTGAGTTGAGGATTTTGCAGGTACTCGGAGGCAGAAGAATCCACCGCCCCTTGATTGGTATGCATACTAGTACTAGTAGCGTCCGTCACACTGTCGCTGGGAAAACAATGCCACCTTGTTCAAAGGTATATAAATCTTGGATGATCGCAACAGGTCTTCTCCACTGAATCTTCGACCCTGAACCAAATCCTAGTGATACTGGTTCGGTCTCGGGCGTTCTGCTGTGCATTTGCTCTCGTTGCGAGCGAGGCTTTGTCCTGCTTGTGCAACCACATTCAATATTTTGTTTTTGCATTCCTCTCTCACTCACATCACATCAGCTCCTACAGGGTTTGAAACCAACACCCTACCGGCTTACGCATCGCCCGATCCTCAGATCCGTCGAGGATAAAGGTGGTCTATTATCACGATCCTCACAGTGAGTCTACTACACCGGTCCTTTATCGTACCTCTCTGACACTGCTTAATTAGACAATAGGCACAACCCAGCAACATCTTACAAGACCCGTTCGAAAGCAGAAAGCCTTTTTTCAGGAATTTTGCTTCTTATGCTTTCCACGGTTCGACGACCGGGAATCCTGGGAACTTGACGCCGTCGAACACCTACGGTCTGGCGGAGATCGTCAGTTAAGCTGGTTCATGTTCGATGGAGAGGATTAGACCTTTCTCAAACACCCAGATCTGAGTGAGCACACATGAGTAGGCAACGTCCATCTCAAATGAGAAACAGTCATTCAATCCGCGTTCTCAAAATTCACACTGGGAAGAAAAACCAGGTCACATGGGCTGCATAACTATATCCGCCTATGCTGCGATCAAAGGTCACATCATGGGCCCCTAGCTCCTTGTGTAGGGACATTCAATTAGACTTTGCCGTGTAGCCATTGTCTCCTGACAATCGAAGAATGAATTTCTATACTCAGCAGAAGCACCTCTGATCATCTCAGCGGCAACTTTACGCATTGAAGTTAGATTAATGTAACAACCTCAGCTTTACATCATGCCAACTACTGTATTTGACTCCTGACGGCGACCTTCATACCACAGCGACCCGCTAAACACCAATTAAGCCTAGTTGTGCGAGCCTTGTTCAACCGAAGGCGAGGTACCTGAAACTACTGGTAAAAATTGGCGGGTTCAGGTACCTCCCTTGCTGTTGACCAGTATCCAGTGCCCCGTTATGGGGTCCAGTGAGCATATCTCCTTCCTACATGCCGAGAATATTCCCCCCTGCCTAGCCCCTTTAAGACGATTGGGCCAATCGGGGGTCCACTAAAATTCCAAGTCCGGCCACTTTCAGCCTGATGCCAGCCTTTGGCGTCCTTGGCTTTTCGGGCTTGGGAGTGTTCAAGCGGAGTATAAGACTTTGAAGCCAACCGACAAGTCTACATTGCGAGCTGAAGAGGTAAAGTGGCTTTCGACCTTCGGGCGGTGCTATGGCGGGAGGCCTTCCCCATCATCCGTCAGCCGGAGTCCGTTTCTGTACAGTTAAGCATCAAGCTCATGAGACGTTAAAATACCGACTCCTGCACAGTAAGAGCCACAAGAAGGCGAGGTGCGTCCGAATATGGGATCATATCAACTCCGCCTCTTGCCCTCATTTTCCGGTCCCACACATGAAGGGTGATCAATATCAAAACCGATGGCCCCGCAAGGGCGGCCCGGGTTCCGAATGAGACGTCGAATCCTACTTTCAATCCCCAATTCAGCTGAAAATAGCCGGCCGACAATCCTTAAAAAGTCGGGCAGCATTTATGAGCGCGGACACTTGGCCTGGAGCACTTGGGTAGCATCCAGAGCACAAGCCGTCAGCCGGATGATTACAATCATTTGTCTGACCACGAAAATCCCCACCCAAATATGAACCATACCCAATGAAGGAGATGATCCAAAAGTCTGGCCGAGGAGTATGAGACGGCCACCATCAGGAGATGCGCAGGATACACAGGCGCTAATCGAGCCCCTGGTTTGAAAATCCCGCTGTGTTTAGAAACGTATTGTTTCACAAGAATGCAAAGGACCAAGGTCAAGCCGCTGAGTTCGAACGTTGTCGAGTAGTAAGGTGCTCGCTACCTTTTCGTATTGGTAATAATCAAGGAGCCGAAAGAGGGCCGAAGTAGGGAGAAGTAAGCAACATTGCGGTCCCAATGCTAATCTTCCGGGCCTGTTGATGGAAGAAGAAAGTATCCTGGATAGTAGCCAGTCCGGCCGTTAGATTGAGAGAGAAGCAGAAGCCCATGAGAGTGCGGGTTCCGTAATATCCAGCCAGGTTTTGGACTAAGAATACCTTAACGTCAAGCAAGTGCGAATCGAGTTCAGCCAGAACAGAAGTCGTTCTCGTCCCCATAGAGATATGATAGAAGCCAGATTGGGCCACAACTCCAGTAAGCGATTAAGATTAACGGCTCCAGACAGCCACATATCAACCGAGGCGCACGTACAGCCACTGGTCTCAGACCAGTTCGGTGGACCGTTAGGATCATCTGAAGGCCGAGGGATGAGGACGGTCTGGGAGTAATATGTTCAGCAAGTGTCGTTGCACAGGGGTGACAGAACCATACACGACCGTCTTTAGCCAGCTTCAAGCCGCCCCGCTCGCCGCCTTCAGGGCCCTTTGCGCCAATATCTAAGAGCACGACACCATTGACTCGTTCAATTTCTCGTATTCGGATGCACCTCAAGGCGCTCTATTCCTTTACTGTCAGCCACTTCGCGAGGAGGCTCTTGCTTTCGACGGACAACGTCATTTGCCACGAAAGGGAGATCCTGGACGAACAGCTGTGTTCATCTGGGGAACCGTCACTCTGGTATAACCATCTTCACTAGCTGTAGTATGGACGGCAGCTATTTCATATGATGCTCCAGCATACCTCGGCAGAAAGCCTTATCTCCGCGAAAAGTGTATCTTGTCGGAAGGCTTCCGTCGAGATATTACAATTGTGGATCTGACTAAGACAGCTTCTTCAAATTTACGCCCAGACTCAATTCCGTGTATATGGTGCGACACGGAATAGGCGAGGCGCGTCTATTCCGCGGCCATATTACTATCCAACAACATCTCTTCTTCTCTCACTTTTTCTTACCTGTTGTTACAGAGTACACCTGACCCAAGACCCCGTACATCGAAAACCTGCCACCATTCACGATGGCAGATACTTCCTCGCAGTTTGAGACCAGATTATACATCAATGGTCAATTTGCACCGTCTAAGGGCACGAGCCGTCTAACACTATACAATCCGTGGGACGAGTCCACCGTGGCGACAGAGGTTCACTGTGCCACGGCAGAAGATGTCGACATTGCTGTAGCTGCTTCGAGACAGGCTCTCAAGAAAGGACCATGGAAGAAGTTCACCGGGGCACAACGAGCTGCTGCCATGCTCAAATTCGCGGACTTAGTCGAGCAGAACATTGAGAAGTTGGCCCGCCTAGAATCTCTACCCACCGGCCGACCCATCAGCATGATCACGCACTTTGACCTTCCTGCCATGGTATCAGTTTACAGATATTATGCGGGCTGGGCTGATAAGATTGCCGGCAAGACCTTTCCCGAGGACAATGGAACTTACAAACTGGTCCGCTACGAGCCTGTCGGTGTCTGTGCTGGAATTGCCTCCTGGAACGCCACGTTCTTATACGTCGGCTGGAAGATTGCACCTGCATTGGCGGCGGGTTGCTCGTTTATCTTCAAATCGTCGGAGAAATCTCCTTTAGGAGTTCTTGGACTTGCTCCTCTCTACGCAGAAGCAGGCTTTCCGCCAGGAGTCGTTCAATTTGTTACAGGCGATCGTGAGGCTGGTGCAGCACTGGCTAGTCACATGGACATCGACAAAATCAGCTTTACGGGATCGGTCAGTGGCGGACGGGCAGTTCAGGCTACCGCCACGAAGTCAAACATGAAACGTGTCACCCTAGAACTTGGTGGAAAATCACCAGCCATCGTTTTTAACGATGCTCCTCTCGAAGCAGCTGTCGGAGGCGTTGCCCAGGGCTTTCTTGCGAATAGTGGTCAGATATGTGTCGCTTCGTCGAGAGTCTTGGTACAAGAGGACATTGCCGAGAAGTTTCAAGAAGCAGTAAAGGCTCAATTTGAGGCGGCAAACCAGCGACTCGGAGCTAATCCTCTCGACCCAACCACCACACACGGCCCTGTTGTTGACAAGGCTCAGTACGATCGGATTACCGGATACATCGACATTGGCAAGGATGATGCCGAGTTAATAACAGGAGGAAGGAGGAAAGGTAACAGAGGGTATGCCATTGAGCCAACAATATTCAGGAACCCCAACGAGGGAAGTCGAATCTGGACTGAGGAAATTTTTGGACCCGTGATGAGCATCAAAACGTTCAAAACGGAGGAAGAGGCTATCGAGTTGGCCAACGCAACCGCTTACGGACTGGCGAGCAACATTTACACCTCTTCGCTAACACGGGGCCTTCGTGTCGCAAGCGCGCTCGAGACAGGTGGCGTAAGCATCAATTCACCATTCCTGCCCGAAGTCCAAACCCCCTTTGGTGGTATGAAGCAATCAGGTATCGGCAGAGAACTTGGGGAGGAAGGCCTGAAAGCTTATCTGGAGCCGAAGAGTATCATGATCAAGTAAGTTCAGACTGATCTCCGGTCAACTAGTGTTGAACTCTCCATACTAACTGTGCTCCTAGCATGAATGTTTGAGCATTTTGCTTCGAAACCCTAAAAAGGCTCATCAGCAGATAGTTCTAGTTAGCTCATACATTCTCTTCCCGCGGCCACAACAACAGCCCTGCAAAGACATTTGATTCAATCAGTACTCTTGGTGTCCCGAACCACTCCCAGCAAATCGCCGTTTACCCGAAGACTCATCACCTCCTCTTAGAGGCAGTCATGGAACCAGAGTTGGCCCGTGATGTCATTATTGACATACAAACTCCTCACGAGAACTCTCCCGCCGTCATAGAGGCATTAATCGCGCACAAAGCCATCAGAAATGTGGAATTCATCGGGAGTGTTGTGGTTTGTCGGATCATTGGATTGCTTGCAGGCAAGTATCTAAAGCCAGTGCTGATGGAGCTTGGGAGAAAGCGTGCCTCAATCGAGGACGCTGCGGCTAAAACCTTCGCTATTGCTTGGGCACTGTTCACACAGATCGACTCTCCCTCTCTGAGTCGATACATATAAGGATCGTCCGCGTAGAGGGTCGCAACCTCGGCTTGAGAGCTGGCTGTTGGAGTGATCTGACCCGCTCTCTGCAGAGCAATCAAGGCCTGGTTATATTGGATGGATAAATGAGCTGCCATGTGGAATTCTCCCGGGGGGACGGCAAGTCTCCTCCCGGTCGGAACTGGTAAGGGATGTCGCTAACCCAAGAGAGCACAAGCTTGTCCAGGCGAGCGGTATCACGCAAGAGAGCCCTTGGGATCCGCGGGACCTGGCTGCGTCTTGAGAAAATCCGCCTACGGTTTAGGCGGCCCGCCCGCTTTGGGTATGGTCGCAGGCTGGGCACGCCGCCGCTTTTGACATCTATAAAAACCTCGTCTCCCATCCCATCCCTCTCTTCCTCCTTTCCAACCTGTTGTCTTTCTTCACCTCCGTCGCCCTACACCCGACAACGCCTGAATCCCCCCCTGCCGCATCAAGGCCCCCACTTTCTCCTGGATTATCCTCCCCCCGACTCTTTCAAAATCTGCCTTGCCTCCTCAACCTTATCCACCTTCGATCCTCCCCTCGCCGCCCGGCGCGCTCTCCACCACCGACGCCCGTTCGAGAAGAGAAGGCAACTCTAGACGTGTAGAAGCTTCTATGAGCGGTGTCGCACGCCTCTTGGACGGGATCGTCGACCGTGACGGCTGTCGAGCCCTCCACTTTCTGGACTTGTCACGGCGGGCAATACAGGTGGAAAAGACCTTGCTCCCGGGGGCGGCGGCGGCATCTTTGAGAAAGAAGGAGAGGGGGCGCCTTTGGGGACGGGCCGAGCAGTATTTCGTATCTTCGTCGAACATGACAGGAGGGAAGAGGAGTGCAAACGCGTCGAGGAAATCCGAAGGCGCGCACGTACCGCGAGATCATGTGATTTAGCATTTTCGTGGGCCAATCAGAAACGGCTTAAGTCACGTGAACAAAACTGATCCCCTGGGTAATTCTTCTCACGGGCAGACAGGCGGAATTTCCCTGTGTCACGTGTGTTGCGTCACTCCCGCGGTGTTTCCTGGCTTGGCGTGTTGTGTTCGCCGTGTCACTCCCGCCGCGTCACTTGGGGCAATACGATCCCTCAACCTTTTTACTCATTCGAACAGAAAATCAGTCAAATCAATCATTCAACAGACTGAACTCTCTTCCACCGCCTTCATCTTCAATAGAATCGATCAAGGCATATTCTCATCGCCTGGTTCATCAGCTCTGCCGCCGCTGTTGCCTGCCACTCCCACTCAATACCTCCCCCAACTTTCCCCCGAGGACTCTCCTCCTCGCCTCTCTTCCCGTCACGTCCAGCTATTCTAGGTAGCATCACGATGAGCACCCCTTCGGAACCGAACCCAGGGCACGCCGGGTTAGGCTTTCAAGCCTCCCAAGTAGAGCCCATTATAGCGAAAGAGGAGCGAAAAGATATAAGACAGTTGGACCTGCATCTCTGGCTTCAGGAAAACTACCCTAAGGAGTACGACGAGGAGCTAAACGATATGACTATGAAAGAGCTACAGAGCTGGCTGAAGAAAAACCATCCAAAACAGTACAAACAGCTATTCCCGAATCTGGCTAAGAAGGAGGAGTCAAACACGAACAATCCCGCCTTCCACGTACTGACCTCCCCTCAGAAAAGAGCTATCTTCCATGCTTTGCAAAAAGATTGGAACAATGTCTATTTTCCGCACTCCCTAATTGCGCTGCGGGACCTCATTCGGCGGTACCAGCTACTCGATGTGAGCAAGTATTACGCAAAGACCTTGGTATTCGTTCAGAGCAGCGGTACGGGCAAATCAAGATTGGCGGATGCTTTCGGCCAACTCTGTCCCATGATCAACTTCACTCTCCGTGAGCCTGGAACTTCCGGCTTTCCACCTCCTGATAAAGAGATACTGTCATTTCTGCGCGAGAAGCGGCCAGACAACATCCCCGAGCCCACCAGCCTGCAGGGGACATCTAGTGATTTTCTGGAGAGGAGAGCGATCGTAGCGTGGAATCACACTCTCGCTGCAGCATTGCTCCAAGCCAGTTTCGAGATATGTAAATTGCTAATGGCTTTTTCACCAAACTCTCGCTAATTCGATCCTGTCAGTGAATATCTGGGTGGAGAGCAAGCCCTTTAGCGAGATGACTCTAGAAAAGCTTGCAGGTGACAGGCACGCAGAGATGGCACCGCTTGCACCAGCTACCGATGCTAACGACACTCAGAACCAACGCTCCAAGATGCGCATCGAGTTCTGCGAATCGGTAGCTAAGAGAGCTCGGGCTATCGCCAACGATTGGATTTTCAGTCCGGCCTGGGTCGAGAAGTTCGGCGATGACCGCTCCTCAAGCATTCGTCGTCAATTCGAAATGGCGTGGACAGAACCCCTCGATCCCTTAACCGGCCTCCTCAATGCTGCCGAAAACCTGATCAAAAATATTCAGCAGTGCCGGAACGTAAGTGACACTAACTCACTCTTGGTCATCGTGTTCGACGAGGCGTCAAGTTTGATAGAAAAGGGGTTCTCTGGTGAACCACGCACCGGACTCTATGTGGCGCTCAATCGAGTTATCAGTTGCCTGAAGAAGTTTCGTATGTGGTCCTTCTTCCTCTCAACAGAATCTCTCATCGGACACCTTGTCCCGCCGAACAATATCATCCGAACTGGCGGTCGCGACCGTTCCGCTCGTGAGAGTTTTACACAGCCCGCCGAACTGATGCGCTTTCCCCCATTTGTGAGTCTCCAGCTCGACATCGAGGACCGACGAAGGATGCAGAATCCAATACTGAGGAGAGAGGAGCTCGTCAAGTCGTTAAAGAAGTTTGCGGACCTCGAGCACATGGCCTTATTCGGTAGGCCTCTCTGGTATGCATATACATGTCAGCAAGAGAATATGATCGATGTGGCCAAATTGAAGCTTCTGGGCGGCCAGCAACAATCAGAGTACAATCCACTCGACTCGAACCACGTCTTTGCTGCGCTGTCCTTTCGTCTGTCTTTGGATGTCTGCCGGCAGAACCCCGCCACTCTCTCCCTCACAAGGGAGGCGGTGAATTCCTTTATGAGAGTGGTCATATCTATGGACCACGAGACGGGAATGATGGACACAACGACGCCATCCGAGCCAGTGTTGGCAAAGGCAGCAATGGAGCATCTCTGCATCGAAGGCCGCTGGTCGTTGAGCATTTCCACGCTCTGTATGGTGCTTCTCGAGAAAGGATTGATCGAAAAGGGGCGCAAAGGAGAACTCTATGCTCGATTAGTGTTGATCCTTGCACACGACTGGGTTCGGTGGGTTCGTGAACCAGTATTTCCACCAACCTTTACGGTGTGCGACTTTCTCATGGCATTATATGCTAACGATCATCACGATTCAATTCGAAAGATACCTGAGCAGACACTGGGAGCTAGAATGAACTTCACTCATTTTCTATCGACTGATACACAACTTACCGCCGAGGACATTCCTGCATTATGTCGGGACCTGTTGCGCCGGAGTGCTGCGATGCAGCTATGTTGGAACCAGGAAACATACGATCTACTGATTCCGGTGTACTATGGCACGGAGGATGAGACGTTCGACCCTTCGAATTGCGGAGTCATCGTAGTACAGGTGAAGAACAAGGAGAATGCCACCACACCTCGAGAGATCTTCGGGGAGGAGTTTATCAATGTCAGCCCGAACAAGTCGGATTCGGGCAAATCGAAGGCGACGAGTTCTGATCGCAAGCCGACGAAATTTGTGTTCACTCAGATGGCGAACCCGATCCTGTTCCTCCTCTTCGATCTAGGGGTGGTCAGAAGCAGTGCGGCTTACGCTCCACTTGTTCAAGTGATGCGCAGCGCAAATGAAAAGCAACCTGATTTGTGGGCTATCCATTCACGAGGACACGGCCATACCATCTTTGGCTGCCTAGGGCACTTCAAGGCTACCGATTCGAGCGAGCGGTTCTTTGCCGCGATGCAAACGGGCAACACTCTGGCCGATCGACTCTCTCAGAGAAATAGAGTGTTCTCCGAAATTAATGAAAACTTCAGATATGAGCAAGAGAGTGAGGCCAGAATGCATGAAGTGGAAGCAAGACTGACCGGGTCGAAGGGAAAGGAAGTAGAAAGTCCCGAGGACGAGCAGTTCGGCAAAAGAGCGCACCTGGCATGAGCACGAACATCAGCATAAGCAGTATGAGCAGAAACAGAAGCGCAAACTTCGCCTCGACATCTCCCCGGCGCAAGGTAGACCGTTTCTTTATGACCGGAAAGTGATGGCCCGACGTTCATCTTAGAATACTGGCAAAAGATACTACTTTATCGAGGGCTAATATGGCCTCGTTAATTACTCCCGCTGGAGAACCACCGAACCCTTTTGAGCCTTCGGACCCTTCACTGTCTATTCCTGATCAATCGAGTGTTTTATCGAAGACCCGAACCTGTTCTCATTGTGGTCAAGTTAAGTCAATTGATGACTTTAGACCTAGGCGAGGTACAAGGCTTACAGTGACCTGCATAGAATGTCGTGAAGGCGTATCTACATCAGAGAAGCGGAGTACGGCACCTTTAATGAGCCCCGGTCATGAACAACGCAAACCTGGCTTTATGCAACCGACGGTGACTTTTAAAGCTCGCGGCCGAACTCCTCGGCCTATTCTCCCTCGCAATCTCAACAGTCAAGACACGCCTGCAGAAAGAGATGCACGTCGACGACAAGCTGCAATTAGCAGAGAACATCGATCTATTCGTCGCGGCGGCGGCGAGCCTTCACCCACCCCAAATTTAGAAGAACTATTAAGGACTGCACAAACTCGGTCTTCTCAAGAGGGCAGAGAACATTCCAGTGGAAGGCGGATGCGAATTGGCGGAAGGACCCTCCATTCGCGATTCTCGTCCACTTTGACGGCTACGATGGGCCTTCTCTAGGTGACGAAGGTGGCCATTCTTGGGTGCCGATCTTTCGCTCGAGGCGAGATTTCTACTACGGTGCCGTCAGCTGTTTTCGGACACAGTTCCCCATCACCAATGCCTATACGATCACGGTCCATAAGGTGCAAGGAATGACGGTGAAAAAGGCCGTCCTGAACCTCACGGCTCGTGATTTTGTGGCGGGTCTCAGCTACGTCGCAGTGTCCCGCATCAAGTTACTCCGAGGTATCCTATTCGAAGAGCCTTTTGATTTCGAGCGTTTTCGAGTGAGAATATCTGACACGGTCAAGTCACGCCTAGCCGATCGAGAACGACGTCGTCCCGAGCATGTTGGCTGGACTGAACGGGAAGAGCGTGATATTCCTCTCCGCAGCAGTCCTCCGCCTATTCCGTCCTCGCCAATGGGCCTACCTCAATCCGAGCCATCATTGTCCAGCAACGACTCGATAAGCGATTACTAGCGGGCGAGGTATAGGCCAGAAATCGTCCTGTCCCGCCAATCCGGGAGACTTTCAAGGTGGCATTAGGTAGGTGTCGGAGTAGATAGAGGAGTCCAGAAAACGAGAGTCATCGACGACGAGGTTGACCCTGCTCCCGCACGACCAGTATCCAGCCGAAATAGAAATGGCCTTCGTGTTCCGATAGTAAAATACTCTTCTCCCTTATATGCAACTAATGGATTTTCCCCGTCGATTTCTTCTAATAATCGTACCCCCGCTTGGCTGCCTTTGATAGTGCCAAAGGCCCCTGAGGCAGTCCATAGACTAGATCCGATAGGGATAGTTGTTAAGCGGATCTAGTTAAATACCCTAGCTAATCAAACCCCCGAAGGTGGTCCGTAGACTGGATCCGATGGGGTTGGTTGTTGACAGGATCTAGTTAAATGCTCCGGCTAATCCTCCCCCCGAAGAGGGTTCATAGACTGGATCCGATGGGGGTTTTTGAGCGGATCTAGTTAAATGCCCTGGTTAATCAACCCCCCGAACAGATCGTTAAGTGCTCTAGTTAATCGCACGTGATCAAGTGCCAAGTATCACGTGTTCAGCTCCCCGCTCGGGGCGGTCCATGGATTGGATCCGATGGGGTCAGCCAATTAGAGCACGTGATTAGGTGTCGGATTATAGATCTTCCGGATCACGCGGGCTTGGCTAATCACGTGACACGAGGGGCCTCCTCGTAACTAACTGGATTGACACAAGTTGCATCCGGCTCGCGTTGACGATCGTCCAGATACAGGATAGCGGGAACTTCCACCTCACCCACATAAAAGACTATGTTTGACACCATTGCGGGGTTGCTCGAAACATCTTTTGAATTGTCCGCCAAAAGCGATAGTGCAACCAATGGAACACGCTGGGTAGTTGCTCGAAGCTTTTCGTGGACATGCTGGAGCCCTGCTCTGATGGTTCACTTTCCACAATCATTTGAATTTGCAATTGAAAGTCGGATATGACGCAGAACGGAACTTGTTGTTGAGTATGCGCCAACCACTGCCAGACGGGGCGACGGCCTCAAGTTACTCCGACGAATTGCCACAATACATATGCGCCTGAGCTTTCAGGCTGCTGAAATCAAATCGAGCTTTCAGGTTTCGGGGCCTCCGAAAGCGATTTTGAACCGTGTTTGGGGACAGGCCGTGAAGGTGTCTTGCCATGTCTTCCCAAGCCTCCTCGAAGTCCACCGCCAGCAGCAACCCAGGCACCGTCACGAGGTCTGTGCATCTTGTGTAGGTATGTGCCCTGTGCATGTATCTACCATCCATGAGATTGACACCCACCCTTTAACCCTTCTCTGAACGGCATATCTTACATCTCCGTATCACTATCATATAGTCGTCGCTTCTTGGTCACTGGTTCATTGGCCTCTTCGATGTTGCTCTCTGGCGAACAGATAGTTTGTCCCTCTATGTCATCTTCTGTATCGTCGACGACTATCACTTCGTGTGAACAAATGGGAGATTGACCTGTCGATGATGACTTCGAAGTGGCAGAGCCGGTTGCGAAATCGTTGTTGCTGTCTGCCTCATCGACTTTTCCCGGAGGTTCATTCGAATTGCCTGCAGCTGACATTTTCAGAACTTCTGTCGCGTGCTTGAGACGATTCAGTTCCTCCAGGAGCCTCGACTGTGCCTCTTCGCTTCTGATCACTTTTTGAAACGCTGCAATAAGATATTGCAGGATCTGACCAAAACTATATGACTCCCCGACTTGCTTGATGCCATCTATTGTCTCCAAAAAGGCGTATGGCCACTTTGCCTTCTCCGATGAGCTGAGGATTGCTTGTTTTTCTTTGATCCAGCCAGGAATACCACCAGGAGACCCATGGGGATTAAGCGAATGAACCAGCTGATACTGCGTCGAGACATGTTCCAGAATCTGGAGACTAATATGCAAATCCTCCGTCCTGTCCCACTTAACATCCCTGAAATTATACTTGGGGACGCTGTTCCAACGGATTCGGAGGAACGTACGCAGAACTTGCGGAAGCACTGCTGCTGTGCTGGATGTATCTCCTCTCTCGTTTTCGTTGATAGGTGGCAAATCGAGGACGAAAACGCAATGGCGGACCGAGTAAACTCTTTCATCATCGCCGTCCACTCCTGCCACAAGCACAGCAGCATAATTCCGAAGAATACTTTGTGTTCTTCTCGCCCAGTTCGCCCTCCTGGAGCAAGTCCTGTCGGTGTCGTGCTTACCGAAATGTTGCGAAACTCGGAGAAAGCTTTCCGAAGGCTCGGTCATTCCAATTTTCAGACGGTTGTATATCACCCAAGGAAGTTCCGCTGAACTTAGAACCGACGAACCTTCGGATTTAGTGAGGGCTGGAGCAAAATACTTGACACGTCCACGTGCATCTGGGCATGTTGCGAAGCCGTCTTGCTTGTCTGGTGAGCTCTTGTAAGATTCGGAGCCGAGCCTAGATCGGATAATGGCTGCCGCAAGACTCTGTCTTACAGGCGCAAACCGCATACGCTCGAACAGATCGACAACCCACTCGGTAGGCACCTTGGGGCAATCTTCGATGCGCACCTGTAAAGAACGAGGGCTGAGTTTTGTCCGCTCTCTTAAGGCTGGCAATGCATCGTGGGCTATGGCAATGTATGAGAGCCGATGAATCTGATCCCATTGGCCAGCTCGTTCCCCACGCCCGGGCCTCAGTTGCTCACCATGTGCCAGGTAAGACTCGACTGCAAACGACACAAGAAAGAGCTGTTCAGGGTTTTGAAAGGCATGCAGCTCCCGTTCTTTGTCCGTCCACAGCTTTTCCACAATATTGAGACATTCTGCAGTGACAGACCATGTCCATTGACCGCGAATTGATCTCCACAGTTTCCTGGCGAGCAATTTCGCCTCTTTCATTGTCCTGACCGAGTAGAGAAACTTGTCGAGGTTTGCTAATGTGACATGAAGAGCACATACTTTGTGGTGCATATATCTGGCGTCGCGGAAAGCAATATCTTGATTGTCGAAAAACTTTAGTAACTGAGGGACCCCAAAAGGTTCAATCTGCTCCGTAATATCGTCTGTATCTAGTTCAGGCATTTCGCCAATATCATTTAACTGATCGAAGGTGCTGAAGACATCAGTGTCTTCGGCGAGACTGGGTGAAGCGTTCACGGCCAAAGACAACAGGCTGCTAATAATCTCTTTACGGTAAACATCTCGTGCCCAGTCGAATATATAATCAAGAATCAGAAGGAGGCGAAGTGCCTGATGTTCGTAGATTATATTTCCTTCCCAAAGTTGCAATATGTGCTGCGGGGATGTGATCAGTCTCAAGAGCCAAGGTGCAGCAGATCCGGAACGGCCACTTACATAGTTTGGTTCGGCCTCTCTTTCTTCCACATAAGCGCCCGACAAACGCCAGCTCTCTCCTCTATAGGATAAGAACCAGACGAGAGGCTTCATTCCCGACTGCCGATTCTCAACCGTAGCGTGTGCAAGATTGCGTTGTAGCTCAAGCAAAGCTCGAATGGCGAAGCCAGTCTGTAGATTAATCTTCGAAAACGCGTCTGGACTTTTCTCCGATTTGGCTTCCAGAAGTATGAAGGGGAATAGAAGTGGCTGGCAACCATGCTTGAACGGAGATGTCTTGATCGAGTCCCCGATCAAGTCACCTTGTGGACCTTCAGTCTGATTCAGGATCCTGTCCAATCTTCTCGTGACTCTGAGGCCTATTAAACGATCGGGTTTCTTCCCTATCTTCAGAATCTTTTCAATCTCACTCGGATGCTCAATCTCCTCGTCTGCCCGGTCGTCAAAAAGCGGATTTAAACCTTCATCAGAGCTTTCGCCAGTGTTAGATAATGCACTCGGGAGTCTGTTTTGGCAGGAAACACCGACCGGTCTTCTCCCCGTTTGCGTGACGGGCATCGACAAGCCACCCGAGTTTTCTGTCTATTCGCCAAATCCTCGACGTTGCCTTCCGAAGTAGTTAAAGCGACTTCCAATTCAGATCTCCAGAGGCGGGCGCAGCATTCAGGACGAAACACTAGTTAGCATCTACACGTTCGTGTTGTGCCGACCCAGCTTACCAGACAACCTCAACGCTGAAGCGAGCGAGGATCTCCGACTCGATACTCAAACGCCAACTTGCTTCGTTCTTATTCGCCTCGAGGCATCGACGAGCCTTCGCGCTGATGGCCTTTGCTCGGCTGAGGATGTCTTGCCTCCAGGGTCTTTGTCTGGACTCAATAGTGATATTTGAACGGTATTCATCAATGTTGTGTTCGCCTAGCTTCTGAATATCCTCAAAGTAAGCATCGTGGACCGGGGCTTGACGATCATCAAGATCGTAGAACACCCTATATCGTCTCAACAGTCTGCGTAGTTGGACTTCATCTGCGGTGTTCGCCATTTTGCTGTTCTTAGAGAGTGGTCACTTCAAAGTTCAGAATCCAAGGAAAGATTGACCAATTTATTCGATACCTCAAACCTTGCAGCCAAGACAGGCTGAGTCACCCAAGTGCGGATATGACTGGGAAGGCAGCACCGCCTTCTGGCGCAGCTTGTTCATGATGCTGAGCAGGTCTCAGAAATGAATCAGCCTTGGGAGGGGCCAAAAGAGGGTTCAACGGAGCGGGCCGCTTGATCCGGGAGGGGGGGCCAAAGGCTTTAACCATGGGGTAGGTCCACCCTCATTCAGCCCCCTTTTGGCCCATGCATTTTCGCATCACTAACCCGTGTTTGGGTTCGACCCTCGACAACTCTCCCAATTCGTACGATTTGCTCTCAGATGGCGTCCGACAAGGGATACGACTTCGCAAATTATTGATGCCATGCGAAACGGCCGATATTCCTCTCTTCACGCAGCCGCAGCGGCGCACGAAGTTGACCGAAAGACCTTGCCGACGAATACAGGTTGGTCTTCAGCCACTCCTACCCAAGAACAACAATAGCTTTTGTCACACGAACAAGAAAACGTACTGAGGAGATGGATAATAGACCTTGAAGTTCAAGGACATCCTCCTCCCTTCTCTGGAACAATTTGAAAAATAACCATAATTGGCCGTGCATCTGCACCTGTTCGAAACGGATACGATCACCATTCTTTGCTCGAACATCTCTACGCTATCACCCTATGATCGCTCTTTCCGGGGCAATGATCGCGAATTTCCATCATCATCGAGGTTTAGTCGTGGTCCTAGACCAGGATCATGGAGTCTTACAAAAGAGGTGCCATTGGACAGCAACTTGTCCAGCCACTTTTAGCCCACATGTCATGGTAATGGACAAACGCTATGTGGCCGAATTGACGTGCTCGTCCTAGGCTGCACCAACTCGACGCAACTGGCGCATATTACATCGATCGAGGTTCGCGAAGCCTTGAATTATCCCTCGTCTCTATCTCTGCCTGTCCTACCCTTCTCCGAATTCACGAGGGCTCACGAACTGGACAACCTCGATAACGCCCACATCGGAATGAGAATCATGGACAACATGAAGGGGAAAAATGGACAACGAATGAAACAATCAACGAGGGAATCAACAGAAAGAACAAGAGATATTATCAGACTGGCCAAGTCAGTGGACGGGCAAGCGTGATACTGGGTCTTTGACGATGTGATTAACTGAATTGACTAATCTATTGATATCGACTTGATCGCTTTCAATCGATCAAGGGGTAAGGGTGTGACTAGCAAGATAACAGCATATTCTCCTAGTGGCTGGGCAGCCATGACAGATATGGCCAGAGGGGGAACTGTAGCTGAGCATTGAATAACAACAAATCGGCTTCCTCTTATCATCTATACTTCCTTGCTCAGAAAGGCTCTGGAACCGTGAATAAGTCTACTACGAGAAAGATAAAAAGGTTCTTCTTAAAACATGAAGTCTACCAGGTGCGATCCTTGCAAATGGCAAGGCGGACACAAAACAAAGCTGTGACTTTCACCCGATACCTTGTAAGGAGGGACGTTCGGAAGTCTGTGGACCCCTTAACAACAACTCTGGTCGACGGCGGGTTCGGCGTTCATATAATTGGTTGATATGATGGGCCACGGTCGTCGGCCAGCAACTTGACAACCGCATCGTGCCCTTTCTCTTTCACGAACCACAGTGGCGTCCAACCCTCCTTGTCCTTCGCGTGGACGTCCGCACCTCTGCTGACTAGTAGCCTGAGTACCGCCTCATGCCCATAGAACGTCAGAATGTACGTGCTGAGTTAAGCAGCACCCCAAAATCCATCCTGTTTCACAACCTCAAGCATATTGCCATCAGGGTCCTCCACAAACAGGATATACTCGAAGTCCGTAGTCAACAGTCCCTTGATCACCGCGTCCACTTGAGCCTTTATGATTTTGACGCCGTGCTTTTCGAAGCGGCTTTGAGCGGCCTGAACATCAGGCACGACAAGACCAATGTTCGCGAAGGTGTTGGTCCGTTCTGTAGTTGCGACAAGAGGGTTTTCGGGGTCGGCGAAATGGAACAGTTTGATATGCGTCGCTGTTGTTCTTCTTCCGAAGCAACTCTGCGCCAGTCTGAAAGCCGGTGCCGTTCCGACCACCCTGCGCGAAGCCCATATAAGTAAGGCTGTAGCTGGGTGTGTACTGTATTGTGATTATATGACGCATTCCGATGACCTTCCCGTAAAAGTCCATGGACTTTGTCATGTTGCGGACGTTGAGGCCCATATGATTGATATGGAAGCTTTAACTTCCTGGTCTGCAGGGCCGTTCCGAAGTTCTTGAGATGAGGCCAAGGGAAACCATTGAGCCGCTAGAGCAAGAGAGGATATCAGAAATACTGTTGTTGTGACCATGGCCAAGGTTATGCAGAGAGGACATGAATGTCTTGTTGTTTTGAAGGACGTTTGATGGCCGCCATCATGACATCGAGGTCCTTTGGCAACTTATTCTTGAAATGATGAGAATCGACTAGAATAGAAGTCTTTCATTGATGGGACATCAATCTCCTCCTAAACCCGCATACGCCCGCTCAGCGCCGCATAGCATCAGAATAGGCTAGGTAGTGCCACAAGTCGATATAGTGTAGGGCTACCCATTAAGGGCCGCCAACTTATAGGTCATGATTCCTTACAATGTGGGCACGAAATGAATACTGAATTCTCTGTCACGCTTCCCGCTCTACGCTGATCTCTTGGTGGCGAGCCCCCTGACTCAGGCCACTGCCAAAATATACATAGTTGACTTCTCCAAGCTCGCTTGGCGGAAACCCGGCCAACACTGATTTCCACCCCGGTTTTCTGGTGTGGAAAGGAAAAGGTGGATACCACGGCGGATCGAGCTTTGTGCTCTTTTCTTTGCTGTGGCCTCACTCGCAATCTGATTGGTCCAGGATGGATATTTCGGACCACAGTCCGTTGGCACCTGCCTATAAAAAGGACACTTCCCGGTCCTCTATAGCAGTGTTTTCCCACTCCCTATCCACAGCCAGCAGCTACTACAGGTGGTTCGATGACGATGCTAAATTCAGCTAACTTCTTCATCCGAATTCTCCTTCTGACTTTCACAATATTACTTAACAGTATCCTCCTCTATCTCATGTTCATGAGGGACGCCATCAGCACCTGGATGTTGAGGTCGAAAATTTACTTTGCCATGCTAGTTCTCATTGCTATTATCCACCGACTTCAGGGAACGGATGCTTTGAGGAGGACAGCTGTGTGAAATGATGTTTCCAATCCACTCGCATAGGTCGGCCTAGAGCCGACAGGGAGCATGATGGGACCGGCACGGGTTGGATATCTGGAATTTGTCAGGGCCATTCTACCGTTCTCATCCAACATCTCCACCACCTATAATTCCATTGGTCTTCCTGGACAAGACTGGGCAGATCGTCTGGCGAAGGAAGAGGGTATTTCCAAATTACACTAGTATTATTAGAAACTTTGACCAAATCACCAGGCAATGTGCCCAAGATAGCAGCACCGAAGGTAACGCAGGGGCACAATTTCGACTGCTACAGATCACACCCTTCTCACTCTTTACGCTACATCTTGTTTCTAGAACTCGAGATAGCCTGGTTGAAATCCCTGCATTAGAGCCTTCACCTTCCATTAACTCCACGCAGGACCCTCACAATGGCAAATACCAGTGCTCCAGCGCTGCAGCTAGTGTTTGCTCAAAGTCACCCCCGAAGTTGGCAAGATTAATTCCGAGGCGGTTGAGATGTGGTCACGAATGAGGGTGTGTACATATCCTAATCTCAGTCTTCTGCCAAAAGACCGATGGTTCCACTACTGTTGCTGGGTCAATTCACCATTCCTCCTTACTGATTTTCTACCCTTTCGCAGTCGTCTACTGATTCGCATTGTCGTCCAAGAGATGTTTTGATGTCCTCTACCATGCAAAAAGCTGAATTTATCTATCTTCAACTGATTGCGGCGCTAAATAACGCATTGTCTCGCAGCACCGATGTGACAAGATCCAGGGAAACTCTTCTTACAATCCATTCTCAAGACCTTATCGATGCATAGACGCCGATCTTGAACGCGCACACTGAAGGTTTCATCGAAAGAGTGTGGTTTACGAAGGCTGACGTTCAGAAGTTTCGAGAAAAAAGCATTCCCTCTCTGGTTTCGCCATTCTGGCGGCTAGTTCTGCATAATTATCTGTCGAACAATGAACAGTACCCCTTTACTGGGAAAGGGTTATCACCCCCTATGCAGGATATAGCGGAAGAATGGGAGTAGAAAAGGGGTCAACCAAGCATGTATTTATACCGGCAATCTGGCAGGACCAGTTGCCAAAGAGACAGAGCATTCAATACATCTCATTTGCACCCTCAAGTTTGATATGAGGTCCTGCCTCGCACGTATGAATAGAGAACGAATGGCACAGCCCTTCGGCGTCTCCGCGACCAGCTCATAGGTGAGATCCTTTGATCTCGAAAGCACTGATTAGCCGCAGGAAGATAGTATACATCTCCCTGTTAGCCAGCAAACTACCAGCACACATCCTATACCCTACACCATAGCTGAAAATGGGCGCATCAGGCTGTTCGAGCCACCGCTCTGGTCGGAAGATGAAAGCATCATTTGCACCCCATACCTCAGGGTCCATGTTGCAGGCCCAGGCATTGAGGAAAAACACGCTCCCCGCTGGAATCCTCACTCCATTGTAGAATATGTCCTTGACGCTGGCCCGGGGCAAGTTGAGTCTGAGCACGCTATAGTAACGTAGGAACTCCCGAATCATCGCCACAATATATGGGATGGACTGATCATCCTCAGCGTCGCAAAGGATCCCTGCTTTTTCCTGGTCATACGCCTCCCTTATTGCTCGATATGCTTCCTCCTGCACGTCGGGTCTGCTGGCCAGTAATGCCACACTCCATGTCAGCAGCGTTGCCAATGTGTCCAAGCCGGCATTCAACATCGTCAGAGAAATGCTAATCAATTCCTCACGGGACAGTTTTGCGTCTTTGTCCCTAAGGACATTTGCCTGAATGCACGGTTTATCCAGACCCTTTTCCATACGAGCTTCCAGATCATCGTTTAAATAAATATCTCGTCGGTTCCGCATTTCTCTGGCTTTTGCGTTACCGAAGTGGAATGGGTTTAAACGCAGGATCGGGATGTAGTCTTGGAGGTTTCCTGTTGTGCTGCGAAAGCCGCTAAGTTCTTGCTCGACATGTGTTATCTCACCGAACAGCTCGTCATCCTGACTTTCCACACGGATGCCCCAGTTCAGTGTTAGTGCAAGACTTAGACTCAGTCTCTGTGCCATTGCTCTGGGATCCACTCCCTTCTTTCCAGCAGCGCCCTGCTCGAGACATTCTCTAACAAATGACCGTGACTCAATATCAATATGCTGCGTGTATGTCATGACGCTCGGTCTGTTGAGAGCCGATGCTGCTGTCTTCCGTCGCCGCTTAAGACTCTCGCTGAAAGGAGTGGTGCCAATTGTTAAGCCCGCAGTCGAGCTGACGATTTTATGGAATGTGTAGAACTCTGGCCGCGAACTCAGTGCTTGCGAGTTTGCGCTGAAAATGTCCTTCGCGGCTTTGGCACTGTTGATAACGACAACCGGGACATTGCCCAACATGATCTGATAAACGGGTCCGAACTGGAGGGCCCATTTGCGGTACTGTTCAGCGGCATTGACTCGTATCTGGGGAATATTGCCAACCAAAGGAAAGCCCCTTGGTCCCGGGAGTCCTTTGATTCTGGCGGAGGAACGGACATACTCCGTTGCGCATACATAAAGAAGGGCAGGTATCAGCACCACATAGCCGATAAGTAGGTATATGTTTACTGAAAAAGAGAATTGACAGAAACGAATCGCTTGGTCGATCATGCTGGTTTATCTTGGGGACAAAATTATCTTGAATTTAGGTGGAAGGATAGGAGCCACCAAAATCTCGAAATGTTCGTTATAACTGCACAATACCGATATGCGGAATTTGAAACGCTCATCAAGAGCCAAGATCAAGGTGGTACGGAACTGAACATTCATGAGGACGGGATATTTCCTTGTCGGAAGATGGACCGGTTCGGGGAAACCTGGTAAAGCCGGTGGGGGAGGGCTCTACCCTAGATCATCTTCGTTGCCAAAACCGAGAGAGCAACTGCAATCGCTCGTTCAAAGCGGTTTAATGCTGAGCTCGCTAGTCCATTTCGAAAGCTATGTGATTGGCTTTCTCTCTGATAGCATTATCGTCACACAGCCCTCCGTTTGAAATATCCGAAACCGTAAAACCTGTTGATCTGGCTCCATTGAGAGCTAGAGAGATAAGGCAGCTTCCTCATCCACGATATTAGTGTCTTATTGACGCCTGAAATGAGAACAGAAGACGGCATCTCTCAGAAAACCTGTTTTTTCGGCTGCATAACTTTGAGATACTCCCTTTTGTTGAATCCGAGTATCAGGTTGATTACGCCAGATTCTTCGCAATGGGCACCCCTGGCGAGCAGGTGAATTTTATCCCTTGAAGCTGCTATCGGCCCATCAATCTTAGCCACTATGAGGGTGCGCTGACAACAACCGTAGTATACGGCGCGACTGGCCAATATTCCGGTGAATCATGTCGCCATTTCAGTGCCAGACATTGAGGCTGCTATCAAATGGTACACCGAAATTCTAGGCTTCCGTAAATTGCGGAAGTCTGTTCGTGTCCAGGATCGAAAAGTCAACCCCAATGCCAACATCTTCAAGATCTACGGCGACCGCCTTCATGAGGCGAAGGTCGCTTATTTGAGTGCCTCGAATGGGGTGGGTATTGAATTATTCCAGTTCATCGACCCGCCATTCAAGCAGCAGGCGGACTTTGACTATACGCGTGGCGGAGTCTTCCATGTTGGCCTTACCGTTGCAGATCCTGAGGAAGTATGTAAGAGGGCGGTCGCCGCGGGAGCCAAAAAGATTGGACAGAGCGTCGTCCCATATCGACATCTTGGAGAGGACGACGTGGCGCTCTATATGCAGGATCCATGGGGCATGGTCATCGAATTGATGAGCTGCAGCTTTGAGCAGTTCTTCGCTAATCGTCCCGAGAGTTGAGCATGGGGCTAGACGCAAGGATTGCTCTTTGCAACCCGTCCCGCCCACAAGAGCATTGCTCCTCCTCTTAGCCCTTTCCACAGCCTATTTCGCAGGATGTGCGGTGTACAATCTGTTCTTTCATTCTCTGAGCAAGTTCCCCGGCCACCGTTGGCTAAGGTGTCTACGCTGTGGTGTGTTATTGGAAACTTTCTTGGACGTAGGTTGACGTACCCCATATGCTTTCTAACCGTTCAACTTCCACCTTGATTTGAAGTCTCAATCTCGGGCGACAGCAGATTCCATGGCACTAACAGTTCCCGGAACTACAGGTAAATCTCATCGCATCCACGCTGCAGCACATGAAAAGTACGGCCCCGTTGTCAGCGTAGTGCCCAATGAGCTGTCTTTCGGCAACCCGGCCGTCGCCCGGCAGATCTACACGTCGAGGAGTCTCGTCAAGGAAAATGCGTTCTACGGATCCAAAACGCTCTATGATCAAATGCACATCTTCGCCGAGAGGCACGTCGAAGCCCACTCGGCTCGCTGCAAGATGCTCTCCAAAGGCATTTCCCGTGCTGCCATGTACGACTTCGAATCACATCTGGCACGAAAAGTCCGGGCAATGTTGGATCAGTGATCTGTTCTTACGAGAACCGGGAACTCGGTCAATGCATTTATGTGGTCTCACATGATTGGGTTCAACACGATTTACGGGATCATGTTTGGCGAGGATCTGAGAATCGTCGAGACCGGCAAAGAGCACGTACATGCGGTCGTGGCGTCCGACATTCAAATATAAACAGTTCTTTCGGAAGATTGCATTTTGGGGCTGCCATCTGCCGGGCAGTGTGGGCGACATGCTCCACGATGTCAAGGCCGGGAAACAGGTCTCGCTATCCCACATCAAGGCCTGCCATGCGTCGACCAAGATGACACGATATCTCAATCAGGTCATGAACTCTGAAGATAAAGGTTTCTAGCGGCCATTGACAGACTCAGGGCTGGCTGAAGAAAGTACGGGAGGCATGATCGGTGGCAGTGGAACTATAGGAAACGCATTTACCTATTTGCTCTGGGCGAGTCTGCAAAATCGACGGGTGATTGAGTCGCCGCACAAGGAGATCGACGAGGGCATTTCCGGATCTGACCAAGGAGAGGACCACCATACCATCTTATCTTGGTTTCAGCAAGCTACCCTATCTCCAGGCGGTTTTCATCGAGACGCTCCGACCGTGCCTGACGATTCCTGCGACCTTGCCTCGGACTGTTATTGAGGACGTGACTCTGGACGGTGCCTTTGTGCAGAAAGGTAAGGTGGTAGGAATGCAAAATTACGTGACAACGAGAAACTGCGGAATCAGGCTCTCACTCCTCTTTCCCTCGGCAGTCGGCAATGTCTGGGCTCTTACCTTGCCGAGTTGGAGCTGACACTGGCCTCGTCCGCCTTTTCCTTCCGTTTTGATGGTGAGATCGACTGGGTCCAAATGACGCCATCCGATATGGAGATTCATGATACCTTCACCGGGGGGGCTGGTGTCGGCAAAGCTTTGGTTGAAATTGAAAGAAAGACGAGCCATTAAAGGATGATGACCACCGACAGGGACATGGAAATGTGCAATGGCACGGATTGACAAGCGATCCGCGGGTCCTCTGCTAGTGTCTAGTTGAATATTATCAATGCTAAGAGTCAAAAAGAATGCAATAAAAATCAGGAAACTATGGCTAACTGAGCCAAGAATGTTCGCATCTCGAAGGACTATCGCGTTCGTCTCCCCACGTCAGCTCGGTCGGATCCATCGGTACTTCGATCACTATCGCTCTATTCTCAGAACAAAGGGCCCCGTTCAATTTGTTTTTGTCGCCTACAGCCAGAGTTCTAGTGTTTCACACGTGCATTTCCTTCGAAAATACCAGAGTTAAGTGTCTGCCTCACCTAGCTCCCTCTTTTCGTCCCTCCATCTTATGGCATCCTGGGGAAAATGTGGATACTCCACTTCCACAACCATCACACAAACCTTCCCTGGACCCCGGGGAGCCACTCACCTTGTCCTCCACATTCCCCACGTTTGACACTTCGGCTATCTGAACATGGGGTTGAACATGACCTTGAGTTAGTTGAAGGCAATATATCCAAGAAGACGTCCTTCATCATGAAATGCAAAACAATCGACCCGGAGGCCCGAGATACGATCTTCTTATCCCTCCTCAGGATCCTAGTACTCCCGTAGGAGATCGGTTATTCTAGCATAAGTCACCGTTATCTACTTCTATTCTCATCTCAAGACTTGCAATTGCCTCTACATTTCTACCTCGCCCTCCTACTCTAGAATGAAGCTACTCTCTATCCTTCCCTATTTCCTTGTTCCTTTATCGACGCTATTCGATGGGGCCTTGTCCCAAACTACCTCCAAATGTGCACCTACTACGTTGACCACCAGTACAACTCCGGCCCTGAGCATTACAGTCATAGCAACCAAAAATAAAAGCTCCGTTTTCCAATGCTGGCAACTACCGCCGTTCTATACATCAGAAGTACCGGGAATTGCAGGCTCACTAGCAGTCTTCCTTGGCAATGCCTCGAACTCGACATTGAGTGTCTCTCCGCCGAGATACTACGCTGGCCTACATAACGCTCCTGTAGCTCAGGATGTTCAAGTTTCTTTCCCTTTGGACCCGGGACGAGTGGCGCTAATACTTCGAATAGATTCGTCTGGTTCATATCCGACCTTATCCATTTCACACTTCCAGACAGCACAGCCGATGCGTGGATCCAAGGCGGGAAACATGGGCTTAGATATGCTGAAGACACAGCAGACAAATCGACGTCTGGACATATTAGCACATTCCCCAGTGACGAGGCTTCCGCTGCTATTGCTATACCATTTGCGCTGGGGGAGGAGTTGAAGCATACGGTGTGATATGATCGTCCTTGTCAGTGGAGCGAGAATTTGGGGTTCCGAAATGCTGAGTGACTGTGGTGGAAAGACATGGCTAGCTGGGGAAAAGTGGATGGGATGGGAGTTAACGCAGTGCCCGTCGGATCTACTAATTAGTACAACCCCCTCTAACTTCTCCGTAACTCGCGCTAACCCCTTTTTGGCCGTATACCACTATTCCATACACCTTTCCCTTCCCCAGAGCCTGTAAATCCATATTCAGTATACTCATTGACGAGGCTGTTGCTGTGGGGACCTCCCAACGAGATAGGTCCAGCGAGGCCAGAATGTCTTTCAATCATGTTGACGACACGTATTTTGTTCAGTGTATATTCCTGCTGCTGTCTAATACTCTTCCCACCTGCAGAACTCTGTTTGGTACCATAACACAGTCCACAGACTTTTGCCCAGTCACGACTGTAACACCCAAATATCACGCCACGAATTCCCAGCCATCGCAGAAGTGGCAGGAGGGGCGCTGGAAGGGGGCTGGACGCCGAAAACAGGCAAGGAGATGAAAGGATCGAAAGGTATAAGAAGAGCCTTCGAACCCTTAGATAGAGAGATAGGTTTCAGTCTATTGCCATTCCATACCATACCTTGTGCACTCGCAACGATTTATGATCCTTCTCCCTACACCCCTCGTAACAGATTCGTTGGTATCGTTGTTACACATCCTGGCGTGCTATCGTGCCTCCATGCTCTGCACCCCGATCAAAATCACACACATGACGTTGAACAGTCTCCAGATACCCGAGAAGGAAGATACGAAAATAAAGGTACGAATGGAGATTGGGAAGGATCTTGTAGAATTAGTCATAGCTTTGGACGTGTTCACAATGAGCACGACTTGCTGTTGAATTTGACAGCCGAGTCACTATTCACACAGAAGGTGATAAGGCAGTTCTGAATATGAGTTCTTGATGACGCTATCATGTCCTCCAGTGAAACGCGAACGGGACACGCCGGTCGACTGGGTCTACCACATCTGTTTGACCAAGACTCAGCTGTCCCCTCAAGGAACATGCATCCTTCAAAGACAATCTATTTTTTTTCTGAGGCCCACAGGCCCATGAAACTCGATCGGCACCGTGGACAGTCAAGTTCGAAACGATGCGCGGATTTGGCACTCAAAGTCGCCCCATCGGTGCCTAGTAGCTGTTGGAGACGGTCGGGGCCATGCCCTGCCCGGCAACTTCCCGTTGCTGCCAGTGGTCTTCCGATATCGATGCAATTGGACATGTGCGGTAGTAACTAAGTCACCGTTGTTGCCGGCGTGCGCGGGGTTTCTTGGCGACCAGCTCGGATAGCACCAATAAAGATGCAACACTTATTAGCCTACTTTCGTGCATCTTGACGTTCTTGCTTACCTACGAAGTGATCCTCGAGTGCACGCATCAAACACAAAGTTCTGGCCAATGAGAAGCCGTGACGGCGGGAAAACTGCATCACGTGATGAAACTAACAGGGATGACGTCAACTTTTGGCCAATCAGAGGCCGATGTACAGAATAAGGCTTATCACGTGATTAGTATACTGAATAGTATTTTTCGCTTACTAATTAAGGTGTACAGAATAGCCGCTGCCCTTGCACCTCGCTCAAACAGATTCAATCCTCTCACATTCAGGATGGGGCCGATCTTTGTACCGGCGGGGTATCGGGTGGCTAATACGTTCGCTAAACTCCCTCCCCGCATCCGCCAATCTCGGTGTCGGCGGCTACCATGATTACTATTCATCCTTTCCAACCACCCAGCTGACTGACCGCAAGTCGATGACTTCGACTTCTTGAACGAAGAAATACCAGGCCCTCTGACAATCCCTCGGACTTGACCTTCGAAGAGAGGAAAGAAGCGTCGATAATGCACCATCTCACCTTCTGCTCTTCGTACACCGTATCGATAATATGTCGGCCGCGAATTGAGAGCCTCCGAGACCTTTCCTCCAGGTAATTATTACAAGCCTGGACAAGCTGCTTAGCATCACTGCTGTAGCCTTACTTACCCCCGCAGCGGTTCTTCAGTGAGGTTCACTAATCAGTTCGGGCGGATGAACCTCTCTGGCAACACGGGCGGCATAACGTGCAATGTCTCTCACAATGCAGTCCTTTTCGAAGGACCCATATAATGATCGAGCATAAAGCACCCTGAAGTCAATCCTGGACAACCTCATGCAATACGTATTGATCTCTAATCGCCCGCCTCATCGGTCTCTGGGCGGCGATCTCGATATCCTTTCTGCATCTCAGTACCCTCATGCTTTAACACAACCATATGAGGAGATGGAGCAGAGCCCTCGCAAGAGAAAAGCGACCTTGTCGAGTCACCGCGATGGTAGTCTCTCGCTTGCTAAGACCAGGAGTGAAAGTACGCCATCTTCAGCAAATGAAGCCGAGCAAGCCCAACCACAGAAGAAAACGAAGTCCACCAAACGGCCATCCAATGAAGATGAACAGACCGAGACCAGGAAACAAAGGGGCAGGCCCCGTCTAAACACTCAAGACGAGACCGCCGCCGACCGCCGGCGAACACAAATTCGGTTGGCACAGCGGGCATACCGGCATCACAAGGAAACCACTATTTCCACCTTGAAAGCCAAGATCACCGATCTCCAAAGCACCATCGAACAAATGAATAAAACCTTCCTGACCCTGCACGACAACATGGTCGATGCCGGCATCCTGACGTCCCACTACTCGTTGGGCCGTCAGCTCCAAGCGGCAACCGAAGAGTTCATGCAAGTAGCGAAGATGGCGTTGCCAGAATCCGACGAGGAGAACATCGCCAAGATCACCAGGGGTGAACCCAAGCGGTCCTCTCCCGCTTCCGTGAATCATGAAAGTAACAGACGTGGCAGCGCTAATGGTTGAAATCAAGATGGAGGAGCCGTCCCCAAGTATTGTCGAACAAGGTCTCATTGAACGGCTGAATAGTAGCAAGTTCCCCTTTATTGAAAAGGGGTTATCACCCCTATGCAGGATTTAGGGGTAGGAGGAAAAAGGGGTCAACCCAACGTGTATATATACCGGCAACCTGGCAGGACCGGTTGTGAGGTATACAGAGCATTCAATACATTTCAAGTTGTTCCGCGATTCGACAGATCTTTTGTGCCGTTCTTTTTCAGTTATGATGCCGAGGTGACGACGTTGCCGGAGCGATGTATGGGCAAGAGTCCATACAAGCCGATGAAGGCCGGGGAGTATATTCTGGAGAGGCCGAGGGCAACAAGTGGGATGATGGACGTGAGTATCATATCGACAAGTCAAGAAGGGCGGGGATTGTGATTACTCATCTTTGCAACAAATGAATTTGAGGGCACCCCAGGTCGTGTACATGTTCCCCTGTTGAGTGACCCAAGTGTTGCGCCATCCAGGTCCTGGCCAATCAACTTGCTTCCTCGGTAGTGGAAACATGCGGATTACTATACAACTGATCTCTTTAGATCTTCCCCCGAATCCAAGCACTCTGCGACCTCATCTTCTCTCGCATATTACAACTTTGATGATATATCATGCGGAGCTATCCCCGTGTGCTGCGAAATACAGCAACAAGTATCTTCCTTGCAGTTGTATAATCTGTAATCTCTTTGTATTCCTCTACCTGATATCATTCGGGCTTGCTCCAACTCCCATCCATCTAGTCTATGCACTACGATCCCTACCTGAACCTCCTTCCATCCAAGCCAACCATGCCCCTCTACGCCTCTGTGCACGTCTCTCCTCCCATCCCCATCACCGGGCCCGGCGGCAAACCTGGCGGCCTCTGGTCCCCCATCTCCTGCACACTAATCCACACGGCCACCCACGCCGTCCTCGTCGACACGCCCATTACAAAATCCCAAGTCGACGCTCTGATCACCTGGATTGAACAAACGCTCCACAAAGGCACCCAGCTCAAGTACATCTACATCACGCATGGACATGGCGACCACTGGTTCGGCATCGGCCAGCTGCTCAAGAAATTCCCCGGTGCAAAGGCCATCGCGACCAGGGGAACGATCGAGCACATGAAGGGCCAAATTGAGCCCAAGACATTCAATGCGATGTGGGGATCGCGTTTCCCAAACCAGATCGACACAGACTTTGTGTTTCCAGAACCGCTTCCGCAGACGCCGAGTAAGAAATTCTACCTCCCCAGCCCTGAGAAGGAAGACGGCTACGAACTCGAAGCCATCGAAGTCGGCCACTCGGACACCCACTCCAGCACCGTCCTCTGGGTGCCCTCCATTCGCCTCGTGGTAGCGGGCGACGTCGTGTACGGCGACGTGCACCAAATGCTCGCCGAAGCCAACACGCACCTCCTGCGCCTCGAATGGGTCCGTGCCATCGAACAAGTCATGGCACTCCACCCCGTCGCCGTGGTGCCGGGCCACAGGAAACCGCACGAACTGGACGGCGCGTGGCATCTTGAGAACTCCCGCCGGTATATCCTGGATTTTGACCGGTTGGTGGAGAGCGGGAGGATCAAGGACGGGAGGGAGCTCACGCGGGAGATGAAGAAGCTGTGGCCGACGAGGCTTAACGACGGGGCGTTGATTTTGGGGAGTATGAGTGCGTTTAATGGGAAGAAGGCGCCAGAGAAGAAGTTGTAGTAGTAGCAGTAACCTTTTGGGGAGGGCCGGAGGTGAACTCAATCACAAACGTAACGCTGGCGCTATGTAGAAAATTTATTTGTACTGTGAAAAGCATTTCGTTCTCGTCTGGCGACAAGCTACTCCAGTTCTAGATGTCGCTTACGGACGCTATGGCTCTATTTACCTTCATCTTCCCCATGGTGAATTACGCAACGTTCATTAGCTCCTCAATTCTGTGAGTACGTACGGGAAAATAACCACGCGCGCTCTCCAGAACACCAAGACTCCCTGAGGCAGACTAAGCGGGAACAAAAGCACCCCGTTCTACTGTATGAGCACCCTAATACTCAACAACGCCATGCTAAAAAGCCATATCTTTGCAGAACTCTACGACGTTCCATCCCAAGTTTAATTTACCTGAACTTTGCATAGGCCGTACTCTGACTCGCTGTCAAAGGGCTCCCTCCAACACCTCCGAGAGGTTTCAGGATGGTCAACTATTACAAGGCATGGCATCGTCCGCGAGAAAGCCGGAGAAGAGCCGCAAACGCCACTGCTGGGAATGTCTCCACCGCCGTCTGGTCTGCGACGCCACAACTCCCGCATGCAAGAGGTGTTCTACATTTGGTGTTGAATGTCCGGGCTACGATGATGCAAGGCCTTTAAAGTGGATCAAGTCAGGTCCGAAAAAGTCTCACCTGGTACCATTGTTGAAGTTGGGGACGAAATGCAATCGAAATTTGACGATGATGGTTCCCTCAATTTTGGAAAGGTGCTCATTCCTCGCGCCGACTTAAGGACAGATATCTGCGCTGTCTTTGAGGCCGCTCAATACTGCAAGTACAAGCGGAGAGATCTTTCTAATATACACAAATGGCAATCTAACTGAAACAGTCAATTCCTGCATATACCAAGATCTGGCCGCGACTCAAGAGCCCGGGTCCACTCCTGAGGTATACCGAATCACGTCTAAGCACCTCCGATGTCTTCCAAAATACCCTAAACATTTACAATTGAGCTTTGTTTGTATGACCCTTAGCCACCGCATCAACAAGATGGGATATGAACCTCAGTGTACCTCCCTGCTTGAAAGATTTTATCGCTATCGTGACATTGCCATCCGCTCTCTTAATGAAGAAATAGACGTGAAGCAAAAGCGTACGGGAGATTTGGTCCTTGCTGGAATTCTGACTTTTTTGCTTGCAGACGTGGGTATTTCCTGCGCAGCAATGGAACTGATTGACCGTGCTATTATTGAACTGGCGAAATCATCTCGAGGGCATGCAGAGATTGATTTGGCTTCGTGGAGGTATTCGAGCGTGGTCGAGCTCCAAAGTAGTGGAGCCGCTATTGCTTTGCTTCGTCTTGTATGTTGCCATGGACAAGATTTCTGGTGAAGAAGAAAACTGACCTCACACCGGGTTGCAGTCTTTGGCAATACAACATCTCCTGCATCTGACCTCGCCATGGCCACTTTGCACCTTGACAATCTCGACTACCCTTTGCAACTCTATTGTGCGGGAGATCACCGAACGTGTCCTTCTTTGTTTGTCGCGGAGATCATCAGGATAAATCACCTTCGCTCGCGAACCACGAAAGACGAGTTCACGGATGAGAATCTATCGCAAGAGACGTACGAAATATTGCGCCGCATCGAAGAGTTTTCGCCGGAACAGTGGTCTGAAACTAAAGCTTCGTCACAAAGAGATTGGATGCTGCTAGCCAACATCTACCAGGCTCCTGTGGCTCTATACTGCATCTCTTCACTCCAGAGCCTGTCGGTGCTGCACCACGATGGGCCATTGAGTGTACAATGTGCCATACATGGTCAGCGGCTGCAAGTACATCTTGACCAAGCGTCGTCATCGCTGAGACTGAACCAATTCCTGCTCTGGCCACTGGTGGTTCTCGGTGTGGAAGCTACACATGGGCCCACAGGTGTGCGTACTTTTGTCAAGAAGCTGCTAACTGAGATGGAGCCGTCGTGTAGACACCTGTGCGCCTCTGACCGCCAAATCCGTTCTGGAAAGATTCTGGGTTTTGGGCGGGACTAACTGGGATGCTTGTTTCGATAGACCATATGCACTCTCGACACAGATTGCGGTCGATATCTGTCAGGGGCAGGCTCGCCAGCGGGCTGTAAAGACGTCAAAAGGATACCTATCTATCTATATAGTTGCAGGGGCGACATCGACTTCCACGCTTGGAAGTCGAATAGGGGTATCCTGCGCAACGCATGCTATATACAAGTTCCTGGCATGGGGTCTTGGCGCCCCATGACAATATCAGTCCATTATCGTCATTGCTTTGACTAAACCATTTGAAACGAAGAGGGCTCTATTATTATGATTCTTGACGAAAATGATGACTGTCGAGTACGATCCACCACGCTGAAGCATTGATTTTGATGCTCTAATTCGTCTCCTTCCACAACACTCGATTAGATCTCGCCAGCTCACCTACGAAAATCTCGCGATCAACTGGAGGGGACCAATATTAGGAGAAAAGTTATTACCTAGTACTGCTTCATCTAAGCCTATTCGACATTGGTGGTATTCGATAGTTTCTGGTGGAACCCAACTGCAGCATCGTACGGCAATCACAGTCATTCCACGCTTGCAAAATGGTGGAAGTCAGTCCTATTGCAAGCAAAGCATGATTTCATCATGGTCGTGAAACTCTTGTGATGGTGAGAAGAGTCGGAAACTTGACATCTGCCAATTGCACCAACTATATTATCCCGACACAATGAGGCAGGTATTCACCCCCTGTCTACAGACCTAGCGGACTAGGTCGCCCACGATTGCAAGCTACTTTCTGCTCTCTTCCTCGCTCTCTGTTGCGGGTGTCTCTTCATCACCAATATTTTCCTGGATGAGAGCACGCTTCTTACGATCGCGCTCTTGAAGAATCCTAAGCAGAATCGAGAGCAAACAAAGCGCGATGCCCAGGCAGGTGGCGCCAACGAATGCTGCATGGAAACGTGGTGCGAGGATGGTTCTCCAGACTGTCAATGTCCACCATATCGACTGGATGTAGCTGAACATGTTCGACCAAGCGATCACAAACCCTCCCATCTCATGGTCATGTGGGATGAGCTCCGAATACCAAGCATAATAAATGCCGGGCACCCCAGCGCAACTATATGTCAAATAGTACGCCGTGTATTTGAGCCCGACAGGGACATTCCATACTGCAAGCACGATGCAACCAAAGATTGTAGGCACTTGCATCGCGATCAAGGTCTGCCAGCGCTTACCCCGGAGCAGTGAAGAGTCCGAAATGATTCCTGCCAATATTTGGACCACCACGGCGACAGCGTACTGACCAGTGGGCCAGACATTGACTTGGTGGAGGGCATGATTTGTGGCTTTCAGCCACAGGGCAAAGACTGGCTGATATATGGGTAAGCTGCCTTGGACCAGAAAATATCCAACCGGGAGAACCCAGAACTGCCATTGAACCATGACGCGGAAGATCTTGGTCCGATCCCATGCTGAAGGTCCGAGAGGTTTCATGCCATCTGCCGACAGTCTTTTCCTTGCCCATTCGGCCTCTTCCTTCGTGATATAAAAGGCACGGGTCGTCTCGGGAAAGTCAGGGAAGAGAAAATACCCAGCGAGCCCGATGGGCAAACTGATAATCCCACAGATAACGAACAACCACTGCCAGCCTTCGTGGCCTAGCTGTCCATTCAGCCCCCTGTACGCCCCAGCCTGCAAGTAGCCGCTGAACATCCCGGCCAAGCTCGCTGTGGCATAGAAAATGGTCATACGCTTCCCACGCTCGCTCCGGGTATACCATGATCCGATGATATAGACGACCGTGGGAAAATATGTGCCTTCACAGACAGCAAGCAGGAATCGCATGGCGTATAGCTGGGGTGTTGTCTTGATCGCTGCTGAGCAGAATGTGAAGATAGACCACAGAACCTCCATTGTTGGGATGAGAATGGAAGGACGCACACGCGTGGCCAACATCACTGCAGGTAATTGGCCGAGAACATACCCAGCTGTAAAGACATTCCCGGCATACGTCAGCTGGCTTCCGTCCATGTGCAAGGCCTCTTTCATTCCAGAGACATAAGCATTGTTGATGTTCGCCTGGTCCAGATTCTTGCTGAAATATCCCAGGCAGGATATGGTGAGCAGGAAGACATCAAGTTTAAACAGAAACCACTTCTCCGTTTTTGGTTTGTCTGGATCATCCCAGACGTATCGTTGGATTGATCGAAGGACGCGACGACTCCTTGTTCTCTGAGCACCGTGGTGCTGAGGATTACGCCTTGCCTCAAATATTTTTGAGGCTGGCTCTACCACGGGATTGGTATTAACCTCCAAAGAAGGCTTGTCCAAGTTCGATACCACTGCCGCCATATTTGCTTGATTAGGAGAATGTACCTTTGCTTTGGCTTGGAAAGAAGACCTCCACAACTACGCTATAAAAGAGTCTCATCACAATGGCGACATTTTACACACTGGTTTCATCATCCGCATTCTTTCAAAGTCCATTTGCTCGAGACATGATTGCGCCATATCACAATTCCTGACATTTTGGCCTCGAATAGGGTCTCTGAGCATGTCTCCGCTACGTCGCAGAACAAAACTAACTGGCAAGACACATTGTAGAGACAGCATAACTGGGCATATCAGCTAGTGGGGCGTGAAAAAGCGGACCAATTGTCTCGCGTGCGGTTGGGAGTCCCCGTCACTCGATTCAGTGATCGGGATGTCAGGAGACAGATATGCAACGGCCCACGCCGTCGGAAAGCGCGCACTGCCCCGTATGCAGTGCTATAATTCGTTTCAATGCATACCGTGATTACACTATTTTATACACCTGTAATGAAAAAGGGTTATCTTCAACGAACGAGAGTCAAGCCCCATGTTCGATGGCGACTTATCGTGACGGGATGACAACATCTAGTCTTCCCCTCTTCAACCTCGTATCTAAATTATCGGGTATCTGCTCGCGGGGTCCTATCGTACCGCACCGTACCTTGAGCGACACCCAGCGAAAGAAGAAAAGACAAGCAGCATCTCTTGGCCGTGGTGTCACAGTACAAGAAAGATTCAAGCTTCAATATGTCCAGCACCACCGTGGAACCGGCATCGGTTGAGATCCAAACTCCTGCCGACCCGCATCAATATGACTATGACCGCCTCACGCCTTACGAGCACCCGCCCGTCACCAAGGAAGACCTTCCCTGGGCCGAGCTCGTCACCCTCGACCTCGAAGACTACGCCCGCCCCGGCGGCAAAGAACGACTCGCCGCCCAACTCGAGCACGCCGTCCACCACGTTGGCTTCTTTTACGTCAAGAACTTCGGCCTGAGCCAGGAAGAAGTCGACCACCAGTTCACACTGGCCAAGCACTTTTTCGAGCTCCCCGTGTCTGAGAAGGAAAAATATGAGATCAACTACGCCTCGGCCGACTACAACGGCTGGCGCCGCCCGGGCCGCTCGCTGCAAGCCAAGGTCAAAGACAACGTGGAAATCTACAACTTCGCCAAATTCACGCCCGACTTCGCGGGCAAGTACTCGCAACCGCCGCTCTTGCAAGCCCACATATCCGAGATCGAACACTTCCACCGCACACTGCACGCCAACGTGGTGCCCCCACTGTTGCGCCTGTTCGCCATCATTCTCCGCCTCCCGGATGAGGACTATCTGGCCCGCCGGCACACATACGAGAAGAAATCGGAAGACCACTTCCGCTACATGCTGTATTACCCACGCAGCGACACCGAGTGGGAAGCCAGCAATTACGGCAAAGGCGGTGGCCACACCGACCTCGGGTCCGTGACGCTCTTGTTCCGCCAGCCCGTGGCCGGCCTACAGATACTCAACGACGAGGACGGCGAGTGGCACTACGTCGCAGCCCAACCCGGCACCATCACCGTCAACCTGGCCGATACACTCTCCCATCTCACGGGCGGATGGCTGAAGAGTTCGGTCCACCGTGTCGTGGCCCCGCCCGCTGACCAGCGCGAGTACAAGCGCACAGGACTCTTGTACTTTGCCCGCCCACATAATGACACCGTGCTCGTTCCCATCACCGACTCGCCTGTCCTGCAAGCCGCGGGCGTAAAGCCCCGGTTCGACAAGCTCGTCACCATGGAAGAGTGGGTCCGCGCCAAACAGACTCTCCAATTAAATCCAGAGATCGCGGCGAAGAGATGGGCGGAAAATGGAGATGGCACCGTTGAGGTACTTGCGGGATTCCATGATAGGAAATATAAGGAATGATTTTAAATCAAGCAATCAATCGTATTATATCAAAAAAGTCGAAGATAGACTACATATGTGAGAAGATCAATATTACATCACGTTCGTCTTCGTCAAATACAATCTAAAATGGTTGTTCTGCAAAACATGGCGACGTACTGTACACCAGAAAGTACGGAAATGAGCCAGTGGAATCATGTACTTTAGGATCATGCAAGATGTCAAAGATAGATCCTTTCAACTCGGCCTTGAAATCAAAGATGGCAATGGGAACTCAACATAATTCACAGGCCAATATATCTTTGTTAGACTATTTGCACTGACTCTCGAAAAGAATGACTAGAGTTGGGCATAAAGCAAAGAACAATTCTGTGCAATTTAGGAGAAACCCTCATTGAGGTCGAGAGAGAAGATCAGGTTCGCCATTCGCAATGCAAGAACAATCAAGACCAAAAGCAGTCCAGCTACCCTCGTCGTAGTTGCAGTTGGAGTTACAAAGTAGGTACAATCCCGAAAGGTTCACAAGTACTGACTGCACAGGGTTAATTTGATTCATTCTCTTGCTTAGGTAGATTGACAACCGACGCTGTGGGGGTTTATAACAACTTGTGCTCAAGGGTCATGTCGGATTCCGGCTGCAACCCGACGCAGGTGCGGAAGATGTTTGTCAGAGCGCTGCACTGCTTTGCGAGTGCGTTGACGACGGGAGTGCCGGGCGACGTCAGTGGTACCTATTCAACGATAGTGGTTAGCTCTGTAGTGATTTGCCAATGTCACAAGAAGGGTAGTTTCGATGTGAATGTCGAAACTCGGAAGGTCATGCTTAAGCATGTAGCTCAAGATGCTCAAGACGCTCTGGAAACCCTTGTAGTCATTCGCGGATTCGGTCTTCCAAGAGATACGCGTCATCATCTCGGCGACAATAGCCAGATCAATGATAAGCGGAGATGCTAGCAAGGAATCCTCGCAGACATTGAAGATGCTGATTGTCTGGTGACCACCCAAGAAGATTTCAGCGTAATACTCGTCAAGAGCACGTTTGTTGTCGCCAACAGCAGGCATGTACTTGATCACTACGCAGTGGTCTGGGTGCTCGCCTTTCCTGTACAAGACGGTGTTGGCTGCAACCATGTCATCGACGACGTTGCTCATGGAGATCTCCTTGGAGCGGAATTGTTTGGGAGCTTGATGCCAGCGTTGACCAGGAAATCAACCAGTGCAGACTTCATTTTGGTCTGACCAGACTTGAAGTCATCACCACCAATGAATGCACCGTGCTTCTCGGCGAGATCGATATCACCAGGCACGAATGTGTTCTGAGGAGAACCATTGATGAAGGGGACCTTGTCAAGAATACAAGCCACAGCGAAGACTGTAGATGGGGAGACTTCTTCATGGCCTTCCTCAATGGATTTGATCAGGTCCTCGGCGGTATCGTTGACACCAGAGATGATATCGACATAACGTTCAGTGTTACTCCGTAGCAGTTGTCGCATTCCTGTGATAATTGGGGTCAGATACTGCATCTGTAGCCCAGGAAATCGCGGGATTTCATTGGCTTGGCTTGGCTTGGCATAACCATGGGTTGCTAAGTCTAAGCCAAATGCGCTCGGAGGAACCGCTTGCCTACCGAAGATCCAAGTTTGTTGCGACAACGGCACGGGTAGATGGGCTGAGATTGTCCTTCATTTTCAACATTTCTTTCATTTGTTCAAGTGTCTAACGACGAGCCCAACATGCCTGGCACATACCGCAACTCCAGAAGAAAGCTCGGCCCTCCTCCCCCACAGACCGCGAAGGTACAAGAGCTGGCTGTTCAGGGACAAGCAAACAATGACAGCAACTCGAACATCGAGCAGCGAATACTAGACCGCATCAAGAAATGTCTCCAACGAGCTAAGCATCCAAACACCCCAGAGTCGGAAGCCCAAGCTGCATGGCGTATGGCAAGCCGCTTAATGGCTCAATACAACGTCACACAGGCCGATCTTCTGGATCGGACTACTAACGATGACGACTACGCAGCGCTAGGAGGGCAGTCGGTGGTGGATATCACGAGCACTAAAGGTAGTGGAGCAAGAGTCATCTCCCAAACTTGGGTTCACGACGTTGCCATCGCGATGACTATCTTCTTCGACTGCCAGACTTATTCCACGCGTCGTCTGGCTTCAGTTGAATGGACCTTTTACGGGATTGCTGCAAACACGGTCGCCGCAGCAATGGCCTTCGAAATGGCTCATAATCTGACGCTTGAATGGTCTAGGAGCAAGACTGGCAAGAACGCCAAACACAGTTATTGCCTAGGCGTTGGTACAGGCCTGGTGAAGATTGCTCGAAAGGAGAAGAGAGAAGAGAAAAACCGGGCGGAAAAGATGGAAGGACGACGTGAGCAAGAGGAACACAATCGCCATCCTGTAGACGACCACCATGATGATCAGAACACAGGCTCACGACCATTGCTAAAAGCTCTAATCTCACCATGCCCTGAGAACGACGAGAAGCCGGCAATCAAGCTGGAGGATAGTGACGATGATTCCTTCAATGACGTAAGAGAGCAGGGAAACATTAGTGACATCGAAGATCAGGTAGTCTTTAAGGATGGGGAGGAGAAACCTACTATCAAGCTGGGGGATGGTGAACACGAGAATCTGGCAAGCCCAGAAGATCAAGGATACGTCAGTGACGAGGATGAAGCTGAGGCTGAAGTGACTTTTAAGGAACAGGAGGAGAAGCCACTTGATCTGGACGCCGACTTTGAAGAACAACTTCGCGAGATGGTCCCTGGTCCTGCTCCAGCAACTTCTGCAACTGTGGTTGACCATGACAGAGAAAGCCAGCTCACGGTCAATCCCTGGAATACAAGCCAGGCTCTGGTGCGATTCCGTCAGTCTGCCGAGAAGGTTGCAAGCGAGTACTTGAAAGCGCAGAACAAGAAACTCCACAAGGACAGACGCCGAAAATACACGGTCAGGAACAAGGATGCGTATCGAGAGGGACTTGAAGACAGCAAACAGATTGACGTGAAGAGGAGAAGGATCGGGGTGGCCTGACTGCAAATCAATGAATGACACCCTCCAGTTGTCAGGGTGGAGACGTACAATAGAACGAGGGTGGAGATCCGACAATGATATTACTATCCAGTGCACTATAAAGTACAAGACGAGAGACAAAAGCAGTGCGAGGCTATTCTAGATACTTATAACCTCGTAGCATAATCATACCACAAGGTTCCCACGCAGGCACACAAAACTATCGACAGCCACAGTGGGCCCACCGGCAGGCACCAATGGCCATCTTGCAGGCACCCGGCAGGCCCATCGGGGCCAGCCAGGTTGTGCCGTAACAGCACTCAAGTGCTATACCGTTCATCACCTTTACATTAGTCTTAATATAGTCCACAGAAAACACAGAGGTATCTCCTCAGCGCAGGTGACTAAAGTGACGGAGTGATGTGGAGAACATATCAAGAAAGAGTTACACTCGTCCATCGAATACCGTTTTAGCTCATTGCGCACACTCCGATCGTAGTCTTTCACGATCTGATCCCGCTTATTTGGCCACGAATCTCTACGGACCCAAAGGGCGAATGAGCGTGCGGAGTTACACGACTCGGTACACGAGATGCACAGACCTGGCTGGAACTCGGGGCTGTCTCCATTCACCCACCATAAATCGCAGAAGTTGCAATTAGGACCATAGCAAATATAAGCGTGCTGTCTAGGCCCCCAGCTGAGGGCATTCGCTCTCAGTGAGTTGAACGTCCCCATCCAATTTGCACAAGTATTGTCGTACACATTGACACTCCTTGCTTCACCAGAACAATCTCCGCTTTCGTATACATCCATAACAAAGCCCGATGTTATGCTCGAGAGGTCAAGACTCGTAAGGGCGAGCTTCCAGACGTAGGCGCCTTGCATGTTGTGGAAGCTTAGGACGAACCGGGGGGTTCGCTGTAAGAAGATCTATGCCAGAAGATTAGTAAAGGGAACTACCTTTCCTAAAGATAGGGGACGGACAAAAGCTTTTGTTTGCACTGAACACGCGTATTGTTTTGAGTCACCAAGGACCCTATACTCGAATTCTCGAACCAGAACTGGCCTTCCGTTGCTGCCTTTATATTACCAGTTCTTCTCTACTCCGCATAAGGCTCGGAGTGTTTAAAAAGGATGGAAAGTACTATTGCAACCGTAGGACTGCTCTATTTCCGTTCAGGCCAAGCCAATCGCGGTCTTGGAGTGAAACCCGCCAGGTGTCGGCCGATCCGCCCTCAGCATTCGAGACCTGGGAGTGATATACCCCGCACTTTCCCGGTTGTAACAAATAATGGCACCGGCCCGAAGATCCAAGGCAATAAAACGGTCGAAATCGTAATACCAACTACGGCGAATCCGGCGCATATATTCATTTAGAGCTTGTTTTGGTCGTTCCCCTTCCTCTTGTAGGCAACTGTATTCCCGCACATTCGCGGTTATGGGAACGGGGGGAATTAACGTAATTGTTCGTATCGTTCAGGATTGACCGTTGCCAACCTCGAAACATCGCCTCCGCCGTTAAAAAGCATGCTAATGATAGCACCGTGGCCCCTCTCAAGTGATGTACCTTTGTGGATCGATCTCTAACGAACACCCCTTGGTAAAACATGGAAACAACCTATCTTTGGTTGTCGCTGTTCAAAGCTCTCGGAAGTATGCTAATACACTTGCCCCAACCTCTGGTGGGGTAAACGTAGGCAAATTTGATACCGCCGCCGTTGTAGCCCTCAAACGTTTTATAGGGAAGGCGTTCCGAGAAGTACAAACTCAAAGAGAGCGCCGACCGGACCTGGAACCATTAGGGGTCTATGGTCGCAAGAACGTGGCCACAGCCGCTCGGTGTCATCCCGACAGCTTATCGACTACGTTTGACCTCTCGCAATAACGGCAACCCGCTAGTGTCCCCCTAAACAGTATACCTCGCAAAATGCCGAGATCACCAAATCGTTCCGGGAGTAAGATTGATGGCAACTCTTTCGATTTCGATGGACAAACCCAATTCCTCGATTGCGCCGTAAATCCCATAAAATCACACTTACCAAGCAATTCAGGATGGTAGGGAGAAACGGATCATTATTTACCATAGTGGTCGCTAATGATGTCGCTACAACGACGCTTCCATAATCAATCGCCTGTCATTCGACTTCCTCCCCTGATTTTCCCGTTGAACAATTTGTGACCTATCGTTCACAGCAGACCAACTCGTTCTGCGACACTCGCTCACTAGGCTGTATCACCATGAATAGGCAACAGCGTTGACTACACTATGTAGAGAGATATATAGATGGGCCTCGATCCTACACTCGTTAGGAGAGCCAGAGCATTCATTCAAATTCAAGTTGCACAAGAAGTTTGATATTACCCAAGTCCTAACGAGACTCAGATTCAATACCGAGTACGCTCCCGGAACAGTAGCCACAGTTTTCCGCCCCAGTCGAAGTGCTTTAGACAAGTTCGTCCCCAATTCTCGTTGTCCGTTCACATCGTCGACTGTCGACTAGGATGGTTGCTATAGACAACATATTGAACAGAAGCAAGTACCCCTTTAAAAACACACCGAGTCAGCCTAGCGGATAGCCAACCGCATTCAGTGCCAAGCCATATGCTCATATTATTGGCCAATACCGCTGCCTTGGCATCCCCACGCACCTTTAGTCAAATTCACGTGACTACAACCAAAAATAAACTACATATTTTACAGTGCCAAGAACAACCGCAAAATTGACACCAAATCGTGGTTGACCTGTCAAGGACGTGGCCGAGTGGTAAAAACACTTGGTCGCAGTCGAACCGACAGAATTGAGGGGCCTTACTAGTGTTCGATCATAGGTAAGGTAAGAGGGTTGTCCGGCCTAGCTCCATTGAGTCTAGGTGCCCTACATGGGTAACGTAATGCTCCAGCCAGTGATTGTTGATGATGTCGTCTCGTTCATACCGTTGGGTGGTCACTGATTCTCAAAACTCTCCTTCAGTTGAACTTGTGTGGCTGAAGCTTTCACTGGCTGCGGCGCCCCATCTATGAGTTCGTCAGAGACGGACTATGGGAGGGGGCCTTTGGGGTTTTCTTTTTTCCCCTACAGTGTGATGTATGAAAGTGGTATTGGCCAATCACGAGACACGTTTACTTGGCATTGTTATTGGCTTGGCACTGTCGCAGCTTGCGCCCCACTTATTCAAGTTCTCTCTCTGTTTGGGAGAACAACAACGTATTTCGTGTCTTTAGACTCCACAGCCTATCACCTATGAGCTGGCCAGGGAGACGTCGAAAGCTGTGGCAACCTGTCTCTATATATAATGCGAGGCAGAAACTCATGTTAAACAATGTACACGTCGAACAATTAGGACAAGGGCGGATAAGAGGTGGAAAACTCGTGTGTAGATTGTAGCTATGGAAGGGGGGAAGCCCCTGTATGTAGACAGTTCAGGTGTCGAACAATGAGCAGTACCCCTTTGGAAAAGGGTTATCACCCCTATGGAGGATATGGGGGAAGAATAGGAGTAGAAAATGGGTCAACCAAGCATGTATATACACTGACAATCTGGCAGGATCAGTTGTCAAAAAGACAGAGCGTTCAACAAATCTCAATTTGCACCCCAGTTTGACATCAAGAGTACTAGGCACCAGCTGTTCAACAGGGTCTCACAATTCACTCGGGTCCACCTGGGCTGCATTCCTACCAGCTGCTTGACAATGCTGTCTCTTTCCCTTTTCCGAGATATTCCTTTCCTTGTCTCGCCATCATCTGTTCGAGAAATTACCTCGTGTCAACTACAATCATTGTGGGGGTTCAGGATGTTAAAGTAGAGAGGGCTTTTGTAGATCCGGCATGGCTATGCAGAATCTCGATCGGAGACCAATGCCCTAATACTCGCCGAGGCATTATTGACGACATGGCCGGCAACTTGCTGAGAATGGTACTTGCCCATTCTCGGCGTCCAACCCCCTTCCTGCCACTTCTGCGATGGCTGGGAATTCGTTGCGTGATATTTGGGTGTTACATAGCCTGTCGAATAGACAGAGTAGAGCGATCAGGGTGAACAAATATGTGAGGTATTCCTTTACCAGCTTTGACGTTGTCCGCGCTTCTCAAAATTTTTGCTATCTCCCATCGGATATCTGACCTGTGCAACAAGCCGATCCTCGGACATCTTCGGCCTTTGTACTGTCCTCAACCTGCCCGGTAGCTTACGCAATCCGTCGGTGCGGTTGTCGATATGAAAATGGTGTTCTTGCAATCGGACGGTGTGATCTTGCGACATATGCTGCGCAGTATCCTTTTCCATCGGTCCACTTATTTGACATCCTTCAGGTTCAACTTTTAAACCCCTGCCAGAGATCCCTCCTCCAAATGTGTTTATTGTGATCTGCGCCCCGCCGCCTCCGACAGCCATATCGTTGAACGCACAGGATCTCGTGTCATTCGCTTCCGCTTCTAACTCTAAGCAGATCTTTAGCATCTCTTCGGTGGTTTCCCTTCTCTTTCGCTCTTGTTCCATTTCGTGCAATAATCTCTCATTGACTGAAGCATAACCTTGGAGCTTCTTATCAATTTCTTCCATGTGGAGATCTAATTTTGCTCGACTGGACTCATCTCCACACACATGTAGAGTGCTTTCGTGCGTCGCTCAGCGTAAGGACGCAGTCCTAGATCCATAGCTACTTTCTGATTCGCGGCTATTTGTCCACGATGCATTTCCAGCTGTTTTGAGAACTCCGTGCAGAGAGATATATATTGTTGGGTGCTAGCCTTGTCTGCCATCAAACGGTTTCTCTCCTTTGCGTCCTCGTCGGACAAGTCCGCATCTGACTTGCGGAAGTTTCTTCCTGCTTCGCCAGGCGTTCCTCAAGTACGGAGACCGTATTCGTGAAGCACTCTTGTTGCTGCTTGAGCCGAGTCGTGTTGTCGTCAGTCCCGCGCCTGTACGATCTCTCAGTGGCAGTACCCTGATTCTGCGGAAACGGGGGGGTACCAGTTTGCGAAACTAAGAGCTGTATTAATAGTCAACTTCAAAGAGTTCAACGATTCCTTGAATGCAATGACATCGTCTTCTTTCCACTTCAGCATTATCACATCGCGGATGCTAGGTTTAGATCCGTTCGAATGGGTGTTACACTTCTTGATCAAGGCCGTGAAATCCTTGCATGTTGTTGTGCATCGCTGTAGGGGTGACTCAATCCTTGCGAATAAGAATGTGTCCGCTACCGCAGCTTCGTGAAGAGAACTCAAAACAGGCTCGAGAGTTTGCACCTCTTCAAATAATGCATTGATGGTTTTATCGTGCTTCCTTACATCGTCCAGAAATCTGGCAAGTGCTTTTACAGCCTCCGAAGTAAGGCCAACAGTGGAAATGATACTCATGCGTCAACCATGATCGCTTCAAAGATTCTCCTCAAAGATAAGGATCTCTACGGGGCTTAGGCTTCCTTCTCAGGTATTTATAATCGCATCTTAAGCGCCCCAAAATAAAATTTCCAACGTCAACCTTAGATTGTTTCGTCAAGCGCTGTTCAGGTTTCACCCGGCTACTTTGCCGCCACTGCTAACGCAGTCGGAACAGACACCTGGTGTGTCAAGATAGGAAAACCAAGCTTAAATGAGCATCTGTCAAACTGGGTGCAACTCGAGATGTATTGAATGCTCTGCGCCCCTCAAATGAGTGTGGGATAGAGCCCATCTATATATCTATCTACGAGGTGTATGCTGGCGCTGTTGCCTGTCAATGGTGTTGCACGCCAGGAGGTGAATGTTAGTCAGGAGCATTAATTCGTCCCACTGGAATAGGGATGATCGGGCCTCTGCTCCGGCAGACCTCGATGAAGGCTGCTTCGAATTGTCGTAGATTTCCCTCCAAAGCAGGGCGAACCTACGTTGTCTGCTGTTTCCTCCAATTGCACTGAGTTGCAATTAAGCTACCGGCGCTGAGAAGCAGACAAATTCCAGTGAAAATCACGACCGATTTGTACATTCCCTGCCCATATCCAGCCCTGCCAGACGACATTCTTAATAAGCTGGCGCTGATCGGACCAGCCAGCACATTCCCGATGCCTTTCCCGAAGCAGAAGAGGCTGTACATGGCTGGAGAGGCGGAGGGTTCCTCGTCAACTGCAGTGACCATCCTCGCCCACATGGCTGTATATCCTGCGCCAAAGAAGCCATACAACAGGGTAAAGATGATCAGGGGAGGTAACGAGCGCGCAGCACCCCAAGTACTGAATGTCGCAATAGCCGCGACGGTGAGGGAGACCGTCATAAGAGCATTCACCGACAATTTTTTGTCGGAAAGATAGCCAAAGGTGAACTGTCCCCCGACTTGTGAAACGCTCATGACTGTGAGCAGTGATGCTCCATCTGATACAGTTAGGCCCGCCGCCGTTGCGTAAGATGGGAGATAAAGCGAAGGGAAAAAATAGGCCAGGCCCATCAAGAGGTTGCTCATGCTGTAGATCCAGAACAATCGGTTCTTCAGGAATCTCCAACTCGTCCGGAGGCTCGCATTGGATTGTCGTCCAAGGCGGCCCCGAAGCAAAGGTATCAAAGGTCCCGTCAGTCCCACCAGCGCCACGGCAACAGCCCTGAGTGTGGTCCGGTACCCAAATCTGGTCAACAGCGCCTGCAGTATCAATGGCATCACGGCACCCGATGCCCCGGATGCGGCGCACAAGAGCCCGTACGCCATTCCCCTCCTTCTCACCCAGAATTCATCCACCATCGTCAATATCGGATAGTAAAAAGTGATGAAACCTATGCCGTACATGACTCCCTGCGTCAGGATAAGAGTTGCCAACCGATCCGCAAAGCTTCCCGAAATCAACCCAACAATGCACAGCGGCCACCCCACCAATATCATCTGCGTCCGGTAGTTTGACCAACGCCTCACCAGCGGCAAAGCTAGAGGGGCTCCGAGATACGAGATGCCTGATGCGGTCGTGCCAATCACAGAGGTATAATGATTGTCCTTGAATTCGGGGAGGCTGGAGTAATAGTCCTGGAAGACGCCGAAGGAGAGTGGAAAGCCCCAGAGGAGAGCTTCAAAGACGAATGCTACGATTAAGAGCCGCCACGCTGCGGGACCACCGTCTGTCGGTGAGAGTCTGGAGGCCTGAATCGAGGTGATATCGCCAGCATCGAACTCGAGGACTTCGAAGCGCCGATTTGTATTAACGGAAGGCGAGAGTTCTGCTGTGTTTATTGTAGACATTGCTCGGTTCGTGATGCTGTTGAGATTAAACGCCGAAAGTGAGGTTTAAGACCACAGTTGAAAAATGCGGCTTATAGATGACCTAAAAAGTTTCCGTGACGATCACACTACCTCGGTACTCAGCACCGACAAAGGGCCGAGGCCGGCCTTTCACACCCGTTCGGCAGCACAAGTATAGTAAGCGCTCGATTAGAATTCGTACTTCGAAAGGGAGCAATACCGTGAATTTTCCAAGAACTTCCATCGGTTCATAACTTGAACCATTACAAATAGCGCCGATGGCTTCTGCCTCGCTCTTTCCGAGTCTAACGCAAGTTGTAAAGGAGAATTCCCGCCGAATTTGGCGGTTGGTATCGCCGCTTTTGGAGGCGTCTTTCCCTCGATGCTTAGGACGTGTGATATGCAGCAACGCCAAGGCTAGGTAAGCTTCGTAAAATCACATTAATGATATCTAGCTCACACTCAAAAGGAAACTACAGATGAAAATGCTTCAAGGACCTTCACTGCAAATCAACGTGAGCTGTTGAGCCCATGAATATCTAGGAACGGAAGTGCATGAATCTGCAAGCCCCTGTGAGCCGTGGGGCCGCAAACAGACTTAGCAACGACACTAGTACGTAAACCTTGGGCGCAAGGACTGGATGCTAGGTGTGTATGCTGGAACCCTGCGATAGACCCTGTTTGGGCGGTGAAAGCCAAAAATCACGAAGATGACCGCTACTAGCAGAGCCGGAGAGGGACGATCGACGATGACTCTATCCTAACCGGACGAGCCATACATCTTGCTACCTAATATACGGAGTTGCAGCAAGGGTGTATGCAGCTCTGCTGGCCCCTCTAAAAAAATACGAGAATTGGGGCGAGGGATATTAGCTTCCGCCAATGTCATCAGCATCAGGCCAAGCCGTTGAGAACGAATTCGAGAGTCAGTAGTTACTGAGCATGTATGAAGGCCTCCTAGCGCTCATCCGCAAAGGGGCCGCGCGAATGGCGGAAGCTGGCGAAAGATTTCTAGAATTTGTTCAAAGTGGAGGACATGATCATGTGCAAGCCAGTTTTCCTCCTTTAAACAGATTTCGAGGTGAGCAATTTCAAGGGGCCTAAGGACGGTCTCAAAAGTATCCAAGGTTAGAGAGGTTCAATTCTGCTAGCCTTGTAACCATTGACTAGTCCTATTGGAGCAGCGTGGGCTTTTTAAGTATAATTCATCATCTTTCCGCTGATTCAGACGAATTGTCGGCAAAAAGCCTTCCTGCTGCGACAACGGGATACTACCATCCGAACAAGAGGACCGACTTCTTTGAGACGCGTTCTCCTCTCTCAATCACAAGGAAAATGAGCGTGTACCACGAGACCATGATTCTCTCCTTTTGGTGGATTTTATCAATTGTGTCATGTTGCTGCCAATCCCTCCACTAGCGTAACAGGGTCGTAACACTGGTGCATTTCTGCTCAACCCATCTTGTCATGGATATTCTCACTCTGGACATCGTCTGAAGTGACTTTCAGATGGTCGGATCGGAAAGGGTCGGGGCTGAAGTTCTTGAACTTGCGCGCCGATATGTTGTGCTCGAACAACACGTCGAGTTCAGCTGGCGAACGACCCTTTGGCTCTGGAAGACGGAAGAACGACCAGACCAAGACCAAAAAACAGAAACCGCACCAGACGAAGCCACCCTTTCCACGCAAGTTCCATGCTGTGGGGTTGAGAATAGGAGGGTTGAGGAAATTGGCGCAAAGTGCGGCAACATTGTAGCAATTACGAGCCAAAACGGCGGTCTTGATGCGCAAACGGGTCGATGGGATCTCAGCCACTAAACTGTAGCACACCGGGCCGACTGTCAGGTCGTAGGTGAACATGAATACCATCAACAATGCGCCGGAGGCGTAGCCGTAAGCTGGTTTGATTTCGGGGATTCCCAAGAAGCCGATGATGAGTAAGAGTGTGAACATAGTACCGAGACCTGTTAGGTAGAGCGTGCGCCGCCCGACTTTAGACATGATAAACCACGCGCAAAGGGTACCGAAAAGGGCAACACCGGAAAGACCGATACCGAAATCGAATGATTGCTCTGGATCAAAGCCAGCGCGCTGGAGGAAGTACACGACGCTGAGGCCAAACCAAAGGCCACACCCTACCTGAGCAATCCAGGTGACGCAGGCAATCTCTGTACGTCGGAGGTTGGTGCCTTTAAAGCAATCGAAGTAGGTAGTTCCTGCGCCAGCAGATTTCTCAAGCTCGTTAGTGTGAGCAATCATCGCAAGGCTCATCTCCAGCTCCTCTTCATTAACCCTCTTGCTGGTGAGACGGCGCAAAGAATTTCTGGCTTTGTCGATGCGGTCGTGGCGAGCAAGCCAATAGGGTGACTCGGGAGCAAATAAAATGCAGATGATGATGGGAGCTGGCCAGACCCACTGGATAGCGAAGGGAATCCGCCAGGCCCAGTCATCTTCTCGCTTGAGAAGACCGCGAAGAATAGCGGTGCTCAAGAGCTGGCCGATAACCCAGCACATGTTCACAAATGTGGTTAAGATGGGTCGCAAAGCAATTGGAGTGACGTCGGCCGCGTAGGTAGTCGTTAGTGTTTGGAAAGCACCCTGTAAGCCTTCGTATCAATAACAATTGTCAGAACCATGGAGAGTCATAGTACCAACCCACGGAAGACCGCACAAAAACTCGGCGGCGAAAAGCATACCAACATTCTGGGCGAAAAAGAACAGAAAAATGAAGCAGATCATCAAAAACTGTGCGCCCAGCAGAGTCTTTTTGTATCCCACATGATCTGCGATCGCGCCTGCTATTGCGAGACCTGCAATCTGGCCAACCTGCGCACCGTTCTGCAAACCAGACTGCCATGACGAAGTCAATTGATAGTCGTCGGTATCGCCAACGCGAACGCCAAACTTTCTATTGAATTGAGGTAGGCCGTAGAAGTTTTGGAGGAGAGCCAGGTCGTAGCCTTCCATGACAAGGCAAAGCGAGAGAGCCATGGAGAACATGACAGCCTTGGGATAGCGTTTAATTGATTCGAGAACGCCCTGGCTGTGCTGTAGATTTGTTGCGGATTTCGCGTTGCGAGTAACCTCGGCCAAGTTGGGGACTGACGTGGATAAGTGCCTGAAGGTGGAATCATTGGCAACAATTGTTCCGGTATCAGGGGGTAGGGCTGCAACAACTGAGCTGTGTTCCACATTAGAAACACCATTCTTGTCGGTCGTAATGTCCATGATGATTGTGATGGTGATCGTCAATGGTATATGTCACGAGGACTAGAGCGGTAGGCAGGGAAGATTATGGCTCGATATCAACAACCTACTTGGGCTTTATTTATAAACAAAATCCTGGCTGTTTGTGAGCTAGATTCTTGTGCTCCGAATTGAGGGTCAGTCCGATCATGCCTTGAGGGCGTTGACATCGTGGAAGTGGTGGAAGGGCTGCGTCGTAGCAGCACCACCCAGAAATTAGAACAAGTACCTTTCCGGGTGAGAGGAATTTCCTAAAGCAAGACCACTAGATGGTTCACGGGCGGACATTTGTCGGGCATCGCGTATTCGGGACTTACTTACTCTACCTAGCAATTCACTCAACCTTGGCGGCTATGTCGATATATGCGTCCAAGTCACCCCGGGAATTTAGAGGATTTCTTGATTTTGGGCCGACATCCACTCCGTTCTCTGCTATTTGTGTCCAGTTAGCATTTCAGCGGCACACAACCCAAGAAATCCAGCTCTACCCCTGACAGCTACGGTGAGCTCTATAGCTAACCGAGAGCAGGGACGAGAATGAGCTCTAATAAAAAGAACAGGTAGTTATGGTTACTCACAGTGATGAGGTTGGCCCCTTCAACAACGGAGACGCCATCCCTCTATCCAAGAGACAAACATCACTCCAGTGGTGGCTCCAACCCGCCCATCGCCTCACCTATTCAAGCCTTTCCAGAATAGGAACATGAACTCTCAGTATAATGTAAATTCGGCATCAGGGATGTCAGGGAGAGCGATCGGAGAAACGTTCGGGGAATCTGACTCTTCGAAAGTCCCCAGATTCGTATCAATCAAGCATTTCATCGAAGCCGGGGGACCCCCGGGAAGAGGGGGGGGGCCAGGGGCGGGGGGGCGGATGGTGCCAAGCGAGGCGGTAACGTACGTACAGTAGCTCCCATACTGAGACATAATGCGTGTTGCCTCAACGACGATAATCTCCAACGCTCAGATTCACACGTCTCATTACAGAATACGGACTATACAGAGATATTCGCAGGAAACTATTGTAACATGTTACGCAGATACTGCAGAACCTGCGATCCCTTCCAGTCGAACGAGTGTGGCTTTAATATTTTTAACATGGTGATCAATCGGCCTGGAAAGCGTGCGTACCCGATACCCTACTATAGGACTATTTACCGAGAAGGATATGGTACGCTTCTTTGTATCGAATGTTTATCGTATTCACGGACGACCGGACGCAGCTCTGTGAGATCATAAGCTCTCTGTATGATTCCGTCTGCCCTCTCGTATTTCAGCGAGATCCTCTTGTTTTATATATAAAATGTACTGATTTTAGAGTATTGCTCAAATGCCTCGAGAGGAGTGCCTAAAATCGGAATCTGGTTTTCCACGCTGCCGAGAATGCCTCAGGAACTGCCTCAAGACCAAGCCTGTGAATGCCTCAACAATACCGTCGTCTCAGACCGCGGACCACAGCTCATATCGGAATTATGGACAGAGCTCTGCCGTATTCAGGGCGTACGGCCAAATCTTTCAACAACGTTTCACCCACAGACCTATGGAGCAGGCCACACCTCGAGAATACGAACTCGCTCGGCGAATGCATAAGGCTTGGCAACCAGCTCGTCTTATTGCCAAGAGTTAAAGCTGATTATGACTTTTGTCGCGGAACTCTGCGTGTCGCCTCGGTTTACGACGGCCTTGGTCTACTCTTGCGCCGGATCCGTCCAGTACAAGAGTTGATGAATCAAACTTCAACCGATTTGGCGACCAGGTCAATATCATTGGTGGAGCTGAGTGAAAACTTTCGAATCTGTCGGGCCTAATTGAACGCGGAAAGCATACCCAGCCCGCCATCACAGACTTTACTCCTATTCTGGCTGTCATCCGACAACTCACGACACGCAACTCTCGTGATGTATGAATCATCGCGGCCTACCGTCCTGCATCCTTGTCGCATCGATAGTTGCGTCGAATTGTTCGAGGCCGACGAGCTTCAACAGCAAGGATTCGATTGGGATCCCCATAATCTTCCCTGGATAGGCTATCGTGTTGGCCCAGAAGATACCGGCATGAGAGCCTGCTCCGACAAAATGATTTGGGAAGATTTCCGTGTCTTCCTGGTTGATATCACACGACTCAACCGAATGAAAGTGCAGAAATTGCACCAAATTAGCCCAATTGAGGTCGCTCGCTAGGCAAGGCTTGCGGATACAGGAGTCGCAGCTGCCGCTATTGTCGACGGAATGAATGTGTTGTAGTGCCAACGACTGCTGCATTGGTCGAGGCCAAGCTCAGCCTAAAAGTTGAAGCCTTAGCTAATACTCTTTGGCAAACCCGACGAACAGATAGGCACTTCACTTCCTTTCACTTCTCTTTTCCTTTTAGAATACCTCTGCTCATCGATGTTCTCCTCAAACCCTCAACATTCGAGGTATATACGTCATAGTTGAGACAACAAGAAGATGGCCGAGGCTGTTGGACTAGCATTCGCAATATTAGGCGCCTTCAACGACGCAATTCAGTGTTCGAGTGCGTCCAAGTTGCTCGAAATTTCGACCAAGATTTTCAGGCTGCCATCCTCAGACTCGACATTTCCAAACTACGACTTTCCCGATGGGGTCAATCAGTGTTTCGATCTACTAGATCGCTCGCGATCAAGGATCGCCATCGTCGACGCGATCGAGACCTAGTAGATAATTACTCGATCGCGCTCTCGGCATTCCCAATTGGGTATTCCGTCCTTTCCCCCCATGGTGTTTGTGATCTCGCTGCCCTATAGGCTCAACCCGCACAGGGTGTATGAATATCGTATCGTATCGTGATCTCGCTGTCGCCTCTAATCGGGATAAGTAGCTTCTTCTTGCGGTATGCCCTTCCACCTCCGCCTCTCTGCTGAGTAATCCACAGCGCTAGGCATGGTGGGTTGGCTGACACAGTGGAGGGAAGAGATGATTGACTATTAGCCATTTTGCAAGTTACAACAGTCAGCGACGACGTCGTATATAGGTATATAGGATGTAACGACGACGTCTACAGGTAGGTAGACTGCGATGACGATGAAGATATTCACACACTCACCGCCACTGATCGGCGACGGATATGACATCCGGATCTACTAGATCCATCGACGACGCGATCGAGAACTACTAGATCGGAACACTGGGGCCAATCGATGGGACTAGATCGAGTAGCAGAAAGTACGCAAATTTTACCAGGGGTGGTCGGGTCTCAAGATGATCATGAGAAAGCGAAAGAATTGCTCGACCAGATAGTGGAATTATTTGAGGATGCAGAACGAACATCGGTAAAGTTGAAGCCTACGAGGAAGGATTCTAATGTTTGTGACACCGCAAACGATTTGGATGAGGCTACGGCTTCCCTGCATAAGAAGCTGGAGATGCTATCACTAAGGCGGTTCAAGCCAGAAATATTTCAATCGATTGATCCAGGGTGGTCAATGGCTTGGTCGAACTGTTCCCAGCCGCTCGGCAGGAGCAGAAACGGCTGTGCGAGGAGGACGGGTCTGAATTAGCATCGGATAAGAACACGTCGCTCATTGCTCCTTTTGTCGCCGAACAAGACCCTGAGCTTAGTACTGCCATCAAGTCTAACCATTCTGGTGGGGAACAAATCTTTAACATCACATTCGCCGGAAGCCAAAATTACGGTCTTCAACAAGGCTACTTCTCCGGGCAGCAAACGAACAATTTTGGGGGCTCGACCTTAAGGTACATTACTGATTTAGGACTTTCTTATTAAGTAGATGTATGTTAACGCTTTCGATAAGATCAAACACATGAGCATTCTAGGTGTCAACATAATATTTTGTCGTCTGGTGGAAGATAAAAAGTGATCTTATCTCCTTGATTTGTTTTACAAACGGCTACGTCGACACATACAGTAGTAGCCCGAAGCTCCCTGCTTTGGGTATTTGTCTCAGCCTCTCAGACCCGGCGACTGCAGGCGCTCGAGCCAGCCAACCTGTCCGGGCCACCCGAAAACACAGAGAAAACTTGCGTTTTCGGACCTGAATACCTCCACCACAATGTAACGGAACATTGTGAGATTTGGGATGTGGCTCTCTTAGGTGTAATGAAATGATATTTCGACACCAATACAAAAGTTGTGCAAAGAGTGTCCCCCAAAACTTCCTGTATCATCGTTAGAGGCAGGGGGAGCCGATTTTTAGGCGGGGTTGTGCCTAATGATGGGCTGTCCAGTGCCTGGGTTCCGGGCGGCGGCCCGGCTGGGGTGGCTGGCCCGACTGGGTTGCTAAGACGTTACACTTTAAGCCAATAGAATACATGCAATCAAATTGCTCAGTCAAGGCACTATTCCTAATCGAGTTCCTCTCCTCGCTACCGACATTGTAAGTCACCGCGAAGTCGACATGCAGCAGTGTGACATCCAAGCAAATCGCCGTGACATCAAGCCGTTGCGGCGACATTGACATGCAACGGTGTACGAATGCTGCACTCCACTCAATAAACAGCTGCGAGCAGCTCCGAAGCTGCCGAATAGTAAACCCAAAGACGAACATGAAAACTAAGTGCGAAGCGCTCTGCGGAGATTGGGGAAGCGAGAACGATCCAAATTATGCAATTGCTGCAAAGGTTGAGGAGTCCGACCGTATGCCGAGTGAGTACGATAGAGACTCAGGAGGGAAGTATTTAACGCAATAGGGGTACGATATTCGCTCATTCACAAACGATTGGATTTTGCGGGATGGCCCCTACAGCTTCGACATCGTCCAGATAGGCCATGGACTGGATCCGATCAGGCTAGGGAGGCTGCGCTGCACACGCTGCAGAAGGAGCAAGACCACTCTTCCCGGTCCCCCGGCCACATGGTCCACGGATTGGATCCGATGGCGGTGGTATTTCATGGGATCCGATCCAAGGACCACCTAGATATCGGGGTCGGCGCCGTAACGACGGCAGTGTTGTGACTATAGGTGGCCCACGTGACCCTTTCGAAGGTCTGCCAAGGCTTGTAATGACCAGGGGTCTTCGAAGCACGCTAGTAACCCTCAGATACTATATAGTCAGACGGTCCCTCGGACCTCTTCGAATGCCAACTAAGTCCTCCGTGAAATCACAGAGCACGCGGCCAAGGATCACGTGTTCATGGGTTCTTCGGCACTTCCTGCGTAGCATGCCTTCTTGACTCTCTTCGTACTACGTCTTGTACCTAGAACGAGATGCTAGCTGGAATACATTGATTGGATCCTCGACCCTGAACCCTCGCGTCCCCAGCCCTACCCGGTCACATGGTCAACGGATTGGATCCGATGGCGATGGTCTTTCATCAGATCTAATCTACGAACCATGTTGAGTGTGATCAATAGAGCTTTCTCTGGGTGGTCCATAGACTGGATCCGATGCGTGGATCATGTCGATATCGACTCCTACCGAGTAGCGTGCCCCCCGGGCACATCGTCCACGGACTGGATCCGATGGCGGGTGTCAACACCCTCGCGTGAGACTGCCAAGCCCGATCACATGATTTGTCTTTCGTTTTTGGCCGACTAAGGAGGCGGATTTTGGCTTAGCCAATCAGCATCGCGGCATTCGTGGCTTTCTTTGCAGTTAATACCTTGCTACGCTTACGCCCGGCTAGGACTAGCCGCGCTTAAATACCCGATTTTGTGAGTGTGTATCACGTGATTAAGAGTGTGCCAAGAGTTTTCTGCACTAGTCCCAAACTGTCGTTACGCACGCGAAGCTCTACCACCACATGGACTGTATAAGGCAGTCCACAATGTCTGGACTGGCAGGTGGTCCGGTCCACAGGTCCTAATTAGATAGGCGGTCCCAGTTTGAGGCCTCTGGACTGGACCGACCCCCTATTAGGAACGCTGCCTGACCTGCACTCTGATTGGCTTGATGCCGCCACTATCGTCAACACTGGTCGTCCTCATCGCGTCCTTGCCATGTCTGAGTAGGACCGGAAACGACGTCCGTTGCGTGTCCGAAATGCAACTCGTTCAGTTCTCCAAGTCGGCAGAGTAGGTGGCGGAAGAGTTCTGAAAGCGAAGAACATTGAACTAAAGTAGACTTCGGTTTCGCTGTTGAAATGGTTGGTTGTCGATGTACGATACCAGCTACCCGTCACAGACCCTGCGAGTCATTCCACTAGACGTTGTAAACTTTAGGCTATGGAATTAATGATCTCCTATAGCACCTAGCTTAGCATTCCATCGCCTCTGGTCACGCTTTCACGCACTCGATAACTGCGACATCAGTCGCCAAGCTCTTGTGCACGCCAACCATCTTCAACCCAGCGCTCGCCGTCAAAGCGTCGAACATCTTCTCCGTCCGTTCCTTGCCACCAAGGTTCAACATGCAGAGATCCGTCCAGGCATTTAGGGCAGTTGGCGGGTTGGGCATGATCTGCTCAGTGATGAGGACCTTGGAGTCGGGGGCCATGGCGTCAGCGAGGTGGGAGAGGATGATGCGATTGTTGTCGTCCGACCAGTCATGCATACAGCGCCGAATGTAGTAGACGAGAGCGTCTGGAAATGGGAAGGAAGAGTCAGTGGCGCGGAAAAGCGAGGTGCAGAGGAAAAAGGGGCGAAACTCGCCTTTGACAGGATTCGGTTTGAAGAAGTCATGAGGGATCTTCTTGACCTCTTCAAACCCGGGCTCATTGGCTTGAATGACTTCCTCAATGACTGATCCTCGATCCTGCAACACCAACCTCTTGGCTGGAATCTCTGGGAACGTAGCCATGATGCGCTTGAGGGCCTGGCCTTTCCCACCGCCAACATCGACAATCAGCGGCCTGTCCTCGGGTCCTTCCACTTTCGCAATCCAGCTGAAATCGTACATCCCCGTCACCGGCAGCACCTCGTCGAACGTATTCATACTTTGATTGAAATCGGCCTGGCGTTCCGGGTCCTTACTGATGACCTCCCAGAAGGTTTTGTCCTCGTCACCCCAAGCAAAGGAGTGGGGATTGTAATTGCCTAGTTTGGGTTCTTTCAGACCATACTTGTCAAAGAATTGGGGCCATTGGACCCATGGGACCATGCCTTCATCGAACCTGGAAGAGAGACCTCTTCAGTCTCTAGTTGTAGTAGAAAAGAGGGTGTGTTACATGATCTGGAAGAAGACACCTTGAGGATTGCCATGGACATAGAGCTTTGAAAGCCTGGAATGTGCAACAAGGTCCTCCCCAATTTGGTGGAGGAAACCTGTATCGTGTTAAGACGAGGCCGGACTGTAGTGCATGCTCACCCGACTTACCAGTAGCCACCATCATCCACGCCATGCGAGCTTGTACTCGTTAATTAACCTCCTCCGAAAAGTGAAATCATCAAGCGTACTGATGAGCGACTCCTCAGCACCAAGACTGGCCGCCAAATCTCTATATGAAATGGTCCCTTCTAGCGGAATCTTGTCAAATGCTCTTATCTTCATGAACATACGAATCGCACCCATCTCCGCCATCTGAAACAATGTCAGCCGTTAGGCACTGATATGTGGAAGGAACTGAAAGCCTAACGTGTGTTGAGAATTCATACGGTGTCTCACCAGGCTCCCGGATGATGTCGATGATCTGCCTGGCCGCATTGGCCATTCGTTGACGCAACAGTAGACCTTGTTGCCCGGAGGGATCCTTGTAGTCCTTCGACGCCTGGGAAATCTGCTGGGTGAGGGCATAGAGAGACTCAACGAGCTCATTTGTTCCGGCATCAAGAGTGGAAGGATCATTTCCTTCAGAACCCATTGTTTCAGACCAGAAGCCCCGAAGGCTCGTTTTCAGCCGTCAATTAAATCTAGGGAAAGACAGAAAGCCCAGATGACAAGGTTCCAGCTTCGGTGAGGGGTATCGCGCCTTGATAAGGCCATCATGCCCACCCCACCCCGACCACAACAAGGAAAAGGGGCAAGCCGCAGAATGTACAGCAGATTCCTTCTGCGAGGTCAACGATGGGATTGGCTCTAATGCAGACAAGGAGTTGTTGATAATGCACTGTTAGCGGTCAAGCGGCCCGCACTTCGGATGCAACTCAGCATCCGCGTCTCCCCCTTCGCTTGGCCCTCGTTACTTGTGGGTGTTCTGGCAGTGTCTCCGATTGCAGGTTTTAGAATGAGAGGCACTTGCTCCATCCCGATGACGGCATAGACGGTATGCATGCTGCATACACCCGGTGCCATTCCTTGTCTCGGTGGGGTGAGGAGGGGAATCACTGGAGGCGCCTTCGCAGGCTCAGCACATGGCACTATAATTGAATGGTGGGAAGAGTTCGACGGGGAAGGGTTAAATTAGAGTTCGACGGGGAACGGAAGATCTCCTCGGAAGGCGATCTCCCGAACGCAAAACCTCCACCTGCCGGACTGACAAGAGGGCAGTTTCTCCCATGCCTATATATTAGCGCGCAATGGCTATATTGTTGGCACACACCAATACTCCACGCACAGACCTTGGTTTCCACCTCGACCAATTTCAATGATAAAATAGCAGAGAGGTACAGAAGCTGGACGATGGCAGATGCGCAGGAAAACGATCCGATCCTGATTACACAGGTGGGTATTGAACCAGACGTAAGCCAGACCATCTCTGTTGCAGGAGTCTTTCTACCCTGCTGTTGCAGTCCGCACTAGAAGACGAAGGTTTTGCAGAGTCAAGGTAATTCTCTTGGCCTGCGGTCCATTATGTGGCTGACGAAAGCTCAAAGTACCACGAGCTATTGTACGTCGATCGAGTCGGAGATCAGGAACGGAAGGATTGAGAATGGGCGCGTGTACGCCGCGTACGGAAAAAATGGTGCGAAGAGTCCCTCTCCCCTTCTGAAGCCTCTAATGAGTGTTAGAATATGGCTTGCCCGTTGACGAATACGAGCTGGATCGGATCGATATGAACCACGCAAAGTACACTCTACTGCAGGGAAACAAGCTATTTCTTGCACCCTTGCCTCTAGACCCCCAGAGGATATTAGATATTGGGACCGGCACAGGTATTTTCAGCCCTACGGACGTGAAGCGGAGACAGAGTCTGATACAATAAGGGATCTTTGCCATCGACGTTGCAGAGATGTTCCCCTCGGCCATAGTCACCGGAACGGACATTTCGCCAATGCAACCTCCATGGTAAGGATTCTACGTTGCTCGAAGGGGAAGAGTCTCACGAGTATAGGGTGCCCCCGAACTGCTCTTTCGAGATCGACGATGCAGAAGCAGATTGGGTGTACCCGAGGGGCTTATTCGATTACGTCCACGCCCGAGACCTCTACCACTCAATTCGCGATTGGCCTAGGCTCATCGGCCAAGCATACACGTGAGCAGCTCCAAAGCAAGCCGAAGGGACCTAAACTAACGCGAATCAAGCCATCTCAGGCCCGGAGGATATCTCGAACTTGCCTGCGTGTGGCCAGTACCCAAGAGCGACGACGGCACCTTGCCCAGAGAAGGTTCGGCGTACGTAAAGGTGTGCGACACATTCCAGGAGATTGCAGAGAAGATCGGCGCGGCGCCTGACGCTCCCTTGAACTACAGGTCGTGGATGATTGACGCCGGTTTCAAGAATGTTCGCGAGCATATCTTCAAGATACCCACCTCTCCGTGGCCTCGGGATCCGAGATTAAAGAAGATTGGTGCATTGGAGCTGATGAATGTAATGGAAGGGGCACAGGCATTCTTGCTTCGAGGGTATACGACAAACTTGGGCAGAACGAGAGAGGAGCTGGAGCTTTTGCTGACCCGGATGAGGAAGGAGCTGGTGAATCAGCGGTTTCATAGCTACGTCTCGTTGTGAGGTTCTAATACTTCTACTTCAATGTGGGACACGAAAGCTAACGCTATATCTAGTATTGTTGTGTACGGACAGAAACCGCACGTATGACTATGGTGTTGTTGGAGACTGGGATTGATTGTATGGCGGCGGACGAATTAGCTGATGACTTATGCTGGTATTTTTTACCGGCCAAACCAATGGCTGTGCCAGCGTCCATCTTCCACCTTCTCGTCAGTGTGATGGCACCATGGGTGCTGAAATAGGCGTCTGGATGGAGCTTTGGCTCACACGTCCAAGGAGATGTCTGGGAATCATTACGAGATCCTTTCATATAACTCGCATCGTGTATATTGGTCTGCAAGGAAAGACCCAATCTAGAAGAAAGGGAACGAATATGAGGTATATGAAAACTCCACCAATTTGTACAGGTATTATACGGTTGCCAATTCAGCGACCTTCTCCCCTTTCTGGCATGGGAAGTTATTGTTAGAGTGCCTCGGGGTGGAATCGTAAGGATATACAAGCGTAGGAGCTCGGCGAGGCAGTCAATGTAAATCGACTAGTCGCGCTTTAGGGAGGTATGAATGCAATATACTCCTCGCAGGCGATTCGAAGGGTGTGTTGCGGTAGCGGCGTGAAAAGAATGTGCTAGCTAAACCTACCTGCCGGGGTGGCCGCTTTACCGAAAGTATTGATGCTCTTGTCTTCTGTAGTCTCTCTTCTGAAATCTTTCGGGGTCATCATAACGGGAACTAAATAGTAAGTTTCCTATAGATGTGTGTCACAATGCTCGTAGGAGGAATTGTGGGACTTCGTAACTTTCGTCGGGGGCGTCCCAGAAACTGGATAACGGGAGGCCTCAAGGTCGATTATCCACCTCTTCATTAACTCCTCTTGTTGAATGGACCGTAGCTGTTAAGGCTCGCGAGCAAACGAGGCGAGAGACCTGGTTTCCTAGTCTGCGGGATAAAGTAGAGTAATCGACATCGTTTGCGGCCGCAGCGGCCCCGAATGGAAGGATATCGATACAATTGACAGTCCTTGATAGCTTACTGAAGATGGGACTCTCGATTGGGTACCATTTGAGCCTAATTAAGTGTAAATTGGTAGAGTAGTTGGATGATAAAGTGGAAATGCAGAGAATGGGAGAATTTGCGTAAAGCGCGTGCGGTGCTGCGTTGAATGATGCCGAGACTTTGCGTTCTGGGCCAAGGGAGAAGGTCGAAATTGAAGGCCCATTCATGCCGATATTCGTTGCTGTCATTGGTCACTCTGTACCACCGATGGCGCGAGGTTCTCAGCCATGTCGAAGACGGGGCATATCCAAGGGAAAGCAGGGTCCAGGAATTGGCAATTCTTGTTTTTGGACCCAAAATACGTACTACGCCTCATGATGCCGAAATTGACGCGTGTCTCCTTTGTTCTGCTCCAACTTGGAGTTAAGTTGGATTCCTGCAATCTTTTGTATTGCGCTGCCGGCAGTTTGAACCTCTTCGCATTGCAGTCGAGCTCAAATAATTAGCAGTTCGAGCTGGTCCGCCGGCCGTAGCTCCTTTGGTGTGGACATCAGCAGCCGTGTACGATGAGCTAAGATATGCCACCCTCGGTCGCCAGCGCAAATACTTTCATCGAAGGAATCATGGCGACAAATTCTCGCCTGGGCCGTTCTCTTTTGGCCATTACCCTCTTCGCCACGCTAGTCTCGCAATGTTTAGCCTGGGATGTGAAGATCCCAAACTCGGGTAGTCTCTGGAACGTGGGGAATACCAATGCGTTCGATATTCAATGGACAAGGCTTTCTTTCCAGTACGAGACCCGAACCCCCCTTTCCACTTACTTGGTCTTCTTCACATCTTCTTCTTTGCCCAGCGAGTTTTTGTCTTTGTGAGGGGTTTCCTGCTCAGGCAAGCTGACAATGAAACCCACTTTAGATCTGCATCGGAGCTCTGCGGCCTCGACTTGGTCATATACGAGACTGGAGAAACCACTACTACCTACGGTCTCGCAATGTTTGACTGTTCGAGTGGTGATGATGATGATGATGATAACGATGATGACGAAGATGGCGATGATGGCGATGATGATGACGACACGGGCCCGGCTACAGTCAACTACACGCTTCCAGTGACAGCCTTGCCAGTTGGCTTCAATTTCTCAGAGAGGTAAGCATACAGGCTGCATTCTCCACCTTGTGCGATCAAAATCTCGATTGACGTTATCATCCCCCTTCTCCCAATTCACTGTGATTAAGCTATGGATTGGGGAATAAAGCTAATGAGAGCACCTAGGTACGACTTTGCGATTTCACTTCGAGAAACACAATACGCTACGGAGAACTTCACCTACAGCAACAGCCTAGCCAGGTCATACCGATTCTTGATAGTCAACAATGCCACCGCTGTCACCGTCATGGTAGGCTCTGAGGATGAGGATGAAGCAGCATCATCTGAACTGAGCACCGGAGCGAAAGCTGGAATTGGTGTTGGGGTGGCTCTTGTGGTGATAATTTTGGGCTTGCTAGGTCTATGGCTTTATAAGCGCCACCGGTCCAAGGAGCGCAGTGTCCTAAAGAGAGACACGCACCCGGATCCAGACCTAGGCAACTACGGCAATACAAACGACACCTCTGGAACCTATGATCACGACAACTTTAACCCTGAAACCTTTGGTTCCAGACGCAAAGCGGAAGCAAAAACGTCCCAGCCTTACGCGAAACCCGAACTCGCTGCAAATGAACAGCCACACACAGGTGCCCCTCCGACCAAGCATGAGATGGGAATAGAACCACCAAAAATGTACGGATCTTCTCCTGAATCTGTCCCGGCCTGGACATCGACAGGCTCCACGTTGACCGAAGGAAGTGACGGGAAACAAGTCCTACAGTCAGAGAAATCAATTTCACCACTCCCAGAGCCAACGTTACCGCCGCTCAATTACCCAGTCGTGGCCGGGTCTGGTTCAGAAAAGATCCCGGTCGACCCATCCGGGCGGCCGGAAGTGGCGCAGATGGCTTCAACATCCTCAACGGATATCAATGTCCTGAAAGCACAGGAACGTGAGATGGCGGAAGCCCTTGAGTCGGACGAATCATTAAGACGGCTGAAGGCAGAACACGCGGCTTTGCAACAAAGAATCGCGGTTGCTGAGATGCAGGCTGCAGAGAAAAGGAAACGTCAAGCCCTTGGACAGGGCGGTCATTAGTACATATTTCAATGCAAGATTCGCGGTAGACTCCGGACCAGGCCTTTTCAACGGCAGTAACAGATAGCTCCTGATCTTTTGACCATGGGGCTAAATGTTCAACCCTTGTAGCAAACATCGACAAAAGTTCCAGAAGCCTTGTCGATGAAGAATCAAATCGACTACAAATCAAGCCTAACCCGAGCGGATACCGGCTCTGCTTTCCGGGCAAGGCATAGTGTCTGCTTTTGCTCCTCATTCAGATTTTGTCTCCCTTGATTTAGGGCCTCGGCCGTGGCGTCACAACATGTTTGACATCATTCCCTGGACTTACATCATTCCATCGCTGTGAGATGCACCGAGATGACGGATTTTGTTCTCCACCCGCTGTTGTTGAGGTCCTAGTCTTCGACCTTTTTCCTGTGCCCTTGTCGCAGTCTGCTCTTCTCCACACCCGAATTTCTCCCGACCTCCACCGCCGCAATGATACTATAGGGTCTGCTCGAGAGAAAGCTGAACCGTTCCCGGCCCAACTAAAAGAGAGGGCGAGAATCGTCATCGACAATGGACTTGGATTGGGTCGTTTGGGATTCGGCGGCCTTTGTCTTTCGGACTGTCCATCCAGCATCAGGCAGACATTACGGAAGCTGCGACGTGGGACAAGGAAAGCAATAGCTGAAAGAAATTCGTGCAAAGGGGCCCAATGTAAAACTTTGGTATGTTTGCAATGTCGACTTGTGATCAAGGCCATGTGCTGACATGAATACGCCCGGCCATATGGATGACGCATCAGTTCTTACAGGAGCCACGTTCTGGGGTCCAAATATCGTTGAGGCGATTCAGAATGCAACACTATCCGAGGAGCACTTAGACGATATGATTGAACGCATCATGACGCCCCTCGGCCAGGACCGGGGATATCCAACTATGGATCCGTTCTTATCAACTCATGTGTCCCTTTTACTTTTCCAGCCCAGAGGTGTACGGCTCCGAGCCTGTCGTCTTACTTAAGAGTCTAGCACACTCGAAACAATTAAGAATCGTACAGGGCGCCCGCGTCCCAGCACTTGATCGATAAACGACTACGTTACGGCTGGCATCTTAAAGGCAGCGGACCCTACCGACTTTGAGGTTATTGTCAATTCAGTAGCTTCTAAGCAACAACACGGTTGTTATTACACGTTCCGGAGGTGTGAACACGTTATCGCTTTCTAATGTCACGGCGATCTTGGCCCTAGGCGAAGAAAGTGGCATTCTCTCACTTGTTAACCCATCTAGACGGCTGCCATACACTGTACCTCGACATTCCTGTGGTAACATCACCCCGCTTGAATTCCAATAACTGGCAAGATCCTTTCACGGGGGCGCAATTAATTGATTATCGTCATCCCGATGCTTTGATTCTTTTTACGAGTTCGGTTTCGGACTTAGCTACACGACATTCGAATTGATAGGCGTCCTGGAGCTTTCCAACACCGCCGGTAATAGGGCCCAGATTCTTCACCGGTCCATTTCCCCTTGGGGAGGGTGTCGCTCGCCCCTTTTGCTCACCCCTTTCACACCAGCGCCTCTCCCTCGCGCTCTCCCGCGCTCATCCCTCGCTCACCTTTTTGGGATCGAGTGTGTCCACCATTCCCCGTGGGACGGTCTCGAAATTCAATGGGAACCAAACCCCCCCTTCCCCCCAACCCAAAAAAACCGGGAAGCCCAACAAGAACCACGGCGGGAGGGAGAGGTGGTTGGATGTCAGAATTCCCGCGAAGTATGAAGGGGAGTTGGCGCTTCACGCTCTCCGTGGGGTGCGCTCCCTTTTTTAAAAAAAAAAAATTAATCCAGGTGGTCATTGTCGGGCTAGGAAAATTATTTTCCTCCTCCCCTCTCTCCCCTTCGGTGCTCCAAACTCGCCCATGAGGGAACACCTCGTTGCTCGTAAACTAGCCGAGCGGGCGAAGCTCCGTAAAAGCGAAACTTCAGACTTTGGGCGGACAAGGCTACCGATAAAGTTACTCAGAAGCCTATTAAGCCGAGAACAAGAGCTCGTATGACCGAATGCTTGAGGAATGGGATACGTGAGCTGCTTTTTTTTCCAGTCCCCGCTTCTAGGGGGAAACCAATACTGACGGAGTTTTAGATTTAGCGCTGAACATGGCGGCGAGGTTTCGCCTCTCGAGACGCTTAAACAGTTCTTGAAATGGTATTGTGACGGACGGGTAGGCCGCATCATCGACGAGGAAGGCGAGGAGGAGGAGGAAAGCGGCGAAAAGCTACCTCGAATCACCTAAGACTCGGCATACACGTGCTGGAAGAATTTTATGTCAGGATGCCAACGCAGAGAGAAAGCCTCCATCCCGAAACATATTCAAACGACCATCGAGACTGTGAGCTCTTTTTTCCCTTTCCGCGATCTCTTCAAGAAGGGAGGACGTTGACACGTCTATCTTTTTTCTATTTAGCTCATTTACGGTGGCGACGATAATTGGCTAAACCTGAGGACGGTACGGCGGCCTATTCGATATTTCACGGCAATCGACTTCAAAGCTTGCGTGGGCCACACTTTAGGGGAATGATTGGTATGATTTCCAGTGCGAGCTGTATCGCGTCCTCGTACAGCTGATGATGCTACTTCACGCAAACACATCCGCTCGCTCTGCCGAGTATGTGATGAACTTGAGATACCGCGTTAGATATTCCCCTTCCAGCACGAGGATCTTGGATCTTATTTTTGACTGACATCTTCAGGATACTGCCATATACCTAGTATAGATGGAGGAAGGGCGGCAACCACAAATCGTTGTCGATCTTTGTCGTACTCACACCAAGGGACTTGCCAATCTCCCGCGGAAGCAGCCAGTTTATCCTCCTATTTATCACCCGCGTACAAATGCGCTAATAATAGGACTGAAAGGCCGGAACATCTTCTGTACGAATTGATCGACCAGCCGTTTTACTGCAATACCGTGGCATTTTTCATGAGTACGGTCCTTGCGCTCGGTGGTCTTCGTGACCTCAAAACCTGGCGAGACATCTGCGCCATACCGAGGCAAGGTGATCGAGATTCGGTTCCCTTACGTTACGAGAAACACGTGCTGCAGAGGCCGGTATTCCCTAGATACACCTCCCCGTTTGAAGCGGCCACCTCACTAGTAGACGCCTTTGGCAATCTTGGCGGGCGAACGGGCTTCTGTGAGAGACCGACTCTAGAGGCCGTACGGCGCGAGTGTTTACTCGAAGTCAATAGTGAGTTTGCCCCGAGAGAAAAAGGGACATATATGGACGCGTAAAATTAATGTGCTGGAAATAAAGGAGGCGGTGACTACTTCATCAATGAGAGGATGAGGCACGCCGACTACATCAACCCGAACACGTATGGAGGTTACTACCAAAGCACCATCTCCACCATTGATGGCCAGGTCACATTCAGTTTTACTCTTGCCCAGGTTAACTGCATGGAGCGAGAGCTTCTCCAGTATCTCGACTACGACGTTGGAATACGGGAGCAACACCTTCGCGACTTGCTTAATTCACTGCGTGTATATACGGAATCGCATGAGCAATTGCACGTAAGCAACCTAAGCTGGTTTACACCTCACGGTCCACCGATTCCGCGAAAGAGGCTAGCGAACTCATCGGATATTTGGGACGATAACTCTACCAGGGAGGCAGAAGATCCTGCAGATACCTGGAGAATGGGTACAATCCATCGTCACATTCTTCGACAGCGGTAACGAAATCCCAAAGGAATTCCAGGAGGACTCGTCAAGCTTAACCCGGATTGACGGTGAAAAAGGTGGGACGCAAGAAGAATATGCAACTCAATCAATGGTTCTTTGGGAAATATCTCAAAACATTCGCCGCATACGAAGAAAAAGTGAAACGTGGGCCGGATAGAGTGGCGCTGCACTCTAATGAGGCGCCAAGGATATCTTCTTTGCAGTCTTAATTCCACACTCTTTGCTTGTCCGATTTGCTGTCGAACAAGGCTTCGCTGAACGGTTGAACGGTATTGTAGTGAGAGCCCCCTTATTGGAAAAAGGGGTTATCACCCCTATGTAGGATTTAGGGGTAGAAATAGGAGAAGAAAAGGGGTCAACCCAACGTGTATATATACCAGTAACCTGGCAGGACCAGTTGCGAGGTAGAGAAAGCATTCAATGCATCTCAAGTTGTTCCCAAGTTTGACATCTGCATAAAATATCGTGTCCAAGGTGGGCAGCGGCTATTCTGTACACTCTTTTCACAACATTGAATCGCCAAAATCTCAACAACGAGTGGTCTGACAATACTGAAACTCTTAATATAGCTGCTATGTAGCCTTTAAAATTTGGATCAACCAAAAAATTTCGAGTTTTTCTACGTCGCTGCAAGGTAAAGAGAGCAGTGGGAAAAAGTTGCGTTTCGTACGCTAAATGGTACGACGTACAATTTTTAGAAGGGCGGATCACTACGCCATAATGGCGCTTATTTTACCACCATTCCGCAAGCATATATAAGCGATTTGAAAGCTGAAAAGTTGTTTGCTCACTAGCTGAGTATTTCTGTACACGATATAGCAAAATCTCAAGTCTTTTATGCAGTGTTTGTGGCGTTCTGCGGGGGTGTACACCACCTTACTGCAATATCCCCCACAGAACGCTCTAAATACTGCGTAAAAGACTCAAAGTTTTACTGTATCATGTGCAGACATACTCAGTTAGTACAGTAGACATACATCTTTTCAGCTTTCAAACCGCTCAAACATTCTTGCAGAATTGTAGTAAAGTGAATGCCATTCTGGCGTAATGGTCCACCCTTTGAAATTTGTACGTCGTACCATTTAACGTACAAAACGCAACTTTTTCCCACCACTCTATTTACCTCACAACGTAGAAAAACTCGAAGCTTTTTGGTCGGTCTAATTTCAAAGGCGATTCAATGTTGCAAAAAGAGTGTACAGGATAACAAAAGGTGGTGTACAGAATAATACCCCCCGGACTTGTCCTATTTCGAAGAGGTCCAAAGTAGGTGCCTATTGAGCTAATCCCGAATAGGCCTAGGGGTCTTTCAACCTAGATGTCATGTGACAGTCTGTCGATCAACCCTGCAGGTGCCACATCATTGCTTTTGCACTTCTTTACAGGTCAACGCAGGTTGCAGGGAAATTTCCCGCCGAATTTGGAGGTCAGTGCCGCCGCTTTGGGAGGGTTTCTTTCCTCGATGCCAAGATTTGCTCCCCTGCACCACGCGGTCTACCTGATGGTCGTTTAATTTTTCTTTTTTCCGAACCACCAACGCTTCGTCGTATTTGCAGCTTCAAGCACTCTTCTACGTCTTCATCTAGTGCCGCGTCCCTTCCTCGCCGCCATTTCTCTCTCACTGATCTGCCTTTGCTATAGCGATGATCGGCAGCCGGCCTGTCGACCTGTTCAGGCACTGTACTAGGCTAACAAGTCCCTCACTTCATTTCCTTCAAGCTTGCCCTCCTCTACCCCCCCCCCCTACAGCCGAATTCCTCTCGTGGCAGCCCGCCGGAGTTCCACTTCGCCATCGAAGCTCGCGGTACGCGGCAAGCTAGGAAAGTTCCCCGTGGGGTTATCGGACTTCAGAAGTATTCGCAAGATCCCCGGAGGGGCATACTTCGACAAGACGGGATATATTTCTGAGGTTGAAGAGGGGGCAGCGGTCCAGCTCGTTTGCCGCCCTAGACGGTTCGGAAAGTCGCTCACCGTCACTACGCTGCGATATTTCCATGGATTCCAGTTTCGCGACCAATACGACGAGCTTTTCAAAGTGTGGTGTGAAGTCCCTTACTACTAGATTTGTGACTTATGCTCAATAGGGTCTCAACGTGGATGAAGCTGTCAACAATGGCACAATTCAACCTGGACGATATCTTCTTTTGGAATTTGACTTCTCCCAACCTATCCGTCCTCACAACCTTGACCAGTCTGCGCAGTTCATTGGGGAACATATAAACATGATGCTGTCGACATTCATAAGTGATTACACCGAATATCTAGGTGAATCGTTTGCATCGCGGACGTCTACTTTCATGGAGAATAACCCAGTCGGAAATCTCGCACGCTTAGTTCTTGCTGTTGATAGAACGCTTCAAGACATTCATAAGAGAGGCGAGGAGGACCATCCCCTCTGGAATGTACAAGGGGTATATTTATTCTCAACCAACTACTGAATACATTCTAATGCATCTAGATCTATCTGCTAGCGGACGAATACGATGCTTGCGCCAACGATTATATGGATCCGCACAATCCAAGGTTATGGTCCGATGACGCACCCTTTCGTCTCTTGAAGGCATTCTGGGCTAGTGTCAAAACTAGCCAGAGGTGGAGTTACGGTATTAAAAAGGTATACATCACTGGCGTTACGCCTCTGCTTTTAAGCGACCTTGTCAGCGGTGCGAACAACCAAGAAAACGTCTCTTTCAGTCCATTATTTTCAACCATTTGCGGATTAACTCGATCCGACGTACTAGGAGCACTAAGGGTTATCTGCAACAATGAGGAAGAGGTGCAAAAGAACCTGAGGGAATTGGAACACAACGCCAATGGCTATCACTTCTGCCACAGACGGAGTGTAGAGCCGGTGTTTAACACTCATACGGCTCTTTCATATCTTGAAGTGAGTAAAGAGAAGTGCTAGCTAACCCTAATGCTAATTACCGGATAGGAAATTAGGCAGGGAGAAAGACCTGAAGCTGGTGAAGCTCCAAACTCGGAGGTCTCTGAAAGCTTCTTGGAGGCTTGTGCAGGGGCACCTAGAGCTGTGGACGAGATACAATTAGCACTTCAAAAAGACGAACACGGCGCTTACCGAAAGATTCCATATGACAAAGTGCTCCGCAGCTTCAAACTATCCGAACTAGTAAGTTATGTTCCATTATTAGTCGGAGAGATTATACTATAGTGTGGTATCTCACATCCTTGTCTACTTAGAACCTCCAGGCTGCTAGTGAAGGCGACATGTCTGCATGGCGATCCTTAATGGTCTACATGGGCGGTCTGACTTTTGATATGAATGATCCATCGAATTACTTGAAGATACCTAACCTCATAGCAGCGAAGAGGTTCGGATTCGCGCTCCTTGATCGACTTGGTTTATACCATTTTATGATCAATGCTGTACATACTCTTGCGAAAACTGGGAACCCAAAGGACGTACTGGCTGGGTACTGTCACATGATGCGAGAGCGTGATGTCTTCGGAGACGCATTTTTAAAGAAGGAGGAACACCACCGAGACAATATTCGGTGGGGTATTCTACAAAACGACGCCATGCAGTCTACACTTGAATATCATGTTGCGAAGGTAAGACCTCTGTGTTCATATCCAATAAATGCGAATATGAAGCTGATCTGTGCAGGTGAGTAACAGTCCAGGTTTTGTCGATCTCCTCATTACAGACAATAAAAACCTCTACACCCTTGTCGAGTTCAAGAACATCCAACTCCGCTACCTGGACCTGAGTGGAGAAGACAATATTGGAAAAGCGAAAGAACTCGAAGCCATGAAGCTCAACGACATTCTTAAACTGAAATTCAAGGGCGACAAATACCGAACAGGGAGCATTAACAACTGGATTGATGGAAGAAGGTATGGTCCGGTGTCTGGAAGTGTCCGCAGTCAGCTTCAGTCTTACGTTATGGGGTCTACCGTCCAAAAGGAGATTGCGGACAAAAGTTTCCGTGCTTTTGCGGTGGTGATTGTTGGATCACGCCAGATACTTGTGAGGGAGATGGATAGGCATGGCAAGTGGGTCAGCAAGTTTCAGCTTGTGAATGGGAATCACCTAGATAAGATGGTAGGGCCAGGGTCCAAAAGGAGACACTAGAAAATGAAGGGTGGTGGTTTGGCATTGAGGGAAGAAAAGCGGCGGTACAACCCGCCCAATTCGGCGGCAGATTTCCCGTCAACCCGTGTTGTGCTGTTGGCAATCCGACTTAATGGGGGTTCTTGACCTATTGGACGTACCTCTGCAGATATTCAGGCCCGCGTGATGCTCACCACAAATCTCTGGACCGAATTAGGGCTGGTGAATGGATCGATGGGTTGCATCCAAGATATTGCCTGGCAGGAAGGCCAGGATCTTTTCTTCGGTCCCATTCTTACTGGCCAAGTTTTGACAGTTATACCGGCCCCAAATTTCCCCCAGTGTGACCCAGGAGTCGTCCCGATCTTTCCTATTAATGGTCAGTTTGATTTCCAAGGGATAGCATGCTCCCGCACTCAGCTTCCCGTCCGCTTATCCTATGCGATTACGGTTCATAAAAGCCAGGGCCTAATCCTACCTAGGGTAGTTCTAGATTTAAGTCAAACAGAGCACTGTCTGGGCCTGTCGTATGTAGCGGTATCACGGGTGAAGACCTTGGACGGGGGGTTGTTTGAGGGCCCTTTGATTTGGATCACTTCAAGAGGGCAAATACTATTATGTCCCAAGACCGAGGACTTGGACTATCTCATGCGCAGCCAGGATTGCGGACTTTTGGTCTTGGCATTCCACACCATGTACCATTCCACAACTGTGAAGCCATTCCTATGCAAATTAGTTAGTATTACTATATAAATATACATGCCAATGCCTGTAGCACTGTTGTTTAATACATAAATATACATTGCACCTCGTGCAAAAGCTATTAACTTGGCGTGGGCGCTTGAACGTCCCCCTTGCCTCGTTAACCACCTCTCCCAATACAACTCTAGTGCCAGCGTTATTATTAATGCCCTGTTGACACTGCCCTGGGTGCTTACGACCCCATGCGCAATAACCATGGCCTTTGCGGCGCTCAATAGTATGGTCTGAGAGCCTGTCGTAAAGAGGCAACTGAACGTCGAAAGCCAATAAGGACTGCACCAATAACTCTTGAAATATTCGATGTAAGCGCCGAGATCTGACTTCCTTTTCACACCTAGTCGTCCGCCAAATCAGAAATGAATTGACCGTACAGACATCGATGAGCCAATATAAGATTGGACGCCACCAGCGGTCCTCAAGAGGTCTATGGTACGTGAACGAGGCGCGGAGTTGATTAGCGAGGTCGACGCCATTCATATGATGATTATAGGCATCAATGACAGTCGGAATTGGTAGTTCTTTACGTACCAGGTCGCCAAAGATAGGCCGTATAAGCGCGGCGTTGGTAGAGGTCTTTTTGGGCCTTCGGCGGAGTCGAATAACCTTATCTTCCTCTCTATGTATACTGAACGACGTTGTAATGCCGCGGACAGCGTTGTTGTCCTGCCAGATAAAGCATAGTGCTTTGCCAGCTAATACGGCAATGTGTTCACCCCATTGAAGAGAGCTTTTCTCAGCTATTTTTGATAGTAACTCGATAGGCAACCCAACGGCGCTTTTGCGGATAGTGCCTGTACAACCAATACCCATATTGAGTAATTGGCGCACCACAGGTACATTTAGAAAGAGATTGTCCATAAATATGGTGTATTTCGTATAAGGGTCGCGGGCTCTTAGTCTCTCCGCGAGCCGAATTGATACTTGAAATGTTGGTGCAAGAAGGATTGTACCGTATTCTGGTACGTTATCGAACTGGCGATTCTTACCCTTTTCTGAGCACTCTTCTGTACCATGATAATTCGAATGCCATAACCAGTCATGTATAAGGCCGTGTGTACTATGAGCCCAATGCTTAAAGCCTTCGTCGATTGGTTTATTCTTCATCTTAACCTTATGAATGGAGCGACCTCGAAACGCTACCATACCCTCGTCAATCGATGACCAGGTAGCAGGTTGTGTAGCCTCCTGACAATTCTTTCGTATAATTGAGTTAACAGGCTCCAGCTTAGTCCAGATTGGAGCGTCGGAGGGTACAGATTCGTCAGGGTTAATAGTCAGGAAGCGATGAATCTGTTCCCATCGATTTTTGCCCATGTATCGACCTAATTCGTGGCTGAAGGAACGCCAGTAGTCGGAACGACACTTCTCAATATGAAGACCCATATAAATAAGAATTCCGAGCCATCGAAGTAACTCTCCGGCTGAAACTGGGTGCCATTCGCGATATTGGAATTTCGTAGTCGAGGACTCGACGGGACGCGCTAGTACACGGGCTGCACGCGTATTTGTTGACGGCATAATAGCGAATAGCGACTGTGGATCAAAGAATCGAAGAAATAGTTCAATTGGCTCTCGTTCTTTCCAATGGATCTTAAAGTCCTCGAATCCGATAGGCATTGGTGGTGGAGTAGTGGGTTCTTCGTAAGGGGTGGGTTGAGTTGTAACCAATACGGGCGCGTCCGCGCCCACACGCGCCTCTTCTTGCATTGGTGGTTGCAGCACAATCTGAGTCGATTTCTGGCGCTTTTTGGAGGGTAAAATTTCGAACACATCTTCGAAATGACGTTTGGGAACAGGAACTCTCGCAGAACGCCTTTGCATTGCATTTTAACTGGGAAAAGTGGTCAAAAAGAAGAGTTGGAAGAAATAAGTTGAATAGGCGTGGTCGTGCCAAGACCAAAAGTCCGCAATTCTGGCTGCGCATGAGATAATGGACAGTGCTCCGAACTAGCAAATGCCGATCTCATCGCCGATATCGTTGTCGGCTTTCCTAATTGAGTGTACCGTCGTCTACTCGTGGGCCATGGACTGGATCCGATGGGATCAACACTCTGTGCATATGATCCAAAGGCGGCATTCTACCCATTCCTGGGTGTGCCATGGACTGGATCCGATGTGACTATGGGTGGCCCACGTGACCCTTTTGAAGGTCTGCCAAGGCTTGTAATGACCAGGGGTCTTCGAAGCACGCTAGTAACCCTCAGATACTATATAGTCAGACGGTCCCTCGGACCTCTTCGAATGCCAACTAAGTCCTCCGTGAAATCACACCGATGGGGTCAATCAATCACGTGAGACGTTATGGGGCCGCACGGGTGCGCCGCCAAGAATGGCAAGGTCCACGTGACCGGTTAGATCACGTGATTACAAAGGCTTGGCAATATCGAGCGCAGCGAGGCCTGGGGGTTTGGGGGTGGCCCCTAAAATAGAAGCCACGCTTTTACCCCCCGTGGAATATCCTGTCCGCGGCCCCTAGTTAGGCTTCTAGATGATCGACGGGGTCTGCTGAGCCTGCACGTCAAATGTGCCATGGAGAAATTGGGGACTTTGAGGGGGCCGAAGTGCCGGCCGTGAGGAGGTGATCGAGACACACTCCTCTTGGAGACGTCAAAAGCGGCGGCGCGCCCAGCCTACGACCATGCCCGAAAGGGCCAGGCTGCCCAAACCGGAGGCGCATTTCCCGACAACAAACTTTACATAAAGGGAACCAATGGATGAGATCGGGGGGGCTTGAAGTAGTGACAGGAACGCCTGACGCCTAGTGAGTTCTCCTTTTGAAAGCACTACCCCTCGGCCTCCTTGGCAGTAGCATGCTGTATGATTCCTTGAGCCGCGATGACCTTGTTCTTCTTCAAGCTCGTCCGCCATGCCGGCCTCCCGCTCACGAAATACTCGTCAACCTGCTCGAGAGACAACTGTCCACACTCCGGCATGAACAGCCACGTAAGAGTAATGATGACGATGGTGATGCCAAAATAGAAGTATCCTACATTCGTTCCCATGTTCCCATATTCTGCGTTGAGCATATACGGCATCCAGAAGGCACAGCTGAACGAAGAAAACGGTTGTGTAAGCCTGGCCGATGGTACGAAGTCGGAGCGAATGCATCTCCGCTGAAGCAACCCAAACGGTAGGGCCTGAGGTTGCGCCAAAGATGAAGGCCCAAATAAAGAGGAAGGCAACCAGGAGGTTTTGTGCAGTGTGGTTCGATTGTCCAAGGCCAGTGGCGGAGGCAGCAGCAATAAGCATGCAAGACGCCATGCCGGTGTATCCTCCGATGAGCGTCCAACGGCGGCCGGCGAATTCGCAAAGAGACGGACCCAAAAGTGAACCACCCAAGACACCAGAGTTTACGACGACGTTGAGGACATAAGCATTCTTCAAGCCAACGCTTTCGAGGAAGAGGGCGGCGTAAGGCGCAACAAAATAGATACCAGTCAAGGCGTTTCCGAGGATGATCAGGACGGCAATGTGGGTGCGCTTCCCATCGACACCTCGGAAAATTTCGGTCCAAGACCTTGTGACTTCCATCTCCCGCTCGAGCTCGATGTGACGGACGACATCCCCCACCCGCCATGTGATGAAGGCGGAGTGGGGGGGCGGTGTGCCCCTGTACGTCCCTGCGGGCGCTGGATTCCTCTGGAAAGAGGGTGCGCAGGAGGCGGTCGCACCTCATGACCATTTCACGTTCGTCCAATACACCGCACGGGGCCCTGAGAATATCTCGCGCTTCTTGGATAAAGCGCGGCTACTCAGCGAGGAGATGGAGTCGATCGATCCCGTCCTGGCATGCTGGTTCTTTGTGCCAAACAATCCTGGCGAACAAGTCCGAATTACTCTCTTCGTCCGATCGCGGAGTGCCAGCCAGTATGGAGACGTCATTCGAGACAGGATTCAGCTGTTTGAGTAAGTCAACAAGGTCGTCGTTTTGTTATACCCGCCTACTTCTTCCCCCTTGCATATTCCCCACTGCCTTGGTCAATACCATGCATTGATAGCCTGATATGGAGAACCCGTTTTCCAGGGCAAATGTACTAGATCAAAGCGAAATAGCACGAACCAGGCACTGGGAAGGTCAGGGATTCGGTTTCTTTCGACAACACGCCTAGAATTCTGTCGAGGAAAGAGGAAGCCTTTCGTCAGACTACTGTCCCTGAGGCGTCTGTCACCACCACCTGCCCGAAGCTCAGCCTTTGAATGGTTGATCACGGGGGATAGAAGAACGATACAACACTCCAATAAACCCACGACTATTGTCACAATTAACGTAACCACTGGTCATAGTCAGCATCATGACCCTAAATTCCGACGCTTCTGTCTTGGGCCATGATCCCTGGGGTCCCGGGTTCGTATGGTGAATTCCAAGTCGAGCAGTATTGTGCCCCAGCTCATGCATCCCCGGAGAGAGGGATGGAGAGCTGATACCTTCCGCACCCATGGACGAGATGATCGGCCGATATACGACCTGGTGCGTGGTGCCTTCCACTTAAATCGCCCTGAAGGGGTGGCTTCTTCCAAGTCTCTCCCTCAAATAAGCATGACACCGCGGAATCGATGACATTCCGATCGCCGCAGGACACGAGGGCCGAGGGGCTCCGACACCCCCACGTTGTTCCGTCCGCTCCGCATTCGGGACAAGACCCTCAAAAATCGGATCGTGGTCGCGCCCATGTGTATGTTCTCATCCGAGCTAGACCCCACTTCGCCAGCTGTGGGCGCCCTCACCGACTGGCACGTCGCCCACCTGGGCCATCTGGCCACCAAGGGGGTAGGGCTGGTGATGACCGAGGCGACGGCCGTCCAGCCCAACGGCAGGATCTCTCCGCAGGACGCGGGTCTATGGCAAGAGGGCCCCGAGTCGGAACAATTCAAGGGCCTGCGCCGCGTGGCGAATTTTGTGCACAGCCAAGGAGCTCTGTTCGGCGTCCAGCTGGCCCATGCCGGCCGCAAAGCAAGCGTCGTCGCTCTCTGGCTGTCGACGACGTGGGAAGGCCCCAAGACGAGCAGCATTAAGTGCGACGAAAGCGCGCACGGATGGCCCTCGGACGTGGTGGCCCCGACGGGAGGCAAGGAGTTTAAATGGGCGCCTGGCGATGTAAAGTTCTGCCCACCGCGTGAGATCACAGTCGCGGAAATCGAACAGGTCGTTCAGGCTTTCGCAACAAGCGCCAGGACCGCCGTAGAGGCGGGCGTAGACGTGATCGAGATCCACGCCGCGCATGGCTACCTGCTACACGAGTTTCTCAGCCCCGTCACCAACCGCCGCACCGACGCGTACGGAGGCACCTTTGAGAACCGCACGCGCATTGTGCGAGAAGTCGCCACTGCCATCCGCGCCGCCATACCCACGGGGATGCCGCTGTTCCTCCGCATCAGCGCCACCGAGTGGCTGGAAGAGCACCCAAGCGTGGCAGCAGCAGAGACGGGCACGGGCAGCTGGGACATGACGTCGTCGATCCGGCTGGTCACACTCCTCCAGGGGCTCGGGATTGATGTCAGTTCCGGCGGCAACCACAAGGACCAACGGATCCAGCCACACAGCAACTACCAGGTCGAGATGGCCGACCAGCTTCGGAAAGAGATCCACGCGGCCGGGCACACGACGCTGGTAGGCGCAGCAGGTCTGATCACCGAGGCTGAGGCCGCTCGCGACATCGTCCAGGGTGCCGACGATCATGACGTCCTCGCCACGGAGGCCGCCCTGTCTGGCAAGGAACCCAAGGCTGACCTTGTGCTGATAGCTCGCCAGTTCCTGCGCGAGCCTGGGTGGGTATTCGCGGCGGCAAAGAAACTGCACGTTCCTGTGTCGTCTAGCTGGCAATTCGGTCGAGTCCTGCCCTGAAAAGGGAAAAAAAGTAATGCAGCTGAGAGTGTTATCCAGATGTGAAGCATAAACGAGGCCAAGAGCCAACAACAGGGTTGTTCTTAAACAGAGATTTCAAGGCGGATGGACAACAGCATGATTCATAGAGTCAAGACTTGTACAGGCTTGTGTATATCCCTCTTCCGCAGTTCAATCATTACGATAGTGACGATCTAATTTTTTCCCCTCTTAACCCGTGCTCATACTACAATGAAAAACCAATGTGCTCCTCGGTATGACTTCGATCGTCTTCCACTGTAGACTAGAGGAACGCTGGTGACAAAAAAGGACCAGCGACTCCTTCTTTTACATGTCTCGGCCAGGGCCTCGAGATCAAACAGCTCCCCGATAGGCGTTCCCCAGCCTGCGAGCAAGATAGGATGAAGGAGCCATGCTTCGTCCACCGGCGCTATGAGATGGTCAGAGGAGCTCCCGTCCGCAAATTGCTGTTCCCAGAGCCAGCGCGTCATGGCCTCGCCCTGCTGGAGACCCGGCCAGCTGTGACTGGCGGCCTTCAGGCCGGCTTTCGCCGCGGCATCGAGCTTCGTATACGCCAAGACATAGCCGGTGCGAAGGAAGAGAATATCGCCTTGCCGTGGCTGGATATGCCTCGCGGCCATTATCGCCTTGATGTGGTCGACAGAGCTGGCACGTGAGGTCATTGTGTCGTGCCGAATACCTTGCTCATCCGACCACAAGGGAAAATCAATCAGAATGCCTCGACCAGCAACCGCCTTCTCAGCCCAGCCGTCGATGCCATTTACGGCACTTCCGGGCGGTCCGTGGATGTCATTCTGGGTGACTCTGGAGACATAGATCAAGATAGAACATCAGCCGAAGGGAGCGGCTCTTTTGAGAACGAGCTTGAACATACCCGTTGTAGAACTTGCCTTCTGTTTGATACGCAAAATGCCTGAACGAGTCGAACTGGGAACTTGTTTGGGTGTTGAAAGTAATCTGTAACTAGGTGAAATGGCTGCAACGGCTGAGATCGAGGGTTCCTACCACGTCATCGTTGATAATTCGGGGAGCTTTGTTGATGATCCTCTGCTCGAAATCGATGCGGCCGAGCAATGCTGGTTTCACTGCATCGAGTGGGAGACTAAAAAGCTGGTCAACACAAGACGGCTTCTGCGTGACCACTAAAGAACGCTGGATTTACTTTAAGGTCACCCGCTCGCCAGTGCGCACTTCCTCCTGCACGATCCTCAACACCACCTCATCTCTGAGATGGTTCAACGCGCCCAACGCGGGATTTTCCCAGAGACCCCAAGCAGAGTGGTGAGGGTCTCCCTGACGTAGGGGCAAGTCATCAAAGGCTGGAATGGGCTTGGCCAGACCCGAAGACATGGTGACAATCAACACAGAAGACTGGTGAGGAAAATAGTGCTGAAGGCTTGACCACCTTGTGAAAGGATTCGTGTTGTAGCTCCTGTTTCTTCCCACGATCAGGGGCCACCCGGAGGCGGGGATGAAATCTGTCCCAATCAGGTGACAGATATTCTCAGTCATCTTTTTTTTTTGGATCCAACTTCTCAGGACCACAGATGCGAAGTGCACTGATTAAAGTAGGGGCCTTGTACGTAGGGCTGTGGCTCATGGAGGACATGGTGGATTCAAGGAGGCCTCTGGGAGAGTGCCGGACTATGCGAAGCATACGGGGTACTTTTACAATACTGTACCCAGTGGTACGCATCACGTACCATGTCATTACACTACTTGGCACCTACCGGGGGCCCTACAATCACCGGGCGAAGTACAAGATTTTAATGATCGTGGCTGTCTGGGGAGAGCGGTGGACGCCACTAGGTACATGCAAAACCCTAGGTAGGGCTTCCCGCAACGTTGCACTTTAACTGAAGAATTGGCTTTTGCGAAGTGATGAAGTTTATTGTTAGAAATCAGATTCACCTATTCGATGCTTTCATTATCGGAGCTACTCCAATTTTTGGCATGGTACCTGAAATGATCCGCCATGTACGAATCGTAGCGAAGTTCCCTTGCTTGCCAAATGTGTACATATACGCAAAGAAGCGTGTCATTTGCCAAAAGAAACGACACTGGGTCTGTTGTCTCGGTGAATCTCTTAGAGCGCCTTTGACGATCATAATTTTTGATACCTCGACGACAGGATGGATTTCGCGATGAATGTCATGAAGGAGAGGGTAGGCCTGCTTTCCAGGGTGACGATCATGCAAGGCGTTATGTTATTGACCACGGTGTTCATTTCCTTGGTAAGGTGATGCGTCAGATTTATCTCCGATTGTTCGGTAGGTTAACTCTGTTGGCAGTGTCTGGTTTATACAATTGGGATGATGGTTTACAATGTCTTCTTTCACCCTCTTCGAAAATATCCAGGTCCAAAATGGTGGGCCGCTTCACGAGTCCCCTTCATTTACCATTCAACAAATGGCCGGGTGCACAATGAGATCCTGAAGCTCCACAAGAAGTATGGTGGAATCGTTCGGATCGGTCCTAAAGAGCTGTCTTATACTACTAAAAATGCCTGGAAAGAGATGTATGTTGAACCCGAAGGCCTTTCAATTCAGCCGACAACTAAACGCTTGCTAACGTTTTATCTAACTAGATACGGATTACGCAGCAATGAAATGTCTAAAGATCTGAGAGGGTCTGGACTCCTCCCAACGTTTGCGGAAGCTCCGGCCATCAACACTGCTCCACGTAAAGATCACGCCCGAATGAGACGAACTGTGGCTCATGCATTTTCTGAAAAGGCGCTGAGGGAGCAGGAAGATCGCATGCAGTATTACGTCGATCTCCTTATCTCTCGGCTGAGAGACAAGTGCATCGAGGGACCCCAAGACATCGTCAGCTGGCTCAACTATACCACCTTTGATATTATGGGCGAGCTGACGTACAGCCAACCGTTTGGATGTCTCGAAGAAGGACGTTACCACGACTGGGTGAAGATGATCTTCCAAGGCATCAAACAACACCCGTGGGTCCAGGCCCTCTTGTGGTACAATCTCACAGCGCTAAGGAAATGGCTGACACCACACGAGTTGGTCGAAGCAAAATCCAAAGCAGACAACAATGCCATCAGCACTGTTGATGAGCGACTTGCCAAGAAGGACAATATTGACCGCAAGGATTTCATGAGCTATATTCTTCGCCACAACGACGATCGAGGGATGTCGGACGCGGAGATCAAGCAAACTGCCATCATCCTGATGGTCGCGGGTAGTGAAACCACGGCGACGTTTCTATCTGGTGCACTATATCTCTTGTTACGCAATCCGAGAGTTTATGAGCGCCTGGTCAAGGAGATCCGCGATACCTTCTCAACATACGAGTCAATAGGAATTGTCAGCACCAACGAGCTTCGCTATCTCCCGGCGGTTGTGGCAGAGTCATTCCGCTGCTACCCGCCGGCTCCAAATACGCATCCACGCATTGTCCCAGAGCCCGGCGAGTTCATCGAGGAGCGGTGGGTACCTGGAGACACCACCGTTGGAGTAAGCCAGTGGGCCACCAACCATGACCCCGAGAATTTCTATCGACCCGATGACTTCCTACCAGAGCGCCACCTCCCGGACCTCCATCCTCTGCGTGACGAGAGCCAAGACGTGCCAGCACACCTTTTCGAAGACGACAACAAGGAAGTGGTCCAACCGTTCTCCGTTGGGCCGCGGAATTGCCTAGGGAAAAAGTGAGTATATTTGTTTAATTTCTTGCCTTGGTCGAAGGCTGGTTTTCATTCTCAGAAGGCCCCTGCGCTCAAAGTCACTGCGGAGTACCGCGAACTTAGAAGAATTCTTACTAATTTACTTGGCTTGCCTTGTTTTAGTCTTGCGTACGGAGAACTACGATCAATTTTGGCGAAACTGTTGTGGACATTCGACCTTGAATTGAGCCCGCAGAGTGACAACGACAAGTGGATTACCACTCAACAGACGTTCATGCTTTGGGAGAAGCCTTCGCTCTACGTCAACATCACACCTCGTAAAGAAGCTTGACATCTGCGTCGAACGTTCCCGTTTTTGAAGCTCCAGGATTCCACGACAAAATGGGGTCTTTTTGGGTGAACCATAAAGTGGTATGAATCCATTTATCCAAAAGCTCTTGGAAAGCGCGAGAGGTGTGGGAATACGCATAGTTGGAATAAAAGCAGATGCTCTAGCGAGCTGGAATATATATCATACGAAATGGCTCCTGCTGAAGCTGTGTCACCTGTCAAGGACGGACGTCTGACGGTTACGGCCGTCTAACCTTGCTGCTGGTGCGTGCTACGTACTATATCGAGACTCTCAAGGCTAGTATACCCGTGTGTGGTGATGGACATTTACTGAATTGTGCATTGAGTGTGGTGAACCGTTGTGTAGTGCCCTGCGACGTGGCTGTAGGAAGGCCAGTGTTGACCATATACTCGAGGGTTCTTTTGTTTGAGCCTCCTGCCTCTGCCTTGCCTGCCCCCTCGTGCCTCTTTTTGATATGTCTTGATATATGCAGAAATTGTAGTTACTTGGAATCGCGGAAGCTGAGGCTCTGGATCGGAAGTATCAAGCGCGTCGACTCATATCAAAGCTGCCCCATGTGTCCACCAGCCTCCTCATACTATTTCAATCTGGGAGAAGCATTCACACTAGGAATGCAACTCCAGAGAAGATGCTATACCAAGGAGAATGGATATTTTCGAGTCATGGGAAGTCCTTGAGAAGCTTCGTTAGACAACACCTGGTAATGTGACATCGAACCGATCAATTTGAGTGCTCGAAGTCCTTAGTTCTCCGCGTGGCTATACGTGCGTCTCCCCAAAAGGAAAAACTTGGTGGGAAAATGTGCATCTAATCAAGGAGCGGATACTATGATCTTCCAGTGTTTCAAGGCCAGGAATGCCCGTAGAATTGAGGATTTGTCGCCAGATGGGCTTTTTTTCAATCCTACAACCAAAAATGTCGGGTAAGGGCAGCATACCGGTGGTGATTCTCGGCTACACAAGATGGCAGACTTGCCTATATATGGTAATAACAGTTGGCAATCTCAGAGCATCCCTAGGCCCTGATCATGCAATGCGGAACATTCATGCAACAGCCACAGGCGACACCGATTGACAGAACTGTCATCAGTCCAGCACAAAACTCGTCGGGCTAAATAGAATCTCAAAGTCTGAATTTTCATCGGTCACTTCGAGTAGCCTGTATTTTCTTTAATTGAGCTTCACTAACTCCTTCAGCAGCCTTGTCGGGAGATGCATTGTTCTCGAGTTGTTCAGCATGCAAGACCGTCGCCCCCTTCGAATTCAAGTACTGTTCCATATTGGGCGTGAACCAGGAACAGCATACGCAAAACCAGCGAACGTGATGCTGACTAGGTAGACTGAGCGGAAGGATGCCACATAGGCCTTCTTATTTGCCAGCAGCCCATCGTTGATGATTGCTTCTGCGATGCCCGGAACTTTGGGAAATGCCTGTGCTGTACCGACACTAAGAGCTTGAAGAAAGTCTGGCACACTTGAATGTGGAAGACCTGCTTTGATGACAGCAGGGGCAATTTTATCAGGTACTGTCGTCGCCAGTCGATTAGTCAACACCGTGGTGAATACCACGGTGCCTATAGCCGAGATCGCAGTACGTATACCTCTGCAAGACCCCCGGCAGAGCCAATTTCGAGATTAAGATGGTCGAGTTCAACAAGCACACGATCTCAGCCCACCCAAGAAACACGTTTGAGATGAAAACGCACGCCGCCATGGCAGCTGTGTCTTCCAGTGTCACACCCGCCAGACGTAGCGAGTAGTAACATGAGTCAGTCAACGTTGTTCATGGCCTGAACGAGTACTTCATCCTCTTTGAAAGGCTTACGGACATCTGCCAGCCGATCTTCTCGGGCACTGTACCATTACCAGAGTTGTAGCACAACTTCGCTCATCCTCGCCCAGGGAAGGCCTCGGAAATCGGCTGATCTTTTCACCGCGGTACGAGTCGTACCGCTGTTCATATCAGAGCTAACGGACCTACGGACTAATAGAAACAGCTCTTATACTTCCAACCTCACGAGTCGTCAATGGATCCTTCAAAATGCACCTGCCGTGTACCGAAGCTCTAGGCCCTCGCTTGCAAGCGAGGGAATGATAGCTCTGAACGTGGGGAGCCTCCTCCGCATTTTATTGCGACCTGGGGACGGTCACAGCCCCGATTTCATCTACCCATACCCAGCTTCTGCCTTTCGCCAACGCAAAAGATGGCCTTCGGTTTGAACGTATATCAGGCATGCTGCCTGATATACATCTGCTTCGGCGCTTCCTTCTACGGCTATGATACTGGTGAGTTGGTGCGGGTCTGGCAGCTGCCTGCAGATATATGTTGAGTTCAGAATCCCTGCTGACGGCCTGATGCCATAGGGATCACATCATCTGTATTGGCGTATACGAGTTTTCTCGAATACTTTGCCTTGAATAGTACAACTATTGGAGCCTTTAACTCGGCCTACTATGGGGCGAGCGCTGTAGGTACAGTCTTGAACTGGTATCTGCCCAACAGGATGGGTCGATTGTGGTCTCTTCGTTTCGGCACCATTGTCACAATTGTAGGAATCACTCTACAGACTGCTGCTCAAAATTATGCCATGTTCATTGTGGGGCGAATATTGGGCGGTATCGGCGGGGGAATGGTCTTCTCTTTGTGTCCTGTCTATGCCAGCGAAATCGCGCCTCCGAAACTCAGAGGCCGTGTCGGTGCATTTTACGCGTGAGTTTTTCTCTGAATTCATAAAATCGCCACTGCTAATTCGACCACGGCAGTCTAAATATATCGGTCGCTTTCATGATCACGGAATGGCTGGGATTGGCCTTCTACTTCATCCACGGCAACGCTTCATGGCGTGTTCTGTTTGGCCTCCAGTATTTGCCTGGCTTGTGCATGCTAGCAGGATCATTTTACATGCCAGAATCTCCGCGGTGGCTTGTCCTGAAAGATCGTTATGACGATTCCCTGAAAGTCCTTCAACGAATGCACTCCAATGAGCATGATCAGACGTTCTATCAGCTTGAGTTCCATCAGATTAGGGCACAAATCGAGTTCGAGAAGTCCAATCAGCTTGGAGTCGGCGCTATCTTCAAAAAGAAATCGTACATGAGAAGAGTGGCATTAATCTGTGCCTTCTTCTTCTTCCAACAGTGAGACTACCCATCTCATACCAAGAATGCGAGAGTGGCACTTACCGTCGCTAATAGGTGCACTGGGATTATTCCATTGACATTTTACCAAGTCGTCATTTACCAGAATCTAGGCGCGAGTGCCGTATTGTCACTAGTTCTAACCGGCTTATGGGGCACGGTTTCCACAGTCTCAGTACTTACACTTGGTTTCTTTATCGACAAGATGGGTCGACGAAACTCCTTGGTATGTTTTGTTAATGTGGTCCATCAGAAGTGCGGTTAGCTATACTGACTGTGCCGAGTTTATGAGCTATGGGATCATGATCCCAGCTGCCTGTATCATTGTCGGACTCTGGGCTGCGTATGAGGCTGGCAGCTCGAAGAATCTCAACTTAGCTAGAGGCATCAACGTTGGTGTTTTCCTTACATCCTTCGGCTACTCGGCCGTCATGAACTCGTTCGGGCCAGCGGTATGATCCCTTGGACGCGACAGATATTGATAACCTTTCTCTAATGGTTACAGTATGGTGCCGAGATTATGCCCACAGAGATCCGGGCCGTTGGCGTCGCGCTGGGATACTTCACCTTTAACGCAGTCACAGTCCTCCATCTCCAGACGGCGCCACTCGCCCTAGCGGCCATCTCGTGGAAATATTTTCTCATCTTTCTCATCTTTGACTGCGTATATGTGGTTATTGTCTACTTTTTCTACCCTGAGACTAAGGTGAGCACGAACCCAGGCAGCCCACTGCCTCTTCGTTTCCACCGAAAGTGCTAACCCAATCTGAAGTCCAAAACTCTGGAAGAGATCGCAGGGGTGTTTGGCGATACAGTTGCAGCGCCATCGGATATTATTGACAAAGCACCAGGCGACACCTTTATGGCTTCTGCAACGCACCAAGAACAGGTTGAGATGAAGGACTCCTAGTGGCTCAGAGTCCGGCCCTTTGAGACAAGATCTGTGAGAGCCACACGATGATCTTGTGATGGCAGGCTTGCGTCCCAGGTATGGTTACGAGTCGTATGTAGCTCCGAATCCAGGTGGTGGAGCAAATAAGCCCGCCTTGGCGGCCGTCACAAATCTGCCAACTAGGGATCTTGGCTTCTACAAATAAGCCTTTTTGGTCGACTCTCAGAGTGAAATTCATGCCGAACACCACCAGCTTCCGGACGGCAACCCCCCCCCCCCCCCCCCCCCCAACAAAACTAACACTAGACCAAGTCATTATGTGATCACACAGGTGCTTACAATGCCCTCCACAGGAATGCAGAGCTGACATTGCCCGTGCCCTCCTCCCCCCAATAGATACGGGATTTACTAATTAATACACCTCCCTTACTAGTCCGTACACCGATGGAAAGTCCTTATTCCGTACACTAATCTCCAAGCCTTGCTATGATTGGTCGATTTACGGGGAGGTTTTCAATAGAAGGGGTTACAAAAGGCCTTCTTCGCAGTGCGATTTACAGATAAGCGCACAAGGTCCATTTTATTTAATACTGCCTAATCGACCTCGCACAATTGCCTCTTTGCGCGTCGCTGTCGGCGGGGGACTCGCTGCGGACCTGTATGGGCTTGCATTACCACCTGTCGAACAATGAGAGGAAGAGTAAGTATCTCTTGATTGTTACATTGATTTGTTACATTATGTGCTCTGTCTTCTATCAAGTTGAGGTCCTGCCTCGCATATGTATAGAAAGGATTGCCACCGCCACTCGGGGTTAGTAAAATCCTTGTATCCCCTGCACGGTCGATACCTTGTGCTGACTAACAAACTAGCGCCCATAGGTTTGGGGGGGAACCGCTCATAAGCGGGGCAGTTCCCCCACGGCTTATGGGCGGTTTCACCCCCGGGTTATGGGCGGTCCCCCCAACCTATGGGCGCTGGTTTGTTACCCTAGTCAGCACAAAAGACCCATTCTGATCTCGCCAAACCTACCTTGCTGGGGCGTCTCCATAACAACAGCCTTGTCCATGACGTTGTTAAGTGTACGGGATAAGGATTTATGAGGCTCTGGGGACGGAGAAAGTGTACGGAATAGTAATATCCGGCCAAAAAGAGTTTAGTGCGAGTGCACTGAATAGTCGGAGGGGTGTACAAAATAGTAAGCCCCGGATTTAATGAAATCAATGAGAAATATCATGGATCAAAATTTGGCATTAAAAATTTTTCTAATGGCTGAGATATTTCGTTGCGAATTTCACGAATCTTGGTAGGAAATTGAGTGATCCCCGAGCCCGTGCGATCCCAAAGCCTGTGATCCACGTTAGCTTAGCGTTATCACGTAAGCACGCGGCTTGGCCGTGTCACGTGGGAACGTGGGCACTCCATGTGAGGGTTCGGGGTCAAGGATACAATCGTATTCTAGCTAGCATCCCATCTTGACTCCCTTCGTGCTACGTCTTGTAACCTAGAACTCGATGCTAGCTAGAATACGATTGTATCCTTGACCCCGAACCCTCACACTTGCCGCCCCGTCATCGGATCCAATCCATGGACCATGTGGCTGGGGGGGTGGGGGGCACCCTACTCGATAGAGGTTGACATCCTCGGTATCGAGATGGTCCACGCATCGGATCCAGTCTGTGGACCATGTTGCCCCCGGGGGGACGGACATGGTCCATGGATTGGATCCGGTCAGTGGACCACCACTAAGGGATTAAATATTTCTGGGATCACCGTCATCGGGGATCCAATCCGTGAACCATGTGAGCCCCCGGGGGCCCTCGTCGCCCAACGGATTAACCGTTTTCCGAATCACCGTCACATCGGATTAAACATTTTCCGGGACCTTCGCCATCGGATCCAATCCATGGACCATATGCCCCTTCCCGGGGGCCCTCCCAACTCGACATGATCCATGGATTGGATCCGATAAAATCCCCCCGTCGCCCATCGTGTCATGGGGCGCCAAGACCCCATGCCAAGAACATGTATAGCATGCGTTACGCAGGATACCCCTATCCGACTTCCAAGCGTGGAAGTCGATGTCGCCCCTGCACCTATATCTTGGCCCTAGGCGAAGAAAGTGCTTGTTAACCCATCTGGACAGCTTCCGATGCTTTGATAGGCGCCCCGGAGTTTTCCAATACCGCCGGCAATAGCCAGTCGAATCTGGTGGAGGCCCGGATCTCTGGACTGACCTGTTTACGAATGTAGTAAATATGAGGTCTTGTGCCGACGCCGCTGTTGTTTTTTTACTCTACTTTTCTATTCCAGACTAATCTCTGTCAAAGGATCCCTAGAGCTTGTACCGCGTAAGCATTTGCTTCAGCGCTGCTCATCCAGCTTATTAGAATTAATGCAGGACAAAAATTTCCTATCCTAGAAAATATTTTCCACGTGACTAGGTTGCACAAGGGCCCGCTGAAAGTTTTCCTGCGGCAGCATGAAAAACGAATATCAATGGAGCTTCTCTCACCCCCTCCCACTTCACCAGACCACATTTTCAGGCGGAGGATCGATATCTCGGGAGATGGATGTGCACACTGGCAGCAGGGATCAATGCCAGGTAGCTTTGAATTAAAGTATCTCGCCGAGAAGAGCACGTGGAACTCGATTTGCCAGAAGCACTGACGCATACTCAGTACTCGTAAATACCCCCCGAATGTTTTGTAACTTCCATTGTATCGAAACCAAAGAAACTCCTGCGAGGCACAAGGCCTCATCAGACACAGACCGATACCGTGTAGCTCGGATAGCAAAACCGGAAAGCATAGTCGCCTACGGCTCCGTCGAGTTTCCTCTGATTGAAAATCTGAACAACCAAATGTATCGAGATTGATATCCATGGGGTCGGGGCCAACCCGGTGGTTTGTTCATGAAGTCCAAATGGGCAACCAACTCTTTCATGTCGCATCTGCGACCCGGGGTTAGTAGCTCCAGTCCCAATCATAGTCCTGCATTAAAAAGAACGGGTCGTCCATCATCGAATCTGGAAAGTCGGCAAGAGTATTGTCGTTCTGGCCCATGGTCTGATCTGAAGCCGGAAAGGAGCTTATATTGAAGAGATTTGTGGTATGTGGTTGCGACGTGACTAACTCATTGGTTGGAAAATACTGAGAAGGCGTGGTAGTATCGGGTAGTGGTGAAACCATTTCTGTAAGTGGATTCACGAATCCTTGTGGAATCGGATTCATCTCGCCTTTTTCTGCACCAAAGTTGGATTGCTGGGAGTTGGGTGAGGACAATCGCGCTTTGACATTGTCGACGTGCTGCCGGGCGATGACAAATAATTCGCCGATCATGGTGGCGAGGAACTGTACGATCGATCTGTCTTCCAAAGTGATTACTCTGTTGAGGCATCCCAGTATCCGCTCCATCAGAATCTGGTCTCCGGCAGCCCTTGGGTCAAGAGGCGATTGCAACATGTGTGCAAATAAAGCCAGAAATGCAGAAACTGGAAAGTATGGCGCTATCCAGATGAGTTTGTTGCGAGGATCACTCCAGTCATCCAGATAAGTTACAGAAAGGTGTAGTATAGACCGTGCTGAAGCTAGGCAAAGCGAATACGACGTGTGACCACGATCACTCCTCTTTGCAGCTGTCGAGGGGTTTTCCGGGGAACCACTGCCACTGTCAGATTCCACATCAGCAAGCCACAACTCGTGATGCGCGTTGACGCGGTGGATGGCTGCCAAACAGTGATAATATCCAAAGTGAAGAACGATAATGGGAAATCTGGATTCTGGGTCGCACTGTAGTGAATGTTCCGGTCTGACCTCTATCGGAAAATTTTCCTTCCACTCTTGGAGCTCCGCGTCTAGTCTGCTGATTGCTCGGAGTCTTTCACTGGCCGTCTTGACCCGTGAACTAACAGCATAGAGTTCCTTGTACACCTTGCTTTCGATAATGGCCAGAGTGCACATGCGTTGAAAAGGGTAGAATTTGTTATAATTAATGGAGGGCAACGATATAGCAATTTCTCCCTCGCCGTGTATTTCTCCGGAAGGAGGTCCGAATCCAATGTCGTCGTCATCAATCGCAGAAGGCCGGCCAATACGAGTTGCCAGATCCTTTTCGAGGATATACATTATCCAAAACACTCGTTGACGTTGCTCGAGCTCGACTTTGGAAAGACCAAAACCTGGAAGCCATCGATGCAGACCTAGAGAGGTGGCGAGGCGTGCTGCGATCCCGATGAGGGCAAAGGCACCTTCAGGATTCATTATGGCTTGCATGACAAAAGCCTGGCGGGGTTAGCCAGCATGAAACAGGTCCGTATATGGGAGGGGAAATCGATCTTACCATTCCAATCACTGTCTGGACGCCCATGAGGTCAGTGTCTAGAAATATGATGTCCAACAGGACGGAGCAGGCGTTCTTGAAGAATCTCCAGGGCCAGTCTGACATATCGGTCGACATGAAAGGATCGCGCGTCTGAATATCTGTGCGGATTGAGGCGGTGGCCGTGATACAACCAATGGAGAGGACGACATTCAACACGCCAAACCAAGACCGTTTTGTTGGAGGGTTATTGGAGTATTGTCGCTCGAAAAGTTCCCAGAACACGAACCGGTCGAAAAGAGGAAACGAGGCATTGAAGCATTTGAAATAATCTACACATACTTGGACTTAGTAGAGATGAAAATTTCCCAACATTTCTCCACTCACGGTTGACGAGGTATGTTGTTGCTTCCTTGGATGGGAGGTCAAATCTTGCCGACTGATCTCCGTCCCACTGATGGCCGATCCTAAAGGAGGCCCAAAAAGGCCCTGCACGCTGGATGGTTTGCAGGATAGTTTTCATCCTCATCGAGCCGGTTTTTCGTTCAATCCATGCCAGTCCTCGGGGAGAAAGAATCGAAAATCCCGACGATGGCCCTATTTTGAACAGGTCTCATTAGCAACTTCGGTTGACTTCGAGTTCCAGCCGTAATGAGGCTTACCAATGTATTTCTGCTCTCCTGTCTCATTTATCACCAAATTAGCAAGCTCTTTCTCAATGACAGAAGGAGATGCGCTCCGTGCGTCCACGGATTCTTGACGAGGGGAACCTTTAACATCGGCGGGCGCTCGAGGAGGCGGTACGGAACTAGATTGGAGGAGAGCTTCCATTCGTTGAATCCGGGATTCTATGGAATGAAGAAATTCGGCTCTGCAACAGGGTGGTGTTTTAGCGCCGATCGCACTGACTAAAGGCGATGGGCATTAACCTCTTCATTTTGGTGGACTTTCTTTCCAGCGGCGTGACAACGCATTGCATCTCCCGTGGTCGGCAGTTTGAGCATTGATGATTATCACCCTGTCTGTCACATTTGATCTAGTCATGTCGATACTGCGGTGAGTAAAAAGGCCCAAATCACCGCCAGACAAGGCACGAGAAGCCGACATCTAGTTATGGGGACATACCTTCATTCGTCGGCACAAGTCGCAAGAAATTCTGCCTCGCCTTTGTTTTCCGGCACCGGAGGGCTGCATGATTAATACCGGTCTCCTGGGATATGATGGAGCTGTGATCTTGTCCTCTTTTGCTAGATTGGCATTGGCTTGGAAGTTCAGGGCCGAAAGCGCATATGTGGGGGTCAGGGCGACGCTCCGAGACGCAAGGGTGCCAAAACAGCGCAGGAGAGAGCGCGAAGAGTTCGATATCGATGTCCCAGAGGGTAACAAGAATTTAGATTCAGATATGCAAATGTCATGTGCGGGAAGGAGAATTTGCCACTGACCATCGGGCCATCTAGGCAGGGCGAAAGACGTTCGTACAGCGAATACGCGAAAGCAGGGTGGTGATTCGCCCGTATTTTGATTTCACGAGAAAACCATACCGGTAGATTTATTTGGAGCATAAAATAAAGTTTGACGTATCGGTACTGTAACGGCCTTTTTCTCATTCCGATGCACCGGGACACAATCTCATGTTTTGCTCTCAAGTGTTTCTCTTCGACAAGCAATCCCCATAATGACTTCTTATCTCCATTGGCAATGATACCATTTTCACGAACACCCCCCTTCTTCGGGCCCTCTTCGTTCCATTCTCCGCCGACACCCATGGCGCTAGAGCTTTTCAGAATGACAAACGCTTCAACGGCCCTTCGCAACCAACGGTGATGCTATATCTTCCCTTCTCTTCGCTGATCCTCCTTTCACTCTGTTCAGTCCCTCATGTTCATCATTCACGCTCTCCCCCCGTCTACCGGCAATTCCATCCACCATGAACGACAACACTCCTGACCAATATTCCAATGAATCAAAGGATGCGGCTGTGGTCGATGGACAAGTTGCCTCACCAGACCATCGTGGGTTGTCCAGGGAGCCGGGATCAGATCGATTTAGTGACGAGAAATCAAAAAATCATGGCGGGTACCCTACAGCCAAAAATGACCGGCAAAAACCCCCCAACCCGGCCAATCCAGACATTTCGACATCGGACGAATCTCTAGGCGTGGAAAGACTCCACCACAATCTTCGTGAGATGTCACAGTTGCTCCAGAGCCAAAACCTTCCAGAGATGTCGTCTCGCTCGTCTATTATGTTCGCCAACTTGTGCGCCCGACAGGCAAGGACGGGGACATATGCTCAACCTACTCTTGGCAGCATTTTCCGAACCCCGGTCACCCTCGCAACGTCTCTCCTATCACGGCAGCGAAAGCCGGAGAGGATCATCCTTCAAGACGTTAGCGGCGTGGTGAGGGAAGGTGAAATGTTGTTGGTCCTGGGCCGCCCTAACAACGTCGTTAGTACATTTCTGAAAATCTTGGGGGGACAAATAAAAGGCAGTCTACGTGTAAATGGGGAAATCAAGTACAATGGAGTGGATATCAACACCTTCATGGCTCGTTTCCGAGGAGATTCGGTGTATACACCCGATGGTAAGTACATCTGCACGACGTGTCATAGATCTAGGCTGACCGACAAAGTCGACGTTCACTTTCCTCATTTGCTTGTTAGCAATACATTGGACTTTGCGTCCGAGACCAAGACGCCTCGGGCCAATCTGGAGGGCCGGGCCCGTTCCCAATTGATGCGGTCCATGACAAACATTTACACCAATCTCCTCGGGCTTCAACATACTCTCGACACCAAGGTCGGTGACGAGTACGTCCATGGAATCAGTGGTGGGGAGCGAAAGCGAGTTTCTCTGGCTGAAGCGGTCAGTGTCTATACCTCGACGCGTCCATCATATATCGAGCGTTTCTTTTTAACGTTGTGTCACACAGCTCGCTACACGATCGTCGGTTACCATTTGGGACAATCCTACACACGGCCTTGATTCGTCGACGTCTCTCGAATTCATTCGTGTTATCCGGGCTATGACGAGAATATCCCACAAGACCATGATTGTGGCCCTGTATCAAGCGGGCGAAAATCTCATCAAGGAGTTCGACAAAGTGACCTTGCTCTATTGTGGCAGTCAAATCTTCTTCGGGACCGTCACAGACGCCAAACGATACTTTGAAGACATGGGGTTTGTATGTCATCCGCAGCAAACGACCGCGGATTTCTTGACTGCAATCACCGATCCCACGGCGAGACGGGCAAGAGATGGTTGGGAATTGAGAGTTCCCAGATCTCCAGATGACTTTGTGAGGCTTTGGAAAGAGAGTTCCCACTACCGCCAACTGCAGAAAGATTTGCAAACATACACCGAAGATCTCAGCGATGAAAATGTCGAACTCGAGAAATATGAAGCTTACCATTCCATAACAAAGTCCAAACACCAGAGACAGAGAAGCATATACGCCACCGACATTCCCACTCAGTTCTCTGCCAACCTCCAACGGGCATTTTTCCGATTCATTGGTGATAAAGCCTTCCTCGGAGCCATGGTTTTCTCGGCAATATACATGTCTCTGATCATGGGGAGCCTGTTCTTCGATACATCCAATTCGACAAACGGTTTCTTCTCCAAGGGAGGTGCTCTGTTCTTCGCCATTCTCTTCAACGCCCTGCAGACCTTAGCAGAGATTGGCACTCTGTACGGACAGCGACCCATTATCAACCGTCAAAAGGCGTACGCCATGTACCATCCATTTGTCGACGCGTTGGCCTCTCTCCTGGTGGAATGGCCGTACAAGATCGTCAGTGTCAGCGCCTTCGACATCGTGGTCTATTTCATGGTTGGCTTGAAGCGAGACGCCGGAGCATTTTTTATCCTGTGGCTCACCACATACCTAGGCACTCTGACCATGAGCGCCTATTTTCGATCCATTGCGGCCGTCACAAAGGCTCCAGAATCTGCAATCGGCGTGGCTGGAGTTTCGGTGTTGGTATTCGCCATTTACACAGGGTACTTGATTCCGAAGCCGAGCATGCATCCGTGGTTCAAATGGATCACATACATCAATCCACTCGCGTATGCCTTCGAAATACTTATCGCCAACGAGTTTCACGACACGTGGGCACCTTGTGCGAGTCTGGTACCATCAGGCCCGGGCTACCAGAATGTATCGCCCGAGAATCAGGTCTGTGCGGTAACAGGATCAAGACCTGGACAAGCGCACGTAAGCGGCGATGACTACATTGAAACATCATTCGATTATCATTACTCCCACGTATGGAGAAATATTGGGATTCTGGGCGCCTTCCTGTGCGGACTCATTGCGATATTTGCCCTTGCCACCGAGTTCATATCCTCGTCGTCGCATCACAGCGAAGAGCGACTGTATTATCGAAGGGGACACGAACCAGCACAGCCAGAGAGAATGACTCCGGATGAGGAGATGATTGATGGCTACAAAGAACAAAGGACGCAAACTGCCCTGACAGAAACAAATACCAATACCTCGGAAATAAAAGACTTCGTTAAGAGCAGAAACGTTTTCTCATGGGAAGATATAACGTACGACATCACCCTGCCCGATGGCTCTTCTCGAAGATTACTCGACAAAATGACGGGCTACGTCAAGCCTGGCACTCTCACAGCTTTGATGGGAGAGTCTGGCGCCGGTAAAACAACGTTACTTAGAGTTCTTGCTGAGAGAGTCAACACTGGCGTCGTCGGCGGACAATGTCTGGTCAATGGCTCACCGCCGGGTCGGTCGTTTCGACGTATGACTGGATACGTGCAACAGCAGGATGTTCACCTCTCATCCGCCACTGTCCGAGAAGCGCTGCAGTTCTCAGCCAAGTTACGCCAACCAAGGGAGGTTTCTCTTGCCGAAAAACTTGACTACGTGGAAAAGGTCATTGAGATGCTCGAGATGCAAGATTTCGCCGAAGCCATTATCGGCACTCCCGGAAATGGATTGAATATTGAACAGAGAAAGCGAACCACCATCGCAGTCGAGCTCGTGGCCAAGCCTGAAATATTGCTCTTCTTAGACGAACCGACAAGCGGTCTTGATTCCTTGTCGGCCTGGTCCATTGTTCGTTTACTGAGGAAGCTGGCAGATTCTGGACAAGGCATCCTCTGCACGATTCATCAACCTTCGTCTATCGTCTTTGAGCAATTCGATCGACTGCTCCTGCTTGCCAGAGGGGGGAAGCCCGTCTATTTCGGTGAGATCGGTCGACACGCCCAGACTGTCATCAGATACTTTGAATGGAATGGCGGCACCCCTTGTCCTCCCGAGAGCAATCCTGCAGAATACATTCTCGATGTCACCGGGGCGGGTGTCAATACCGGTTCCGAGCCTAAATGGGATGAGATATGGATGAAGAGCGAAGAACACCGCCAGGTGCTTCAAGATATCGAGACACTGCAAAACAAGTATGCCACGGATCAAGAAGCAGTTCAAGCTCGAAATGGAGTTTTCGACGGTGGCTTTGCAGAGTCGTGGTGGACCCAGTATCGCGCTGTACAATCGAGGCTCTATCTGCATTTCTGGAGAACACCTCAATATGTCATTAGCAAGATCATGGTCAACGTGTTGACTGGCTTGTTTCTCGGATTTACCTTTTACAAGGAAGACAACTCAGTACAAGGACTTCAGAACAAGGTAAGCCGTCGTCACACTCGGATTTCCCAAAGGTGGTATTTTAGATCTAATTGTTACCAGTTATTTGCGGCCTTCACATCGTGCATTATCGCTATGCCCCTGATGCACCAGCTGCAGCCCCAATTTTTTAGTCTAGCCAGTCTCTTCACGGCTCGAGAAAGGCCTTCGAACATGTACCACTGGAGCACTTTCGTTCTGTCCAGTCTCATCAGTGAGGTCTCCTTCAATCTGCTGACGGGCACATTGTTCTTCTTCCCCTGGTACTTCGGGATCGGGTTCTCTCGCGATTGGCCGGGCTCAGACACAGCGTCAAGGGGCGTCTACATATGGCTCCAAGTCATGGCTTTTGAAATGTGGTTCTCGACCTTTGCAATCGCCATCGGCTCTTTGGCACCCAATGCTCAGACTGCTTCGGCCCTCGCCACGCTTTTCGCCTCCTTTGTCGTCGCCTTCAATGGGGTCCTCCAGCCTCTAAGCCAGCTACCGGAGTTTTGGCATTTCATGTACCATCTGACACCTTACACTTACCTTCTCGGTGGCGTGGTGTCGACCACCCTTCACGGCGTCCGCATCGTCTGCGAGCCCAAGGAAATCAACATCTTTCAACCTCCCACTGGACAAACATGCGGGGAGTATGCTGGTGCATTTGCCCACGTGAGTGGTCAGTTGTTTAATCCGGATTCGACTTCGGATTGCGAATACTGTCGCTACGCGACTGGAGATCAGTACCTCGAGACACGCAACATGTATTACAGCGAGCATTGGAGAAACCTGGGCATCATGCTCGCGTACGTTGTCTTCAACGCCGGCATTGCCTTCATCATCTTCTACCTTGCCAAAGTGGCAACATTCCATGTTCGAAGATCGATACTGTCGCTGATGAAAAATAAGAAGAATAGCCCGACCGAGACCACGGCGAGCTTAAAGGCATGAAATGGGTGAGTTTTGTTGAGCGTGTGGGGGATACTGGATGGATGCCGAAGAGGCTCTCTCTCCTTTCCTTTTCAATCATAGACCCCCCTCTCTTTTATTTTCGAAGGCCTAGTGGACCGCTTTTCGGAGTCTCGTCGGCTTCAGTCAAATGTATGTCAGGGATGGTCGATTTTGCGACGCAGCAAAAAATGCTCCCGGAATGTTTTATCTAGATTCTATACTGGTAGCATTTGGACTTTCATCGGCCGCAGCTGGAAAGAGGAAAATTAGGAGCCAGAAGAAGTCCATTCGCCCGTAATCCGTCGGCCATTTAAATGCTTTCATGTCAAGTTTGGGTGTCGTCTCTGCCCAGCCATACATAGCGTACCGAACAATCAATGCGAATGATTCTGTCCACAGCACCCAGCACACTCGAAAGTAACGCATGTATCAGTGATCTCGTGGACTTCAGCTCCCAAGTTCCTATAAATTCTTGGTTCATGCAACATTATGCGGCCAAGATACTCAAGCTACCCATTGGGTCCCATGCTGCACAAACACAGGCAGCTATTGAATATCTTTCGGAAACCGGTAAAGCTTGATTCTTTGAAAGTATGCAACTAATTATTGAGAAATCCGGATACGAGCGAAAGTTCTAGGACGCCGTCTTTTGAGGATCAGAAATGTAGGTCTACAGCTTGGATCCGTAAATATATTCAGGTCGCCCCTCCCATGCCTAAATTTAATTGAACGAGACATACGACTCTTTAATATCCACTGGTTGCTGCGTCCTTTGACAGTCCGATGTCTGAGGTGGACCTGGTAGTCGTCGGGGCAGGTTCTTCAGGCTTGATCGCTACGTACACCTGGCTAAAGTTCAGCCCGGACTCGAATGTGATTATTTTCGAAAGCGACACCGAGCTCGGCGGAGCATGGAGTCGCAACCGTGTCTATCCCACCCTGACAACACAAACGCCAGTGGGCATGCTAGAATACTCGTGCTTCCCCATGGAGCAGCCGGAGAAGACCTTCTACGGGCTGTTCTCTGGAGAGCACAGTTGCGAATATCTCGAGGCGTTTGCTTTGAGCATGAAGTTCTCGGGAAAGAGCTTGAAAGAGCGAGTGAGGTTCTCATCTTTGGTGACGAAGGCTCAAAGACGAGAGGGGATGTGGGAGGTTCATACCGTCGATGGACTGCAGGCTCGATGCCGGAAACTAATTGTGGCGACCGGAGCGACATCCATCCCTCATTTACCTGAGCTTCTGAACCAGCCTCAGCCTGTTCCCGTTGTTCATTCCAGAGACTTGGCCAGAAATGCAGAATTTCTGAGCTCTGACGAGGTCCAGCATGTGGTTGTCATCGGTGGATCAAAGTCATCGTTCGACGCGGTATATATGCTGATTCAAGCCGGCAAGTCAGTCTCATGGATCATCCGCCCTGGTGGACATGGGCCCGGGCTTCTCGCAGCGCCAGAAGGTGCAGGACCGTTTCGAAACTCAAATGAGATCCTGTCACTTCGACTAATCTCCAAGACGAGCCCCTGCGTCTTTGAACCTGGTGACCGGTGGGTGCGGTTCTTCCACCGATGGCGATTGGGTCGGTGGATTTCAAACGCTATTTGGAGTCACGTCGATTCTCAGTGGAAAGGTCCTGCCAAGTATGATCGCAGCCAGAACATGTCCAAGTTAAAACCAGATCGATCGGCATTCTGGGGTTCAGATAATGTTGGAGTGCGAAATACAGTTGACCTCTGGGATACGGTTGCAAAGGCAAAAATTTACCGCGACGAGGTCGTTCGAATCAATGAGAAGTCTGCAGTCCTGTCATCCGGTGAAATGCTGGACTGCGATGCGGTGGTTGCGTGTACAGGATGGGATCTGTCGTATCCAATGTTCTCGAAAGAGGATGCCCTTGCACTTGGCCTACCGATGTCGGTCAGAGATGTGCCACCCGAGAACGTGGAAAAGTGGAATAGCTTGGCGGCCGAATCACCTGTACCGGTCCATTGCTCCCGTCGAGGACGAGGATAGGTCAACGGCATTTCTAGGCCAAGTAGGAACGACGCAGAGTTTCCTGATCGCAGAGATACAAAGTCTCCGGGCGGTTGCTTACCTGACGAATGAACTGAAGCTTCCGCCCGTAGAGAGGAGGCGAGAAGAAGTTGCTTCGAGGATCGCTTGGCGACGTCGTCGATATCTCTCGGATGGGCATGTCATTATATTTGACCAAATTCCTGTGAGTAAGACATTCGAGAAGTTTGAACCTATAATACTAATCAGTGAGTGCAGTACCAGTCCATGCTAGTCCGGGATCTGGGTCTGAAAGACTCGCGAAAGGGTGGAGGTTGGAGGGAAATATTGCGACCATACTATCCCAAGGACTACTCCGGTCTGATGGAGGAGTATCTGATGTCCCGTTCCGTGAAAAGGTGAAGTGAACGGCTGTCAGAATCTTGTTGAAGGATCATTCCTTGTCTTTCCGATAGGCAGGCATCAATTAATGGGATGGTGGCATTTGCAAATACCCGTGTTCCCGTCTCCTCAGGCACGAAAACTCGGAAAGCATAAGCTTGCATTCCGATTCCTGCCGAATCAATCTTGTAAAGTGACCGCGCTAATACCTTTAGGCCAGTCGACGCTCTTCGATTTCAAAAGTTCGTGAGGCTGCAGAGAGGATATACGGAGAGGGGGATAAACATTCAGGCGATGCAGAGGCCGTCAGGAAAGTGAATTTCATTATTGATATGATTGATATCTCCCGGGGCCGGCATTCCCCTTCCGGCAACCCTCCGAGACTGCTATTGCAGGGACTCAAAACGAGTCAAGACGTTGAGATGATGTACCCTCAAATATGCGCCGATTCAATCTACCACCTCGATGAATGTTGAAATGGGTATCTCGGAATTGTTGAAAGTCGTGATAACATGCATTATTTGTCCATCTAGAAGAGACCGTCAATCTCGCCGATCTCCGGGTCCACGTCCACATACAGATATCCTGGAGCGGTGGGAAGGCCAGGAATCGTTTGGATATCAGCAGCGAGTGCATACAGATATCCGGCACCAACTGCCAGCCTTACATCCCGAATTGGGACCGTGAATCCAGTCGGTGCACCCTTCAAAGCGGGATCGTGGCTCAGTGAATACTGAGTCTTTGCAATGCAAATGGGCAGGTTGCCAAATCCTTGTTTTTGGTACATGTCCACCTTTTTCTGCGCCAATTCGCTGAATTCGACTTTTCCCGCGCCATACATTTCCTTGCCAATTTTTTCGATGCGTTCTTGGACGCTTCCTTCTAGACCATAGAGAAGTTTGAAATCCTTTGGTTTTGACGAAGCTTCAATCACTGCCTTCGCCAGATCGACAGCACCGGCGCCACCTTCGGCCCAGTGACTTGCAGGAACAGCTGCTTCAGCTCCAGCAGAAAGTGCCTCCTCTTCGACAACCTTGAGTTCAGCTTCAGTATCTGTCTCGAACTTGTTGATCGCGACCACGACCGGTATTCCGTATGATTTTGCGTTTGCAATGTGCTTCTTCAGGTTTACACAGCCAGCCCGCAGCATTTCGATGTTTTCTGTGCGATACGCTTCGGGCAATGATGCACCCGCTGAAATTTCGGGACCACCGCCATGAACCTTTAGAGCGCGAATTGTAGCGACTACGACCACAACATCAGGCACAAGACCGGAAGACCGGCATTTGATATTGAAGAATCTTTCACCTCCCATGGCGAAATCAAAGCCCGCTTCGGTAACAACAAATCCAGCTTTGGCTTCATGATCTTCATCAGGTTCGGTTCCGGCCAGTTTAAGAGCTAGTTTATCAGCTAGAATGGAACTGTTGCCGATACTGATATTGGCGAATGGTCCGGCGTGAACAAAGACTGGAGTTCCCTCCAGGCTTTGCATGAGATTGGGTTTGATTGCATCCTTCATAAGAGCAGTCAAGGCACCGCCGGCGCCGATATCGTCACAGGTAATGGGATCACCGGCTTTGGAGGCCCCGATCACCATTCGGCCAAGACGTTCACGGAGATCTCTCAGATCGTTGCTCAATGCAAGGATGGCCATACATTCACTCGCCACGGAAATATCGAAAGCCGTTGCTCTGGTATGTCCTTTCTCCGTTGGTGCTTGACCGATTGTTATGCCTCTCAAATGTCGGTCATTGACATCGAGCACTCTTCTCCAAGTGATCGTCTCAGGGTCGATATCGAGTCGTGCAAACCGGCGGATTTCCTCTTCTGTCAAGTCATCTGGGTCGGTCTTATCGATCCCGAGCTTCTTGAGTCTTCGGAACATGATAGGAGCGAATTCGCGTTTGCCCTTTTTACTAGGGACCAATCTTTTGTACAAAGGCCCATCTTTCTGTGTCGCTTCGTGGAACATACGTGTATCGATGGCAGCGGCCAGGAGGTTATTCGCAGCAGTAATGGCATGGATATCACCGGTCAGATGAAGGTTGAACTCGTCCATAGGAATGACTTGACTGTAACCACCGCCAGCGGCGCCACCCTTGATCCCAAAAGTCGGGCCCATACTGGGTTGTCGAACATTGGCGAATGTCAGTCTACCCAAATGTCCTCCCAGAGCTTGCGTCAGGCCCATGGTGGTGGTGGATTTTCCTTCACCTAAAGGAGTTGGGGTGATACCACTGACCAGAATGTATTTTCCATTCCGACGATGTTCCAGTCTCGATAGCAGCGACAGATCAACCTTAGCCTTGTAGGCACCGTATGGCTCCAACTCGTGGGGTGCAATGCCGACGTCAGCAGCAATATCTGTAATCCGCCGAGGATGCTGAGCCCTTGAGATTGCAATGTCCGAGGGCACCGGCTTCTGTAGCTTGATTCGAAGGGGAGCGATGTGCCGCGCTTTAAGCCTTTCGAAGTAAGCAGAAGCAGAGTCGACAACATTTTGCATAAGCATGGCGACCGTCATGGGACCCACACCGCCCGGGACGGGGGTTATTCGGGAAGCAACCTCAACAGCTGTCTCAAATTCGACGTCTCCCACCAGTCGTTGCCCCGAGTTCTTCGAGGCGTCGGGAATGTAGTTGGTGCCGACATCAATGACTACCGCACCTGGTTTCAACCAATCTCCTTTGACAAAGGCCGGTTGACCCACCGCGGCAACCAAAACATCGGCTTGTTTAACCACATCTTTCAAATTTTCCGTTTTAGAGTGACAGATAGTCACTGTCGCATCGGCATTCCTCAGAAGATAGCTGACAGGGCTTCCCACAATGTCACTTCGTCCAAGAACCACCGCTCTCTTGCCTCTGAGTTCCACATCACTCTCGTGCAGCAAAGCCATGACTCCCTTGGGTGTACATGGGACGAAGAACGGCTTCCCACCTCTTTTCGCCAGTTCTCCAATGTTGGTAGCGCCAAAACCGTCCACGTCTTTCTCATCGAGAACGGCGGAGGTGATTGTGTGCTCAGAAAGGTGTTTGGGAAGAGGCAATTGAACGAGGATGCCGTGGACCGACGGGTCATTGTTGAATTGAGCAATCTGCTGCAATAGCTCCGGCTCCGAGATGCTGGATGGGAGGTGAATCAAAGCACATTCAATACCAGCTTCCTCAGCGGCCTTTAATTTCATTCGCACATAGGTGCTTGAATCTGGTCGATCCCCCACTTGTATGATTTTCAAACATGGCTTGTATCGGGGATTCCCCTTTTGTTTCTCTTGGATTTCGGCTGCCAACCGCTCTCTTATCTTCTGGGCAATTGCCTTCCCATCGATTTTGTTTGCCCTCATGGTTCTTGTCGTACTGGAGAAATATCTTGGCTGTAATGACGATAATTGCGAGAAAGGTGCTGCTCGTGAGACCCCACTGAACAAGATACAAGTCGGCCGGAGGGGGTTTGGGGAAGGAAGTGGGCGGCAAGGAGCCTTGCGAGCCGTTGAAACGCCTCTTCTATTCCAGCTGGGTGAAGACGCAGTTCTTGTGGTTGACAGAACTACGGAAGAAGGATGAGTAAGTTGAGAGGGTGATATCGGAGGACGGAGAGAACGTTTGGGGTAAGGTAACTGACAGGCACCAGACGTACTTGGATACGGCGCACTAGATAATCTGCTGGCCATGTCAGAGCGCTCTGCTCCGTAAAAAATCGTCCCGGTGACCACGAGGAGTGGTTATCCCCGGTCTTCAAAGTATAGCCATCATTGAAAGCCGGGTAAAGGTTGAAACGAAGCTTTTTTTGCCGTTAAGAGAACATTTTGCGACATGACTCACTGAAGCAAACCTGAATGACTCGTGCGGCAGCGAAGTCTTGGCGATCATTTTCCCACATCGGCGATTCAGACCATTCTTGAGGAACATAATTCATTCTCGACCCTATCGCATAGCCAGCCTTTCCATTCGGAGAAAGTCGAAGAAACTCGAAACCCTTCATATCTGGCGAGTGTTTTGAACTATTCAGCCGGCAGGAAAATACCGTCCCAGAGATGAGGCCGACACTATTGCAAGGCCATGTAGGCTCTTTTGATCGACGGAAAATAAAATTTTACCGGATCTACTGACAATTTGTCCAGGAGCGATCGCTCAACCAAATCAAATACAATAAAGATGGCGACCTTTTGTTCTCGGTGGCGAAAGATAAAGTGATTTGTGCCTGGTTTACCAGCAATGGAGAACGATTAGGAACATACGGTGGTCATCAAGGTGCCATCTGGACAGTCGATGTTTCTCCCAACACCGTCCTTCTTGCCTCCGGCGCGGCCGACAACACAATCAAGTTGTGGAATGTTCAGACTGGAGAAAATGTCAAGACGTGGGAATTTCCAACCGCAGTCAAACGAGTGGAGTTCAGTGAAGACGGGAAACAGTTGCTGGCCGTCACAGAAAAGCGAATGGGATACCTGGGAACAATTGTCGTCTTCGACATTCGATACGGAGATGATCTCGCCGATCAGACCAATGAGCATAGCCTCAGAATTACCTGTGAGGACAGCAAGGCTACTGTGGCAGGCTGGAGCTACCTGGACAAATACATTATTTCCGGCCATGAAGATGGAACAGTCACACAGTGGGATGCCAAGGTATGGACGATTCTGCCTCGTTGAAAACTTGGTATTCACAAAAGGAACAGACTGGAGAAAACTTGATGAGCGTGGAAGCGCACGAGTACGACACCACAATTAACGACCTCCAATTCTCGCCAGATAGAACTTATTTTATCACCGCCGGCAAAGACAAAACTGCCAAGGTTAGCCCGCTTTTGTCCCCCAGTTCTACCCAACTCTGCTAATATTACCAGATCATATCCTCTCGAGACCTCAGCATCCTCAAGACCTATGTTGCCGACACACCTTTAAACACGGCCGCCATCACTCCCAAGAAAGACTTTGTCATTCTCGGAGGGGGCCAAGCCGCAATGGAAGTCACCACGACATCTGCTCGTCAGGGCAAATTCGAGGCTCGATTCTACCACAAAATCTTCGAGGATGAGATTGGTCGAGTGAGAGGTCACTTTGGCCCTTTGAACACCATTGCCGTTCACCCACAAGGCGTTGCGTACGCCAGTGGTGGAGAAGATGGCTACGTCAGAATGCACCATTTCGACAAACCCTATTTCGACTTTATGTATGAGGTTGAAAGGGAACAAGCACGGAAATGATTTTGATCTCTCTTCATGAGATCCTTGATGGAATGAGAATGTATGACAGCATAGCCAATGAGCGCACAAGCATCGGTGGCTTGCAGAGAGCAGCTGTAAAAACGGCGGACGATCGGTAGTGCGGCGATAGAGTGCTGTTGATTACAGACAACAGGAATAAGCTCACCTGCACATGTCGCATTTTCAGCTCGGCGTTCTGTTGGCGATGTCCACATCGCCAAGTCGCATGTCATCCTCGACGAGAATGTTACACGAAGAGGTTGCGGGACGAAGGAACGGGCGCTGATACGGGGATACCGATAAATGGATTCCTCTTCTGAGCTTGTTTTCATGCTTCTCAATGGCACAAAGCTAACCACTAGAGGTCAACCCTTCGGGGCATTCTAATTAAAGCCCTTGACATAGAGATCCACGGCTGTGGACTCGATCGGGTCAATCCATCACGGCCATGGACTTCGAGATGATGGATCCAAAGATGGACCTCGGTCATCATCAAAATGAGGATATTTCAATGAATTTCTGCGCCGAGCGCAGCCGCCACGAGGCTGAGGTTGTCAACATCACCCGCTTGCGCCGGGCCTTTTCAACGAGGTTCATGATCTAGAGATGGCAAGCAGGCCACAGGATGGAATATTCTTCGCCACCACCTGCTTGGTCAGGCACGGAACGACATGGTCCAACAGAAAATTTTCACCGTTCGTCCCAAAATAGTCTTCTTTTCAATAGAATATTCTGCGCACAGATAATGCCTCACATTGACTTCCATCGTGTCAGAACCTTGTATGGGTTCCTGCTCGAGCAATGACGAAACATCTTACCTGTCGAAGAGCGTTGATCCGCTCGGATTAATGCGGCTTGGATTCCTATTCAACCTACTTTGCCGTTTAGAAATTGCAGCCTCCCAAAGTTGCGATATACATAATTAGGTCTGTAAACCAGCATGTTTGTTTCCCACCTATACATCTGTGGACATTAAACGCATCTCCAACTAGCGATGGCGGTAGTTGTTGACATAGAGACAATACCACCATCCGACCATAGATGGGCGAGACGAACCGCCCAGTCTCGTTTCGGTTCGAGGCACAGTTGAACCATAAGAGACCGGATCTTCTTGGTTGGAATCCTCTTGATCTGGAAACCCGGGCACAGCTGATTGCTCGATATGAATTCGTCTTTCGTCTCAACATTGTCAACATTATCATGGTGACTGTGAGAAAAACTTGAACTCTTTGACGACACATACAAGCTCTGTAGTCTCCTCGATGGAGTTATCCAGGAGTTACCAGGAGTTGTTGTAGTGGTAGTAAATATGGAAGCATACAACTTCGGGAACTTGATTGAGGTGCACAATTCCCCCCCTCCTTATTGTGTATAAACGACGTCTAAAATGGAATGCCGATGAAGTCATTTAAGCCCTTGTAATGAACAGCCAAGCAAATTTGAGCCGAGCAATGCGAGAATCTGGATCTTGTATGACCTTAAGAAGCCGACGCGGGAGGACGTGGACAAATATGCAGGATTCGGGAGTCTGAGGGTTCTATGTAGGTGGTGGTAGAAGAAGGTTTCCGGACTCTTCTTTGGATGTGAGGTACACACTGTACGCCCGTCTCGATAGTACCATCCCTGACATTTGTTGTCGAGACATATGTCTGTCCTGATCACCTTGAAACTCGCATTCAAGAAGTATATCATTTTCATCCCAACTGCTATAAATTGTCAAACTAAATGCTTCTTGAAACCCAAGCGCAACAAAGCTTGATGATTTGGGGGAATGGAGGCTGTTCAATGTCACCCAGTCCAAAGCAAGTAGTACGACCATGTTCTCCATAGTCCATTCGCGTTAGATTGGTAGGACTCGATAAGGCCTTGGAAGCCCAGCGACTTTGCTTGTTGCTCCAGAGAGTTCTCGACGACACATCTTCCCCATATCCACATGCATTGAATTGGCGTCGGAGTGGTTGAAGGTGACTTTCAGTCCAGCCGAGTTCGGGGGTGGCAGTCTCCTCGATATACTTCGGCCGTTTCTCGGGAGATTCTTTTGGAAGTGGCGGGCGGCGCCTCCGGGTCTGGATCTTGTGCTTGAGTTTCGGATATCAATCGCGAATTGGTAAAGCTTCTGGATTATTGCAAAAACATCTGGCCACCGGACCTTGCTCTGAGGAGGTGGAAGAGAACTGTGACAAGTCATCGGCATCGACGGACTCAAGAGATGCTGCAGCAAGTTGAGATGACCGTGGTGATATTGGGTCTGCTTGAGCGCTTGTCTTCGTACGATCGGCGTCTACCTGAAGAGATGTCGACCACAGCAATGGTCAGTCTCCGCGAAAACACCGTTGACTCATAATCCACAATCGCTCAGGGCCTCGGGATAGTTCTCCCAAGAGTGCTTCGCCAGATCATATTGGCTTGAGCGTCACGCAGCCGATAGTGGCTGGTAGCCCACAGGCGAAACCTTTGATATTCAACTCCGATATCACCAAAATTGGATTTATCATTGTCTTTCTGGCCGTCTCCATATGTGATCTAGTCAAAGAGATCAAGAATGCGGATTCCCACTCGCGAAACGACTTGGTGGGGCTAGACATGGCCATGGATGCTGTCTTCTGGTCTAGGACGCTGCACACCCAAACAACGGATTGTGTATTGAAAAATGAAGAACCCGAGAAAGGGGCCTGCTGTCATCATGAAAGACTGAGATCCCAAATAGCCCGAAATTGGTGGTCCTCGTCATTGATGAGGGCTTGTACAGTATCGTCGAGGCCCCATCCAAGGTCAGCATGGTGTATGCAGTAGGCGCACGAATCAGCATCTCAAGAGATCTTCAACTTCTCCTTCAGCCTCATTTCTCGCACAGCTCATGTATTTGAGTCCCAGGAAGCCGCCCCCGTGATGTGGCATTGATATACCCTGAGCGGCCGTAGTGGAAAATGTCCTGACTGGGTGTTGCTAGTCTTGTATTGGCCATTGTGCCTGTCGTTCTGTCGACGTCGGATGATGCTTTCACCTAAGGGAAGCGTCTTGACTTCGCTATGAAGCAAAAAGGGCTTGGAGAACTGGTTACCAGGCGGGACCAGTCCAACTGGAACACTCAGTGTCTTCATCAATGACAGTGGTGTGGTGGATCGATTGCAGACACAAGCAGCCAACAAATGCCAAGCCATGTGCCTATCACGAGGCTTCATGTAGCAAGCTTACACGCACAGTGTTTGCACACTGCATCCAATAGTGCTCGATTGCCTGAATGCTTGGATTCTCACCACATTGTGTTGCATCCCGATGATGGAATTGGCCCAAACGAATTAAAAAATCATGTAGCATGGTCCGAAGGGAGCTTCACATCTCAGTCGCTGTAGACACTTCATGTGCCTAATGGTGCTGAACTGTCATGGCAAATTCAAAACCATCCAATTCATCACACACGTCAGGTGATGAAGGGTGCAGAGTACCTCGAACACAGCCTCCATCTGCTGAACAACGTGATTTCAAATATCAAACTTCCTTCTGCTGTGCATTGCAAGAGTTCTGAGACCGTCGACACATTCACTCTTTCGCATCTCCTACGGAGCAATTCGATCATCAACCCCCCCCGGCTATGGCGGTACTCGCGCTCCAGCCGGAGGAATGTTGGACGAAGGACTCCATAACATTTTTTCCATCTCGCTAGCAAGGCGATATATTACACCGGCACCTTCTCAAATTCCCCAAAGCCTTCAGAGTAATTCTGCAAGTGGTGTATACCAACGCGCCACGGCCATTGACGCCCTTTTGGGACTGGGAGTCCTCCTGCTGGAAATCGGTAACCAGAAGACGTTTGAAGCATGGCTGGCGAAGAATCTGACATGTACGTGCAAGACGCGATCCGTACGGCTTCCGGCAGCGCTCTGGTGATAACAATGGCAGCTCCCAATCTGGTATCCTTCGACAAGTACAAGGTCACTTTGAACGACGCGCAGTTTAGAGAGGGCAGTATGTCGCGAGATTCTTGAACCTTGGCATCAAAACGCGACGGTATGGTAGATTACACTTCTGGTCAAAGGTTGTATGTAATTCGGAGATCGAAGATTACGGTCACGTGACAATGTCACATGATCTCGGCAGTGTCTTCCTGATTTGGCGTTCTTATCAAATACTGCGTCTTTCCCCACATTTTTCTCCTCCTCGATTTCTCCCTCAGTGCCGCACATTTTCTCCTCTTTTTCCATTCTACATATGATAGTCCGATAATGTGTGGATCTACGGAGCTCGGGCTACCTGCTAGCAGTTATTCGTCTTGGTGTGTTGAAATTTAGTCCACATGACGACGGTGTGAATGTTCTATCATTGCCATATTTATCGAATTCTCCTCGATCTTATTCCCGCGACCACACTTGACCATTGGAGACCAAGGACCTGACTTTAGCAAGTCATGACATATGTCATGTGCTCTCAGTCAAACATACTCCGTCGTATTCGGTGCTGATCTCCAGATCCTACCTATCGCATCAGCTTTCTGGTCTGCCCACAATATTTCTTTTTGGGGACACTTTGCGTCAAGTCAGCCCGCGTCAGCCTGATTCGAGCTCTCACAGAACGGTCTATCTGTGAAAACCCCTGCTCTGGTCCCGAGTCAATCATTCTCTTGCATTAAAACGGGCGCTTGCTTGGAATAGTTAGTGGTTAGTTGCAGTCATACCCCGTTGTTCCCAAGTGTCCACTGCTTCAACACATCGTTGGGAATATTACCAAAGGAACTGCTTGGGAGCTTATGGGTCAGGTCTTAATATGACAAAGTCCCTTCGTGACCTGGAGATTTAATTGAGACGTAGTGCGGATAATCTGGACATTAGAATTTCGCCGCCACGAATCCGACGATTCCCTGTTGTCGAATCCGACTTCCACCAACCCCAAGATGGCGACTAAAACGGATTTCTCAACTCCTGATATTCCCATGTCTGAAGCTACCTTCTCCATCTCGGCATGCACACAGATCAATGCCCCGGCGAGCCTTGTTTTCCGCACGCTCCGCAATACCGAGACTTGGAAAGACTGGAATCGTTGGATCCCGCGAGTGACGATAACATTCCAACCTGACGACGAGGACGATGCTACCTTGGCCGAGATAGAAGAACTAGTCCGCAATACATCCATTGCCGTGAGTTTCGACTCGGACATTACGGACGGAGCCATCATGCCTGATAACCCGGCACCGAGGAGAGGGAGTATGGCCCGTGGTGTCATTGGCGCTGAAACAGGAGGGGCCAGCCTCGCGCCACCGGGCTCTGGCCATCATTCCCGTCCGGTTAGTCCGGAAGGCTTACCTGTCACGCGGCAACGATTAGCCAGCAACGCCAGCAGAATGTCCGATAAGTCCCACACCGAGACAGCTCGCTCCAATTCGACAAATGGAGTCTCAGCGGCGCCAAATTACCAAGCTGCTCAAGAAGCCCGCAAGGTCTCTGTTGCGTCGGGCCGAGAGCCGCCTCCGACGAAGAACGCCGTGATGCTTGAGTCGCCGGACCACCCGTCTGTTCTGATGCCGGCGCCGGCAAACACAGCATCTACTGCGTTAGCGGTTTCCAACAAAGCAACTCGGCGGAAAAGCGGCGCGAGCCACTCCCACCGACGGCAACTGCACATCAACGCACTGTACGGCGAGCCGAGCGTGCGAATCCAAGTCGGGACGAGAATGACATTCCACGTGAAAATGAAGCTGCCCACGAGCCAGGAGACACGAGACTTGAACGTCGTGGTGACCGAAGTCTCACGACCAGATGACCCGCTGGAGGAGCAAGGACCGGGCAAACTGGCGAGAACTCAGACTCATACCCTATCCAAGTCCGGAGTGTACCGACTTGTCTGGGCGATGGCGAACGGCTACAACCCGCCCAAGTCTTTCCCGAAATTCTTGCTGCAGGCCCAACGAGTGCACGAGATCCGGCCTATCGTCACAGGCGATGGCAGGGAAATGTGCGAGTACTGGGACTGGGAAACGCAACGGGGCCTGCTGGCGAAGAAAGTCAAGAAAGATTACGCTCAGTACATGGAGGAGAGGATGATTGAGTGGGGAAGGCGTCTGGGAGAGTTTTGCGAAAGTATGGGTGGAGCTGTTGAGAGGAGAGATTTCAGTGTCAGTTGAGAGTCGAAGATTGGACAAAAAGGGCCAGTTAGGCGGTAGGGCAGAAACCCTTGCATTTGAAGAGATAATCTGTGAGCTTGGGTGTCAAATTGTGTTGGCCTTTCAGCGACCCTGCGTATTGACGATCTCTGATGATCAGGTTGAAAAAAAAAAAAAAAAAAAAAAGGCCAGTTTGGACACAGGCCCACATAGCCAGATACATATTTAATTTCCAGATATCCAATGTCGAAACTTGGTTCTCCATGGCAAATCGAAATTCGTGCTTAACAGCAGGAGATATATCTTCCCGTAGACTCCTCAATTTGCACATCTGCCTTTACTCTATCCCGGTCCTATTCATATTAGTGAAGTTCCCATCTATGGTTCTCATCGGTGGGTGGTCTAGGACCCCGGCATACACAGATTCCTGACCTTGCTTTCTTCCTTCCACCGCATGGACAAATGACGAATTCATCGTCTCGATCCATTGCGTGGTGCTTGGCTTACTGCATTTCCAATCCTTCAAGACCCGCCGAACGGGGAGTGGATGGGTAATATTTCCGGGCTCTACCATTTCGGTGACGATCCCAACAAACGGCCAGTAACCAGCGACACAGCCTTCTTCAGTCCGGTTGCGTATTACTATCGGGCGTGAATCATCCTACGAGAATGGGGACCTGCGCTTGCAGATTGGGTTTTATCCGGGCTCCGGCTGCCATACGTCACACATCGCAGCCTTGCCATTGCTCCTGCCCCTTTGCCAATACCGGGTGTACGATGCTCCGGCTCCCCTACCGCTTGAGGGTGTGCTCATGATGGACTGGTATTCTTCTGCAACGAAGCCGGTTGGTTACACCACTACGTCGAGTTCCAAGATGCCTCATGCCCCATGTTTCTTCGCTTTCCGTGTGTGAAATCAGGCTTATGCCCCAACCGTTTGTCCTTGTCGTATTTGGCCCTTATTGATTCTGACGTCATTTGGTATCCAAGAAGAGCCAAGGATTCTTTGCTATGATGGCTCGCCGATGCTGTAGCAGAGGATATAAAGACTATCTGGGCCGTGGAAGTCGTATGAAACCTTGCCACGCTTGAAAACGCATATATCAATTTCGGTACTTGCGTTGAAACATGAATTCAGATCTTGACGGCCGAGTCCTGGTTGTAGCAAATCGGCTACCTATTACTACAACGGTCCACGATGATGGCACCATTGATTACAGCATGGCTACTGGAGGCTTGGTATCCGGACTGAGAAGTCTGGCCAAGGCCGTGGATTTCAAATGGTTCGGCTGGCCGGGTGTTGACATCCATCGTAACGACAAGGACGGCGTCAGGCAGGAGCTGCGTGATCAGTTCAACGCCGTGCCGATTTTCCTCACCGAGAACCTTGCACAGAGGCATTACAATGGATTCTGCAGTAAGTCCCATCTAATGCCTTAACGTCACTGGGCGTCGGAAGGGGGAGCGTGACCATTTTGGATCCATTCTCACCCTCTTGATAGACTCTGTCCTGTGGCCTCTCATGCACCGAATGCCCGACAAAGTCAGCTCAGACTTTGAGGACGCCTGGGCCACCGCTTATCGAGAAGTGAACGAGATATTCGCGGACAACATTGTCCCTTTGGTGGAAGATGGAGACTTGATTTGGATACACGATTACCACCTCCTGCTCCTTCCTGGGATCTTACGAGATCGCTTGCACAAAAAGAAGGGCCTGAGGATTGGGTTCTTTCTCCACACACCGTTCCCCAGCGAGGATTACTTCACCATCCTGCCGTTCCGGGAGAGCATTTGTCGTAGTCTGCTTCTCTGTGATGTGGTGGGATTTCATACCGATCAATATGCCAGAGATTTTTTGGACAGTGCAAGAATCGTCCTTGAGTATGTCTCACTCTCTGGCGATGTTCAAAATGGCCGGGATGGAAAATACCCTAACCTTTTAACCTCGAATAGGGGCGTCTCCAATTCGTTGAGCGATTTACACTGGAACGGTCGGAGAGTCGTCGTCCACGGATTTCCCATTGGAATCGAACCGCAAGACTTCAAGCAGCGGATACGTACGGGGGCGGTGCAGCGAGAGATTGGGAAGCTCGAAGGTGAATTTCGCGACCAGAAGATACTTGTCGGGGTCGATCGCTTGGACTACATCAAGGGCATCTCGCTGAAGCTGAAAGCCTTTGACCGATTCCTGACAGATCATCCAGAGTGGGTGGGCAAGGTGACCATGATTCAGTTGGCCATACCGACGCGAGCGGAGGTCGTCACGTACCAAAAGTTGAGAGAAGAAGTCGAACGGCTCATTGGCCATGTCAACGGGAAGCACGGTGCGTCGAGCTCTTTTTCCTTGTCATCGGCTTCGACGGCAAACGATCTCGACCGAAAACTTACCGACTCACGTCTTCAAATCTAGGAACCTTCTCCCACACCCCGATTCACTACCTCTACAGATCCGTGTCGCCAGAACAACTGTGCGCCTTGTATGCCGCTTCGGACGTGTGCATCATCGCCTCGGTCCGCGATGGGTTGAACATGGTGAGTTACGAATACGCCGCTTGCCAGGAGCAACGGAAGGGGGTGTTGATGATGTCGCACTACGCGGGTGCCGTTAAGACGCTGCCCGAGTGCGTGGTCTTCAACCCATGGGATACACCTCGGTTCGCGGAAAGGATCAATCAAGTGTTGAACATGCCGATGGAAGAGCGCGAGAGACGACATGGCGAGATCATCAAAGTGGTGGATAAATGGACAAGGTGAGCGGATTTATTCAATCCCCTCTATATCCCCATCTCCACAGGGCGTCGATGTGTACCTGGACGGGCTTTATCCCACCATGATCGGCGGAATTTTAGCACTGACTCCGTGGCCGGTAATAGTGTCAATTGGGGCACCTCGTTCCTGAATACCATGATCACCATGGAAATTCCACCAGAAGATGCTCTCCCAGACCAAGACGCCGGTCCCCAACTCGGATGTGACGGACATCGAAGCTAAAAGCTGACGACCACAATGGAGTGTAGTTGGACGGCATGACCTGATGATGAACTCCAATTCAATGAGTATAGGAAGGAAAAGTTTCATCTGATTGACGAAGTCGTAGAAATTTTTCAAGTTTGGGAACTTTTCCGGGGCTCTCGTGAATAGGGACAGGTACATATACTGTACAGACTGGTGAGACCGACACCACCCACGTAAACAGTCTTGAACCCAACCCAAGTTGAGCCAACTCCCCAAAATTTTAGAATGGAGCAGAACGAGAGTAGCTTGTTGTGGCCCCCATGCCAGTAGCCAGGCTCCACGGACGAGGGTGGCACACAATCTATTTTTGATTCCGTTTTCCATGTGATCCCCTCGGCCGGGAATCATAGCTTCATCGGCTCCCCTTTACCCACGCCTTCCACAATCTCCCACCACTGCTGAGCATTCACCCGACCCATATCGGCTTTGAGGACGGCTCGTTCCACGACCCTCTCCACGATGCCCATTCTCGGCACTCTAGCGCCCTGCTCGCCATTGCGGATATGGTTGAGAACCAACCACCCTTGCGTCGCCATTGCCTGTCGTTGGAAAACACTTCCAGGGTACACCAGCATTTGGCCCGTGGCGGCTACGAGTAGCGTGACCGCGAGTGAAAACACATCCGAGGCCGTAGTGGCGGTGGCACTGGGGTCGTGAAGAACTTTGGAGCTCAGGAGTTCCGGCGCCGTGTATTCCCTCGTGAGGGCGGAGAGCGTGTTAGGCGTCGTCTCGTCTCTATTCAGGAGCTGGGCGGATGAGAAGTCGGCGAAGACGGGCTCAAAGGTGAGGCCGCGGTCGACGTCGTGCTCTGATGATCCACGGATATACGCGAGGAGGATGTTTCCGGGCTTGATGTCACCGTGAACCACTTCGGCTTCGGTGTGGAGCCAAGCGAGTGCAGAGATGAGCTGTTTGGCGAGGTGGAGCCATTTCGCTGAGCCTCCGATGATAGGTTCGCTCATGGTCCAGGTGGAGAGGGTGTGGGAAGCGGCAACGGCGCATTTGCGGATGTGGTCTTCTAGGGAAAATGGAAGGGCCTCGAGAATGAGGGTTGCTTCGTCGATGACGCCGTAGAAGGGCACAATGTACTTTTCACTCTCGGGGATGGTGTGCAGATATTGGAGGACTTGGGCTTCGCTTTCCAGAACGGTCGTTGCGTCACGTCGGGCCGGTTTCTTCACGGCGACGAGCACAGGCGTGGTGACAGTCGGGGATTGAGGTGGAGTCAACGACCCGGAGATCGTGCTCGCCTTGGTATGCGTGGTGCCTTTGTAGACGACGCTCCAAGCGCCGGTGCCAAAAATGGCGTCTCTGTCTTGATGGTCTTTGAGAATTCGGATCTCAAAGGGGCAATGAGGGACTCGTGTTTCGGCTGGGGAGTGCCGATGGTAGATGTTGGTTTGGATAGGGTCGAGGTTCCCACCCCGTGATTTCAACGGTGATGCGATAGGCTGTGCATGAGGAGCGGAGAAGGGTAGAGCAATGTTTGAGATATTGGACGACGATCGATTTTGTCGAGGTGAGGTTGGAGGGGTGAGCACCGATGTGTTGGGATAACCAGGCTGAGCACCAGATTCGGCGGCGGGTACCGAGCTTGGAGTCGTAAGGGGACGGGGATCAGACATTTCTCCTCCTCGGGGGAATGTTGATATCCTCAGGTGTTGCGCGCGCTAGGGTGGTTGAAAGGAAACAGAGGCTACGAATAAGATATCTCCTTCATTGTCATAAGAAATTGTTGATGACAGTATGGTTTGGTTGTCCGAGGGTGGGTAATCTTGTAAGAGCCATACTGGCAAAGACGATCAAAATGGTTATGATGGGATTCAGTACGCCATCCAGGCCGGTTCCATGGATTTGATACCGAGTTTGAATTTTGTTCGGTCGAAGGCGACGGAGCCGGTGGCGGTGGCGGAGGAGGTGACAGAGAAGGTGATGGAAAAAGTGGTAGAGGAGCGAGGTAAATGGGTGCTGTGAGGCTGGACAAGCGCGGCAAACTTGTCCAAACGAAATCGCAGGTAGGCTAGAAGTGGAATAAAAATGATACGGTCAGAGAAAACCTCAGTTGAAAGTGGATATCTGGGGCCACACAGTAGAGAGGGCGGGGATGGAGCGAGGATAGAGAGAAAGGGACGAAAAGGTGGGTGTGAATGGAAATGGCATGCATTTTGAGTTCCATGGTTTGCCGCAATCTCAACTCAGGCCCGTTAATTCGAGACCAGGAAAGCCGACAAAGTCCAGATGAAGTCGATATCCCGGATGGCCGAGAAAGGAAACGGGAGGGAAAAAACGTGGGACGGAAGAGGCTGCTATTGGTACTGGGAGACAGCTTTGAGAACGGCACTCAAGGCTGTTCGACCGCCGACAACTAGTATCAGGCGCGGGCAAACGGGGCCAGAAATAGCAGAGATGAGGTCAATCATCGTTATCATTCTCCCTCCTGGACCATGTCGATATGGGAAAGATTAAAGATAACCTGTCTTGAGCGCATGTCCCAACCACCTCCCTATATAGTATAAATCTCTACGTTTTGGAGACTCTAGCGTGGTTCTAACCGGCAACCAACCGGATATGTACAGTGTCATCCATCACAATCACGCCCGTGGTCACGCTCCAAGAACAGGTACTACGCCTGTCCATTCGCCTCGGGCTCTCTCTTCCCAATACCCTTCCTTGCCCGTTTTCAACTTCCAGACGACTTCATCGCCTAGCTCGACCTTGGTAAACCACCGAGCTTTCCACGTCTCTCCTTTCGCCTCCATCTCTCTTCTCCGGGCTCGTTGTGCTTCTTCCAGTTGATTCTTCATTTCTTCTGCCCGATCGTGGTCGCCCATTTCCAATGCTTGTTGATCTGGTCGCAGCCGACTGTCGGTCGGAGGCAGCTTTCCTTTCTCGATCTCGGTCATCTCATTCAGCTCGGCTGCAAACAGAGTCATTCCGTAATGCTTGGGAGCATCCCCCACCAAGGGCCCGGCCGACCAGATCGTCGACTGACCTTGTTTCCCAGCTTCCTTCAACTGAAGTGAATTCGTCCAGGTTCCCGTCAATCCCACGGACAACTCTTGTCCGTGACCATTGATCGTTTGGACCTCCACTTCTTCACCACGACCGGAGAACATTCCTTTGGCCTTGAAAGACACGACCGCCTTGTGCCCAGAAGTTTCATTGAAGATGGTCATGGTCCCGACCGGCTCCACGTACTTCTCGCCGGCAATGATATTTCTCAGGAAACAGGTCGCTGCCGACCAACTAAACACCTCCCCGGTATTGTGCAGGAGTAATCGGGCTTTGCCCTCCATGACGATCTCGGACGATTTCCCCCAGAATTTCTGTGAAGGCAAGGGTGACTGAGCAAAGGTCCAATCATAGGACTCCGCGTGGAATGCGAGCTGCACGGGTCGATGTGACACTTTCTCGGCAATAAATCGGAAACCCCGGTCTTCTCGCACCAGTTCATACGTTTCTCCCAGCATTGGATTAAAGGGTTTCCGGATTGATCGCTCTTTGACTCGCGTGTTGGACAGAGATGCGATGGCGAACGCCGTCACATACATCAATCGCTCGTATACATCCGTGCACTTGGCGGCACGGTCCAAGGTTTGAGAATACTCCAGCTGCTCGGCCGCTCGCTGGAGAAGTGACAGCGGTTCGTTGGCCGACACCGGCATCGAAATGGTCGACAAATCCTTGCCCACGTTCTTCCGGAGAAATCCGATCAGACTAGGCGGCATGATCGTCGGCGCTGCAATCGACTTCCTTCGGTGGACTGGGTCCAACGGCAAGGGCGTCAAAGACTTGGCTCGCGGAGGGAGGTATGATGACACACTTCCTGATCGCCTCTTCAAGACGTCGAGAGAATCCTCGCCAATGTCACTACTCGTAGCAGAATCTTCCACCTCTCCTGCCTCGTCGATGCCTTCGTGATCCGTGTCGCTGTGGATATTGAGGAGTCGGGAACTATCTTCCGCATCAAAATATTCCTGCGATTCAACCGACCGGAGACTCATTCTCGACACCGCCGACTTCGGTGGCGTCGTCCGGCGGACTTTGATCTCCGCCATGAGCGTCGAGAATTCCCCCACCACCGAATCAAGGTCATGTAGCAATGCCATACAGTGATCATACATGCTTTCTTCGTGATGAAGATGAGGCCGGTGCATGACGGGAGTTCCTTGAGGGGCAGAAACTCCATTACGTAGAAGAGGCTCGACACCACCCGGAACCGGAACGGCGAGCTGGGCAGAGACACTTCGTTTAAAGACATTCGTCTGACTATTGTTCGCACTGGGTTTTCGTTTCCAAAAGGGTCGCCTTTCCTCTTGTTTGAAGTAGTCCTCACTCGGTCCGTCGGTGGGTGTTGTACTGGTGGAAGTGGAACCGGGTCGAGGGGATGGAGGAGGCAATGGCTGAGCGAGGGTGTCCAAACACAGCCTCCTCACCGCGTCTCGTGTGCCGGATATTCTACTCAGAAGTGTTTCTAGTCTTGCCCACTCCTGCTCGTCGAACGGGCTGGTCTTCTCAACGGGAGCTTCATGGCCCGTCTCAACATGTATATGATCCACAGGGGTGGTGGATTCGAGCATGAGACGTGCGGCGTTCTCTAATGCGGTCTTCCAAGCCCCAAAATCTGCATCATTATTCGCCTTCAGATGCCATATCTCCGCCCCTGAGTCGATGGAAATTTCACGGGATTTGGCGTTTGCTGCAATGGCGGCCAATGACAGTGGAATAGCCCCTCGAAGAGCTGAAGAATTCCGATCGCGATAGTAGGATAGCGTGGACGACGTGTAGTCCAAGCAAAAGAATCTTCGCGCATAACCTTGATGCTTCTTCCTTCTTCGTTTCTGCAAAACTCCGGTGTGAATGGAGGCAGGTTCTTCTGCCGCCTTGGGCCCTTCAGGCGCGGCCGCCGTGCTTCCTGGAACCGGATGGTTCATGGATGCTTGTCTCAGCGAGTCGACCGATTCCTTGTCCCTGGCCTTGAGTTTGGGACTTCTCTTGAAAATTTGTGAAGAAGCCGAGGCGGTGGCCATGGCGGAGGCCATGGCCTGAGAGTGGTGCAGTTGGGCACCGAATTGAATTTGCGACTGACATGCTGTAGGGTAGGTGAAGAGGAAAACCGTGGCTGTCTTGGAGATACTTTTGGAGAATGTATTGTCGAAGACCAGAGCATAGTTACCGGCCTCACCCCGGCGTACATCATACTTGCCCTGCGATACTTTGTCGGCCTCGCACTTGCCCACCCACCGAATTTGTTTGAGTCCAATTCCGGTCAATTTCTCAATCGCGGTGGAGTGATTGTCGAGTTTGTCCTCGTCGGCAGCGGAAGGATTGGGTGAAGAAGGAGGCAGCGACGTCGAGGAGGAATGGAGAGGGGACAACGGTCCTGGATGCTTGAACAATCCGAAGTTGATGGATTTTTTGTGAGGTTGAATTGTCCAGGAGATTGTATGTTCTTGTTTGACATTCACCCAGCGCACGAGGTAATTCTAAAGTGTGGCTTGCGAGTTAGCGATCATGTACCCAAAAACCGTAAACATGGTGGTGTCAGCGCACCCTGGAATGCACCTCAATCTGCTCAAGGCCAGCCATGGAGGAAAAGGGTAGAGAGTCTCGACCCAACCTTTCATGCGAACTTGGGCCGTTCGTTATTCAAGGACATGATATGAAGGAGAACAATCACGAAACTGCTGTATTTGGACGCGTTTGCGGGCGCATCCGGCCTTGAAGAAATGCGAGTCAGCCTGCTCGTGTCCGGAAGGACCAGGGAAAAAAGTAACCCCGTAAGTAGTATCGGAGAATGGTAAGGCAACTTGCCGAGAAAATAAGGGCACGAATGTTCATGAAACCGCCCGGCCCGGCCTCCCTCTCCTCCAACCCACCGATGGGCAAGCACTTCTGACATAACTTTTATGTAGCTGAGGATTTTTCCGGCTTTGCTTCGGGCGTGATGATAAAAGCCTGACCAGTCACTGTAGATGATACCACACTAATATGGGCCATTAGACACGGGATCATCCAGCCTGGGGCCACGTGAAAATTCAGCCTCTCTCCTATTTGAGAATGTTATGGAATGGTCTCAGAAAGCGCAGGTCATTCACCGCGTGCTAGTAGTCAGGTAATATCCCTCAAAGTTCGAGCATGTGGCCTATCTCGCGTCGACTGAGAGTTTCTTTACCCGTTTGCTACGACCGGTATCCTCTCTTAACTCCCTTCTTCGCTTGGTGCCTCGTGCACTTCCTCCTTTGGGTCGATAGCCGCCATCGTTGTCTCGTTTTCGCTTCCCTCTCGAGGATGACTCGATCTCTATTGCAATACCATCATCGTCATAAAAGTCTTGTTCCTGCTTGAATGCTTCTTTGGTCGTTGACTTTCTTGTAGAACTTCGGGAGCCTGTGGTTCGGGTTGCCTTTTCAGTGCTAGGTTCATTGTCCTGTAGAAATACTTGAGGCTGGTGTTTTCGTAACCAGTTGTAGACTGACACAGGATTTTTGAGCTGTGTTTCGCGTTCGCGCTCGGTGGTTTTGTCCATACTTCGGTTGCCCAAGCTGTTCGCAGCGTGCGACCGGGGATTCGTGGTGGCGCCGTCTAGAAATGCGTCCAATCCTTGCAAATATTGCTCTTCTTGCTTGGTCGACAAGAACCCACTCGGAAGGCCATGGCTTCCGTTTGATTGATTGGGAGGAGGCGCGGCGTCGAGTAGGGATGAATACGAACGACCGGGCGCAAATGCTGCCGTCCTGAGAAGTCCAGCTTCAATCTCCCTGTATCTGACCGCGTCAATCTCTCCTCGTTGCAGTTGATTTCTCGCTTTCCGCAGATCCAGGTGGCCTTCTTCTTCGCCGTCCACTTGTATCAAGCTTCCATCCGTTGAGATTCGATCTCCAGGAGCGGCGAGGTCGTACCGAAGTCGGGGGGGGATTTGAGGGCAGGAGTTGAGATCAACCAGCAGCTGAAGCATTTGACTGAAGGTGATATTAGCAGAGGCAATATGAACCATCTCCAACCTTACTCGGTCTGCTCAGCCAGTCTTTGTGATATGTCGAGGATCCTTTGCTCTTCCTTGAATAATGCAGAGTTGTCTCTCATTTTTTCTTCGAATGAGACCATGATCTTGCGATATTTCCGTCTAGGAAGCAGTGAGATCGGACAGGGTCCACTCAAAATATCCGGAAAAGGTTACCTATATGACTTTTTCGAAGCAGCAGGTTGCTCAAGGGGATTCGGTTGCTCAGCCACCTCCGGCACCTCGAGAGGGTCTGTGGAAGCCATGGAGAGAAGTTCAACGGAGAGATAGATGACACGGTAAAGAGCGGAGTCACAAAAATGTATGAAAGGAGCTGTAGTAAAACAAAGTGAGCGGCTGATGATAGAGACAAGGGGGAGCGAATCCCTTGCGCGTTATAGCCTATCAGGTTGTGGGTTAGCCTGGAGCGAACGGATTTGATATCCGCGAGGAACGAAATCTTAACAAAATCACTTTTTTTCGTTGCTGCTGACCTACCAGGAGACCTTAATCCAACTGCCACACTGTGAGAAACGAGCATTGAGACAAGCACAATGAGCATTACGGGGACAAAACATCGAAAACGAAATGCTGAAGCGGCAGAGATTGAGATTGATATCGACGCACCAGAGCCTTCTTCGAAAAAGGCTTTGCGCAAGTCGAAGCGTGCCAAACTGACAACGGAAAATGATTCAATCCACGGCAAGAGATCTCCGTATGGAATTTGGATCGGCAACTTATCATTCAGCACCACCAAGGACGATCTCGTCAAATTTTTGACGGGTGATTCAGAGAATATTATTGAGAAAGATCACATTACGAGAGTTCATCTACCTCAAGGTCCGCCAAAGTTTGGCAAAGCAACCAATAAGGGTTTTGCTTACATCGACTTCCTGGACGAAGACTCCCTTCATCGTGCATTACAATTCAGCGAAGCCCTACTCGGTGGCCGCCGGGTGCTAATCAAGAATGCCAAAGATTTTGAAGGAAGACCACAGCCGAAGAAAGGCACGGATGACGCACCGACAAACCCTCCAAGCAAGCGGATATTCGTTGGCAACCTCGATTTCAACACCACCGTGGAGGATCTTGAAACGCATTTTGGCGCCTGTGGGTCGATTTCGCACACTCATATGGCCACCTTTGAAGACACCGGGAAGTGCAAAGGGTATGCTTGGATAGATTTTGAACAGGCGGCTTCGGCAGAGGCTGCAATGCGAGGGTGGCGAGAACCACCCATTCCGGCTGAGAAGTGGTCGAAACAGGGGATCTGGTTACACAAGCTCAACGGCAGAAAATTGAGGATGGAGTATGCTGAAGACAAGGCCACCCGATACCAAAAACGATTTGGAAAGAATGCAAAATCTGTGGAGTCTGGCGACGGAGGAGAAGGCGCTGCTCATGAACCCATGATGGAAGTGAAAGACGAACCAAAGCCGGTCGCTGTCAGGCGGAAGAACGCACGGAAGCATGGTGGAAAATACACGGAGGAGACGGTCCAAAGGTTGACCGGGGCGATTGTCGAGAGCAAAGGTCAACGGACCGTGTTTGAATAGGCAAATTCAAGCCCGTTGTTCTCGCCAGTATAATTTCATCAGCTCATGTCTCAGAATGAGCTCAAAGGGGGCGTTTTGATCCAAGTAGCATCTAAAACACATGACAGAATGAAAAAGCACGAGATTGAGTGTACAAGTACAGATTGTGTTACTAGCCTCCCACCAGTAGCGAATGACGGTGGTGTTACTTTTTTATGCTTTAGCGAGCCCGATGCGCTTGGCGGTTGCCCGTGACCGTGACGAAAATCTGGGGCAATGGCTTCCGTTTTCGCCTTCAAGTGAACACCAGCCCGAAAAAGACGGTTTCTGTGAACGCAAGAGGTGTCTTTCTTGTCTGCAATTTTATTGACCTCCAGGTCAGTGCCCACCTACCATCAATATCCTGGCCCATGTTGCTTGTGTCCGGCTCCATCCTCGAAATGATGCTTCTCTAAATCCAATCCTTGTTGTTCGAGAAAACAAATCGTCCTCGCATCGTCGGGCCGAAACTCGTGTCGTCGAACTACCGAGAATGATTTACACTTCTGTCTTCTGAGTGCCTTTGTGTGTATTGTTGTATCGTGCTTTACCCAGCTCACCGGAAGTTCTTCATCCCCCGGAACTATGCCTGCGCCCCGAAGAAAAACCCTCCTCGCCAGCAGACGGCGGCGACAAGATGATGGAGAGGACGAAGGGTCTGTGGTGGGGGACTTTGAAGACGACTCTCTGAGCGAAGGCTCCGCGGTCAGTAATGGCGATGATGAAGCAGAAAACGACGAGAGCGATTCTAGTGGAGACGAGCACGAGTCCGTCAAGAACACCACCGACACAACAGAAACTGCTTTACAACGAGAGAGAGATGCAGTGCTGTCGGTTGAGGCTGTCTCAAAACACCATGGTGCATTCAAAGCCTCTGCTGATACAGAAGCTATGCTACACGGGCTTGGACAGACTGAAAAGTCGCAAGAGACGGAGGTGATCCACTTCGACGATCTGGCTGCGCCGGCAGACGCTGGTGTTGCAAAGACGGAGGTTGTTGTTCCCAAAGCACCCCGACACGAGACTGCAGCGCAAAAGAGCCGTCGGGAGCATCTGGAATACATCAGACAGCGGAACACCAATCCCGCATTTGTCCCGACCAGAGGCGGATTCTTTCTCCACGACGATCGCAACTCGCCATCGACGAGACCTAATGCCAGACCTTTCGTACGGGGAAGAGGTAGAGGCTATGGGTTCCCAGCCCACCCAGGGTAAGATGCCCAACCCTGCGGAGCATTGTTTCATGTTACTGATCACCACCAGACGCGGCGTGAGTTTCAATGAGCCTACCGACAAACCATGGGCTCATGACCTACACGAAGACCACGAGATGCCGCTGAAACCCGAACAGCCTCAAGATAAAGACGTGCCTGGCTCGGAAAACGAACAAAATGCAAAGTCATCAGGGTCAACCGCTCCAAATAGGTCCTTTTCATTTACGACAGTGCTTGGAAATGTCACCGTTCAAATATATCTCCCGGGCATGGAGCAGAAATTGTCGATCCCCAATGTTGTGAAGAAGCAATATACCTTGCTCCCGCAGCATCGCCCGCCCTTGAGACGAGATAAACCCGTTCGTGTCTCCATTCCCGACGAACCGGTTCGATATATTTTCCCCAGCACTGAAAGATCATTTATTTTCATTCCCCGAGCGTTGCGTCCGAATCAGCAATCTTATCGTGGCCGTGGGAGAGGAAGTTTTCAAGGAAGCCGCCGACCAAGCCTCTATGGCAGCGCCTACACTTCGAGTATTGCCATGAGCCGAAAGTCTTCCATCGGTGCGTCTACCATGAGAGATGGTATAAGGTCTCCGTCAGAGTCCGTCATCTCTCGCATGGCTTTTACCGGCACGGACAGTACCCGACCGATTGTTCGAATGCCATCAGCAGTTCCTACACCATCTCTTTCAAGGACGGGAATGCCTATTATGAATGGACAGATTGGAATGAATGTGCCACCACCCCCCCCACCACCGCATATGCAGCCTCCTGCAATGTATGGAAGCCACTCGACTACGATTCCCATGCATCAGCCCAGGCCTCAAAAAACTGTATCAGTCGCCGATATTGAATCTCCAGCCTCTTTTCAATTCAAAGCCCCTCAACAACAGCAAGAACAGCCGTTCCACCAGCAAGTCCCAGCTCACATTTCCAATTCCTACGCGGACGAGAAAGCAACTCAGCCTGGTCAAACCGTGACTGGAATGGCTGGAGCAACGCCACTTTCGCAGATACCCGAAGGGGCCGTTTTTGCTCAAGGCTTTCAACCATATCCCGTCATGAGCGGACCAACCTACTTTGGAACGCCTTACAATACCGGAGCAGTTTTCTATCCACCCCCGGCTGATGGTAGCTCTTTTGGAGTTCCGATGACTGGCCCCGTCTTAGCACCTAACTTCATTCCAGGCTCGCAATCGCACCCAGTTGGTTATTTACCTGCTGCAGCACCGGTGGAAAGCAGCATTCCCTCCAACATGGTGGCCCACGAGTCCAATGGCATGGTCTACTACTACAACTCACCTGTCTTCACACCGGATACTCAAGGCGGGCTGCAGCCATTCCCTGTTGCTACAAATGGTACCATGGTGGCCATGGCCAACGGAATGCCTCCTCAAACACCCTTCTACTATCCTTCCGTTCCGAATGGAATGTTCTACCCGGCACAGCCTGAATGATCTATCTTTGCCGGCCAACGCATTTTTTTTTTTTCCTTTTATAATACGTCCGATTTGGTTTGATTAGCGCCGGTTATGGGAGTAAATTTGCATTTGGGGAGTGAGCAGGTTTGTCGATCTGCAAAGGGGGTCAAAATGACGCCATTTTTGGTTAGTGTTCCGCATCATGGCTTCGAGATATCCCTCATCATATATCCGGTATGTACATTATATCTCGTGGTTTGAAAAGAGATTCTCAGGTGGACTTGTTAGAGAGAGACCTTGGGACAGAGTTGGCTCAGGCGGGGCAAACGGACTTTCGAAAAGGAAAAGCTCAAGGCTGATTTCCGGATCACATATTTTATTGATCGATTGGTTGTGGTTACGTTTTGCGGTGTTTGGTGCGAGGCTGGATTCGCTGAGACCGGCGTCGGTCAACGAGGTTTTAGTAGCCTCGGAGAGCGGGAGTTTGGGGGTCGTCAAGCAATGGATCACTGAGATATCCCCCGTTTTTTTCTCTTGTCCTGCCGTAGTCATGAGGCAAACCAAACCAAGGTCCGAGATTGTGTGAAGTTGAGGTGACCGGTGAGAGTGATCAGGTGAATGGTGGGAGCCTGCGGCGTAACTTGACTTGCCACCAATTTACCAGTCTGACGAGGCGACTGCTGTTGACCACACCCCCTCAAAAAGCGAAGAGAAACTTTGCCTGTGTGTCAGACTGCGCTATTCTGTGGTTCATAGCTTGTGCGCCGAAGTGAGGTTCGGCTTGGGCTTAGGCTCTGGTCCTCAGACTTCCCCGCCCGCAATCCTTTGCTCATTCACATTCAGTGGGACTAGGCTGCGGGCAATCCGTCATTCTTTTCCTCGCACCTCTCCCGCCGTGCCTGTTGCTCTACCACCACCACCCCGACCACCAACCTGCCCTTCTATCCACCTTCATCTCGGTCCTCCTTCACCCATTTCGATCTTGAAGAGAGGTGTCCCAGGTACTTTCTCTTATCCATGCTTTTCTTCCTCTTGAGGTTTCTGATCTAATCTCAACGTCTCCTCTTTGGGCCTACCGGCAATCCCCATCCGTTCAACCTGCTCGACACCGCCTAACTAAGCCCTTATCACCGATCATGGCAGCTCCTCATCCTCACATAGGCACTGTTGGTCCTGACACCTTAATCACGGTCAAAGTAATCATCGACGGAACAAATCGAAGATTCAAACTTGCTCTTCGTGATCTTGGTGCCAACGTGCTCCCCCAAAAGGTATGAATTGTGCCTGGTCAGCCTAACACTCCTCTGCCAACTAGCTCAATTCCCAATACCGCAATCCCCGACGTTGAAACCGAGCTAACTCTCTCATCTACAAGCTTCGTTTCTTGCTCGCTATTCCTCCGGAGCAGGAAGTTCGATTTGATCGATTCTCGGATTCTGCCGGCGCCTTCATTACCCTCGATAGCAGCAATCCGGCCATCTACAAGCAATTGTACCGGGCAGCCAAGGCCAAACTCAAGCTGCGCTTGAGGGCCACGCTCGAAACGCCGGGCCAGAGGGAATCGAATGACAGCAACATCAAAGAGGAGGACCAGTCTGGAGTCAAGAACACCTTGAAGGATGCTTCCCCGGGCTCCGCATCGGGGCCGAGGCAGAGCTTCCTCGACACGGTCCTGTCTCAGCCTCTGGCCAACGGCTCTGCACCCTCATTCAAGTCCTTCCAGAAGAACTTGCCGTATTCCCCAACTTGTGCCGTTCCCGGCGCCTTTGACCTGAACAATTCAGGTCTCGACCCTGTCATTCATGGTCCCAAGGACGGCCACGGCGATGCTTTCAGTCTTCCCACCTTGCCTTCGCTGAACGACTTCCCCTCCACTTCGTACAGCATTGATTGCAATCACTGCGGCAAGTCTGTCCCCAACGAGCACTACCATTGCGGTATCTGTGAGAATGGTGACTTTGATCTCTGCCAGGAATGTATTGATTCTGGAGTGACCTGCGACGGCGATGAGCATTGGCTCCTCAAGAGAACTATCCGCAACGGAGTAGTCATTCCCAGCACCACGGAGACTCTCCCTCCAAAGAAGCTGTCCACGGCTACCGCTCGCTCATCCGATGACTTGAATCCACCGACCAGCCCAGAACAGGATGACGGTGAACGGACTTGCAACTCGTGCATCTGCTGTAAGTCGGCCGGAGATCAGCCCATTCTAGATCATGACTGAATCATATCTGTAGTGTTGCCCGCACACAATTTCGTGACTTGCCAGGACTGCCCCGACTTTGACCTCTGCCTAGCCTGTTTCCGAGAGGGTGAACATGGTCACGACCCTTCACATGCCTTTGAGCCTCAGGAAACTGAAGAGCGGATGGTCGAGCCGGTCATCAAAACTCTCTGTGCACCTGGACGAGGGGTTCGCCACGAAGCCATTTGCGACGGCTGCGAGCAGGTACGTTGGATCCGCGGCGTTTGGCGTAGTGCATCTGACTGACAGTTGAGATAAAAAGGGTATCTTTGGTGTTCGTCACAAATGCTTGGGCTGCCCTGACTTTGACTATTGCTCAACTTGTGTTCGTTCGGCCGGCGAGAAGCATCCCGGACACCGGTTTGCACCGATTTATGTTCCTCTTCAGAACATTCGTGCTCCCAAGCCGAGCCACCGTGGTATCTACTGTGACGGACCACTGTGCACCAATTACAACCGTTACATCACTGGCGATCGATACAAGTGCGCCGTTTGCCACGACACCGATTTCTGCGCCAATTGTGAAGCATTGCCCAACAACGGCCATAATCCATCCCACCCATTGATCAAGATCAAGATCCCCATCCGCCATGTCTCTATTACTACCCAGCAAGAGACAGAAAATGGTGTCAAGATCGCCCAGCTAGGAGACCGACCCATGGCTAAACATGCCGCTACAGAAACGACCCGGTCGACTTCCGCCAATGCCGCGACCCAGGTGCAAACTGTGGCCGAGGTCGACCCGGCGGACCACGTGCCAGCTCTGGTGGAAACTCCAAAGGCCAACGATGTCATGTCGAGCAAGCCCTTGCCCAACGATCTGCAAGCTTGGTACATGTCGGACTCTACTCCAGATGGGACCAGAATCGCTCCGAATCATCTGGTCTCTCAGTCCTGGACCCTCCGCAACCCGGGTCCCGAGGCCTGGCCGGCCGGCTGTGCTGTGTACTATGTCGGTGGAGATGACATGCGCAATCTCGATGCTCTTCACCCGTCCAGTGTGAGTACCATGACCGTGGCCAATCGCAGCAATGTTCTCGAGACCAGCCTCGAGCCGGGCAAGACTGCGGTCTTCACTGTTCTCCTCAAGTCTCCCGCTCGCGAGGGACGAGCTATTTCGTACTGGCGTCTCAAAACTCCTGGGGGTCTACCATTCGGCCACAAGCTCTGGGTCGATATTGAAGTTCGTTCCACTCCTGTTGAGTTGCCGATTCGACCTGCTGTTTTGAACCCTGCTCCCGCTAGAGTGGAGCCAGTTACGGATACCAAGGAGGAAGACGGGTCGCCAGACAGCTCCACCATGATTTTCCCGAAGCTCGAGAAGGAGTCTCCCCGCTCTAGCGTCAACGATATCAGCGAACAACATGCGGAAGAAGCACCCGCGGCCGTGATGGAGCCCACCACCAAAACCGAAGAACAAGAATTGTTTGAGGATGTCGAGAGTCTTGAGCTTGAAGAGTCCGAGAGCGATGAGGATGGATTCTTGACCGATGAGGAATACGATATTCTGAATGCCAGTGACGAGGACTTTTTGAACGAAGCTCAACGCTCAGTGGCCAAGTGAAGGATGGGGTGGACATGGTGGCCTTGACAAACGAGTGTAGTTCTCGCACAACTACAAGAAATCAGTTCAGCTTGCCAAAGCACGGTAAGAAAACGATGCTCCGATGAATGGTGACCAAGTGCCAAGGATTATGGAGCAAGTAAAGGAAAGGCTTTTGGATCAGGCTGAATCGGCGCGGGGGTCAAGGGGGGATAGGCTTGTTTTCATTAAGTACCGCAATCTCATTTCATTGCCATGAAACGCGTCGATCCTTGAATCACACGAGCTCGGATAGGAGACTAGGAAACCGAGCATCTGTGAAGAGACTTGGCGTTCGAAACCTCGGTTTCGACGAGGAAATCCAAGAAAAACATGGGCCAAGTGCCTCACGTCCATTTTCGACGAGATGATTGGAGGCCAAAGCGCACGACGGTAGATGATTTGCCGTCATGGGGCCCAAGCGGATGAGAGGACAAGGTGGTTTCCCGGGTTGTGCCGTTCCCAGGTAGTATGACTCGTCAGTGGCTGAAAACCTCAGTGCATGTGCCGGCCAAGTACTCCCACACCCAGTTTTATTATTCACCGCTCCCGGTGTTCCCCTCTCATTATATTCATGGTACACTGGTATACTGTTATTGTGATTTCTACTTGACCTCTCAAACCATCACGTCCGATCCTCTATAAGTCCGTGAATCCTCTCCACATGGAAATTCAACGACTCCCGCCGCACCATTTGTCATATCGAGCCTCTCTTCCCAAAGGGTGACAGCACACTCGCGTCAGTTGGCATCATCCACACGTTCATTGCCTCTCACCAAAGCGACGGTGGGCCATCAATTGATTATCCTCGACAGGACGATTTCCAGCCTGAATATCGGGCATTATGCATGAAGACTTGCGCAGAAGAGCTCTGGAAAGTGGCAAGACGGTGTCCAACCGGGCCAAATCGAAACAATCGTCACGCGGAAGTTCTCGAGGCAACTCAGCCGCTAATTCCCGCGTCGCATCTCGAGTCCAGAGCAGAGATGTGTCTGATGAGGAAGACGCCGGAAATGGAAATTTGAGCGATGATACCACACCGAGGTAGAAGGCGCTGCGTCCCGCTCACCCCGTGGACATCTCAGAGAAAGCTGACCGATGTGTTCCATAGTATCAATTCGATCGACGCCCTCCTCGAAAGCGACGACTTCAATGAGCAAACGACGGACGTCCTCCGACAAGATCTTGGCGACGCGATCTCTGATCTTCTAGATAGAAAGGGCAGCAGCACCAAGAGCCGGGAAGATTCTCTAACCACCTATGTCAAATGTCTGACCTCGCACTATCTCGCCGAAGTCTTGTATGGCCGAGTCTCCGAGCTGCTCACCGCATTCAGTCGGAGTATCAAGGCGGAAACGAGCGAGAAAGAAACCACGCTGGCATTGCGGGCGATGGCCCTCACCGCCATTACATTCGCTGACCATACACTCTATGACGCGGTTTCTGCGTTGTTGAAACGGTCCATCTCCGATTCACAATCCCCCGTCGTCAAAGCGGCGGCCATCTACTCCATCGGAATATGTATTTCGTTCGGCGGCGCGGGAGATGAAGAAATCATGGATGTCATGACCTTTTTGCTGGAAATTGCCTCGAGTGATGGTGCATTCATCGGGGCCGATGACGACGCCGACGTGGTTGCGGCAGCGTTGAACACATATGGATTCCTGACCACCCAAGTGGACGACGTCGAGTACGAATCGGAAGACGCCGTGGCCACGTTTCTGGATCAATTGGACGCGGACAACGTCAAGGTTCAAGTGGCAGCGGGGGAAGACATTGCCTTGCTGTACGAGAAAAGCTACTCGCCCAGAGAAGAGGATGAAGCCATGTCATCGGGAGACGACGACGAGACGGGTTCGTCAGATGAATTGCCGGCCGCGCGAGATACGTCCGACCTTGTCAAACGATACAACGCCTACCACAACGCCCATGAAGTGTTGGACAAGGTGACGGCGCTGGCCTCCCTGAGCACCAAATCGATGAACCGCAGGGACAAGAGATTGTTGCACCAATCTTTCTCCAGCATTTCATTGACGGTGCAGAATCCGAAACGAGGACTCCAGGCCAGCAATTCCTCCAAGATGGTCGTGCGAATTCATCGTGAGGGAGAGATGCGCGTGGACAAGTGGTGGAAACTCATGCGGTTGAACGCCATTCGACGGCTTTTGGGAGGGGGGTTTGTCAATCATTACTTTGAGGGCAACAAACGAGTCCTGGACGCTCTGCCAATGATCTTGCGGGCTCCCGGCGGTGATGGAATGCGAAGCCCTCGAAAACTCATGAGCAACAAGGCCACCAAGGGAAGATTTCGGGACAGTCGGCGATTTGTCTCGGGAGAGTTTCTAGAACCGTGAGAAGATGGACACGGCAAGTATGGATTCGATGGGGGCATATTGGATGATGCATGATCATGGACAGTATTTGGTTTGCATACGACCTCCAGGAGATGGTCTGGGTAATCCGGACATTCCGTGATTCTTTTCCTAGATATACATACAGTACCAAAGAATTGAGAAGATATGTGACAACAGGTATTTTATCTATTGATGTCCCTTCGAGTCGGAGGTTCCGACGCACCCCGTTTGCCATTTGCTCGTGATGATATAGGGTCGTGGGGAAAGGAAATTCGCGACTCGGATCGTAGATGAGGAAAAGAGGTCAACAGGTTTCAAGCGTGCTCCGGCCCCCGTTGCGATCTTTTCTCCATCCCAAATGCCCTGCTTTCAGGGGAAAAAGCACGAGCATCGTATCGAATACGACCATCCTATGGGTGTAAGGGTTGGAGCCAGAATGGGCGCAGACGAGGCATTGCCTGGTCTGGGATAGGGGCTGTTGCGAGAATGCGGCGCTAGTGACTCGGGCTGGTGATCAAGGACGTACGTCTAGCCGCCTAGCACGTGATTGAAGCTAATTTCTCTGACGTGGAGAATAAAATCGGAGCACGTGCTCGCAAAATTCATCCGACTCCGTGTCCTCGCAACGAGCAGCAAGACATAATTTTGAGAGTTACGGGCGAGACAGGTATTAGTTTCCGGGTACAGTAATGAATGACTGTGCAAACACAACCGGATGCAGATGTCCTCCGTGAATGTGTACGCTTACGTATATGCATGGTAAGACACTCACTCACTTCCCTCCTCCCTCCTCATGGGGGCAGATTTTGACACGCGTAATGGCAAAGTTGTCCCCCTATTTAACCTTCTGCGCGAGACCCATACTGATGTATCAGAGGTCCTCCGTATGGGGACAGTGATGGCCGGCCTTAATCCCCTTGAAGCAGTTGATTTACCTCTCGAAAAATCACAGCCTTTGGGCACTTGGCTAATAATTGCCTAATGCGAAATCATACCAATTCCCATCATCGTGGTGTCCCCATCGCCGTTGCTGACATGAGACGTTGATGATTCGCCCCAATTCTGGAACCGCCACAATGCAACAGCCAGCCCGTCTCCCTCTAACCTACCCCAGCGCATCCCCTAACCAAAGACCGACCAGTAGCCGGTTCGGGCGTTTGTCTCGCCTTACAGTGCTTCGCCATCACCTCTTTTTTTTTTTGTTTTTTCCCTCTCTCGTGTTTCTCACTCACTCACATCATCAGTTCCCATCGTTCATTTTTCTCATCCCCATCTCCCCCTCCCATTCTTTCTTCGTTCCCTTTTGTTTCTCCCTCACCACCTTTTAATATCTTATTCCTCCTCTCGCCCAACACGAACCACCCTCTCGAGTTCACGTCCTTTCTTCACACCCATTAGCTTTTTCAGGGATTCGAAACCTCACTTCCACTGAGTACGGAACCTTTTCCCACATTTCCGTCGCGGGTTCGTTCCCTGCCGCTGTCACTAAGCTTCATTGCTGTCTTGTCACTCCTTTTCCCTCCGGTTCGAACACGCGACCGGCGATTGTTTGGACGTGAAGGTGCTCGGACCCCCGAATGCACGTGATCTTCTCGATACGGACACGCGACACTTCCGACACGGTCACTTTGGGCACCTCATCGACGAAATTCATGATCCAAGACCATCTCGAAGAATCCTGACTTCCCGCGCTGTCCTTCTGCAACCATGGCCTCCCCCGCTCTCAATGTCACTGAGGCCGCCACGGCTGCTCAGCCCAACATGGGCGGGGCTCAATTCGCCTCCCATACTTGGGTGGAACCCATTGTATGTTTCCCCCCCTCCAACGTCGACCGTCCTAGTTGTCTCCCATCCTGACCAGTCTTAGATTGTCGTCTCAATCATGATCACGTCCCTCACGGTCAACCGTCGACGAGGCTTCCGGATCATCGATGCTCACCGAGGACGATCACCGACCCGGTCATTGCTGCCCAATAGCCACCTTCAGGACTTTTCGCCCGATGGCTCTACCGATTCCGACTCGTACATATCCACCGACTCGGATGTCTTCACCTCGTCCAAGCACCCGCCCAAGAAGCGGGATTGCTGTGGTATGGTCGTCCAAACCCCGAACTCATCCCGGTTCGCCGACCACGTCCACTCGCGGATTCTGGCCAAGTTTCCCTTCCTGATTGAAATGTTCTACTGGGTTTTGAACCTCCTGTTCTACACCCTCACCAAAGCGGTCGCCCAAGTCACCTTTTCCGGGTACGGCGGATTGCGCCAACTGGCCCAGGACCACGGCGTGCTCATCCTGGACATCGAGCACAAGTCCTGGTTGCGTTTCCTCTTCCCCATCTGGGAGAATGAGTTTCAAGCTTGGTTCCTCAATGGCCACTTGACCACCATGACTTTTTTGAATCGCATCTATTCGCTTGTCCATATTCCCGGCACTGTGGCGTATGTTTGGCTGTCTCCTCCCCCCACAAGGGACATTCTTTTCTGACACTGACACTGTCCCCTTCCAGCTTCCTGTCATGGTACTACTACGCTGCGCCCAACCACTCGACTTTCGCGACAGTACGCCGAACCATGACACTCGGTAACTTTGCCGCCTTCTCTATCTTTACTTTCTACCCGTGCATGCCTCCACGGCTCCTGCCCGAGGAATATGGTTTCCACGACACCGTGCGCCAAGCCAACGCCGAATCCGTCTGGGTCGGTGGCAACTACGTCAATCAGTTGGCCGCCATGCCAAGTCTGCACTTTACGTACGCCTTCGTCATTGGTTGCACGTTCATCTACCACTCTGGGGTCTTCCGCCGTGTTGGTCGCAATGAGCCCCGGAAATCAGTCGTCTGGCAGATATTCTTCCTCGTGGCGGGAATTTGCTATCCATTGCTCGTCTTGACGGTCATCGTGGCAACGGCCAATCACTACTGGCTTGATGCCATAGTGGCCATGTGTACAACCACGACGTCATTGCTATGCAACAAGGTCTGGATGTTCTTATTGCCGGCGGAAGATATGCTCTGTTGGGTGCTCAGAGTCGACAAACCTCTTCCGACGACGGGAGACCGGCTGCAGAGACAAGGAGCCCGTTATCATGTGGTTAGAGATGAGGAAGAGCCTTGAGCATTTGGACGGCCACTCGGAATGAAAAGTGGCCGTCGATTCGATATCGGAAATGTGCGAGATTTATTTTCAATGCAGCAGGGGTTGGGATATAAAAGTGATTTTTGAAAAGGAAAGAGGGGGTTGAAGTGTGATCTTTGAGGTAGAGAAGGAGTCTGAACCGAGAAGCCACGGTGGCTCAGCAGAAAGCCGAGAGCGAATCAGACAACAGCATATAAAACGAAGAAGAGCAACCATGGATCTAGGGCCACACCTTGAACCGGCGGCACCGTTTTTCCTCATATTATCATGTAACGACCACTTTCCGCGAGCGTCATATTCACCCCAAGTTCGGAAATTTAGAAATTCAGCAAGAGGGTCGCTTTTATTGCGTGGGACCAGCGACATGGGAGTCGGGGTCAGAGTCCGAATCCTTCGTCGATTTGGATATCACATCGGATGGGAGACTTTGTACGGATATTGATACGGACAGTATGTGGAAATGGATATCGACGTGTGTTGGTTGAACCTGTTACCCACTGGAACTTAACACCGCATACTTCGCCTAGTACTGTTCCCTTTTTCGTTGGGGTGGGGGATTGCCTTTCAGTTTCTGTCGCCAGTGCATCATCATCTCCTCGGAATCTGCATTCGGTAGCACGGAACTGAGGATATGGGTGGCGTGGGGATTTGGTCTGGGCCTGAGGAAACAAATGGGAGAAGATAGAAAACTCCACTAATATACCAACGGATGTGTCTACAAATCACCCGACCATATCGTGCTCCAACGCGCACTGGTCATGATTCCTTCCTCAATACCGAGGCCTATGCACTCCTGCTGCCATAAGATCAATACTTGGCCTTGCGGAGAAGCCTCGCGGTAGCCGGGTTATCAAATTTGCTAACCTTCCTGCATTACGAGAAGATCACGATCCTCAACATATTCCAGGACCAACTCTAAACTTATAAAGGGCCAGAATGCTCCTCTGGCCCGGTCGCTGACACTTCAAGCCTCCGGATTTGATCGAAACCAATCAACCGCTTGGATATGCAACCTATCCATCTCTCTTCGAAGAGCAACAGACCTCGTGAGCGGGTTCGACGAGCGTGCGGCCGCCGTCGCTAGGCCGGCACGACTCAATTGCACCATTCAGTCATCTTGCTGATCGGCCTCATCTATTTCTTCAGGAGGAAGAGAATAAGGAGGCGCATACGCGAGCACACAACCGACTCTATCTGCCCAGAGTCCGACCAAGCAGCAGACAGCTCTATAGTGACTCAGTCACGCTGGAACCAGTCCCTAGGAATTTGACCAGACTGCGAGGGTGAGACGAATCTTCCCATGCAGCTTCCTACGCAATATCAACTCTCGGACCCCTTCGGTCCTGGACGTCAATTGATTGCTTGGTTCAAGCTGCCATGTCCCTTTTCCTCTCAAATGCCCTCAGTTTGGGGTACACGCGATCACCACAAGCAGCGTGAACGCATCGGAGAATCAGTGAGAGCATTTGACCACTCCTCTCCCTTTAAACCCTCTGTGCTAACAATTCAATGAAAACCGTGGACGGCATTACCGCCGCCTGAAGTTATCGACAGCACCTTTGACACGTACTTCTTGCATTGTCAGCACCAACCATACTGCTACTTCCCAGAGGCGCTCTTCTGCCAAAAATTGTTTCAGGGACTCTTGCACTCATATTTGATCTTTGCGGTTCTTGCCACGGCTCTCTGCATTTCTTCAAAATCTTTCTTTGGATAAAAAAAGACCAGGCCGCGCGGATGCATGCCAGAGAATCTGGAAATCTATTTTCGGCTCATGAGCTCGAATCCGAGGAAAGAACCGAACTGAAATATCCCACATATTACAGACCGTGTGCCTATGGGCATTGCGCGATCCTTCTGGTATTTAGTCCTCCGTCCATCATTATCCAACAGAACCCAACATCTCGCCTTCCTAGTTGGTAGCGCTCATCTTGGTTGGCTCAAACTGGGAATGTGCTGGAGCCGCCTTACTTATATATCCTTCGTAAATGAATGTGGTCTAGCGTAAAGTAGAGTTCTTTGGCCCCGTGAGAGCATAAAACCAAGTTCTACGACTTTGTTGCCGCTACAGTATTACGAAGTTGGTCACGGGGCATGTAACTTGCTGTGTAATTTTAGTATGTAATGAACTGTAAGAGTGACTTGCCATGTTTAGGTGTCTGCTGCCTTGTTGACGAACACCTCAGATGGAGTCTAGCCTTCTATGGAACGATGCCAAATCAAGTGTGGAGTGCTTCTGCGAGGCGGAGAGCGTTGAAAAAGTAGTCCGCCGGTAAGGTAGTATTTACATCAACATGTACGAATAGAAGGTCAGGTAAGAGAAGGAGTACATGCGAAGTAAAGGAGTATCGATAGCGGGGTGATAGCTGAAACAGTTCTCGGCGCAAGGATATCAAGCGGCAAGGGACGGATTCGCTGTCGGGTCGTTGACGAAGTACATTCTCAGAATAGTCCATTGATATGGACGTGTCTCCTCTTGTCTCTCCGCCGGCCGCTCAGATCCGTGGCGTTCTGTATGTATTCAAACCACCATTCCCCACAGGTTTTCGCTTAATCGAGACCTTGATTTGTCTCGCAGGTGTCCAATTTTCCGCAGTCGCCTGAACAGGATCTGACTCACCTCCACCATTTTTGCCCCCAACATTAACTATCCTCGTACTCGTGGGTGGTTGGTCAAGGCGATGCAGTGTGTCAGGTTGGGAAGGTAGAAGATGAGGGAATTTGAGGTTTGAGATTGAGGCCGTGTCAGATGCTTCGAACGGGGTTAATGGCGATATTGGTGGAAGAACGTACGGAGTGGGTTCTTCTGCCCCATTCTCGATATCTGCGTCTGGATGGAAGCCTGGAGAGAGTGATATGGCTAGCGTAAGATGCCGAAATTTGAACACTGACTGATGGCGGGTAGGAGTAACGATCTTCACGGGCAACAAACATACTTGAGAAACTCCGCTGCGGTGGATGATTTTGATACTCGTATCCCGCTGAAGGATTCGTCGAGAGGGGATAGGGAGTGGCCTTGGACTTGCTTCCAGTTCTAGTCCTAGTCCTGCTTTTGCTCCTGAGTCTCATATTTGACATCAGCGCCGCTGTCTCTTTCTCGACTCCTCTAGCCAAGGAGGGAAATCGGGAAAGCATACCACTTGGAGCAGATCGATAGCATGCCGAGGATGTCATTGACGGTTGAGTAACCTTCTCTGATGAAACGGGGGTGAGGTAATCGTCTCGCGGTTCACCCTGTGACCGTACTGGATCCATTTTCGCGGAAAAAGGCGTAGGTGGTGTCGAGGGTGAGCGCACTGGTGGCGAAGCAGGGGTAAGGCGGAAGCACGGGCGGACTCCCAATGGTCGAGGTCGTGGGAGGAGGAGTGGGAACGCTGTTCGAAAGCCTCCCTGACTGTCTCTGCCGTTGCCGGTCTCGTTCCACCTCTTCAGCAAGCGTCTCTGCCGTAACTCGTCCGCTTCCACAAGCAATGACCTCGGGGCATCCCGTGAGAGCGGCGCATTCGACCGCACAATACAAACACTGGGCTCTGCCCTGAAGGTACGAGCTCTGCGGGAGCGTCTGCATCAGGAAACAACCCAGTACCCAGTCACCCGGCCGCCAAAGAATTGCCACTTTACCAGCGGACATGCCGATCGTATGCTCGATGGAATTGCCCACGATGTCTCGGCTGCTGATTTTCAGCATTGTGCCCAACTTCCATGTCCGAATCAGCTGGCCTTTCCCCTCCGGATCCGGGGTTCCTCGACAACAATGCCGCCAAATAGCTTCTCTTGACCCGTAGCTTCGATGCGGCTATGGCCTTTGCTATAGTCCGCGCTGCATTTGTAGTCGAAATGGTCGAATTTTCGTGGTTTCGCCATCAAAGTGCCGTCCGATAGCTCTTTGACCCGGACTCCAATCTTGCCCATTTCCCCACCGGACATATATGCGTTCCCGTGAATGTCGGTCGTCCTGATTGGAGTACACGTGAAACCTCTGTTCATGAATGTCTTCTGGTCCCTGTCTATTTCCGTGGCTTCCCGGTGGAGCAGCAGATTCGCCCAGCCCGACAGCATATACACTGGTGTGCCCACAGGATATTTTTTGTCCACGGACCCGGACACTTCGCAGAGATTCGACACATATTGTGGTAGAAGTTCTACCCTTTTCGCTTTCTTAATATGTCCGATGACGACCCTGGTGCCTTTGAATGACATAGTTTTCTGAGAAAAGCCGGTTGCGGTACTTTCCGTACTCCCTTGGAAGAGAAGAGAGTTGAAAATGTGGCTCGCATGATGACCACGGAGATTTGCGATCCTCTCTCTGGCGACAGTCTCGAACATTGGTGCCTTTCCGAGGATAGGGGCTTCGAATAAATCAGTGAGATGCGCAATACGAGATCAAAGATGCCCTTAGCCTCACATATTTCAGGGAGAGAAATCTCAAAAATGCCACAAGCCGCCACGAGAGCCAATACCCTCCCAAGAACAGGAACCACATGAGGTTGCAATCCATTTCCCCGCCTCTGTCCTTCGGCAATGAAAGCGTTGTGGAGTGCAATATATCCCATTTGCGCGGAGCCGATGACGTTGAAACGTTGTTCGGCGTCAGTTTTGACGGGATCGTGAATTCCATACCTAACACACGAGCGTGACAGTCCTTGCATGATATTGAATGACATCTTCTGGGGTCTGTATAGATTGTAACCTGGGAAAATAGTCCAAGGTTCTGCAGTTCATCCATGGATATGTGTTGATCAGAGGAAATGCGCATCTCCAAATGATGGGGTCGTAATCCAGCTGGTGGCCTTCGGATCAAGAGAGGTCTGCAACTTGGTTAAGAGCCCGAGGTCTTGATATTCTAGGAAACATAAGGAAAGCTTTTCTTGCACTGAGTTGCATGATAAAGGTATGCACTACCTTTCCAAAGTAAACCGGACATATTGACAGCAAGAGTGATAAAATCCCCTGCTCCAGCCGTTGGTGCTGTAGCCTGCGTACTTTGAATGGCGACTGAGGTGGCGGTTTCGACAATCCCTCCCACCATTTCTGTATTGTTTTCTGCCGGTAAGCTGTCCATGTTGTCGCGGAAGTCCTGGTTTCACGATAAGGCTAGATCAAGCCGACCAAGGCCGGTGGGATAACGTTGTTCTATCTTCAAGCTTGAATCAGAGAGCTCTTCTTGAGGCACCCGCGCCCTCAGATGGGAGGAGATATGGACTGCCCAAATATGGTGGGGGCCTGAGAGCCTTTCAGGCCGGGGGCGGGAAGCTTGATGGGTGTGTTTTGTCATCCAACTCGTCTTTTTGAGGGTGTAAAGATAAATACGAGATGCAGTGCAACCGTGGTAATAGTCTGCCCAATGATGATTTGGTGTCGAATATCATGGCTAGAACCCTGTGTTGGATAAAGGTTGGTCCCGCGCTCTAGACCGCAGAAGTTCCTCTGTTTGCAGGCTCCAATATACGAGGCGAAAAGGATCTGGATAGAAGGACTGCACACTCGAAAAATTTTCCTGATAATAGATGCGTATGACAAGGCTCTCCAGCAAACATCTTCTGATCGGGTGTCCACAGGCCGCTTAGAAGTCTGGTATTTCTTTCGCCATCGAATTTGTGCAGAGCCTGCAAGTAGATTGACAGGCGGTATGACCAAAATTTGCTGATTCATTGCGTGCATCTCATCGTGCTTTTGACTGCCGGTGAATGGCTCTTCGCCAACACCTCTTCCAGTGTCGTGCTAGAAGGGGGTTCCACAGATATTTCTGCAGTATCTTCTCTAAGGTCTCCCACCGAGCTGTTTCTTCAGGATATTTTTCCAATGTTTGGTCCAATACTCTACTCACGGGTGACAAAATTTCTGACATCTCAAGAGCACCTGTGGCAGCCATTGAAATCCATGTTAAGCATTCTCGATGCGTCTCCAAAGTTTTTTCCAGTTGTGGTCCTCGCTTTCCATTGCCGGTAAGGGTATCTTCAAGCTCCTGGAGTGACTCGTTGAATTCTTCCCCAATTTTAGCACCTCCAAAGTGTAATGTGAAGCAACAGCCAATAATTCCAAAGCACAGCATGTGCTCTATTGAAGTGGTAGCCATGACGGAGAGGCATCGAAGGTCAGCGATCGTGTTTAGTAAATCTCGAGCTCCGGGTGAGCCTGGTGGGCTACTCGGGGGACTGGGACTGCCTTCGCCTTTTGTGGCGATCGAAAGGTTTGCTAAGATGTCGATTATCTGAATGGACAATTCACCTTCCATGGCCATGTCGTTAAAGGCCGGGGAAACTTTTGATAGAGCTTCGCAGACCTTGGTGTTGAAAGGAAGGGACGGATAAGCGGGCAGTTCGTTCCGCATGGGCGATTCTATGGACAATTGAGACATGTTTGTCGTAGCCTCATTTCTGTCCTTGACAAATGTCCAGAGGGCTTCATAACTGGTGTCGTCAGCCAATGTAGGATGGAGATCCGGGTGAAATTTTTTACGCTTTCATCGAAGAAATGACAAAGTATTGCCATGGTGTGTCGCCTTTTAGGTCGGTTCTGATTTTTCGGATTTGCCGCATGGCATTGATATGGTTTTCTGCACCTTCATGAATCCCCAACATGTACTGTGCCGGTTGTCAGATCAGGAAGGTCGAGGAGATGTTGAACGCTTACATCGATTGTAGTCAGAGCAGCGATGGTTAAAATCGTGGTGTCGTCCGCCCGTGTGGCCTCGGATGTCAATCTCAGTCGAAGGGCGGCAAATGCATTTGCGCGGTGGTAAGCCAAGGCACTGTCCCGAAACCAAGGTATTCCTTCCGTCAAAAGCCATGAAGCACGGCTAAGAGCCACCATGGACTCAAAGAGCACAGCATGCTCGAGAGCATAAGGAAATACTAGGGACTGGTATGGTCTTGAATGACCCTCGAAGGCAAGAGCCCGACCATGCTGTGGCGCCCAAACTTGCAAGTCTGTACGCAGTCAGAAAATATATTGCTAAGGGCCCGTGCAACTTTGACAGGACTCCAACTTACAATATTTCACCATGCGCGGTACGCACCCTTCGGCAGGGATGGGGAAAATATTAATTGGTTCGGGATGGAAGATGTTGACGGAGAATCTTGGTAATCGAGCAGGCTTCTTTACCGGCACAACCTGGCCCTCGATAGGGGATTTTCGTTTTCCGGGACGGACTGAAGATGATTCATCGCTGTTGACTTCCCAAGAATATCGATCGAGGGCCTGGGGCTTGGACCGTACAAGGCTGGTAGAAGTCTTCACCAAAAGCTCCGGACGAGGCGTCGGCGTCCCGCTTTGCGCATCATTCCTCCAGCTTGAGGGGCTTTGGCGGGTCTTGTCGTTGTCGCCTGAAGAAGAGTTATGCAGGAGTAGCTCTTCTATCCTGAGTGATCTTGCCATATCTCTGATTGAGCCAAAAACACCATGTTTGGTGCGAAGGACGTCCTTGCGGTTTAAAGGGGGGGAAACTGTATATGCATATGGACCAGAATGCCCCCGCTCGACCGCCTCTCCCCAACAACCGGGTTCATACGAAAGAAAAGTCAGGGTTCACCGTCCTGGGCCAAGAGAGCGCTTACGCTTTGTCAGCTGGACCAGTGACAGTCGAGATGCTGTTCACAATTCAACCCGGGAGAGAAGGAGCTCAGCAAGAATAAAGCGGCGAGCACGAGTTGTACCTGGTCCGGGACGTGCGAGAAATTACGTCCGAGTATGAGATACGGTGGCCCTGACACCGCGGTGCAATTGGGTAGGGAGATGATGAGATCAACTTTCAAGCTCTTCAATGGGTGATTCTCGTTTAGCACTGGCTCAATCGACCAAGGAAGCGCGAAAGGATAGATAATTGCCCAGTGGGTAGGAGCCCCTAAGGAGGGGGGTTCAAAACAAAGCTATCGAAGACAGTGCTGACATCCACCCCTTCTAGACAAGTCAGCAAGGCGGGGCTCATTAGAGCAGGCTGGCTGATGACTGCCACAGAGGGTAAAGGGTTTAGTTTCTACCACCATCTCAGCGGTGATATACCGAGCAAGATGGCCCGAGTTTTCCGTGGTCTCACTCGCCGGGCTTGTCATGAAACAGAGATCGCGTCGTACCTTAGTCTGTTTGTGCTCATGCCACCATCCTAGCCAACAACAGCGGTTTTTCCCCGTCGGCTGAAGAACATGTTTTGTTGGACGCGCTCTACAGTCGTATCGTTGATCCACCTCGAGGTTGGGTTGAGACATTTATAACTCGTTTGGTGAGAATTGCGTTGCCGTCAGGCCCAAATTCCGTCGTCAAATCATGTGTCCCACCCTCCGCCTCCATATCAGTTCTGCATCATTGTCAACTTCAGCCTTATCATCGTTCTCCTCATCCCGCTCCCAGTTAGGTTCCCCGGTGTGTGCTATCGTCCGCGTGTAAGGGGGCGGCGGCAGCAGCAGCATTGGACATGCCCCATCATTGAAAATTGGTCGATACTCACACGTAACATTGAAAACAGGCTTGGCGAAAGTTGCAGGCTGCAAGTATCTGGCCCTATCTTGAGACGACGGCCCGTTGATTGGAGTGCAATGCCCTAGGCTGAGTCTATTATCCGTGTGGCGGTATCCAAGGAATTTCCACCCAGTGGACGGAATGACTGCGTCCTGTTCGCTGGAGCTCTCGCTGGCGTCGGCCACGTTCGCATTCACCTTGTTGGTGTCCTCCGTTGGGGCAGCGGCACCGAGATTGAAGATGCAGAGGGCGAAAAAGAAGATCCATGGCTTGGGAGAGGGGATTTCATGGTCATTGACGTTGCAATGAGGGGGGTTGAAATGATGAGAATGAAAGGCAGAGAAGCCAGGTCAGCAAAATCGATGTCAAGCTCAAGCTCATAGAAATATAAGAGTAAAAGAACGTCGAGGAGCAGATTTATGTCGGATTGAGCCGTCCGCAGGGGAAAGCGCGGTCAATGTAAATATCTCAGCGACACAACAAGATGTGACGCGCCCCATGGCCACTTCAGTGCAGATAGTTCCCTTTCGTTCTAGGATCTCGTGCTCTTGACTTCCGTATTCCACTCGACCTCAATTGTCAAACTCATCTCTTGACTTCGGCTGATGTTCTTGTTGCTTCTTGTGTTGCTTTCTCTCCGGTATCATCCTTCTTGATTTCAATGATTTGAAATGTTCAGTATCTACTGCGCTAAAGAAGCATTACTTGTTCCAGCCTACATTATTGCCTGAAGGCTTTGTCAGCATACACATCATTGCTAGGGACTGGTGTGTTACAATTGGCGCAGTGACCCCAGTCTCCATCCTTGGTCAAGTCAACACGCCCACCGCATCTTGGGCACTTTGCCATCGCCAGACAATCTCTGGAATGAAAACACTTGCTCCGACAAAAGTTGTGGATAACAAGAATTGGGGTAGAGAAGTAGGGCGGGAATACCCAAAAGTCTATTAAAAAGGTGAATGAAGCAATAAGTTTGCGACACACAGGAAGGGAAAAGGAAGATAAAAATTAATGATATTGAGAGGGGAGAAGCATCAATATGGTGAATGGATATCGACGATGACGTAAGCGTATTTCTGATCGTAGCGAGCAGCTTGGCTTTCAACAATTAAGTCAACCGAGAATGAGACTTGGATGGAGTGAGAGATGGTTCGGTGGGCTCGACCTAAGTAGGACTACTCATTTCCATTGTTTTCCTATGACGGTCCCATTTGTTCCCAGAGACCCTTTGGGGGTGCGTGGATAGGAAGGTACACGATCTCGAGCGGTTGATTGATTCTCACTCAGGCTTTTCCACACTTCGGATATTGTTGCGCGCTCTCTTGGAAGAACAGAGTACTGTAGTCCGTACATTTCGCTCCGACCTAAGGGTGGTACGAATCGACCTGTGAGTAGTCGGAATACCACCTTGGGAGATAGATAGTGTCGGCGGATGCGGGCCCAGAGCTGAAAGTATTGCTCAAATATCTGCCGCAGTAACAACGGAGTAGGCGACAATCGAATGTAAGCGACACTTGTGGCAAAGCTCTCCTGTCCATCGGTATCACCGTCTTCCTCTCCGTCATCCCGGCCAGTCTCCTCCTGGTATGGTAGCCGGATGTGTTCTGTGTCCAACAGCTGAAAATGAACACCACCAGGCAGCCTCCTGCTGTCCTTGATTCTAAGCATCAGTGCGAACAATGGAAAATGATTGAGACATGCCAGACAGGTATCCAGAGTGGCCTTTAATGATATGATAGCCATTCGAGCGGAGGCGAACGTCAGATAGAAAACCACCACAGTGGGTAGGAGGAAAAACAACAAGGTGAAAAGAATCGTGCCTAGCAGCAGTTGATCAAGATCGTAGTCGCAATTGTCGATTCGGTTGCGGAGGACATTTCGTTTCTTGCCTCGAAACAGGTGGAACAGACTGACAATGATGGTGAGCTGCCAGTTGAAGATGCGTGCGCTTGCCACATAAAAGGAATATATGTGTATCGTCATCAAGCTGAGAAGGTCGGAGAAGATTGCGATTGGCATGCTCGCTCCGGCGAAAGAGGAAAATCCAATGAAGTATACAATTGTGGGCAATCGGGGTAAAATGAGCTGGACTGTCGTCGAAGACCAGTATTCGATAACCCACAGAAACAAATCACCCAGAAATGCGGCGAGCTCAGTGTTGAGTTTTAGGCCACCAGGGTATGACATGAGCCATCTGATCATACGTTTGAGTCCTTCAATCGTGTATTCATTCAGTACCCCCCCAATAAATTGCGAAGTGGCCTGGGCATTGTCACTGATGAAACTCCCCAATGCTATACCGATGATAACGTCGTTCGCCACCAGCCAAAGAGAGTTGTAGAATCGGATGTAGTCGCTGTTCGTGGTTGGAAAAGACGACCACGTCGCGTGACGACGTCGGAGGAGAGAGTATTGCGTTGGGTAATAGGAAAACTGCTGTAGTCTCAGGTGAACCTGTTGACAGCAAGCTGAAATGTCCTTGAGGGCAATGGTTCCATTGACAGGCCGGGGGCTTTCCGGAAGTTGGAATCTTTGCAAAGGTAATGGCCATTCCAGGATCTGAAGAATCCCTTCCGCGACAATTCGATGACCGATGATGGCAATTTTGAAAATGTACAACAAACTCGGGAATGCGTACGTCATGAACAATGTCCAGACAGACCAGGCCGCAAATGCGTAGAGAGATTGTGCAGATTCCACGACTCTCTCACTCACAGAGATGCTTCGTTTCCGACGAGGCCCAACGAGAGGGGTATTTTTCTGCAACAGATCAGCCACCTCTTGTGCACAATTGATCTGGCGAAGAATGGCAGCCAGAGCCACTTCCTTTTTGGTTGGTGCATGTCTCACCACGGTGTGAAATCGAAGTTTTGACACCAAATGAGACAACCGCTCACGCTCTTTCCCCTCCTGAATCTCGACCTCGTCCCCAGAATCCAGCGGCACTCGGGCGGATGAGTGGTCCCGCCCAAGAGCGAGTGACATCGGTTCTAGAGACACGTACTGCATCTGGGTGGGGTTGGGCGGGTCGAAAAGGACTATCTGCAGAGATAAGTTCGCTTCCGGAGGGCAATAAATGTACGGCCGTCTAGTACCAGGCATCGTAAAGGCGCAGATTCGGGTAGGCTCAAATGAGTCTGGCAAATTTGGATGATTGAGTGTACCCAAAACATGCATATTCGGCCGGTCACAAAGTTGGAAAATTCGAGCCACAGGGTAAGGACTATTGCGGAAGAGGGTTCCCATGCGAAGAGCCGATTCAACATTGCGGACCTGCTATAGTCAGAGATGGCGCTAGAATTTCATCTCTCCATAAGGCATACCTCGACGTCCTCGAGGACAGTTATGACAAACAAATCCAACTCGGAATTTCTCCACCCCACTATCACACCGGGTGTGACTGTCCGAGTAAGGCTGTTTGGCCAGAATACCCGTAGCATGCCATCGTTATTCTCGACCATGATAACATGTTGTCAAGACTCAGAATGACCCTCGTCGACGTAACTGTTCACGGGCTGAGATTCCATGCGTTGGGGATCGGGGATGCTGCCCCTTTTTTTTAGCCCTGCTCCTTTTATCTAGGGACCAACTCACAACTACTGCTTCATGTGCTGCAATGCGGTCAAGGGGAATGGCAATGAGGATGAAGATGAGCGAAATGATGGCAAAAGCTTTTGTCGCTCTGGCCTGCAAATCTGTAAGTGACTGACTTTGGCCGAGAGAGACGAACATACAACAACACCGTGATCCCAGGCAAAGATGGCCAGTTCGTAGAGCCTTGTTACGAGATCCCAACGCGCAGTGATATAGCCAGCGACGAAAATGCAAATAGTCAGCGAGGAGAACGGGTGCATGCAGGCAAATTGGTCGAATCCTAGTGAGGAGCCGCTTAATCACGTAGATAAGTGTGCGCTTCCCATGACCCTAGGTTCCCGAGGTCGGTAATCCTGTCTGTCTTATAGTTCATGGACCGGATATTGAAAAGTGTACAAAAGCATGCCTGCGGAGTATACGCAGCGTTGTACGGACACGCACACACACCAGGGTGGCAACGGCATACAAGCCCACAAAAACCATTTTGGTCAGATATTCGCCATGTTGAAATACTACAGGAGCAGGAGAGATGCAAAATTGGCCTCGAATTGGTTCTCGAGAACAGCAACCTAGGTTCCGGAAGGGGCCATGGTGGTAAAATTCATGCTGCCCCTCGCATGTGCGCGCCGCCCTGATGCTCTGCCTCTCATATTCGCCGAACTTGTACTTGATTGATCCACCAATCATCCCAGATCGCACAGACAGCTTCGAACCAATGACGGCGAAGGATCAAGGAGAGAGAAAATCCAGGTTGGTCCCCAAAAAAGAGCTCTCAAGATTGCCTGCATTGATCGAGTGGTAGTGGATATGATTTTCCTATTCCACTTTGAATATTCGTTCCGCCTAGATAGTACTGGGATTGTTATGACCACAACGGCAGACTCCCACCAAAGGGGCTTGGGACGCTTAAAAGGAGCTAGGAATTAGTTTGGCGATCAATCATCCACCGCTAATTTGCCGCTCAGACATAATCCCCACTCACCTCACTTCATCGTATCACTCCTTTGACACTGTATCACACTTGCAATGTGACTTGACAAAAACATGTTGAATCTGTGTATGTCTGTCGAAGAATGGATGAGGAAGATTGTCAGGAAGTGTGAGGGATCTGTGCAGATCTGGTTTGTGTGTGATGAGATATTGCAGGTAGCCGAAGCTGACTTCCAGCCCCCCGAATTTGGCTGTTGAATTCTGAAAGATCCAGACATGCTGAACAACTTTCCTCTTTTATATCAGCCAGCATCCTTGAGGGAGGAGGAGCCCTTTTGTCTTCAGCAGTGTATCAGCCTCATTTGGGGCCAGGTGTCTTCCCCTTTGCTTGGTGTCTCTGTCCTGACACACTCTCTGCGTTTGCCTCCGTCGGATGTCTGCATGGATGGTGTGTGAGAGGAGGCAGTCAGACAGATAGACAAACAGCCAAGTGCCTTTTATATTCACCGCACTAGCTAGCCGCAGGCACCCGCCAGCACATTGAGCACCGGCAGTGCGTACGATCAGATCAAATCAGCTCAGACCAGATTGGCGAAGTGCGCCGGATCGCTCTTGTCGTCGTTGCCTGGCGATTCAGTGATTCCCAGATTCACTGGTCTGGAGGCTCTTCTGACTGGTATAGATTTCTCCTCTGCACCTACACAACGTCAACTCACTCTTACTCCCACCACTTCATTCATCAAGTTCCATCAACTCTTCCTGTGTCGCTCTGTCGGACCAGATACTCCCTGAACTTGGATAACCATTACTCTTACTCAAAACAGTCTGCCGACACAATTTCTTTCAACGTCTTTCATCATGAAGGCCGCGAACTTGGCGGGCCTCTTGGTCATCCTCATGAATGTTGTGGGCTTGGGCTTTGGTGAATTCGACTAGAGACTCCTCTGGCTGCGCCTGTGTTTGCTGACTTTCGATAGCCACTACGGTCAACTTCAGCAACGGTGTTGCGAAAGCAAAAGTCATTGCGGCTTTGAAGGGTGAGATTCCGATTCCACAAAATTAATTTTCGATTACTGACAATGGACACAGCTCGAGATATGTCGGCTGATGAGATCAAGGAGATTGTCAATCTCATGCCACGGGGTGGGCTCAAATCCTATTGCTTTTTGGATATTGCTAACATCATTCCAGCAAATACCGTTACAGTCACAACCACCGAGATTGATTGTCCTTCCTACGGTCCACCCGCAACCGCGTCTATACCTGCTACCACCGAAAGTCCAACCTCATCCACTCTCGCTACTGCCTTCGAGTCCTTGACTAGTAGCACTCCACCAGAGTCCGGCACCGTCAATACGGAAACTCCCTCTGAGGCTCCGAGTGTTCCGATCACCTCGACTCCTGTTGTCGAAACCACGTCTGAGGCTAACTCTACCCCACCCGTTCAGACCAGCATTGAGACCACACCTGGAATAAACACCTCTGTCCCGACTTCTGCCACCAGCAGCAGTGTTGAGAGCACCTCCACCACTACCGAAACTGAAATCTCAACAACTTTCTCATCCCGTCCTACGGTCACCTCAACTACATCCACAATTCCACCTGCTCCTAACAACGGCGCCAGTACTGCTGGTCTCAATGTAGCCCTGGCAGGTGTTGTGGCTATGTTGGCTTTCGTCTAAGAACATGCCTCATACACATCCACCCCACCACCAAAAAGCTCTTTGCGGCTATGTCTGCCACGCACCACAACTTGCCACACCATCAGCATATGCAAATGACACAGACATTCACATCCAACAAATGAGATTGATTGACAAAACGATCACAACGAGCTTCTTTCAAATGGAACACCATAGGTCGACCACTAGTAAGGGGATCGCATACTGCATTGAATTTTTTATTTCAAGCTAGGCCATTTGGCTTGGTGAGATCAGTGATGGTCACGACTGAGAGCACCTCCAAGTTGGATCAGGAATCGAACCTAATTGTTGTTGCCACTAATGACGGTTCCACCCATAGGTGGCTCATTGGTCAAAACGATCATTGAACCTTAGCCAGTTTCCGAAAATCAAGAGTTGTTTCTTGCAATCCACCTTTCCCCTTCTTACCGGGGGTGTTTGTTCAATCGTAGTCTTTGCGTTATTCTATGAGTCCTTCCTTCTCGTAAATCATGTCTGCCCATGTTACAAGACCGGACATGGCACAGGTACTCTTTCAGTTTTGCTTACTAAGCTGACAATTGAATGCCCTTCTCTTATTCCGGTCAGTCGCCTTTGAAAGTTCTTTGCTAAACAGTCAGCGTGTTTTTTTTTTTTTGGTTGGGAAGGTTGAGGGGGACTATACCACAGAATGGAAGACAAGCGAAAGGAATATAACAGGGATGAATCATAGCAGAAGGAGTAGTCTGTCTTGAAGGTTTCGTCATACGGGAACAATCTCCAATCTAGGAAATTGGGAGGAATAGGAAGGAGGAAAGAGCGGAGCGCATAAAAATTGAGATAAGATGCGATGAGGACCTCCTGCTTTCAAAAACCTGGGTAGATGACCAAGTCTCAAAGCACAGTATGCCTATCAAGAACCGTGTTACTCCAAGATCCTCTTCTTGTTTTCCTCCTTTTCTTGGTTCTTTTTATCCTCCCAGACCTCTTCCCAAAAGCCCTCTTTCCAGAGCCTCAAAACCTCAAACCCAACCTCGATTGCGATGAGCACAATGATCGTCCACTCCAGAAACAATCCGTGCTTCTCGCTCAAACGCTCTCTCAACACTGACGCAATTTCTGCGGCGTAGTCCATTTTCTCGTTTAACACTTTAATCCGAATTCCAACGTCAAGAGCCCGCCCAACTTGGTCATAGTAGGTTTCCAGGTGGAGCTCGTGGCGGGAATCCCAGAAAAGATCCGGGAGAGAGTCCGTCAATTCGGAGTACAGGTTCAGCTGGGCGCGTAGCAAGAGCAGTTGGCCTGTTTTACGCAGGATGAATTGACGGGAGAGTTTGAAGGGCAAACGTGAGCCTTTGGACAGCAACGCGGGGATATCGGCTGTGGATGCCAGATAGGTGGATAGATTAGTTTCGAGGACGGCTAGCTTTGTGCTTCGTGCAAAACCTGAAGAAAAGGCAATCTTCGTCAGGACTGTGTCCACCGTTTGGTACTGTGATTCGGACTGGTCGTCAATCTCACTATCCTGCGCCGGGCTTTCTGATTTCTTCGTGCCCAGGATGATCGTGTCGCCGCGGATCAGGCTGTGCTCACGATTGGGATCTTCGATGTAGTCTAAATCCTCGGTTTCAATTGGTTCCTCGTGAGGATTGTCCGCTGCGGGGAGAAGGGTACGGGTCGCAAAATACGACGTGAACCCCTCCGGCAGAGCCCACGTTACCAGGGTGCCGGAAGGGAAGATGAAAACATCACCGACCTCGGTGGATGACAGATCTCTGGCAGAAGGATTTGTGGATCGGTAGATGGACGAGATGGGAATTTGCACATGAACGACTTGTGGGAAGAGACCGGTGCTCAATGGATCTGGTTCGTAGCCTTTGTTGCGAAGGATGTCAACTACTTTGCTCAGATCGAACTGTTCTGCAACGGCATATGCGGTGACAAGTTTCGGCGTCCCAATGTCATCCTGAATCCTTCCGTCCGGTTTGACCAGGTTCCTCGCTTTTGATCTTTGTGCCTCTAATCCCACTCTTCTTAGAGACGTTTTGGTGCCTGGAGAACGTGCCGTTTTGCGTTTATGTGATTGTACTGTGGCCGATCCGACGCCTGGATCATCTTCTTGTGCCTCTTTTTTTTGCGCCGATTGACTCAATAAGAAAGGGTTCGAGGAGAAGAATTCACGGCGGCGGGGACGCTGGAAAATTGGCGATGCATGGAGTGGTCGGAAACCAGGTTGCCTGAAACTCTCATAGCCAGTTCTTCGACAATTGGCACAGAGATGCTGATTCCCAAGACCCAGGGTTGGGCGGATAGACACCGGGCGCATTCTCAGAGGATGTAAAGGTTGAAAAGTGGTTCACTATAAACACGACCGTCCATGACACCCGCGCCAAGCCAGATCACATGTGACACCACATGAATTTGGCCACAGGCCTTCTTGGCAAAATTACGAATGCGCGCCAATGGTTTGCAACATGTCAGCAACAAGGGACATGAAGCTCTTTTTCGTCAGATTTGGCACAGCCAATGCGGCGGCACCGTAAATGCTCCATTAACCAGGAGATTTTGGATCTAACTGGCAGGACATGGTCAATACCTACTAGTCTACCATGTCCTTTGTACAGACTGACTGAAATGAGTGAATTCATTTACCCTGACCTCTCCCATGGAATAGGCAGGCTACTTCCATTACAGACGTCCTCGAAACCTGCCTATACTTGCGGACACATTGTAACTTTCATTCGTCCAAAGAGGTGCTCTGACCTCGTCATTCAGTATTGATGATTCTTGGCAGAATAAACCGCTGTATTCTGCTACCACGGCTGTATACACGGACAACGAATGTAGGCTCAAACCTACTGGAGTTTGAGAAACGAACAGCGAAGCTAGTACCAGAATCATGGTATAAGCACTGATGTCTTCAAGTTTGTGGACAAAGTTATAACGAGCTTGAAGAAGAGGAATGTAGTGTCATCATCGAAGCAGAGGTGTTGATGGCCAGGAAGCCAGCGCGGTACGCATTCTAACTGGGTCAGCGGACAATGTAGTCTCAGGTGCATATTGGCGGGAGTCAGTAGGTCAAACTCCAAGTCCCAGCTAAGAACTCTTGCATTCCAGCCGACAGCACTCGGACTGAGAAAAGCCCTAAATTTTCGAAAAAGAAGATGCGTTGCTTCAAAATCAGCCGCCTTCGGCTAACGTACTAGAGTCCAGCCTGACACTGCATCACTTAATCAGTATTTCTCTTATCTCTGATTGTCGCTCGAAGCCACATTCCTCGTTGGACGAAAACGCCATAGCACTGGCTACGGAACCCCTTCTGCGGATCGACCACACTCCAATCAAACTCTCTCAACAGGACCGGGATCACTTTGTCCAGCTCGATCAGGGCAATATGTCGCCCTAAGCAGCCAAACCGCCCCGACCCGAAAATGAGTTCAAGAGTGGATTCCATGAGCGTGAGACGGGATCGGCTGGATTTCGTTTCGGTCATGGCGGGCCGCTTTTCGATGTCGCTATTTTCGCCTCCCTGCATGATATGACTCCTGAGTGCTCCGTTTTCAAGTTGACCGGATTCGACAGCGGCCTCAAGCCATCTCTCTGGACGGAAAAACTCAGCGTCAGGGCCGTATATCTCTTTTCGGCGTTGGGTGGTATAGGCGTTGTGGCAGACTTCAATGCCGCCTGAGAGGAAGTCAGTCCCAAGTAAGTCCAAAGGCTTAAAACTCGAAGCAGCATGTGCGTTGGCAGGGCGCCATGGCGTCGAAAGAAGTCATCCTGTTTCCTAGCAGCCTCGTTCCTCTTCTCGTGGAGAGTCACTTACCTGGTATATACACCCCATTCACAGTCTCTCCTCCTGGTGGGGAGAGCTTCGAGTTGAGAGCTTGTAACGGCGGCCATATGCGCAGACCTTCTTTGATGCATGCTTGCAAATACGGCAGTTTGCGACTGTTCGCGCTGGTGATCAACGAGCCGTCAAATAGGCCGTGGTTCTCATCCAGTTCCTTCTGAAGTTTGACATAGACGGCTGGGCTCGTGGTCACATATAGTATGATCATGCGAATGGCAGTAGCAGTTGAGTCGGAGCCACCGAGGACTTGCACCATAGCTTCAGACTCGGCTTCTTGCTGCGTCAGGCCGCACTTGACGAAAGAACCAAGCATGTCCTGCTCCACTTTGCGGTTGGGGCCGTAGCGTTCGGAAACGGCTCTCTTCGCCATGCCCATCATCGCGCCCATGCCATCTTTGTCCGCCGGCGTCGGCCGCATCGGAGCCATGAGAGGGGAATCGAGAATGGTTTGAATGATAGAACTATTCGCTCCTAATTCGAGGACTCGCAAAAAGTCGGACACCGTGCGGATGTAGGAATATACATCCCTGTTCTGCGTTAAGTAGCCGACAGGAGCGGAGAAGGCGATATGCGTCAGCACATCAAGTGTGAAGTACTGCGAGAGGCGAGAGAAGTCGATTGGTCTGCCAGCCGCTGATTCCGTGCGGATGAGTTTGACGAAATTGGTGATATTGGAGTCAATGTCGGACTCGAGCTTTGGGAGGTCCTTGCCAGAGTAGCCTCTAATGAGTTTCGCACGAAGGGTGTTGTGGAGTTTTTCGTCTTTTTGAGACAGGACGTTCTTGAGCGGTGGCTGCATAGAGAAGGCGTCGTAGAAGGTGCCGCGGCGAAAGGTGGAGCGAGGAGTGCTCATGGACCGGAGGATGATGGGGTCGTTGGTGAGGATCTTGTCGGGCGCGATGCGGACGGGTGAGCCATATTTCTCGAGTATAGCAGCATTGTACTGGTTCAGCTTTCCCGAAAATGTATGAATCAACAGCCATACCGTCGACACCTTCGCCAAGAATGGGCCAGGAAATTGAGGAGCCTTGTAGTAGTTGAGATAACAGTGTACACCGATGTAGAGGAACACGGCAATAAGGGACAAAGGAAGGGTCCAGAGTGGAAATCTGACCTCGCGTTCCATCTGTGTATGTGGGGATACTAGCCTTAGCAAGCCTCAAGGACGAAACCTGGGAGGACTAAAGAAGTTGGAAGGAGACAAAGAAGAACAACTTGCGGGGGAAGACCTGCTGAGCTGGTTACTTGTCATATGCAGAGAGAAGGAAGCTACGAGCAATTTCACTGCAGGAGCGAGAGGCACCACATTGCAGTACCCATGCAGCTTGCAGCGCATTTGGTGGTCTAGAGCGACGTAAATAAAGGATGCGCAAGGGTTACGAGGATTGGATCGTCAGGGAGCAGCGGGGCAGGCACCCTCGCCGGATGCATCGGAAGTTCGCTCCGAAGCGCGATATCTGCATTGAAGTACGCCTACCTAGGTAGGTATATTATTCTCCTCAGCTGGAGAAGACTTTATCAGAAGTCGTGATGCGAGGAGAACCTCTTGCTAACATGCAGCTTGGAATTCATACCTTTAGCTGCTTCGCTCCTAGTATCCCAAGTATTCTGATCTGACGAAGTTCCCTCGGCCAGAAGCTGAGGTAGTCGGACGGGAAATCCAACCGAGCCGGGTACCGCCGAACTTGAAGTTCGAAGTTGCTGACGCTGATGAGCCATGGGCCTTTGCTCAGGTGCGGTTGGTTCTCATTGGTGCACACCAGAATCATGAATGGGTTTTAGTGTCTTAATAGACTGCGGAGTCTAGAGAATGCGTTGTTGTTCTATCACAAGAGAGCAAGACTGAATAAGGAAGGGCGCCAGTTGCGACATTGCCAAGCAATGTGCCACGTGATTGGCCAGCATGACGGATGGGTCGAGAACTAGGAGTTCGATTGTACCATTGTCAGCGATGATGGTACACTTCTCGAGAATACCAAACTTGCTGAGTGGGCCCAGCTCTGGAATCAAAGTGTCGAAATGATTGGCAAGACCGGCAGGTGTATTCCTCGGACAATGGTCAACCAGATGACAAAAGCTGGCTTCATCAACACTCAGGTCGTCGCAAAGAAGATTCCAATTGGACCATGGTCAAAAGGCCCAATGCTAAAAGAGTCTGGGAAATTTGGTCTGATCGCACCTTATAACGCTGTGTATGGCATGGGTGTCGGCTGTTTAAGGATGTGCTGGGATGGAACGAGCGCTGCAGGTTTTTCTAGCAGGGTTTCGGAAGGAGTTGAGGACGAAGTCGGTCCACGGCTATTGGTCAGCGTGCGTGACCCCGACTCTTCCAGCGGACAAACGCTAATTGCTGCAGATACATCGTGAAGGGACGGAAACCCTCCTCTCCTGATTCTTGAACAACGATCTGTTCAAGAGTGATTGGAAATACAACGACGTTGATTGCTCGGGGAAGCACAAGAGGAGACGGCCAATACGCGACGAAACGCGTCAAATGCTGTTAACACTGTGGAAAAGAGAGCAACGTCATTTTCGAGTACGACGATAGGGTATATTCCCTCTGTTGCGTGTGTAGGTCTCCTGGCCTGACATGGAGAGACGTTTGTCATAACTAATCCCGTCTTCCGAAGTTTGTATATTCCAAATTCCGGATGACCGCCGACAACGGATCAGCGTAAACGCGCCTATCTCTCCTGGCGACTGCATTCGCTGACAACATATTCACAGACGTCTTTGTGCAACTGCAACAGATCTACTCGTTGTCCATGGTCCTGGGTAAGTTTCACACTAGGCCATTAATCATCCACTCATACTCATACTCTTCAAGGTACGCTGTGGCGGTGGCCACAACTCGGGTGATCCTGAAATGGCTGCAGAGACAAACCGAACAGCCCTCCAGATTGTAGTGTTCCTCCACACGGTATCCAGGCAATGACAAGAATTGGCTCGAGGCGTACACCAATCCAGTCGGTGCCACATACTATGGTGTCGAGTGCACCCGCACAACCTTCTACCAGAAGTTTTTTCATGAATTGCCTTCACTGGCAGACTCGATAGAAGAAGGCAAAGCGGAGCTTGAAGAAGACCGGGTGGACCTCAATACCTGGAACAGTCAAGCTCGAGTATTCGCCCATGACGCGGCTCACTACAACTGTTTCATTGACGCCGATGGGACGGTCCCCTTTGTTGACGACCTGACGGCAACCCTCTGATGGCCGATGACGCTCCCGCAGACACGGTAATGATGTTTATGAGAACGGTAATGACGCCTTAAGCACGCCCAAGAAGCCATACAACTGTCCTGGTTGTACTGATGGCTGCCTCGCGATGGGTAGCCGAGGAGGGTGATGCAGTCGGTGAAGACTAAAGAGTGGGTTGTATGTTTAGGACGGCGAGAACGAATATGTGTTGTTTTGCTGCGGCTTAGATTTAGTGGGGTAGGTGGAAGATGTCGCGGGTTGTGGTTGAGAAGGCGACAGGGTGTTTACAATGGATTTGGTGTATTTCCATCGACCTATTCAGCTCAGTGCTAGCGTCAGTTGTGCTCATAGCTACTCAAAACACGGCCAGGACAGCACAGCCACAGCTCATGGCTGCTGACTTGTCGTCCTCGCGGCTCCGACGTGCATATCGTGTCCCTGCGCTGCGCCCCAGTCACTACCGTACGCGATGCCGCTTTAAAATTCCTCGTCACTGGAATTGGAGTCGAGGTCCCGTCAGGGCTCCGCATGAAAGTGTCGAGCTCTTTGTATTCCGATGACGCGCCACTGACCCTTATTCGATCTGGATGGCGGGCGGAGATGGCTCATCAGAGCCAGGCGACGATGAAAAGCTCCATTCTGGAAATGAATCTCTTCCAAAGCCTACAAACCCCCAACCGACTGCAGAGGAATCCGAGGACGATGATGAAGAGGAGGAAGAACCACGATTGAAATATGCCACCTTGACGAGGAACGTAAGCTCATTGTATCGCAATGGAGATGCGACGAGTACGTTTCTGGTGGCCGGGGATAAAATGGCAAGTTGAAAACACTGCTTTTGTTCTCGTGGACAAATCCTCTGATACATTTGGATTCTAGATTGTCGGAACTCACAATGGAACCATTGTACGACCAATTCCCTCTTCTCTGGCGAAAACCTACTCACATAGATAGCATGTCTTTGCGTTATCACAGTTCCAGCCGCTGAGGGTGTATCATGCCCATACAGCTAGCATTTCGGCGATCTCGATATCCCCTTATCCCCCTCCGCTACCCACCTTTCGTGGTGAACCAGCACAAAAATTATCAGCGGCAGCTGCTGCTACTAGTGGCAAATCACCATCAAGCTCTCCAGCGCCCAAGGGAAAGCAGCAACTTCCCCCCGTCCCGAACATACCATCCAACCAGATCTATATTGCAACGTCGTCCATTGACGGCAATGTCTGCATTGCATCCTTGGTCGATTCTCGAGATGTGCAGCTACGAAATTTCGGGAGGCCTGTGCAAACAGTGGCACTCTCGCCGGAGTATAAATCAGACCGAAGCTACCTATCAGGTGGTCTAGCGGGAAGCCTTATATTGACCGTCGGTGGGCAAGCGGGAAAGAGTACCAATGCTACTACAACAGGGGCTGCCGCTGCCGCCTCTGGCTGGCTAGGATCTATTGGTCTGGGGGCCCATACAGGTTCAGACAAGGTCTTGCACGGCGGTGAAGGCGTTATCAGTACAATCAAATGGTCTCTGTCCGGGAAATATATTTTGTGGGTCAATGAGCGGGGAATCAAGATTATGAGGTCAAATCTGAAGCTGGAAAGCGGAGAGTCGGACCAAGAGTGGAAAAGAATCAGCCATATTGACAGACCCACCCGACCTGGATGGGAAGAAATGGCTGGAGTCTGGAAGGCCCGCGCTGAATGGATCGATCGGGACAATCTCGAAGCTGATAACGACTTACCTATCACCTCTGCCGTACCTTCTACAGCGAACGGCGTATCACCCAAGCCAGGTCCCAAGAAGGCCAAAACCGAAGAAATATTGATAGGTTGGGGAGACTCGGCATGGATAGTCAAAGTCTATCCGGGGTCTACTGAGAACGGAACTGAGAGTAAAATGGGACGCGCAGAGGTCGCTACGATGTGAGCAGCACGCTCTGAAAAGCCGTGGTGTGCTAACCATCTTGCAGTATACGATTTGATGATTGTACAATATCTGGAATTTCGCTATATACCCCGAGTTTGCTTTTAGTACTTGCATACATGGAGAAGAAAGGGGATCACTCAACGCCCCAAAGCAATGAACCGGGCAAAAAAGGTCGTCGTGTACGACACAATGCCCTAGAACCGGAGTTGCGTTTGGTTGACATTAACACAAAGGAGGAAATCGGCACCGACACGCTCACTGTGAGCAGATTTGAAACCCTTTCGGCGTCAGACTATCATCTAGGCGTTCTTCCGCCCGTTCGAATTCCCGCTGGTCTCGTACATAGAGGATATCTTAGTACGATCGGTTCGGGGATGAGCACAGTGGGCTCAGGTCTCTACACAGGAGTCGAAACTGTTGGCCAAGGTATGTGGGATGCTACGATGTACGGACCACGAATGTTAGGTGCCAATCGGATCTTCAGTGGTGCGGCAAGCATCAGAAGTGGCGCAAGTGGCCCTGAGCGAACGGGAAGCACCAGGGAACGCAATTATCTTACAGGCTGGATCCCTGGATTGGGTTCAAGCGAAACGAATGCCCACGAAGACGTGAATACAATGGCAGTCGCGCAGAGTATGAAGATATTCATCTACAGTCCCTACGATTGTATCGTCGCAGTCAGACGCAACCTCCACGACCGAATGCAGTGGCTGGTGAGTGTGAACCGATATCAACAAGCTTGGGAGCTGGTGGATCAGCATCCCGAAGCCGCTGGAACCGCAGCAGAATCTTTCGAACCATCAACTCCGCCAACACCGTCTAAGGCGAGCTCTTTCGCCAAACCTAGCTCCGGCGTCCCGCCCAGTCCGACTCAAGCCCATCACCAGGCCACCTTGGCCGAATTTTTTGCGGACTCCGCCTCCGTTACCAGTTCGGCTCAAGTTAAGACGGAGAGCAAGTTCTCTGCTGCAGAGAAAGAGAAGCGCCGAATAGGCGAGCTCTGGCTGAAACAACTGGTTGATGCCAATAATTGGGTTGATGCTGGCGAGGTCGCTGCCAAAGTGTTGAACACAACAACCCGATGGGAGCATTGGGTTTGGATATTCATCAAAAATAAGAAATTGGATGAGATATCGCCTCACGTCCCGACTCTGGAGTTGACACCTCCGCTTCCGTCATCCATTTTTGAGATAATCCTGGGCCACTATGTGGAGACGGACAGGATACGATTCAAAGAGTTGCTTGATCAGTGGCCGTCGGACTTGTTCGAAATCAGCAGTATCACGACAGCAATTGAAGACCAATTCCGAAACGGTAGTGCGCCCAAAGGTTCGGAGGACTGGAGATTGTTGCAAGAAAGTTTGGCAAAGCTTTTCCTGGCTGATGGGCGTTACAATGATGCTCTCAAATGCTACATCGGTCTTCAGTACGCCGACGCGGCTATGTCACTGATCAGGGAGCATCACCTCGTCGACGCGATCGCCGACGATATTCCCAGTTTTGTGATGCTACGGGTATCGCTTAACGAATTGAAGTCGGCGTCACTGGACGAGCTGGGCGAGCTGGCATCTGAACCAATTAACGTCCTTGTGGATGAAGCCACTGCGGGAGTGGTTGAGCCTGATGAGGTCGTCGCGCAACTTGATTCTCCCCTTCTGAAACCTTTTCTTTATTTCTATCTTCGTGCTCTTTGGCGTGGTGAGAGCACAGCGCCTGAACCTGCACGATCTCGCGTCGGCCACTCCGCTGTTGTGACATCACTTGTGGCGGACAGGGGCAAGCAACTGGTAGAACAATTTGCGGATACCGCGGTCGAACTTTTCACGGAATATGATCGAGACCTGCTGATGGAGTTTCTGCAAGCGTCAACAGCCTACACATTCGAAAAAGCGGTCCAAGTTTGTGAAAAGAAGCATTATGTCGAAGAACTGGTCTACCTGTTGAGCAAAACCGGACAAATGAAGAAAGCACTGTTTCTGATCATCGACGAACTCGGGGACGTCTCAAAAGCTATCGCTTTCGCCAAAGAACAAGACGATCAGGGTCTCTGGGACGATTTACTCGAATACAGTATGTCGAGACCCCGGTTCATTTCCGGGCTGTTGGCAGAGGTTGGGACCGCGATTGATCCGATTACCTTGGTCAAAAGAATACCGTCTGGACTCGAGGTCGAGGGATTAAAAGACGGCCTGAAAAAGATGATTCGAGAACACGATCTGCAGGATAGCATCAGCTCTGGTGTAGCCACGGTGTTGAGCGGTGAAGTCGCCGTTGGTATGGAAACCCTGCGACGTGGTCGGAGAAAGGGTATCAAGTTTGATGTTTTGGAAGCCACTCCTCGTCCCAAGAAACCAGCAGTTCATGATGTCGACGGTCAACAAGAGCACGCGACAGAGCAGCAAGCCGAAGGCGGGAATGATGCTCAACCAGGACATTGTGCATCGTGTCATAAGGCATTTCACCAAGACGAGACGGATACGCTAGTGGGATTTGCTTGTGGACATGTGTACCACGTCCCGCATCTTCTCCGTGGCCCAGACGCGGAGGGTGATGAAGTGCTTCTACCCCGGAATGCGACTGCACAGAAAAGCCAGGATGACGAAGGCGATGCCGATGAAACCCGGTTCTCAAGATCCGTTGGCCCCAAAGTCACATATGCGCGTTTATTGAAGGACAAGATTCAAGCCGTGGGCGGGTGTATCCTTTGTCGAGAGTCTAGCGAGAAGATGGAAGCTGTGGGCGGTGGATAAATTCAATTTTTCAACCATTGCTCATTGCCAGAGTCATCCCGACGATGATTTATCTGATCTCGATGGGGCCGTCGCCAACAGATTCGGATAACGCAGGCTCAAAAAGTTTGGAGTAATTGTGCAAGGAAACACAAGGAGGCATTCCTCGACAGACCAAAGATACCCCTGCCAGTCAAGTTCATGATTCCACCGTACATTCTAGTCTCTCCTTCACACTTCTCCTACCGACAGCAGTCTGCGGTATCCAACAACCATCTTCAATTTTGATCGACGTTTCTTCCACCAGTCAACTCCAGGGAGCAATATTGTTAATCTCCCATTCCACGTGGTCCGAGGTCCTCTCGCTCTTATCTTCGTTTTACTCACCTCTACGCGGCTCCCAGACAGAAGGCACTAACGCCCGCAACCCGCGCCCGCACCAGCAGCAGGAGCGTCTCCTCGAAAATCATCCGCGGCGCAATAGTGAGGCAGTCGTCCAAGGCAGTCTCCGGTTTCTGTCCAACAGCCTTTGGGTTTTCCCGATTACACCTTGGAATTCTACTTTGAGCTAACCGAGCCTTTGATCGGAACCTCCCATCACCGATGAGTAATTCACATTTCCCTGTGAAGAATGAACATGCGGAAAAGAAACAATACTCATCATGATCATCGGGGACCTGAATTCAACTGGAGCCCGATCGATGGCGTGATTTGTGCCAACGAGCCAGTGACGTTGCGAGTTTGGAGCCCGAAGCCCCTATGCAACCACGATTTTCCTGATTTTATACACGACATAAGGAGTATTCACTGTCAGCAAGGTGCATTGGGAAAAAGCGGCGAGATCTTGCAACATCCAGGATGTATGTTATCTCCGACGTTCGAGACTTTGTTTATGGAGACACCTTCACCCCTTAGATCAATCAAGACGGCTACGACGGAAGACGCGTGAGCCAGTCGGGCCCCCCTTTTCTGGCGATTCGAAGGTGGATGAGTACGTACCATCTCAATAGGACGTTGTGAAGGTTCAGTCACGTACAAGAGCTCCATTGAGTCGTCGACAATAGGTAATGGAGCGATACAACAAAACAAAGAAAGGAGCAACAAAGAGAGCTAATTCTTTGTGTCTCTAGAAAGCTAGACTCGCAAACACGAGCATCTATTGATCAAACCCTAGTGATATCTTGATTGATATGGAGCCACGCGACGCGCGAAAGAACATGCTTGCTCAAGTTGTCCTCCATCCTCGCCATCAGGCTGGGTCATTCCGATGAGATTCTGAAGAACACCACAATATTTTTCCCTGGTTTCCAACTCTCAATGCGCCTGAACCGACGATACTATTGGAGCTTTCAATCAAAAAAAAAAAAAAACTCCCCCCAAAAGCTAACCTTCCAGAGACGTTACCAGATCGATCAAGATTCATGACGAATATACGGCAAACGAGCCACGCGCATTTTGGTCAAAACCCAGCCCAGCCTTCCTTGAGCGCGGCTTCAAGCTCCCTCTTTGGGGTGATAACGGCCCCCTGAAGAGCACTATCGTCGGCATGGTACCGTTCGATATACATACAGATGGCCTTGCCCTGAAAGATGGCACGAGGTGTAACCCACCAGGGACCTCGGCACATCTTCATATACCAGTACGCTAGCATGAGCATAGCCCAGGGATCCTTGCGCAGGAGCAACACCTTGAAGGGGGGGTCGGTGTGACAGATGAAATCGAGGAATCTCACCCACGTGGTATCATCACATTCCATATCAAGCAACGGTATAAAATTCTTGACGGTGTTGTGATACGGATTGACCGCCGCCAAGGATATCGAGTCGTCATCACTTAAGAGATGATCGAACACTGAAGGGGATGATGGCTGACGAATCATCGGCGTGGGCCACAACTTTTGCGCGTATGCGTCGGCAACAGGTCGCCAGATGCTATCTTTGCGCAAAGGGTCTGTGACATGCCACACGGCCTTTTTGCCATCGCTCAGGTGGAGCCAGCTCAAATCGTCGTCTTTGAGGGGCCAAACGTCCTCGATAGACTCTGCTTCCAAGGTAAAGAATGTGATGATGCCAAGAAGGGAGGCAGCGACAAATAAGGCATCACGGTCCTCGTCCACGACTGGTCGAGAGAGCTTGGTATGGAACATCGATATGCCTTGGCTCATGTGGTACATTTCGACTGGAGTGGGTTTCGAAATGGCCGATCCGGACAGGAATCGGTCGTGCGAGGCAGTTACTGATTGGACAAGGTGCATCAGGAACCGATGCGAGCAAGAGAGTTGGGCCAATTCCCTTCGAAGAATACGAGAGGAGTTCTTAGTCCCGATGGTGAGAATGGTCCTCGTATGAAATTTCTCGAGCCGGTCCAGGTCGGAAAAATCAAAGCGCATTGGCCCGTACTTGCCCACAGGCACGGTTCTGTCTTCTCGAAGGGAGATATTTATCATGTCCAACTTAGGCTTATTGGCTGACGAGAGAGGAGACTTATGAATTGTGGTATCCATGCAAATGACCTTGGCAGCTCCTGGCCGTGGCTGGAGATCAGGAATATTGGGATCATAATTGCAGGTAACACCGAATTCCAGACATTTTTCACACATGGGCCTCTTTTCGTCGCATTTGACCCTGCGCAGCTTGCAGTTTCGACACCCTAATCTCGATTTCTTGTGTGCTTTTCGTTTGCGTAAAGACGAATCTCCGCTGCTGGAGTCAGACCTAGATTTGGCCATGGCTTGTCCAGCTCAATCACTGATGAGGCCAGCACGCCCTTCCCGTTCGAGTTAGACGGCCAGCAGTGTCTAGGGCGATGTTCATATAAATACGTGGAGCTGAAATTATTGTTTGCTCCCTGGAAATACAGAGGTGAGGTTGTTTCTAGAGTCGGCTGCTGGGGTCGTTAAAGGCCTAAGAGACGTCATGCGGTGGCCGGAGTTTAGAGTTGAGCCGATTGCTTGATGAAACTAGGGACCAATAGTTGAACTCTATCTTCCTCATGAGAGGGTCTTCGGGGTGCGCTAATATTTTGCGCTAACCTCCTGTCGTATTTTTCACATTTGCGACTAGCCACCCTCCGCATATTGTAGAAGACTTGCCTCCCACAGAGCCTCGGTTATGGATGAGAAGACGAATTTAATCTCCCATGCTGGTAGATGACCCGGTGATATGTGCAAAGTCCGACTCGTCAAGACAAATATGCAGAAAATTATGTAGCATGTACTCACTGATATTTTTTCCTTTGCAATTTTCAATGTGGATCAATCTCAACGCGCAAGTCTCCGGCCACTAGTCATGGTCTCTCTGGTAGAGCTGTAGAGGACCCATTTGACCGTCAAGTCGTTTCCCGCACCTATAATTGATTCAGGCCGTGTTACTGTCAAGGCCCAGACTGCCGCAATAGGAGATGACACTACGACTTTGACTGTCAGCCAACCAGTCAGGCTGGAAGTGTTCATCTGAGGCTGTAAAGACACGGATGTGTCTATCCTCATAGGTGCCTCGGAGGGCTTCACTGAGCCATCAACGAAACTCATGAGAGATGAGCGGTGCAATGGTATATTCGTGGCCCTATGGGACCCCGGTGGCAATAGTTTTGGAGATAGCCCCTGCTATGGGTGCATGAGTGGTTGCGGTCTCGCCGAACATCGATGCGCCTGGGAAGCTGGCAAAGAACATATCAATGGTCACTCTTGTTCAAATCAAAGACAACGTTGAAGGGGGGGTGGCATCGATCTTCAGATATGGTCCCATAGATGCTTATATCGGATGGGAACCTTCGGCTGTGCAAACCCCACCACATGTTCGCAGCGATTTGGTGACGTTGAGGCAGGATGGCAGAGTAGTCTCCGAGGGAACCAAGAACGATATCTCACTGGCGGCAGTCTTCAAGAGCTTGGACATCAGAAAACGTGCCATGTACGAACGTCAAGATGCCCCGAGACATCATTAAACCTACTGAATCTGGACTCGGAAGGGAGTGCTGGAAGGGAGGCAGAAGAGGTCGTCTCCGCTCGTGTTAAAGCGGCGTGAACATTGTTCCCAAATAGATGCAACATAAAAGCTTGGCGTCCGCTGCCTCTTTTTCAAATCCACAATATCAACTCTGCCACTTGAATCTTCAGACCTGAGGGTGACAGATGTCCCCCTGATGCGATGGCTAGCTAAACTAAATCTCAAGGGTTGCCTCCCTAGCGCACCGCGAGACTTATGGCTACTGGTCGCACCAACCAACATGTCAGACATCACTCTACAGTCATGGGAGTACCTCGAGACTCTTCCAGGAACTCAATTTTATCGACTATACAGAAGTCCATCGTCAGCGCTGGCGATTTTCAGAAAGCGGCTATCGAGTCTAGCAAAGTCCTTTGTCATGATGCTGCTCTACATGCCACGGCCCATGCCCGTCAAGCAACTAGAATTATTTGTGAAGGACACCAGTCGAGGGGAGCGTGAGTACGCCCTCGACCTGCTTCATCGCTATCATATCTTCAAAGATGTCACCTTCGACTCGGCAAGAGCCTACTCGCTGACACCAGATTTTGCAAAATCACTCCGTCGAGCCTTGACCGGCGCAGGTGATAGCAGGTCCTTCGGACAATTAGCAAATGTTCCAGACGACCAGAAGGTGATCACTGCTCAACTCGACGAGTATTCTCGCCAACGATGGGAAGGGATTTTGGGCTACATGGTCGGATCTTCGGCCGTTCCGCTGGAGACAGAGCAGGCAGCCATTGAACCATCCCCCGGAGTCGTTGAGCTCCTTAGAGCCGGCCATCTTATCGAAGTCACCGGGACCCATAGTCCCGGACAGGCCGCCAAAATCACCAAAGAGGGATTTGCTTTCGTCCTTCAAGATATCAATACGCAAATCTGGACGCTTCTGTTCCTCTATGTCGACAACGCAGAGGTTTTTGACATGGACAAAGTCGATGTCTTGTCATTCCTGTTCCTCGTCTCATCCCTCGAGCTCGGTCTCGCGTATTCCACTCAGACCCTGGATGAAACCCAGCAGCGCTGTCTCTCCGACCTTGTCTCGTTCGGAATCGTCTACCAACCCCTCCTAGATGATGGTCAGCCTGTGGACTACTTCTACCCAACTCGGCTCGCGACCACTTTGACTTCTGACTCTAGTACGACTCTCTCCGCCACCAACACCACAATCGGTTCCTCTCTGTCCTCGTCCTCTTCCGGCTCAGCCAAAGACTTCATCATCGTCGAAACAAACTATCGCGTGTACGCATACACGTCATCTCCGCTGCAGATTGCCCTTCTGTCTTTGTTCGTCAATCTCCGATCCCGCCATCCGAATCTCGTCACTGGGAAGATGAGTAAGGCTTCTGTGCAACGCGCCGTCCAAGCAGGCATCACAGCCGATCAGATCATTTCATACTTGACATCTCATGCACATCCACAGATGCGTCGACATGCACAAGCAGAGCAAGCTCAACTCCAAGCCCGCAATACAGATCAAAGCCGCGTCGTGCCCATCCTCCCTGCGACCATTCTGGATCAAATACATCTTTGGCAGCTGGAGCGCGATAGAATGACGACCACTGCTGGCTTTCTACTGAAAGATTTCTCCAACAATGCCGATTATGAAGCACCATGTCGCTACGCCGATGAAATCGGTGTGTTGGTGTGGAAGAATGATAAGAAAAGAATGTTCTTCGTCAATCGCATTGAAGGTGTTCGCGCATTCATGGCAGAGAGGAGAGCAAATGCTCAAGGATGATCATTTAGCTGGCTAGGAACGAGACGAAACATTCTTTCCTTTGCCTCAGAACTCATGTAACAATAATCGACTCCCGCATTGTGTCTCCAAGAAGAGGACTTGAGGAGGGTGAGTTCCACAAAGAGAATTACAACCTAAATTCCACTTGGTTGACCTGATACTTTCCGTTCCAACAAGAATGCAAGTCGCCTTCCCCTCTTAGCCACTTTACATCCTGGGAGGAATCCTTGTTTTCCAATTGAGATGGGCGGTACACCAGTATTGTCTGAGAGATGGGAGAAGGGACAAAGCCTTGCTCCTAGCCAGCAACACTTTCATTCTTCCTCCTGGGTTTTGCTAGGATTTCTCGCACGATGCAAGACGACTCAGAGATTGCTGGTGAAGCACTACGCGGTGGGATCGGCAAAGATACAGACTGTCTACATTGTTCTTCCAGCATTTCAACTTCTCTTTCCGGAGAACAGGTCCCTTGTTCATGCAGAACTTGCCTCCCCACCCACTCCAGCGAGTTTTCAGCTAGTTTCTCTGGTGTGCCAGTCTCTCGTCAAGGTCTCCTTTCATCCTGTCGTCTTCTCCTCCCCCCTTCTCTCTCATACTTCTGACTGTCAGTGAACCTCTTTTGTTGCCCACCTTGTGTGTTTCTGTCGGTCTTTCAGTCGACAATGTCCAGCCAACAAAATTCCAGGCTCAGCACAGGTTAGCAAGAGATACACCTGTTCCTGTTTTCCATGCCTGTTTTGAACAATCAACTACTCGAAAGACGAGACACACACTTACACGAACTGAAAATGGCCGAACGAACCCAATACTATGTCGACCCTCGATGGAAGGAGGCTCTTGAAAGGCTGGACGAGATACATTTGCAAGTCGAGACTGCTTGCGGAACTGGCACTGAATTCGTATGCTACGCGCCAGAAAGGCCAAGCATGACCATTTCGTTCTCTGGGATAGTGGTATTGAAGCCAAGTTCGACATGACCTTCAAAGCTGCGATTCTCATCGAAACAAAAGTTGTTGGAGAGAAGGCGTTCATGATTCTCTTTGGTAAAGATATGGAGCACGCTTTGGCATCAGCCACTGAATCTGTGGTCGTCCTGGGATCCATTGATGACCCGTGGCAAGCGAGCCATTCAATGCCGCGCCGCATTAAAGAAGGTGGTCACAATAGACCTCTTCATCAAGGCTGAGATATCGCGCCGCATTGATAGTATCAAGGATGTTATTCGAAAATCCTTGCGCTTCCTTCTTCAACCCATTAAATGGGTTTTTGGGGGGCGCTGGCTTGCCCATCGACTCGGTGGAGGAGATTTTCCAGGACAGGACCCACTTTGCCGTTTCTTTTGCACAAAATTCACCCACAACTCCATTTCCGCATACCTCGAGGTATGTCTGAGTGCAAGCTTTCCAAAAGAGAGAACAGAGATGCTGCGAAGAGCCCGAATGCCGCGCAATTTTCCAGGCCGCAATGGCGACGAGAAGACAATTCTCGCTCTATCCTCCAGACATACTTCCTGACACATTCTACGGGCGACAATCTAACAGAGTAACCATCCTTGTTGTCGATATCACACAGAACTTGACCATCGGACGCACAGCTTTGACATATCATTGCCTCATCGGAACCGTCGTTGTCTCCGATGTGTAAGAAAGACCCTGGGTTTTCTGAATGGAGTGAGCACCTCCAGGGTCTGCTGGACATAGAATACCACGACTCCGTCACCGCCGCTACTTTTTGAGTCTAGATTTGATGAAGGAGCACTCAGAGAAGCTCCTCGCAATGCCTCATGCAAGCCATACGCACACACACACGAGGCGCCTTGATAGTTCCTTTCCCTAAATGCATAATTCTGTCTCTGGCCGAAGGACACAGTTACCAGATGACGAAGAACTTCAAGCTCGCCGAACAGGTTATTCATCCCCCAACGTTGAAGTTGCACTCCATGATTCCATATCGCTATCATGAAGTGAAAATGTCCGTCACGTTGGCTACTTTACGTCATCTCGGCATACTTTCCATCTTTAATACGGTGAAGTACATATTCTCTGGGTTTTTCATATCCTGCATCGAACGGAGAAAGCCTGACTTTAGGTTTCCAACCCACCATGTCAGCATTGAAATTCGTCCGTTCAGTACGTTCATTCGCTCCGAAGCCCTGTAATATCGCTGGAAGTTGACGTTTTCAGGTATGGGAATCATTTCGAACCACGTCGGGAGTCGAGCCAAGGTGAGTCCAGCAACCTGACGGGGCCGAATTGGCATTAAGCCTCGATAGATTGATTGATAGTGTAAGTTCAAATCTGGCGTGAGACGGGAGTAGAAGGTTGCAGCCTGGGAGTCGGATTCTGAAATGATTGAACTCGAACGTCCCTCGTGATGGAAGCTTCTCAGAAGAATCAAAGACTTATGCGCCATGGTCCAGATGAGAATAACGGCAGCCGAACCTGGTAAGGTCAATTTTGAACTGCCCATCGAAAAACACCATACGAATCGCCTGGGAATATTACATGGTGCAACGCTGGCGACGATGGTCGACACCAGCGGTTCACTTGCCTTGGCTTCCCGAGGTCTATATTCTACCGGAGTCTCGACGGATTTGAACGTTACCTATTTAAATGCTGGCGGAAAGATTGGTGACCTGATTAGAGGGGAGGTGATATGTGACAAATGTAGGATCTTGGTCTTTTCTGACAACATTGCATATTCGGACTGACTTGATACCAGTTGGCAAAACCCTCGCATACACTTCAGTCAAATTCATGAACAAGGACAACGAGATCGTGGCCCGAGGAAGCCACACCAAGTTTGTGGCTTTTGCGTGGAAAGACGACAAGAACATAACAGATGAGCTGAAGCCTGAGGTGAACGAATCTCAGGCCAGCGAAGCGACACGAACCAGTCTAACATAAGAATGAATAAACCCACGAAGATGGTCCCTTCTGGAGGTCCGATAAGCTCATCACGGATTTGCCCATAGAGAGATATTGTACATACAAGAAAGACATCTCGGCGCCATGCACGTCGACACCCAAACACCCAGTCCGTGTGACGTACACTTTGAACGCGTATTGTTTCATATCTCCCCCCTTTCTTGGCGACAAGAGAAGCCTTCCAAGTTTCCTGCAAACTTGGCGGGCCGACTTTTAACCCCATAGCTACGCAGATATAGAAAATGCTTCATCCTCATTCGACCGAGTGCCTTGAGCCGTTGGCTCGGCATCGCGCTTAAAGGTTCGGGTCACTCCTGGGCATTCATTGGCACTCGCTACACCATGGTATCATCGACGCACTCTGGAACTAAAACCTTATGAGGACCCCGTGTCGAGAAACCACATGTTCAAGGGGACGAAGAGAGACAAAACCGCCCAAATTGGGCCGTCCTTGGCCGAAGGCAAGGTCTTTCGTCAGTATTTCATACCCCTCTCCGGAATACTATTGTCGTCTTCTCTGCCTAGGCAATGGCGAGCACCCAGACCCTCACCGAGAATGAGATGAACAGTTTTATCTCGGCACTCGACAAGGATCGCGACGGCAACATCTCCTACGTGGAGCTCGAGCACAAACTCGACGCCGTATACAAGGAGCTACAACCCGACGCCAGACACTACAATCTACACCACGACTCAAGGGAACATGCACGCCACGAGTTTCTGCGTGGCGTCATGGGCACGGAGAAGGATTCGATCCCCGCGGAGGAGTTCAAGCGGGCCGTGGTGTCGTGGAACATTCCGTCACTCGAGCAGGACAAGCAGGCTGCCCGGGGCGAGGACAACTATATGAAAGGGATCTCCTGGGTCCGGAGGCTGAGGGCGATCTGGGAGGTCGATGGACCCGAGTATCTGTTCCTGCTCATCGTTGGTGGCCTTCAGATCGGCTTCGGCCTCTGGCAGTGCGTCAAGTATTCGACAGGCGGCCAATATCAAGCGGCGCTGGGCTGGGGCGTTGGGATGGCCAAAGCATGCGCGGGCGCGCTGTATCCGACAATGTTCTTTGTGTTGCTGAGCATGTCTCGGTGGTTCTCGACCTGGATGCGGAAGTCGTACTACATTTCTCGCGTCATCAACTGGGACTTGAGCCAGTCCTTCCATGTTAAGATTTCCTGTGCGGCCTTGGGTCTCGCATCGCTCCATGCCATCGGCCATCTCGCAGGTTCGTTCGTCTACGGTAGTCGAACAAATCGACAGGATGCTGTTGCCGCTCTTCTGGGCCCAGATGCAGTTCCTCGACCATACATCGCCTTCATCCGATCGACCCCGGGCTGGACCGGACTGACAGCTCTCGGCCTGTTCTACGTGATTGCCTCATTCAGCATCCCTTACATCCGAAAACGATCTTATGAAATCTTTCAGATTGGTCACCTTCTGATGTTTCCTTTCATTGGTCTCCTGATGGCACATGGCACCGAGAACCTCCTTCAGTTTCCTGTTCTTGGCCTCGTCATGGCGGTCCCCTCCTTACTGGTATTGGCTGAGCGCTTGACAAGGATCATAAGCGGCTTTCACAAACTTCCTGCAACACTCCAAGTTCTAGACGAGGAGACGGTATGCATAAGCTGCACGATTCCCGGACTCCGCATATGGCGATACAAAGCGGGCCAGTATGTATTTTTGCAAGTCCCTCAGATATCCTTCTTTCAGTGGCATCCGTTCACCATCTCGACGTGTGTCGGCAGAGAAATCCAACTCCATATCAAGACCGATGGAAACTGGACCGAAAAATTGCGAGAATTGAAAGACCTTAGGTTTGTGGGAATTGACGGTCCCTTTGGGGCACCGGCTCAAAGATTCTACGAGTTCGACCAGGCGATCATTGTTGGTGCCGGGATCGGTGTAACACCATTCTCGGGGATTCTGAATGATTTGCAGACGAGAGAAGACCACCATTGGAGCCGACGACGCGACTCGACTTCGACGAACGCGTCGAACGAGATCTCGCGACCAGCTGCGACAACGTCGTCAAATGCCAACGGCAACAGGGCCATTATCAACGCCAAATCTTACGACCTCGAGAAATATCGCCGCGTGGACTTCCACTGGATCGTGCGCGACAAGAACCACTTGCTTTGGTTTTCGGATCTGCTCAACAAGATATCTTCTGAATCTTCACAGCGGAATCCCAACCTCGATGTCCGAATCCACAACCACCTGACCAAGAAGCGTAAGGACATCTCCGAGCACATCTATCGGTGGCTGCTCGAGAAGCATCGCACAGAGGCGCAGCCCATGTCACCACTAACAGGGCTCATTGCGCCGACGCATTTTGGACGGCCGGACTTCCCCAAGATCATGAACGAGCATTACGACGAGATGGTTACGTTGTTCGCGAGGGATAAAGCTAGAAAGAGGAAAGTTGGCGTTTTCTTTTGCGGCGCACCGGTCATCGGCCATGCTTTGGCCGACTTATGCCATCAGATGACGCTTAGAGGAAGGGAGGATGGGACGGAAGTGGAGTATCATTTCATGGTTGAAGTTTTTGGGTAAGGCTACAGCCTCGCCAGCTGACACCGTAGACGCCTCTTGCCTGGAGATGTAAACATGATCCAGGCTATCCATCATGAGAATGAAAATGGAAGTACGGGCTGGAATTTGATCATAACACAGAAAATCCATAAGATGAAATGGGCGACGAAGGACTTCTTCATTAGGCTTGTAATGGTCCACCGTATTTTTCTCATCCGCAAATCCATGAATCCAAATTCCTCGATTTACTGTAGTGAGGAATTCCTTGGAGAACCATTGCTCTGGAACGCGTCTTTGGAGCATTCAAATTCTCGCACTCCCGCCGAACCATGACCGACGCCCACATAAATCCAATATGCCTCGTACTTCCAAGACCTCTGCTCGAAATATTCCCGGCTTCCCCTCTACAACTTTCGTTCTCGACAATGGTGGCTACAGTATCAAAGCAGGCTTTGCGCCCTCTCAAACCCTTTCAGACACCGAGACGCTTTCAAGATGCCACCTAATTCCTAACGGCCTCGTCCGCACTCGGGACAAGAAAATATACGTCGGAGCGCAATCCGAGGAGATCACCCAATGGAGCGAAGCCTTGTTCCGCCGACCGGTGGAGAATGGACAAGTTGTGAGCTGGGAGGCACAGAAAGAGATATGGGATCAATCATTCTTCGACGAACGTACTGCCAGACGAGATCTTCTCGTCCGGGCCCCCGAGGACACGACGTTGATTTTCACCGAACCTCCCAATGCGATGCCGGCGTTGCAGAAGAATGCCGACGAGATTATCATGGAAGAATGGGGATTTGGTGGCTACTCAAGGGTTATCGGTAGGTATGGCTGTGCCGGAATCGTCTTATGCCTGAAGTACCGGCATTGACTGTTGAGACAGGCCCGACACTTAACGCATACAATGATCTTCATCCTCTTTTTGAAGAGACTCCGATGGATTCGACGCCCCCCCTTGCCGACCTCCCCATGGAATGCCTCCTTGTCATCGATAGTGGCTACAGCCATACGACAGTTACCCCCCTCTTCAATGGACGTCCGCTACATCGTGCGATACGCCGGTTGGACTTCGGAGGCAAGCACCTTACAAACCTCCTCAAAGAGGTCATCTCCATCCGTCACTTCGATTTACACCAAGACACCAAAATCGTCAACGACATCAAAGACGATGTGTGTTTCGTCAGCCAAGATTTCAGAAATGATCTCGAGAAGACGTGGAAAGGAAACAAAGGACGTCTGAAAACAGCTCCGACCAAAGAGCAAGATTCCGATCAAAGTGCCATGGACGTCGACCGGAATCCCTCCGGTGACGAGATTCGAGTCGACTACATTCTCCCCGACGGCATCCATCTACTAAGGGGCTTCAGCCGACCTCACGACCCTTCCCCCGCCGCACGACAACGCAAACCAGCCACCCTCTCCGCCTCCAATCCCGCCGACGCCGAGATCTCTATGACGTTGGGGAACGAACGATTTTCCGTCCCCGAAATCCTCTTCTCACCCAGCGACATCGGCTCCAAACAGCCCGGTCTCGCCGACATGGTGATGCAATCGCTTTCAGTGCTCCCTCCGCTCGTCCAAGCCACGATGCTCAGTAACGTTCTTGTCGTTGGCGGAAGCGCGAAGATGCCAGGCTTCGTGGAGAGGATTGAAGCCGAGCTTCGCACGAGGATTAAGACGGAATGGATGGTTCGAGTGCGCAAGATGGACGATCCTATCAAGTCGACGTGGCTCGGAGGCGCGAGGATGGCGAGCAGCTTCCCTCAAGTCGTGAGAGAGTATGGTGTTACCAGAGATGAGTACCTGGAGCACGGAAGCGCTTGGGTCACCAGACGCTTTGTCAGTGGAGGGAGCGGAAAAGGTCCGTGAGCGTCAGCATCAACGCTGAAAGGTCAGCTCTGCGGTCCGTGACCGTTCAGGCAGTGCTTGAAATTCATCGATGATCATTTTACCGAGCCCACACCAGTGGAGAAAGGTATCCGGAAACGTGGAATGTGGACGATACCCAAAATTTAGATTTGGCTTGGGACGATCTTTCCTCCAAATCTACCTATTCGATGCTATGACCCTAGAGGCAGGAGATCGAAGGAAAAGCAGCAGCAACAGCACGCAATTCTTTGCCATCGGCAGTCTAGTTCAAGCCCATACATGTACCCATGACCTCAAGTCTTGACCACACACCGTCAACAATACCCTGTGGGCCTCTTTGTCCCCCTCGTTCAGCTCACTATCGACTCCGATTTCTCATCCCCACGTCACCTTCCAGACCAGCAAAAGCTCTAACCCCCCGGCGCCTTCTCTCGTATCTCTATCGGTTCTATGCGTTGTATCGGCATCGGACGTGGCGGAACCAAAAGAAGCACAAGAATCGGACCACACCTAACGTCAAGCCTGGAGGAATCCAGAGCGTGTCGGTAATTGAATGATATTGTTTCAGGAGGAGGTATGACGGTGATGGTGTTTGCGTTGACGTCGATGTCGATGTCGATAGCGATGCTCGTGTTGTTGATGGTGAGGTTGAGTCAGCGTGGATGAATCCGGATTCGAAGTGATCTTGTCACCGTCTTTGTCGCTCGATGCATGATCTCGTGCTGGGATCATGACAGCAGCGGCAGTAGTGAAAGAGACAGACAATCGAAGTTAAAACGTGAGCTATTACATTCAACTGATTTAGCGATAGTATTTCTGTAAACAGCACCAAACCAAAACGAACCGAACAGAAAGAGTTTTCTGCTCCTGCCTCATATCTTGTCTTCTCTCCTATCCTGTTCCACACTATTGTATCTTTTCACATCATGTCATGACTGGATCTTCCTTGCTGGTTCCTCGAATGAGACAATGGTGCAAGCGAACAAGCGGCAGACAGGAGTCTTTAACGTACCATGGTTCTTCATTCAGTATTGATCGGTTCCGTTGACTGAGGGGAAGAAATATCGAACGAGCATCCACATAAGCACGACACCGAGCAGGACGACCACATAGCTCAAGTGGTTCAGACGGTAGAGACGTTCCTCTTTCGTAATGCCTTGGAATAGGATATGATAATTTGGGCCCACGCCTTGTTGCCGTCCTGGTTCAGCAGCGACAGCAGCTTCTCCAGTGGAAACTTGGTTGATGCCTTCGTCCGGAGCTTCTGGAATGCTCCCAGGTCGGAGTTGATGAAGATGGTATTGCATTGGCCGGTGTCGAATTGGGTGAAAGTGAGGAGGTAAGATGGGGTGATGGAATTCTTGAGGGGCGCGATAAGTGAAGTCCTTGGGCGGAGGGCGCTGTGAATCTCTATCTCCGTCTCTGCAAGAGGAATGAGCTCGTCGAGAGACATGATCGCGACGACCACCGCCATTTCTACGACGATGGCGCTTTTGTTTGGCCATAATGAAGCATATGAGTGAGGGACCAAGTTTGGGATGGTGAATATATACACGAACAATGGCGTGAACCTGAGGATTGTCGTGGCGTTTGTCCATTTTGGGCATGACAAACGACGACGGTTTGAATGGTATGGTCCTCTGTTTGCATTGTGACGAGACGTCCTATACAACATGGTAGAAAAAGGGGAAGAGACTCGAGAATGTCTTGCCAGGAATAGCACATCTGTCGCTCGTTCGTAGGGTTGGCACCTTCGTTGACAAGGGCGGCCTGAACTGTTTGGATCTGGTGTTCGTGATCGTGATAGAGGGGAGATTTTCGTTTTCTGGGACGAAGGAGTGTCTCATGATCAATCGAATCCAGTTGGGCGATACGTCGTCGCAGTTCATCGAGTGTATGCGCTACCAGGACGGCTGATGGACACAAGTTCGAAGTAGTACTCAAGGAAGTGTCGTGACGATGTGGCGGGAGTACGGGGTCAGGCCAGATAGGGATAGTAACATCCTGGTCAGCCGTCATGTGGAGATGGATCATAACAATCTTCCCGGACATATTCAGAAGATCGGCCTGATGAGAAACAACAGCCCATGTTTGAGAAGTGTTCGGATGTGGAAACGCTTTATTCAGGTATCAAGGACCTCTAATCGGGCCCAGGGCTCTGTCACAGGCATCGCCGCACCTCTGTTGGTCCCTTCTGCGCTCAGATAGCAATGGTGACAATTACCTGTGGTGAACGGTCAAGAAAGCGAAGCGAATTGAGAGAATAGTTTGTAGGACCGTGAATCTGTGCAGTCACGGCATCAGAAGAGCAAATCATATGTGTCTGTAGATTGATGTCAGACATCTGAGGATCTAGATGTTCATTCGCGGAATGGATTCAGTCAGCAAAAGGGTGCAAGTTCACGGCATAACCCAGAGAAGGGGGTTCTCCCTCTGAATGGCGCTTTCATCAGCCAGCAGACCGCAGTCTTCATCTTGCGAGATTCATTAACAGACTTTGAAAGAAACTTGGGACAGGTTCGTCTATCTCTCAAGAGGCATACCAGTGAATCGAGGGCGTCCTTTGCAGCTGGAATGCTTATCCATGGCAGAGAATGGAGAGATTCTAATCCATCGGGAATAAGCGATTTCTGCCTCAGAATTCGAAAGATCGAAGACTGAGGGTTAAGGATCCTCGCGAAAATCGTTCCAGCCCGCGCAAATACTACGCCGTTCTGCGCTCGTGATGGCGGACCGCCTGGCAAGCCGGCAGACAAAAGGAGGAGAGTTGACACATATCGCCAGGAAGTGAGAATTCGTCAATGCACTGGAAGAAAAAGGGGAGGAATTTGCTAAGAAGGCCAAGGTCTGCCCTCTCTTACCGAATGGAAGTATTTTGTCATCTACTTGATGTGATTCTTGCTCGTATCGGACGATTTCAAATCGCACCTTCCACCTTCCCACCTTCTGGAAACGGATATTGTGATATCCTCTTGCATGATAGCGGATGTGACAACAGAGAATTCTGTTGTTTGGTGTTCTAGACGAGCGGCCATGACGCAAAAACCCAACGCTGGAAATGCAAATGGAAGTTGTGACTCAGACAGCCGGAAAATATTACGAGTACGTCGGTGCGCTTGATGAGGCCATCTACGGGATCATGGGCGGTGATTGGTCTGCGCGTTGAGTGGAAAACCGAAGATGCGCTGTCCAATGCCAAATGGTCCCGACAAGCTTCTCTTTGCATGGCCATACCACGGAGCCACAAAGCTTGTGTCTCGTCTCCATGTGAATAGGGATTGCGTTCTGACCACGGACCGTGTTGATGATGATGATGTTTCAAGCACTCGTCAGGGGCAGCGAAAATACAAGAAGTCAAGCGGCTGAGAAAAACGAGGCGGCAGAGCTTACGTATGAGTCAGCGGTTCAGAGTCTTTCTCTGGGCCGGGGGCGCTAGCGGGCCCACTCAGCTCCGCAGAAGACAGTCGAACGATGTGCGGAAAAGAGAGGAATACCCAGGAAAGCAAGGATGGTTGAATCAGGATCTGCAGGCATGCTTTTTATCAACGTGAGTAGAAAGCAGTTTAATTCTATGGCTGCCTGGCACCTGCCCGGCATCCCATTCCTCCAGTGTCTATCTTGTCACCCTATATAAAGACATGTCGGATGATCCCGAGTCGTCAGTCTTCTTTTCCTCCACTCAATGGTGCATCGAAGAAAGCTTACTTTGACATACTCGACGACATCGTCTATTCGAAGATCTGGGTATTCCTACCGCTAGCCCTTCAGCAACACCAATCACTGCAGTACATCATGTCTCCAGATCCCAAATCTAACACTTCTTTTGACGCCGCCTCTATTTCTGCCTCTTCACTCATGAGCGAGAAGGAAAGAGCCCAAGCTGAGGGCTCTCAAAGGAAGCCTAAAGAGTCTCTAGTCAAAAGAGTCGTGAAAGGTTCGACAATCAGAATGGGCAGCCTTCTTGTTATCGAGTAAAATGCTAATTTATCCTTCACAGCGATCAAGAACATCGAACCTCCTGAGCCCAGGATCCCAGAGGGCCGACGTGAAACTCTGCCTGCTTGGGCCAGATGAGCATGTCGTCTCGCGCGGCATCCACAATTAACAATCATAATAAGAAATGGCGAGGGGCGTGATCGGCGGCACTGGACTGGTGAGATCCAAAGGGAGAAATCATCCAACAGAGACAGGACATCCCTCGATTTTCTTTGGTCAACGCAAGGCTTGGGCAAAAGGGGGAAAGCGAGGAAAGAAGGCCCTCTGGAGGACATTGATGTCTTGGAAGGCCTGCTAGGAAGGCACTGAAAAGCATTGGCTGGGCGGTCGTTCACCACCTTAGCATCATCTTTCCCAGACCAAAGCCCATTACAGCTACTACAAGCTAAGCTGGCAAGCTGGTAAGGGTTAGGAAACAGGACCTCAGAACCCGGACATACATAACCTAGCTCGTAATTTGCAATCGTTATTCACTAATACCATTCAGGTCATATCTACCAATCGTATCCTTCAATAACCCCCATGTTCCACAATCCTGGCGGACCCATTACACGAGGATTTCGATATTTGCTGTAGGCGCGCACCCAGGAGTCGAAGTCACTCTACCACATTGATACCACCTCCATCAACCGTCCCCAAAATGTTCAGGGGAAGCCGAAGAAAGCACTGGCGAGGTCGGAGGTGCCAGTAACATCATAGTTCAACGCAGAGACGAGTGGCGCATTCTCATAACCAATGTTCTTCATCGTGTGGAGAGACGTCTGTGGGAATATGGTCATCTGTCCAGACTTAACATGTCCCGTGGTGGACTAGCAACGGTCGTCCCCTGGCCCACAGTGGCAGGGGAGGTAGCGGCGTTAGCAATGATGATACCACCTGGCAGGAAGGCGTATTTGTCTTGTTTGATGAGGACAAAGAACCAACCGGAGTCTTGGAGGCGGTGTGGGAGGAGCCCGGTTGTTCAGAAACGAGGTGTTGAACGTGGCTGGATGGCGGCTGGTTTCTCTGCCTCTAGAAGGTCGTTGAAGAGGGTAATGTTGATGTTGTTGGTCTGGTAGACTGGGATGATGTTCTTTGTTGAGTTTGATTGATGTTGAAGCCCAGATAGGAGATTATTGATACTCTGGAGTAAGACGTGTATTGTGATATAGGATCAGCGCGCGCTCGTCTCGAGGGACAGAGAGGATGAAGAAGGAAAAAGGGCTCATGAGGAAGTTGGCCTTTGATATAGAAACGAACCCTCCCTTTTCCCGTCAGTTCAAAAGTCCTCTTCCCCGTGTGAAAAGGGTAGCTGAACTCTTGTCGAGACACCTTCCCGAGATCGGACAGATCTTCGGAATCTACCTGAGCATAGCAGAAAATCCTCAAAATGCTGCATGAATGGTCGATCCAGGATGGCCTCATGGATAGGGTTCTGTAGGTCTTAATCAATACGACGGCGACGATGGATCCAGGGACGTTCCCTTCACCCATCCCGTCCCACGTTTCGGCGTCATTTACAACCTGCATGGTGAGTATTCGCTGCTCAGACGACTTTGTCAGTGTACCTGTACGAGAGTATGTCATTCTGGGTGCCGACCGATCGGAGGAACCTTTTGTACATGTGTTTCTGATTATCACCTTCCGCACCCTGGATATACGGATTTGGGTTGTCGGCTATGGCATCTATTGAGATGATGACCACCATCACGATTCCCGGTCAGGGTGAACTGTCCTTGACGGACTCCACAAACCTTTTGTTCATTCGCTGGGTGAGACCAAGAAGTAACTTCCACCTACTCTCGTTTATATCCATACTCGATTATTTGCAGCAGGATTCCCTCGTACTATCACCGCGGCTCTATCTTTACCCTCTTTCCCACGTGCCCTTTCCTCTGCGTTTCTGTTCATCTTCTTATGCCATGCTAGAACAGATCCGTCACGGCCCCATGACTGGCATCACCGACCAACGCAGCGTACTTCGCGAGAACACCTCGTGTGACCGACGTCTTCGGGGGTGTCCACTCCTTCCTTCGCCTGTCCATCTCCTCATCATCCACGTCCATTGAGATAGTATTCGTCTCGGCATCGATCGTCACCTCATCGCCATCCTTGACCAATGCAATCGGCCCTCCCACCGCGGCCTCAGGGCATACATGCCCGACGATAAACCCGTGCGATGCTCCGGAGTATCTTCCATCTGTGACCAGGGCGACATTGGTCAACTTGGCACCCATAATGGCCCCGCTGGCCTTCAATTGCTCCGGCATCCCGGGGCCCCCTTTGGGCCCTTCATATCTAACGATCAGCACGAGATTTTCTCCCCGTGGGATCTCCCCGCGATTCAACGCCTCATTCAGCTGGACCTCTTTATCAAAACATCTCGCCTTGCCCGTGAATCGGAGCCCTTCTTTGCCTGTGATCTTAGCCACCGCCCCGTCCGGCGCGAAATTCCCGCGCAGAATCTGAATATGTCCCGATCTCTTGATCGGATTGTCCAAGCTCCTGATAATGACTTGGTCGCTCGGGAGACTGGGCCAACGGGCAACGTTCTCCGCGAGCGTCTTACCCGTCACGGTCGGGATGGAGCCGTCCAGCAACCCGGCCGCGATCAGCAATTTCTGAACGCTCGGCACCCCGCCAATCTCATACAGGTCCGCCATATAGTACTTCCCCGAGGGCGCCAGGTCCGCGAGGAAGGGGATCTTATTGCTTACTCGCTGGATGTCGTCCAAGGTCAAATCGACGCCGGCCGTCACTGCCATGGCGAGGAAATGCAGTACGGCATTCGTACTACCGCCCAACGCCATGGTAATGACCAGCGCGTTCTCAAATGACTTCTTCGTCAACAGCTTCGACGGCGTGATGTCCTGTTCGAGGCATGTCCGAATGGTCTCCGCGGCTTTGGCGCACTCGCGCATCTTTGCCGGCGAGCTGGCCGGCGTCGAGCTCGATCCCGGCAGGCTCAACCCCATGGTCTCGATCGCCGTGGCCATCGTGTTGGCCGTGTACATGCCGCCACAGGCTCCGGCGCCCGGACAGGCATGCCGCTCGAGATCCTGGATGATCTCGTCTTTGGTCTTGGACGTATCACCGCCATCATCTGGCTGCCGGAGCGTGTTGAACTTGTATGCGCCAAAGGCCTCGAAGCACGTCGCGATGTTGATCGGCTTGCGCAGCGTCTCCGAGTATCCCTTGTCAATGGTCCCGCCGTAGATCATCAGACTCGGCCGATTATGCCGCGCCATCCCCATGATGCAGCCCGGCATGTTCTTGTCGCAGCCGGGAATCGTGATGTTGGCGTCGTGGGCCTGCGCACACGTCACGGTCTCGACCGAGTCCGCAATGATTTCGCGCGTCTGCAAACTGAATCGCATCCCCTGGTTGCCCATGGTAATGCCATCGCTGACCCCGATCGTGTTGTACTGCCAAGCCAGCATGCCACGGGATGTGATGGCCTTTTTAACTTCTTTGCCCAGGTCCAATAGGTGCATGTTGCACGGGTTACCTTCCCACCAGACACTGGCGACGCCGACGTGCGGGGTGGTCTTCATTGTGAGTGGATCGGGCACCCCTGCTGCATAGAGCATTGCTTGAGCACCGGGGAAGTCATGGTCGCGTGTCAAGTGGGAGGAATACCGGTTAAGCATGGGCTTGTTGTCGATGCCGGTGACTTCGGCGGAGCGAGTGAAGTCCAGGTATCGGGGTTCCTGGAGTCCTTCCGTTTTCGCCATTTTGAATAAATTTAACCTTTCATATATGGAAAGATAGTCGCGAAAGTCAAGCTAACTTATGATAGAATTCTCCCGTCTACACGATGATGGTTCGCTTGTAACTGACTGGGTGAGTGGCCTCCGATGATTTTCCGAAGATGTCGTGTCGAATGTATGTGATCCTTTTCAATGTGTATCCAGTTCCCTTAGATCAATGACCTGAAAAACATTGTACGACGGCCACAAGGACAAAAAAGAATTCCCAAAGAATCAAGCACTCAGAGAAAAGGACGACCTAAAGAAAGAGTCACAGTCACATAGGGAACTGAAGTTTGTTCCCCCACATTGAACAATATACTCCGATTCCCCCCTTGGAGTCGGCGACTATTCCGAACGAGGGGTTTGTTTGGCGTCTCAGCCAATGAGAAGAGCGATGTATCTAAGTCTCTCGCCCATACTTTATTCGACCAAGACTGTTGACCGCAGAAAACACCCTAAGAAGCCTAATAGACCTGCCTTTCAAGCCAAATAGAGACATTTCGACAAGCCCATACGTCACTACGTCATTGTCCACATATGCTCTGCTATTGTACTTTGTCCGTCCAACGATGGAGAGGTATGTGGCTACCAGGCACATACAGTGTCGTATCCATTATCTCCATATTGACGACGCACTTGGCCGAGCATCTAACATCGATTGGAATAGCCAGGGCATCAGGCTGAGATTCAATCTAGGGTTTGGCATCTCCCTATTGTCGTTTGAACGGCTTCTGGAACTGGTTCATTTGTTTCTGTAGTCTTCTGCATTACGAATTCAACGACATCATCCCCGCCTCTTTCGAGATGGCTCTGACAAAGATAGTATTAGTTGGTAGTGCCTTTGGGGGTATACCATCTTCCGACCACTCCTACGTATCTTCCTCCGCATTCGATTGCCTCTTGCATCATAGAAAACCCAACCAGGTGCAGTTTGGGAAATTCCACCGCTACCAAGTTGTCCCAGCAGATGGGTAAACCACATGACAGCGTAGGGCGCTACAATGGTGGCGTGGCCATAAACATCAATCTGATTACCCTTAGCACTACAAGGAGATGAAATGGTGTACAGTAATTGTAGTATGCTGACAAGTGCCCTGACGAAGCTCCATGAGTATGTAATATCTTGGGCCGAATAATTTGTGAATTCCACAGCCGCCGCGGACCGCGTTAGCTTATAGGTCGACATACCCCTTTCTACTACCCTATCGGTAGAGTTGCTGCTAATCGAAGCGACCCTACCATCCAGGGATATGTCATCACTAGCAGGACAGGATTTCGGCAATATCAAAGGCTAATCGTGATAGGAAGCATTATTCTCATCCTGTGTTGGGCAATGGAATTGTGTCTGGGAAATGCTGAACCCTTGAGGCGGTGTGTCTGTTACAGATAGAGAAAGTATATTTCTGTGTCTGCTGGTGCTCGAGTTCGGGTGTAACTTAATGGTCGAGTGAAGCTCCCGTGAATGTTGCAAGTCGGGAGTATGTCAATCCCTGTCTGGCTTTGGGTATAGGCTTCCAATTTTCGTCACGAATCACCACGCAGGGAGCTTCCCGCTCTGGCTGTAGCTCGAAGTGGTTGACATAACAGGCAGGAAAATTTCTTGACCCCTGATCACGCCAATGGTTGGGCGTCACAGTCAGTGTGATGTTTTAGGTGGGAATTTGAGTTTTCAGATCATTTTCAAAATGCAGGCAGTAGAGATTGGTAATGGGTAGCCTCGTGGCGTTCAAGCTGGCGTTGAAATGGCTTGTTGGAGCGACCAATGTGTACGAGTGATTATATCGAGTGTGTTGATGCCTGCGTTGGGATGAATCCATCACGGCTGTCATCGACTTATTAGGCAGCCACCTCCCGATCGACAATCCCGCCTTACCACAAGTCCTTCTTTTGAACTTCCGCGTGACATATGTTTGGAGGCTCGGAAGGCTGTCGATACGCCCTGCCTGTTTCCCTCCTTGAGGTAGAGAACTGCATCATCCAAACAGCCTCATGAAGAAAGACAGAGATCTCCGGTATTTCTCCGAGTTTATGTGTGAAGAAGACGCTGCGCCGCTGCGCCGCTCTGATCGTGTCAGGTGTTTAGCAAGGCTGGCCTATCTCCTGCGGACTCCAAAACGTCTCGATGCAATCGACTTTCCAAGAGTCAAACTTCATACTATACTCTTCCCTTCATCATTCAGATTAGTAAAGTGGGAAAGGTCAATGGGCGAGACATCCCTTCTCCAGAAAGAGCGGCGGAGGATGTTCCCCAGGATGAATACTGGCAAAGGAGCATGGTTTCATCGGCCTTGAGCGCCTTCCCCTCGTGGTGCGACTGTGACTGCCTCGAATCCCTGGACCCCTTGGCTGCAAGGCAATGAACTTCAAGGGCGCAGAGTAGTGTCGGAACAAAACGCCTTCCATCGAGGCGGAGACAGATAACGTCTCGGGATTTACAATATTCTTCCCTTTCTGGTGGTCTAAGGAGTGTCGCAATGCAGGATTCCAAATGTGCTCGCGCAATTAATCTTCGGGAGGAAGGAACGTGTCTCGACTTCGCTAAAAAGGTAAATGTGGTTAGGGAGTGTGAGAGTTCTGGTAGACAGCTGAGCGGGATTCATTCTCTCACGAACTTCTGCAGGCAATTTCGAACTCTGCACCTTTTTTGGGTTCTCGTGGAAAGACGAATGAGAAAAAGGATTCCAAAATTCCTACACATTTAAGTATTTCTTCATCTCTATATTTTGGGGGGGAAAAATTTTTTTTCCCCCTGGTCTTCAGGTCATTTCAAAGATCTGCTTTCCCTTTCGTTCTCTGGTATCATTCCATAGACCCATCAGCAGAAATATACAGTATGAGTGTACCCATAACGGTTCAGCATTCTCTCCCTTTCATCGCCTTCCCCGGCGAATTTCAACTGCAACTTTTCCTGTCCTTCCCCTTTGCAGAAACAGACTGATACAGAGCACAAAAATGCTAAGAGGACATCAAATGTTCATCAATGAGAGACACGAAAGGTAAGAAACAAAGCACGGGCAATAAAAGCAGCAGCCTCGGATTTACCAAATCTCGGGAACATCTCCTCTTGGTGACAAAATCGGCCTCCTATTCGAAATTTTCAAATGACTCTAATTTTCCCCCCCTCATGCCCGATCCGTGGCGACCCTTCGTTGCTATGCGGTGGTAGAATACGACGCGATGTGATGCTTTGACGTAACATGCTTAGTGACCGAGCGAAGGGACCGCAGGAGCGACTGTTGAGTTAGCTATGTCAATATAAGAGGATAAAACAAACTCACCCTCCATAATCGCTGGACCAAAGAGCACGTCACTGTCACTGAGTTTTCCGCCAGTGATGTCGATGATAGTGATGAAAATAAAGACCTGTCCGCCAATGCCTGAGGGGATAGAAACGCTGATTGTACCGCTTGAGATGGTGGCCGCCACGGAGATGACGTTGAGGCCAGAGACGAAGGTCACGAAAATAGTGACAATCTGGCTAAAGTCATGACTCGAGGCACCGAAGTCAGGGATCAAGTTGACGTTGGAACCAGCGAAAGGAGCAGCACAGCTGAGAGAGTCAGTGCGTGCTCGGAGACGTTCAGGGGCTGGAGTCTCCATAGCCATCTCCATGGTAGATTCCGTCGCAGAGGCGGTTTCGGTAGCAGTCTCAGCGGCGGTCTCGGTGGCATTGGCCGCCGCAACATAGTCAGTGACGGTCGCGGTATCAGTGGAGTAAGTGGCCGTCGCACTCGCAACATCAGTGACGGCAGCTTCGACGGCAGAAGTAGCAAAAGAGTCTTCGCCAAAGCAAGGCTGTGCATCAACCTGGAGGCCTGGGAATGCAGTGAATGGCAACGGTGGGTTCTCCGGAGGGCAGGACACGATGAATTGGGCAGCGAGGGTAAAGACGGAATTCGCATCGAGAGACTATTCGTCGGTTCATTAGCATGGGGTCCACCGGGTGGAGAACTAGAACATGACTTACAGTTCCAAAGGGATCGGCGGCACCAATTCCACCAAGGGACGACCTCTGCAGGGACGTGTGAAGAGCCTCAGTTACCATGATGCTCGCGGCGACAGCTAGAATATCCTTTGATCCAACGAAGGGCGCCGCACCGAGGTAGGCGCTGGTGCCGACGCTTTCGAGGATGGCGGACAAAGTCACAAAGCTGGCGACATCGGTGACAGGGAAACTATATTGGCAGGGAGCGACGGGGACAATGCCGGCGGATTGGATAGCGACTTGAAGCAGCTCGACATGGGCCGACTCGTCCGAGGCAATGAATTGCAAATTCAAGAAGAAGTCCTCATCGAAGCCAGCGTCAAGGAAGTGTTGCAAAGTGAACGTGTTAAATGCTTGTTGATAGAACGTGTTTTCGAGATGCTCGAGCTGAATTCACATGTTAGACTTCCGTTCGTCCCCCATAGGATCGGGAGTTAATGGTTGGACTCACCGTCAAGGCAAATTGAAGGATCGTAATGTCAACATCGGAAAAACCAGACCGGGCCTTCAGGTCGACGGGATGAGCCAGCGTCAAGCCAGCAAAGAGAGTGCTCAATGCAGAGAGAGAGAATGCTTTCATTTTGATAGTCGTTGTCTTCGTTCAACAGTTCCGTCGGGAATGGATGGGCAAAAAGGATGGTTTCTGTAACGTGAAAGTGAGTGTGTCCGGCACCAGTCAAATGAATTTGAAGAGCTTGTCAAAAGCCGTAAAGATTGAAAGGAGACCTATCAAAAGTCTCTGGTGAAAGGAATGGAACTGCGAGTGCGGTGGAGCTTGGTGATGGAAAGCGTTCGGAAAGGAAGAGATCGAGGATGGGGGATGAATATATACATAGACGAAGCGTACCAAAGCAGGAACATGAAGATCCGAATAAACGAACTCGGACTCGCTCATCACATTGCCGTGTTAGTTGACTACAAATTATGATACCGGATGTTAGAGGTTTGTCGTTTCAACTCGGCTTATGGTGAGTGTCAGGGAGGAAGGAGCATTGTAGCTTGGCGGTTCTCTGCCGGAATGTGGAAGATCCCGAACATCGATCTTCACGCTAGTTGGTAACGACCTCTGGCAAAAGAAGGCTGAAGCCTCGGACATAAATGTGGCGGCGGGTAGCGAGAGATCTTTGGACCTTGTCGGGTAACTGGGCCAGGACCGTGCGGAGAGGAGAGTCCCGAGTTGGGCAGGATGATGGGAAGGGGGCGCATAAGCGGTTTCTGCTTCTAACCACTGCAATTTGCACGCGACGGCGAAAGGACTGCGAGAATCGTTTGGAGGAACGGTGAGCTGCCGGAAGAAGATAGGCGAGGGTAGCCCTGCGCGTGGCAGCTCTCCGAAAATGTCGAGATTAAACCTTCACATATGCCAAATCAAGGCAAAAAGCACCAGCCACACAGGTGGATGAGACAATCCTATGTCTCTCTGTGACTCCATCCTCCTCAAGTCGCTCGGAGGGTCGAGAAGCCGGACAATGGTGAAGCTGTTACGAGGAGAGCCGAGTGTTTCAAAGCCCTGCGGCAAGACGAAATGCCAAGCCCTAATATCACGTGCCAGGTGCCAAGATGCTTCTGATCGAAGCTTTGCGAGCTAATCTATTTTGGGACAGCATATGACATCAGAACATCTGAATCCAGCTTGTTGGGAGCCCCTTTCCTCCTGTGGTGTTACTTTGCTACGTGACAACCTCCGGGCGTCTTTGAACTTAACCCGATCTTGCCCCTGCCTATTGAAACTCTGTCTCTGCTAATCCCCCCCCCTTCAATTCGAGGAGGTCCTCTGGTTCAGATCCTAGACTGGAGGGAAAAGGGCCATGAATGTATTTTGTAGCACGCCTGATAGCAAAGTTTGTTGGTCTGATGAATGAGGCGCGTGCATTGGGACCAGGTCGATGGGCTATGATGTAGATGCAAATCCAGGGTTGGGGTACATCGAGACACCTGCGGCTTCACACTTCAAGCGACATCTATTGTTCCTCTCCCAAAACTGCATATAACCACCCATCTAGTTTTTCCTCACCTCATCCAAGATGAACAATCGCGGAGCCGGTGCCAATCCAAAAGAGGATTACCTCGACATGGGTGAATTTAGATTTTGCTCTTTCTGCGGGGGACCAGAGAGCTAATCTCCTTCCTTTTCTCTATAGGTCTCGATGCCATGGAGAAGAAGTTCGGAGGTGGTACGTTTTGCGTTTCGACTCTTCTAGGAGCCTGAGAGCCCCGTGTTCCACCATTTTCATTGGAACCTTAGGCGCCAGCATGGGGAGAGACACTGATCTCGACCGATCTCAGGCAAAATTGACCCGGCAAAATCATGGAATATGAATGAAAAGATGACCGACAAGGCACGAGACATGTTTGAAAAGGCCAGATAAGGTACGTTGAAAAGCATCTTTGCATGTCAATGGGGGGAGATACAAGGGGAAAGGTCGGCATTGGGAGGTAATCAACTAGGCATCTCCCAAATCATGGGCGTAACACCTTTCATGGAAAAGGAAAATGGGATCAGTAGCAAAAGGTGTTTGGACGCCAGATGTGGAATTGTGGAGATTGTGGCGTTGTGTATTTATTTCTATCCCCACTGACTGCAAGAGCGAGCCCACGGGATAATTCCTGTACAAAAATATACGGCCCATATAATATCATCATTGGATCTTTCATATGCATACCATCTGTGTCAACACCATGCTTCCCATTTCGTTAACTGGACCTTAAAAAATAGGTTGGGCGTTAGGATCATCAAGCGCCGCCGGGAAACTCATCCGCGTGTCTCATGGTCGGTTCTGCAGCCACCTTGGATCATGAGTCCGGTCTTGAATGTCTAGACTCATGCGCTGTAAAAGTGTCATGATATTCCTCATCGGTAATAACAGGCTGTGGAGTGACCTTTGGATGCGGTTGAGGCCTTCAACTTGCCCCCCAATGTCTCTCCCACGAGGTCACATCGAATGAAGATCCTTTCGGTGTGTGGTCCGGATATCGGTGCAGGAATTCCACGCGATATGTCATTGGTGATTACCTGGCAGGCACGAGGCACGTCAATATATCGGTATACACACCACATAGATCAATGCGATGACAACGTTTCATCCCCGTCAGCACTTTTCCGTTTCGGAGTCCGGATTGAAATCGGCCTGGTCTGCCACTGGTCGGCTATGTGACGTGTCGGAATGGAAATCCGCCACCACTCGGAACAGATTGGGAGGCAATTTGGACCGATGTAACCAATCGCATGGTATTGCATGGTCCAAGAGGATAGCGGCGGTGCTTTTCTTCCGAAGAAGCCTTGGCTTTTTCTGTCATCCCTGCATCAGAACCCAAAAATTTTGCTCGCTTCGCAGACAGCCTACCATATTCCAACCAACACCACCACCACCACCACTACTCCACATTTTGCAGGATTTGCCTAGGTTGATCCAGATGCAGTTTGAAGGCCGATCGAGATTCCAACAAATGGTAATCCCCCGAACGCTCCATCAATGGGATTCCCAAATTTCTCCTGGTACCTTCATTTTCAAGCCGAGGTCTGGCTGGCCGTCCAAATTCGACGATGATCAAAGGTAATTCTCCCGACTGTGGCCCCCAGTTCCACATCCCACATGACAGAACCTGTGCAAGGTCCGAGAACTGCTCGTTCCAGCGGGAGAGGGGGTATTCGGGTAAAATTGAATTGGCGGATAAGATATTCGGGGATCGCAGCCGAAACCAAATCCGTGCTAGATAAGCGGGAATTCAAATTGGAACTGTGGCAGTTTTACTAGGCTTTAGCCAGGGGAATATGGTTGCCGCCTCGTAGTCTCTTGTCCGACTGTCAGCGTGTACACGTCCAGAAAGTGGTTCGTTGGACCAACCTCCATGGGATGTGTGACTAGTCGGAGAGGTCGGCCGACCTCCCAGACGGTCTTGTCCATAACTTCCGGTCGAATCATGGGATCGTTGCCCCATAGGTGGTGAATGGTCTCTCATTCCCGCTTCAATCAGAGTCCCATCCATTGTGATGGACGGTAATCGATTTGCTGAAGCAGAATCTGGTGAAAGTCGTCGAGATGTTTGGACGCTGATGCCAGCGCCAGCGCTGGCACTTCCCATCGGGGCGGCAGCAGCAGCAGCAGCAGCAGGAGGACCACCCCCGACAGAGGGAGGTGGAGCTGAATCATAGGCGCCTGAGGCTGAGGGGGGGAGAGGACTTGGAACCGGGAGTGGGAGTATTATTCGACCGCCAGGGCCCGCGTCGTGTTTGAGTAAACTCGGCGGAGCAAAAGGATGGTCGGTGTCCGTTCCTTCGGAACCGTTGGAAGCTCCAGCGTCCTGTTCGAGAGTTGAGAAGAGCTGCGCCGTGGTCAAAAAGAGGTGGGGAGAGATCTGACATACATGGTCGCGGGCCTCCTCGATTAGAGCCCTTACCTCTGGAGATACCATGGGTAAGATGTCATTGAGCAGAGTTTCATATCTTTGCAACCGCCGGGAGGTGGCTGTCAGGTCTTCGGCTGTTCTAGGAGCGAATATCAGTAGGCGAATGGTAACCGGCTGCGAAAGGGCAGTCACTCACTTCCGTTTCCTCCAGCCTTTGCCGTAGCCGTAGTAGCAGGTGGTCCCAGTATGAAGACATCGGCGACACGCGGGTCGTGAACCATCGCACTTGGTCTTTCGCTCACGACATGGTTCGCAAGCGTGACTGGTACGAGCTCGTTCAGGTTTGTCCCACGGGCCATTATTCGACCGAGATATTGGTAACGATGTACTTTTGGACAAGCTGGGTGGAGGACCAGACAGGGGAGACATACTAGCGTTGACATTCACTGGTCTCATAATTTTCTGGTCGAGGCTTGAGTTGATCCAGGAAATCAAGGTATGAAGGACATCAACGGACAAAATTCAGAGAGCAACTCAGCAGATTGATGGAAGGGCGCGTGCCGAAGGAGCGGTCAAGAAGAGCACCAAGAAAGAAGGAGGATCAGGTAAGATTTCGGGAGATGGCGAGGATGATCCACGGGTAGATGTATCGAGCAAGAAAGTTTATGTGTGTGGCCGACCGCTTGAGGATCGGAAAAGCGGTGGAGAAACAAGTGGTGGGTTAGCATATGGCCGTAAAAGTTGGTGTGGTAGCGCAGGGAGGGAGTGGGCTGTGCCACAAGGTTGGGGGGGAAGGGACAGGACGACTGTTCTTGCTGTAGTGGTGGGAGCAAAACAGTGGTATGTTTTTTGTCAAAAAGTGTTATCTGATCTGTCAGTGGGCGAGGGAAGTAAGCGAAAAGACAACAATGTCCCGTACCGAATTGTGTTAGCAGTGGGTGGCTCGACTAGTTGATGTCTGCAGGTCACCCTGGCCGCAGAGAAGAGGGCCGGCAAAGTCGAGGGTCGGGAGGAATCGAGGATGGCTGCGGGAATCGAAGGTCGAGACCAGGAGGAGGCGAGTAGAATGGTTCTAGTGGTCTAGGGGGTGGGAAGAGGAGAAAGGTATAGCGTGATAAGCCCCGAGAAGGGGACGGGGGGTGGGGAATCGGTGATTTTGTTCAAGTATAGGCTGGGCTAGAACCAGCACTGGAAGTCTGGAGAAAGAGAAGCAATGTGAAATGCGCCGGGGGTGTTCGAACCGGCAGATAACTGTCTTGGAAAACGGGTTCGGAGATGGCGGGGTGGATCTTAGTGTGATTTTGGGATGTGCATGTTGTTGTGCAAGACCTACACGAAAACGCAAATACAAAAAGGGGGAATGAGGTGGTCCAAACCCAAAAGCTGACAGGCAAATAAATGTCCTCCGTCGCGTGGACAGGAGAGAGTTGGGCGAAGTGGCTGCGAAACGTGCTGGGTGGACACTGAAATCCGATCGGTATCGTCATGTATTTGGCCTCATTTCTGTACGATGCCGCTGTCAGCATCTGTCACCGCCACCACCGCCACCATAATATGCCCTCCGCCACTTGGTATTCCGGAGATACGTTTTACCCTTTCCGTTTCTTTCCCATTCCATACTCCCGGGTTTGGGGTCCGAGGCTTATGCTAGTATTCTGGAATGCTCCCCGTGCCAGGAAGATCACCGTTGGGTAAAGGCCAGTAATAATACGAAGTGACTCCCCGTGATCTCAGCCTGGGTAGGTGGAAGGTTCGCGCTTATCATCATGAAGGGATCCCCGGCGTCACGATTAGCACCAACCTTATACTCCATCGGATATGGTTTCCAGAAGAATGGATCATTGGATGCAATCCACCTAGCATAGAACAAGAGGCCACAAATTACTCTATCTCTTCAATCTCGTCCCGGTCATTATTTACGAAAAGCTGGTGGTCATGGTCCACTACCTCGCTCTCCCTCCCGTGCTCGTCCCGTTCCCGATCAGTAGCCGCCTCGAACACCGTACTCATATCGAATGTGGTCCATTCTGCTTCTGTCACGATCATCGATCCAATACATACCCCCTCTCTCCTGTACGCCCATTCAATATCTGCAAAACACCTTTCATCATCGTACCGTCAACTCCTGTGGCGTGAATTCTACAGCAACCTGGCACGTCGTGCCCGTCACCTGTCACCGTCATCGCTTGACACTGTGTTTCCTCACGGGTTCGACGCCTTGGACAGCTCGCAGCCCGGCCCGGTCCATGCTCACTCTCGGCGCACGACCACGAGCGGGAGATTCCCAATCGTGCATCCGTCGTTGGAGTTCGGGGTCGCTCTCATCGCCAATGAATGTCCAACTTTCTTCAATGTCGCCTCCGTCATCAAAATCGGCAGCCGCGATGGCCGCGGATCCTTCGATTGCTGGACGTGGCTTGATCAACGTTTTGGCGTATTCCAGATCGCGATAAATCGCCCGAATGGCCGTTTGCACACCATCCTCCTGGTCAAGCCGTTAGTGTCGAATCCTCAATGTCCATCCCGCCAGGGAGGAGGGGGGTGTATTTACCTTGCGGATCTGTTCTCCGAGTAGCCGTGCTTTAACAATCATCCGTTCGCTGTGGGTGGCTTCCCACAATGCCCGCGAGAACAGGCTGACATTGACTTTCTTCAGGCAAATGCCAACCCCCAGATCCTCCACACGTGATCCAGAGAAGAATTGGTCTCCGAAAAATGGCTTGATCACGGTGGGGACGCCAGCTCGCAGGCTTGCTCCGGTGGTCCCAGCCCCGCCGTGGTGCACGGCCGCGTCGATTTGCGCGAACAACCAGTCATGTGGTGCAGACTTGATCTGAAGAATCTCCGGGGGCAAGGGAACTTCCGTCTTGACGGCCGCCGGATCTCCCAACCGGTCACTCCAGCCTTTGGATAAAATGCATCGGACATCCGCCTTTATGACCGAATCAACCACGGTTTTCGTCAGGGCGGCCGGATCTGAAACCACAATGGATCCAAATCCAATATAGACGAGCTTTTTGTGGTCATCACGGGCCTTTTGGATGAAAGCGGTGAGCTCTGCCGGCGGCGTCCAACCTTGCGCTTCGTTGAGGAACCAGTACCCGGTAACTCGAACCCAGTCGCTGTAATCCAATGGCGGGACCACCACATGAGGCGAAAAGTTGTACAGAAATGGCACCTTGTTTGGTTGCATCTTGTCCAAGTTGGTGCTACGGAGTCCAAGTTCTTTCTTCCGCCACCGGTTGACCTGTCCGGCGATGGCTTTCCAGAACACATTGTCAAACATGACGTACGAGTAGTAATTGTAAGCTCCCCCGATTTTGTGTTCGGGCACCGCAAACGCATGTGGGTAGGCTCGAGTCCGGGTCCAGGGCATGGTAAAGGCCCGGAAATATGGAATACCAAGCGCTTCTGCAATATGAATGCCCGCCATGGCGCTCGGTGATTCAATCAACAAGTCACTGTCTTGACACGCGTGCCAGGCGGACGTGAGCAGTTCGTCAATCCATGTGCGAAACTTGGCCGAGGCTTCTCGAAGGAACGAATACGTGAACATGCCGTTCTCCACACAGATTCTCATCAGCTCGGCCGGATCGCCGTCAACGGGTCGAAATTCAATGCCGTGCTTCCGCACCCAGGCACCGAATTCCGCATGCGTGGCGATTCTGGGTTTGTGACCCTCGGCCAGGAGGCCTTTGCACAAAGCAATGTAGGGTTGCACATCTCCTCTCGAGCCGACCGTGAGGCAGGTAATTCGCAACGGCGTCGTGGGCTTAAAGTTGATGATGGACGCGTGGGGATCATCGAACAGGACCGGCGGAGATTCTTCATGGCTGTAGATGGTTTCGGCCGTGTCGGGCAACACAAGGTGATGTTCGCCAGCCGAAATCCGACGGGCTTCTTGAAGCATGCGATGCTCTTCCTTGGCGATTTCGGCATCATCCTCGTCCTGTTGTGCCAGTAGCCCAGATTCCGCCATGTACCGAGCGGTTTCCAGGCTGTGCAAAAGGGTCACGGTACAATCGTCGCGATGCTCCGCAGAGCTGAATTCAAAAAAGAGCTCTTCATGGCCCCGGATCACCAAGACCAGGCCATGGTACCCGAATCGAAAGCCCTTTTCCTTGTCCACGTTTTCAATATCCTTCAACGGCAACACGAGCTTCGTCCGCGTTCCCGGAAGTAGGCTCCGAAAACAAAATTTGCGATTGCTGATGTATATCTTCCCGTACAGCGGAAGGACGCGATGAATAAAGCCAAAGTAAGTCGCTTGGAGTTTTTCGGTCGTGGGCAGAGCAAAATGTGCCCGGAATCGATCGCCGTGGCCGACATTAGCTTCTTCATCTTCTGGGTCGATACCTTTGTCATCGGGCACGATGCCTTCATTTTCACCATAGTGTTTCCTGTTTCCAGCCCACATGCCCGAAACCTTTTCCAGGTACGACATGGATTCCGTCGCCAGGAGTTTTCGCATGGAGACCGACCGATTTTTGAGATAGTCGGCGAGGGCCCCTGCGCGTTGAAGAGGATAAGTCCCCGCCTTGACCAGGTCCTGCAGGGTTGGCGGGGGGTCATTTCTGGACAATTTCTTGTCACGTTCCAGTTCTGAAAACACGACGTCCTCCGGTGCTGTGGCTCGGCGGTCATTCGAGGCATGGCCCGCTGCGTCTGCCATCCATCGAATTGGGATCGGGGAGGTCGTTTCCCGACGCGGAGAACTGGAAAGAATTGTGCCCGCCTCGGACGATTTTCTTGTAGGCTCTGTTGACAGAGAAGTGAACGTCTCCATTCGATGGGCAGCACGAGGATGAAACACGTCGCTCCGGGATAGAATTTGACTGGCCGACATCTGCGCTTCCACTCCGGGAGATAACGGGGCAGTCGACGAGTCCGTCTCTTTGTCGATCGACTGAACATATGAATCTTCTGAATCGTGGTGCCGCGCAAGCGGGGATCGACCGGTTCGTCTCGATTTGCTCACGTCCAGTCGACTTGTACTGCCACTTCTCCGACCTCGGTCAAAGCTGGCTCGACCATATTCACCACCAAAGTCGCCGCTGGAACGGGAAGGACTGTCACCGCGCGAAAACTCTCCGCTCATCCCCGGAGGCATTCTGCCATCACTGCCAAGGGAAAATGGCAGCAGGGTTGTTCGAACGTTGTCTTTGAGAGGTGGGCTTGACTGGGCTCTGGGACTGCCTGACACAACATCCGAGGAGTGGCGCCGGGCAGATGACATGGCCTGGGGACTCAACATGGTGTCACCTCTCCTCGTTGGTGACCATAGATCTTCAGATGTCCGTCCCGTTGGAGCTTCGGTGAGTAACCCTCCGAGAACCTGTAGCGCATCTTGGCCAAAGCTGAAAAAAGAAAAGAAATACTGCAACCCATATTAGAAGCTAAAGAAACACGTTATATTGAGGTTGACGTACTTCGTCAATCGCATAGGAATCACCACTCTCGATCACCCTAATCTTGACTGTCTCAGCGAACTCGACAACGGGGCTCTCTTCAAAGTCGATAATGTTATCGACAGGGAGGGATATTTTCACGCTGTCGCCATCGTTGTGAGAGCGAAAGACTGTCTTTTGCAATGTCTGCACCCATTCTTTGGCGCTCGAAGCACTGTCGGCACGGAAATGATACGTGCGGTGATCTGTCGTCACTGAAAAGTCTTTGCATTCCTTCTGTTTACTTTTCTCACTCGAAAAGCCGGCAGACATGCTGTATCGGAGATCGATGTTTCCAGAGGGAAAATAGAGGTTGGACGGATCAGAGTAATATGACAGCACGTCTCCCTTCAAGGAAAACCAATATCTCTTGTACTTTGACGTTGTCCGGCCCTTCTTCGACAGGTATCCAGTTTTGGAGACAGTATGTGATTTTTTGGGTAAATATGCGTAAAAGCAAATATGGTGCTCGGTGATGTATAGGTAGCCCTGGAGGAGCACGCTCTGCAGTAACCAACATGGATACTCGGCCACAACCTGTTCTGGCTTTTCGAATCCAAAAATTTCCATCAGTCTCGTGGCAAGGAGCGTCTGTGGGGAGGATTCGCGTCTGCTTCTTGATTTCTGGCCTCTGGGAGACGACGACCCTTCCTCACCCGCCTCGGCACACTCTTGGAACTCAGCTTCGGCGGTGATGAGTCTGCTCAACACCGGTGCATCTCGCGGATTGCTTCTAGAGGACTTTGAGGTGGCATCGCTTTGAGGGCTGGGGCTTTGCCGAGGAGGCGGCTCTATTTCCTCCAATCTCGCAGGCCTTGAAGACGGTCGTTCCAATGACTGTACCGGTCGACCGCCCAAAAGACGTTGGCTTTTCGAGGTCTTTCCGTCTTTCCTTGTCACCGCCTGTGCCGCCTTCGACTCAGTTCCTCGAGGGGCCGCGTGCGATTCACCCTCTGTGGTTGTCTGCTCCTTTTCGATAATCTCATCGTCACTGTCACTGGATTCATCAAATCTGGCATTGAAATCCGTGCGCGACCCTGCCGCCGCAATCATGGAGAAAATGGACTGGTTCATGTATTGTGCTGGCGCGTTGTGGCCTCGGGTAGGCGCTGTTACATCTTCCTGGGCATCGGCACCGAGTCGGAGGCGAGAAGGAATATGCGACGAGGGCAGGCGGTTGAGATTGGGGTTTCGCTTCTGCAGTTTTCGGCTGCTGCCCTTCTTGAGAGGAGTGTCGAGGTTCGCCATTGTCCGGTGAAGGCTTGTTTGGGCGGGTGCGGTTTTGGAGATGAGAGACGGCTCGCCCGGTTCGGCTGCCCAAACGGACTGCTTAATTTCTAGGTAACGCAGGAAGCATCTGGGGGTAAGAGGATGGAGTGCGAGTCGTTTGTCTGGATGGTTGGGGGTCACAGATCCCGCGGCGAGAGCTCACCTGATAAAGGGAGGGCTTTTGTCGTGCAAGTGAGCCCGATAGCTAAGGAAGGATCTATCAGAGGTGACCCAGACATTATGAGGCGCTCTGAGGCGCCTCTGGCTGTCAAGGCGCGTGAGAACCAGGACACTTCACGTCTGACCTTCTCATTGTGCCAGTGCGGGAATGATGGTGAGTATATTTCGGCTCTCTTGGATGCATCGTGACCGGTCTGAGAAAGCGAGAAAAAGCATGGCCGTTGGGGCTCAAGGGGGCATGTGGATGTGCTTAGGCAGAGCAGGTCTCGAGGCAACTTTAGGCGAATCTCGGTTCGACATTCCAACCCCTCTGCTCCTTTACGAGACATTTACATTTGTATCATCTATCAAGATCGGTACTATTGGGATCCTTTGGCGCAGAAAAACCGTTCCATTTCTGAAGAGAACTCATCCACTTTCCGCCCAGCCCCATCTGGACTTTTCGACGCAGTCTCTAGCAATCACATCTTCGCATTATTCCTTGCGCTCGCCTCTGCGGTCAGTTTTAATGCTGAAGGGCAGTCATCCCACGGAATGTACAGTTCAACCAACTGGAGATAAGGGGCCTTGGAAAAGTTCTCGTCTTCAAACAAAGCGTTGACGTCGGCTTTGGTCTTCACCTGGTAAGTCTTGTATGTGCCTTCTTTCGCTCCAAACGCTGGAATCAGGTCTTTGTATCTCCAGTTCTGAATGTCATTGTAACCTGCCCTCATTCCATGAATGAAACGCTCAATGGTGTAGCCATTATTGCAGATGATGAAGATGATCGGGTTGAGATTGTGCCGAATCATTGTGCTTACTTCTTGTGCCGTAAGCTGGAAGCTGCCGTCTCCCGTGAAGAGAATGGTTCTGCGTGTGCCTCCAAGTTCCTTGGCCGCCAGGGCGACGCCTTGACATGAACCGGTGGCATAACCGATACTTCCCCATAGAATCTGGCTGATGTTGGTGACATTTTTGGGGAAACGGGTGTCGAAGATCCCATAGTTGGACGTTCCCGTCTCGGTGAGCACAATGTCACCCTCTTGCAGCCACTGACCCATTCGGGGCCAGAACCAACCGTGGGTGATGGTGGGATCACCGAGGTCTTCATCAAGAGGAATCTTGTTTTGGGGAGCCAATGGGCCGGGCTCGATATTCAGTTTCGGTAGTCGGTCAATGAGTTTGCGGAGGACTCCCTTCATGCCCACACCAGGGTACTCAGAATAACGGACACGGGTGTAGGTGCTGTGGAAGTCGATTGTTTTCAGCTGTGAGGTTCTGTAGGTGAATCCCGCGGTATTGAAGTCAGATTTGACACTGCCGATGGTCAGGAGTAAGTCAGCATTTTCCACCCGCTCCTGTACTCCGGGATTGGATCCATCGCCGGCATAAACACCACCAAAGGTGGGCGTGGTTTCGTCGACCGCGCCTTTTCCCATGGGAGCCACGAAGACCGGAAGACCGGATTTCTCAATGAGCTCGTGTGTCTCGTCTAGAACTCGATGACGAATGGCACAGCTGTCGACCAAAATGACAGGATTTCTGGCATCTCTCAGGTACTTCAACACCACGTCCACTACATAATCCTCCTTCTCCGGCTCGTTTCTGTGAGGGCTCAGATCGAGCTTGGCCTGGAGTCTCTCGCCCTCTACCTTTCTCTTCACCACGTCTGTGGGCAGGGTCAGGTAAACCGGTCTGCTTCGGAGGTAGCATTCGCGGAGGGCATGGTCAATCTGCGAAGGGATGTCTCGAGGATCTGTCAACCTGGCCACATCCACCGCAATATGGCTGGCCATATTTGCAAAGATATGGAAGTTGCCGTTGCCTAGTGTATGATGAAGGAGCATGCCGTTAGCTTGCGAGATGGTGCTGGGTGTTCCGACAATGTGAACCACCGGGACATATTCTGCGTAACTACGGCGTGTTAGCCCGAGGCAAATTGGTTGAATTGCATTTTTGGCATCCACTTACGATCCGGCAATGGCATTTGGGAGAGACAATTCCCCAACACCGAAAGTGGTTATGACGGCGGAAATGCCTTTGATTCGAGCATAGCCATCTGCGGCATAGCCCGCGTTGAGTTCATTGCAGTTGCCCACCCACTTGAGGCCACAGCCTTCGAGATAGTCAAGTGCAACTAGGTTGAAGTCTCCGGGCAGACCATGGACCGAATCGATTCCTATTTGTTTGAGTCTGGTAAAGAGATAAGTAGCAACATCCACTGGCTCTCTGAGCTCGGATGTTCGAATGTCAGTACCAGTAGCCATTCTCGACATGCACGGAGACAGCAATGGAGGAAATTTGAAAGGAAGAGGAGACTCAAGATGTCACTGCGTCAAAAATAAATACTCATGGGAAAGAAACGTCATCAGGGTGCAGCGGAGAAGCCGGCAAGCCTTTCCATGAGAGAGGCCAACACAAAAAACATTTAGATACACTTGCAGAGAGCTGGAGTATGAAGCAATCAGGCCAAAGCGTCGAGAACAAGCATGCCACCAAATACAGTAAGCTTTGGTGCAAACGTGGTGTGATGTGGTGGCGGAGGCCTGTAACCACTCAGGGCTTACATAGGCAGGTAACGGGTTGAGGCAAAATCCCCCACGCCGCCGCAGTCACGTAACGTGAAAAAATTATGGCCCTTCCGTTGCACTTATCGGCCCCAGTACGTCGCAGTACGAACAGCCAATCACATTCCCTTTTTTGTTCTCCTGTTGAGCACTTCTCTCACCTCGCGCTTTGCGCTTATTCGGGGGTTTCCATTGGACGCTCTCGCTCAAAGCCCCCTCGGATATCCACAGCGTCCGATAACCACGGGCCTTCCGCCTCGCGGGACTTTCCAACCACGATTGGCTTTCGTTGCTGACCATCTCCAGCTTGACTGCGTCGAAGAGCTGATTGAGAAATCTTTGCGAGTTGTTGGGTTCTTTTGGTGACTTTCCAAGATAGAAAAAACGCGCCTTTCACTTGCAAATCTCCCCTCCTCTCTTGAACTCGAACGGCCACGACACCTTTGCGCACCGCTTCCATCTCTCATCTGCCCGCCGCAGGTTGCTCGATTGATCAAATGCTAGGCAAGGACCTTCCAGAAGTCATGCGCTGGTGAAAGGATTATTGCTCTACTGCATCGGCAGCAGGACACGACCCTCGATCACCACGTTCAACCGGCCAAAGACCGACAAAAGGCACTCGTCTAAGAATCGTCGTTGACTGCGACGCACAATTGAAGCGGGAAAAAGTTGGGTAAATGTACGCTATGTCGGCCTCTGTCGTTGGATTGCGGTGAAACTGTTGCGATCCGATCTTTTGAGCCACTGTTTTGCAAAACATAGCGTTCATGAACGACTACGCATCGGACCATGGTCTCCAACAGCCAGATCATGGATAACCAGCGTCAGCAATATCTTCCCGGGCCTCCCCCCCCCCCAGGTCAAGGTACTCTGGGCCATCTTCCACCTCCTCCGCCCCGACCATATCCGCAGTCCAATCTGCCTCCTCCGCCTCCAGGGCCGCATCCATCAGCGGCCCTACCGTTAGGGAGCGTTTTCGGAATTCCTGGGTCGCAATGGCAACCGCCATGGGGAAGATCTGGATTGGGTCAAAATATCCCCCCTCCACCGCCTATGGTCGGCCACAATCAGGCCCAAGTCCAAAATTTGCCCTACGGTATGCGCCAGCCGTCTCATCTCAACATACCACCTCCACCTCCACAGAATGATAAACCAATTCTGTCCGCGACATTTATCCCGACGGGCGATTCCTTCGGTCCAGGAGTGGGAATCCCTCCCCTTGATGATTATTCGTCATACTCCCGGTACGACACTCCATTCACTTCGGAACCCTCCCTCTCTCATTCGGAGCAGAAATACTTGGACGGTACAACGACGTCGCACAGTTATTCTTACCCAAATCCGTCTCAGCCCAATCCTGATATTGCCAACAGAGAATCCCGTGCTGCCTCGGCATCTTCTAACAGGCCTTCGTTCACTCTCCCGCTCCGTGACATCAATGAGCCAGTCTCTCCCGGACCCCCTACTGCCACATTGCAGAATCCCCAAACAAGTGGTGACCACAATCGACAGCGAGCGCACAGTGCGGCCGTCACCAGCAATACTTCGAGCGAGATTGGATCGCAATGGCCATTAGAGCGTGTTCTCATCTGGCTAGCAGCCAACGGATTTTCCAATGATTGGCAAGAGACATTCAGACTCCTCAAGCTTCAGGGCTCGGAATTTCTCGATCTCGGCCGTGGTCCCAATGGACGAGGCAATTTAGGCATGATGCATCAGACAATCTATCCTCAGCTTGCCAAGGTCTGTTCTGGCAGCAATACGGGATGGGATCAAGGTCGAGAGCGTGAAGAAGGCAAGAGACTGCGGAAACTGATCTCGCGACTTGTAGAACAGGGCGGGGAAGGCCCAGCTAGCGCAGGTATCGGGCATCGAAGACGCGAGTCTGGCATTATTCCGAGTGCATCCACAGAAGGCACCTTGGAAAATTCGCCTCACCTCCCTCGATCGGAGTTTGGCAGCACTCCTGGCACCGCGGGGACTGAGGGAAGCCCGGGAAAGCAAATGCCTGCACAATTTCCGGTAGGATTAGGTCCCCGAAACTCCCAGGGACGAAGCAGCACGATGCCGGTTTTCAGCAAGCATAGCAGCACTGCTTCCACTCCAAGCGATCCCAAGCCGCCAGACAGCCTTCATGGCGCCACCCGCGCTGACTATACTAGAGGTGTTTTGACCGGTATCAGCAGCCGTGGTCGCCACAGCCCGAACCTCTCGGGCGACAATTCCACCAGTTTATTACCAAAAGGCTTTGAGGCCTCGCCAAACGCCAGTCCAGGCCTAGTGAACGCCGTGCCCGTATCAGACTCGAGTTCCTCTCAAACCTACCGGCCCGACCACAGTAAGAGCAACAGCACTGACTCCATGCCCAAGGCAAGCAGCCAACCTCGGTCTACGGTTGGTAATCAAGGCGCATCTGAACCCGGCAGAAGTGCGGCATCTGGATCCTCTGATGGCGCAGCTTCTGGACGGTTCTATGCGGATCGACGCGACGCGCAGGAAATGGCAAGACCCTCACCACTCGAGGTCCAACGGACATGGAGCAACGACTACGCTCCAGGACCAGGAGGAAAAGATCAGAGCAAAGGCTTTTTGAGCAAGTTCATGAGGAAAAGGCACGAGCATAGTCAACCTCCTCCGGAAGATCATGTGTTGGAATCACCCACGAGTCCAGGAGGTTTCCGGCTGTTCTCGAAACCTGGTGCGAATGGCAGTGATTCAGCACTACTCCAACGTCCAGCTTCGGTGAGCGTGGCAAGCGAAGATGAGAAATCCACATATCCCGTCCGCCGGGGAACCAACATTTCAAGACGATATATGTTCGTCACGCCAGATTGTTGGAATTACCGACTCGTCGATGTGACGGAGGTGGATACTGCAGCTTCGTTGCGGAGTCTTATTTGTGTCGAGCTCGGGATAGCGGATTCCGAATATGCCCAGATTTTCGTCACCGAGCCCGGACAAACTGATCATGAAAATCCGCTTTCAGACAACATGCTGCTTGCTGTACGAAGTCGAACGGATAATTCAGGAAGCTTGAAGCTCTACGTGCAAAGCCCCACGTTGTCGGCCGTGAGGGGACCCAGTGCTCAATCCGCCGGATTAGGTGTTTCTTTGGGCCAAAAAGGGGAAGGGCCTCTGCGGGGTGCACCTATGGTCAAGTCCAATTCATCTGGTGGAATCGACCGTAATGGATATCCGTTGAATCCAAGTCCGGGAGCAGATCAAACCGTGACAGACCCCGTTCTGCTTCAGAAACAAGCAGAAGAGTATCGACGACAAACAGAGGCCAAGCACAAGGCATTTCTCGAGACTCGTCGGGCACAGAAAGAACAAAGTTCCACATATAGTGGAGGCGGCATCCGCGGAAGTACAGTCATAGACTTTGATAGTCCACGACTGTCGCCTTTTGAGGACAAGAAGGTGGAGAATCTTGTACCTGTCCGACGGCCGCCAACAGCGCCGGCCGAGTCTACGACTCTGACCAAAGTCAATTCTTTGAGAGCAAAGGGATCAGGCAGTAGATCCTCTCTGGATGCCTTGAAGCGAATTTCTGATCCAATCGCCGAAGAAGACATGGACCGTGGAAAGAAAAAAACCAGTGGTTCCCCGGCAATTGCTTCGGGTGGAATTGGTGCTGCTTTGGCCAATGTTGGTAAGATGGCCGGGGCACCAGCGGCTTTAAGTAGCCAGGGCATGCAGCAAGACCGAAATCGAGCCATGTCAGGTGGGTCGCCTCGTCCCGACTTGACCAGGGGTAAAGGCAATATGTTGTTCAGAGTTCCTAACTATGAAGAAGGTTTCGGCGAGCCATATCAAGACAATCGGCCACGCAATCTTGCCTTGGACAACGCACGACGATTCGGACCTTCTCCCAATGTCAGTCCTTCTAGTGAGACCGCACCCCGACCTGTTCTTCAAACCAGAAAGTCGTACGGTCCAGATCTTGAATTCAAAGAGACGAACGTTTCGTTTGCTCCATCGCCACATCCGATGAAGGATGAAAATTCCGACGATGACTCCGACGATGGCTTGTTTGCGATTCCTTTGGCCAACAAATCCATGTCTAAGAGTGATGGTCAAATGGTCGGCGGCAAAGATCAAAGACCGGCGCTGACAGTCGACACGGATCACAACACCGGCAAGAATGTTCGATTCAAGTCACCAAGCTCATCAAGTGGAGTCTCGTTGAATCAGAATCCTGGAGATGAGAGCGCCACGACAAGCGGAGAGGCCTACGAACGGAGTCTCTCTGATGGCAGTTTTAGTGGTTCTGCGCAGTCGCCAGATGATCGGATGAGTCGGAGAGACTCTTTCATTAGTGATATCTGGGCGAATCGACCGGCCGTGGAAAATGTTGTTCATCATCTCGACGAATTTTTTCCGGGGGTCGATCTCGATAAACCTTATCTTGAAGAAATGGGAGATAACAATTCTCCGATGAAGTCGGCCGATCACGATGCTCTTGACAATTTCCAGAATGCGTCAACAGGAGGCATTACGTTTGGCACCGCAGGTCTGGATCTTGAATTCAATCGGAAGAGTGATTCAGACACTCTGGGATCCGATGAATCAACTCTCAAAGCTAAAGACCGTGACAAAGTCGCCAGCGTGGCGCAGAGACAAGTTGGAAAGGCAACAGGCGGTATTTCCCGAATGAAATCCATCCGCGAAGTTGCACAAAAGAGGAATGACATCGGAAGAGGACCATCCGTCGCAGCTCGGGTCGAGCAAGCCAATGCCGGCAGCATCGTTCGCCGGAAGAGCACGAAGATGTTTGGTGGCAAAATTGTCCAGATCAGACCGAAGCCGGGCAACCGGCTCTCTACTCTCGATCCAATACCGCAAGAAGAAGTCCCTACCGACGACACGCCCAAGCGACAGGCAACATTCAAGATCATTCGTGGTCAACTTATCGGAAAAGGTACCTACGGACGTGTCTATCTCGGTATGAACGCGACAACCGGTGAATTCCTGGCCGTCAAGCAGGTCGAAGTAAATCAGAAAGTGGCAAGTCACGACAAAGATCGCATCAAGGAAATGGTGGCGGCCCTCGACCAGGAAATCGACACCATGCAGCATCTCGAGCATCCCAACATTGTCCAATATCTTGGTTGTGAGCGCAAAGAATATTCCATCAGCATTTATCTCGAATATATTCCCGGTGGTTCGATCGGGAGCTGCCTTCGCAAGCATGGAAAATTCGAGGAATCAGTGGTTCGATCACTGACCCGACAAACTTTGGAAGGCCTCGCTTATCTTCATCACGAAGGTATCCTCCATCGGGATTTGAAAGCCGACAACATCCTCCTCGATCTGGACGGAAGCTGTAAGATCTCTGATTTTGGTATATCGAAGAAATCGGACAATATCTACGGCAACGACGTCACCAATAGCATGCAAGGTTCCGTCTTCTGGATGGCACCAGAAGTGGTTCGGTCACAAGGACAAGGATATAGCGCCAAAGTTGACATATGGTCCCTTGGCTGTGTGGTCTTGGAAATGTTTGCAGGAAAGAGACCGTGGAGTCGAGAAGAAGCCATCGGTGCCATCTTCAAGCTGGGAAGTCTCAGTCAGGCCCCACCTATACCCGAAGACGTACAATCGACCGCAACAGTCGACGGCTTGAACTTTATGTACGACTGTTTCCAGGTGTAAGTCCACTTACCTAAAAATGTTTATGAACGATTGAGAATTCTGACCCGTCGACAGTAATCCAACTGACCGACCGACCGCCGACACACTCCTTCGACACTCCACATTCTGTGTTCCGGACCCGTACTACAATTTCTACGATACCACATTGGCGGCGAAATTGAGAAATGTAGATGGAACTGGACTGGGTGGTTGACGGACTCTTCCCCGCCTTGTCGCCCTTTTAATTTACGAACTTCTACAACCTCCAAATTCACGAGTGCTAATCCTATGCCCCGTCGATTCGAAACGCGGAACACATGCCACCCACGATACGCTGCAAACTTATTTGATGGATGTGCAGGGATCGAGGTTATCATAAGACGAGGAAAGAAAAAACGGCGAAATACGAATCGAACGAATTTCTGACCCCCCCAAGAAAAGAACAAGGCATAATGTATGAGTATTACCATTGATTGGAGTCGCATCCATCTTGGAGGGTTGGATGCGATCTTGGTGAGGAATGAAAGGGACATGGAGCGATGGAGTCTCCCGGATGAATAGTTCTACAGTCGAGTTCACTGGGTGTTGGATAACGCTGTTGGATGCCGCAGGAGAGAGTAAGTGATTGGAACTCTGGAATTCTGAATCTTCTATTTTCCCCGGGTTGTTCCATCCACATTCCAAGTTCGATTTTTACTCGGCAGGATGATTCTACATACCTCACTTCTATCCGCTCCCAACAGGCAATTGTTTTGTTATTTCACCATAAAGCACAACCCTACTGCTGCACCAATGCTGGCGCCCACCCCAATCAGCCTATCCTCTAGTTGGCAGCTGACCCGGGAGAGTTGAGCGTGTTTAAGCTGCTTTCACCTATCTGGCTTTGTTCTCCTGTTGAGCATTTCTAGTTCGTCGGTGGCTAGGATTTTGTATTCCACCAGCCTTTCCAAAGATGGGGCCGGAAAGCCTCCAGCTTGCTTCATCTTCTCCATCCCACAGACAGCCTGAATTCAGCTCGTCACGACCAAGGATTTAAAGAGTTGAGCAGCAGAGACAACAGTCATTGTCAGGATCAGATGTAAGCGCAAGCCTCTCCCTTTTTCATTCCTTCACGGTATTTGGTCGAAACATATCGGCTGACATGTAAATTTCCATCAACACTAGCCTTCAAGGTCTCAACAAGAAAGTTCTCCGCGAAAATCGTCTCCTTCAAAGAGCGGGAGTCCAAGGGTCAATACTAGTAGTGCCCATTCGAACTCAAGCAAGCCAGCACCATCGCAGAGAGCCGGTATCCCGCCAGAAATTCTCCAGGGGATGGCCAAGATTAGAGACAGCAGCGGCAGTGATGGTGGCAGACGAGCCCAAACACCGAGCGCAAGTGCGAGTGCAGGTGCCAGCGCGAGGAAACCCAACTCCATGGCCGGCGCTACTTCTCGTCACAACTCAGAGGGTGCCAGTGTTGTTGCCGCCAACAGATCCAACTCCGCGTATCCTGGGCGGAAGCCTGAAGAAGAAAGCCAAGGCCAAGCCATCGCTTGTCCCAATCACCAATGACCGGCCGAGGAGAAGAAAGGACGACGAAGAAAGCAACCTGCTGCGAAAAGGAGGAAGAAGGCCGCCGCCGCCGTCAAAACAAAAGGGCAACGGCAAAGCCACACCGTCAGCGACAGCAAAGAAAGCAGCTAAAGCAGCTACTACTACCACTAGCACCCCCTGCGCAACAACAGACATGATCACCTGCGAAGAAAAGAGATAGCAGGCGGAGTCAAGATGGCGAAGGCGACGGCCACGAAGAAGATGAAGGAGAAGCCTAAACCGGTCTTTGATGAAACGGTGGGGGAAGGATTTGTTGTCGTTGTCAAGTGATAGTGATGAATGCAGCTAAGAACGTCGAGATGATTACAGAGGGGGGCCGGAGAGGTGTCGTGATGTTGTTCAACTCCTGCCATTTGATTTTGGCTTTGGCTCGCGCTATGCATTGATTTCCCTTTTTCGTCATTACCTAAGTCTTCTAGGGTCCTGCCTTGGCTTAACCCAAGTGCGCGGGAGGGAAGTGTCATCACGAGGCTGAGGTCACCCTGGTGAGGCTCCCTACGAGGCTGAAGTTGATACCAGGAAGAGAAAAAGGGGCTGCGAAGGTGCGAATCACAGGCGCTAGAGCCAAGAGCTGTATTCTATCTAATTTATCATTTAATATCTCTCTTTCTTGATCTCGACATCATGACGCCGTGGCCATATCTCATATCCAAGGAGGGGAGAAACGATTTTTCCAAAAGGTACATCCAGGGTGGTGATTCATTCACCCTCGCACCCACTCAGTCAACTCCCCTCCTCAAGAGGTGTCCAAATGACTAGAACCCGCCAACTTTCCTCTGCTTCGCTCTCAACCTCAGCCTCCCCATCACGAACACCTAGGGGACCTTGAGGTACAGGCTCGAATTCAAAGTGGCACCTCTCTTCACCTTCTCCGGATCCATCGCCTCGCACCACACCCCTCGCCGCCCCCTCCCACTCTGTCTTGACATTGTCCCAAACTGCGCGCACCTCACGGTGCCGAGTTTGGATATGCTCAGCTAGACGCAACTGCTGCGTGGCGATTTCCTTATTCAACATCTCCGCGGTCTCTGAGTCGATTACGGTGCTAGTCGCAAGTTGAGCTGTTAGTTCAAAAATCCTTGCACGGCAGCCCGCGATGTCGTTGCCAATCACCTCATGGATCGTGCGTTGTTTCTCGCGCGCGAGATCGAGTGTGCAGTCCAGGCATCGGGGGGGTGCGGTCAGGTACTGTCTGATATCTGAGTCTGCTGCAGGGGGTGTAGACTTGCCATTTGGAACACCGAGGACTTGACCTTGACCTTGACCTTGGAGTTGGAATTGGTCTTTCTTGGATTGGCCAAGCAATTCAATCTGTAGGACGGGAGGGATTTTCCCGGGCCGCGGTGTTGGAGGCGTAGTATGTGGACATTGCCGAAAGAAGAGATGTGTGTTTGGGGGGATTGAGTCCGAAGGACTTGAGATAGGTTTTGTTTTTGGAGAAAAGAGAGAACGAACGAGCTTCTTCATCTTTGCCTCCATGTTTACCTTTCACGCTTTGTCCTTCTTAATTGAGTAGGGCACGAAAAGATGTAGCTCAGATCCCAGCTGTTCGGCGGGGGTCGTTGTGATCTGTGATACCTTGTTGTTTGTCAGCTTCGTGTCTTTTTCTCAAATCCTGCCTTGTTTGCGAGGATGAGATCTCAATGCGATTGCCCGCGATATTTCCTGCTTTTCGTACACTAAGGTGGCGAGGGCATTATAACGAACCAGAGTATACCGAATGCGGAAGACAATGTGGGCTCCGCCATGACCAACAAGGTAAGGCCCAAGTCCCTGCCACAGTCATTCATTGGCCATGCGTTAATCGGATCAGGATGGTACAAGTCATGCTCCAGAGTATGAATGACTGTTTGCGGGAAAGGTGATGAACGGTCGGAGCCACTTTTTTGGTACATGTATGGAAGACCCCCAGTATGTCGGTCCACTGTGAACTCTTTGACAGTCCGCCCAGAAAGAATGGTGTATTTCAGAATGACAAAGGAAGAGTTCGAAGTTTGAGCTGATGCCGTCCGGGCATTTATCGCCACGTGAGTCTAGTTTGTCCGAAGATGGGACCGAGACAGAACTTAGCGAAAGAGGGCAAAAGAAGAATGAATACGGAATAATAGAGCACGTAACAGGGAGTCCATCGAACAGATCTTTTCTCCCAGTTGTATAAGCGTAACTCGTAATCAATCAACCCTTGCCCTGAAGCCCAAGGGGAAAGGGACGGCAAATCACACATACCTTCCATCTATACCTACACAACTTCTTAGAAGCCAAGTTTGGAGGTAAAGTATCCCATCGCCGCCTGCCTCTTTTGTTTCGCAACAAATTTACTCACGTCATCGCTGAAAGTGCTGCTGGATTCAGCCGCTCGATCCATACTGTCGCCCGCCAAGCCGAGACTTTCCGTCCTCTCAGCCAACTGTCGTTGCATATATGCCCAATAAGTCTCTTGACTTTGATCTGGTGGTGCAGATCGACCAGAACGTGCAGCTTCCCTCTGCCGCTGAAATTCTGCCTCTTTCGCCGCACGCATTTCAGCCATCATTCGTTTCGAAGGTGGTCGGTCAGGACCGCCGATAAGGATATCCATGTCCGATGGTGTGATGTACTGTGTACCCGCGATCCATTGAAGATTGCTGATTGTCGGTCGAGGAGGGACGAGCTTCGCAGGGTCGAATAGTCGATCCGGGCTTGGAGGGAGCGACAAGCCAGCGCCAAAGACATTAACAATGGCAATCTCGCTTGGGCCTGCCCATCCAAGAATGTCCCCGGTCGGGGTGATGATGGCATCACCAAATCTTTTCGTGTCCAGGAGATGGTTGACGCGAGTGCTGGCAAGCTCTTTCAAAGCAGGGATAGAAAACGCTCGAGCCGCGCCATCTCCAAATAAGCCGACAAGTGCATAACCACGATTCTCGTATCGCGCAACCGAAGATGAGTCGCACAGGTAATGATCAAAAGTCTTGGACGCCCCTTTGGCATGTGCCGGGCGGAAGATGTGGGCAGATGACGTCGTGGCTGCCACCAACACCCCCTCTATTTTCTTGCCTGACTGTAAGCCAGCCATCGCGTGGCCTGTGGCAACCGCTGGTGAGCCGACTCGAGTATCAATCGGCGACAGGGAAATCACTCGATCATCTGATATCTGGGTCACACCGGCGCATTGTGCTGAATATCGACCAGATTGAGATGGCAGAATCTTGAATGTAGCAACTCGACCACGCGATGTGCCAACAAACAAGGCGAGCGAGGAGTAGTCTGTCGGCGATGGTTAGCTCAGCCGTCTACGGGAGATGAAAGAAAATACCGTCGCCTTCAAGGGTCATGATACCGAATTCCATGGCGGTTGGATATTCAGTAGATTGAGTCGCAGGGGTCGATCGTCTGATGCTCCCTCTTCGGTGTTTCCCGCCCGCTAATTCATTCAGCAGAGCCGTATGGATGATAGCTGGTCCACGAAGATCAACCAGGGTGACACCCCCTCCGGCATATCCAGCAGCCACGAACCCGACATCAGAATGTCGTAGAGCCGTTACCGGGCCTTGCTGATCATTGGTCATAGTCAATGGTAATAAACCTTCCTTCAACCCAGCATCTGCTCGTTCGACGATATCTGTCATTCGTCCAGGTCCTTCATGGGGGCCGGGCTCAGGCGGGGGATGACCGGCCAATTGATTTCGACCGAGTCTAAAAACCACGAGCTCTCCGGTCCTCAACCCCACCGAGATTTCTCCAGTGGCACCTGACATGCTCATTTGAGTCACGTCCAATTGGTCCCATCGACCAACTGCCCTCCCCAGATCGACCTGGAGTACGCCAGGATTCTCGATGGCATCGCCGTGTCCAGCATCCCAGACACGAACGGTCCCGTCCGCGTGTGCTGTCTGAATGATGTTTCTGTTTTCAAATCTTTTCCGAGGTTTGGTCCCTTCAGCTCCACCTAGCAAGAAATTGGGACCGTGTTGACGAATCTCGCGTAGGCCGAGCCATCTCACCCGGTCGACAAACGACAATGCCGTTTTCGTGACGAACGGATGAACGAAAGACAATGAGACATGAAGTTGATTGGTGGGTGTGATGGGATGTCCGGAAGGGAAGCTGAGAGTGATGAGTTCTCCAGAGGACAGCGCGGTCAAGATTGCTATCGGATCATGGGCGCCGCAGAAATGAGGAGATGAGCGAGGAATTAGAGTAAAGGTGCAGATTTCGGCATTGGGTGGTGTAGGGAGGACATGTATTCTTTTCGGGTTTCTGAAATGACTTGCCAGAAAATCCCAGGTCGATGTTTGATAATTGGGTGTTGGGCCCAGTTCAATGAAGGTCAGACCTCTTGTTGGATTGGTGGTGGGCGAGCCACCTGCCACGAGCAGACCAGTATCGTCTGGATTCTCTTTAGAACACCATGCAATATTGATATAAGGCTCCTTGACAGAAACTGTTCCGGGCCCCGCTCGAGATGATCCGCCGCTCGGCATATTCACATCTGTTTCATCGACCGTTCTGGCGTGGACAGCTCTACCATCCCGAGGATCCCAAAACACCAAGCTCGAGTCGTCATGAGCAGTCAAAACGAAGGTGCCCGTCGGATGCCAGAGAACGTGCGTGAGTCGTGGATGTCTCACTTGGTTGGAGGCTGAAGGGTCTCCATCACCACCTCGAGCCCCTCTGGGAACCTCGTAATGGAAGAACTTGGTCGCCTTGTTCTGCTTGAAAGAGTAGATCACGGCTCCTTCGGGATACCCAATGAGTATGGTACCGATATCTTTGGGATGAAATTGCATGGACACGATTGGGAGGATTCGAGCTCGCGGATTCCGCTCGCGCCAGAGATTGGGGATTCTGAATGGCGTGATGCCTTCTCGGTCCAAATCGTATGCGACAATGTCACCTGGGGACCCATATCAGTCCATTTTGGAGATGCGTCACCATATTCTCTTCCGTACCCACCATTTTGCAGTCCACATAAACAATAGTCTAGGCTCGGGTCCGTGAGAATAGTGATAACATGACCGGGCGGGGCGTAGTTGGCAAGCATGTGCTTGGCTTCAAGGCTGAAGATGCTAATATCGTTCTTACTGTCCAGAACAACAAGTTTGTCGGCGCAAAATTGGATGGTTCCAATCGAGGACCGTCGTGGAGGGGTGAAGGTAACGCAGACTCGTTTCTGGCCAAAGACGTAGACAAGGCCTGGTCCAAATGGGGATTCATTGGTACCGACCGCGAGGAGGGATTGGACGGGGTCATAGGCGAGGACCGAGATCTGAGAATTGATACCATAGCGGGCAAACTATCGTGGTCATTAATCTAGATCCATGTAGGCCGGGGGTGGGGAACCAACTTCGTCTAGCATGAAGACTTCAGGCGAAATGCCAACCGAGAGATCATTTGGGATACCGGCCTGTTTGCCGCGAAGGAGGTGTGCCATATCGTCTGAGGGTGCGGTGATCTTCACATCACCCAAAAGGAAGTAAGACTTCTCAACTCTTTGCCCGTTGTTAACAGGCGGAGCAGAGGACGAGGCAAGGGCTATGAGCCTTGACCTCTCAAGGCTGCGTAACGCGTTCACTTCTTGGCTCCCATCACTTCTCTGGAGCGTCATTGGCCTCGCTTGGCAACTGACTTCGTCGTCGTTGTACACTGTCCGCATGTCCTACGCGCCACCAAAATGCACTGGGCGAACCCTTGGAAATCATTCTGAATCCACAAGAGAGAAAAAGAACGAATCAAGGGACGCTCCGATGGCACTGCATCCTGCACTGTGGACTGAGAATAAGGTACTTCTAACACAAGGACAATGGGGGAATAGATCCAAATTTCTTGAATCGAACGGAATTACAGCCTGTGAAAACTCCCCTACATCTTCAAGACTTCTCTCTGCATCGAGTCGCTCATGATCTCTGTTCTTCTCGTCTCAATCCCTCCCCGTGCTGCTCCACTCTTCTTGACGTAGATGAAATGGAACTCTCCCGGAATTTGGACATCCCATTCCTGCCTTGGCCATCCTCGCGAAATCCGAGGTAAACCAGTCACTTGAGGTTTTGTCCCATCCTCCGCACGCGTTGAAAATGATGGTGTAATCTTCCATCCACTTCATGGCAGAATGTTTTCGTGTCTCGTCATCCCGTGTTCCTGTGAGAATGGGAGCGAGATTGAGTTGGTACAGACAAGGCGTACTATTTTGTTTTTTTGGGACGGATTTGCTTCGAATAATGACCAGTCAATGCGGAAGCAAAAAGGACCACTGGCGGTGCCGAGATTATACCGGGAACAGCAAAACATTCCCACCGTCCTATGCACGAAACCCGATCAACTCACCAGATAACATACATTCAGCTCAGCCACACCCGTGGGTCAGGCGTCCACGAGCAGCACGAGGTGGAGTTTTTCAAAGTTCATTCGATCTACATATGTTGAATTTGAGCCGGAAAGCCACCAAAGGTTCAGCGATCGCATAATGTGGAAAGAGATGCTGAAGACGAGGCATTCCCAGAGCAAGAAGAACCCGTGGGGCCCCCCGCGTTCGTAGAAGCTTCTAACCAAGTTGTGCAAAGCGTTTTGTCAGTAGGGCTGCCTGAGGGAACATGTTCTATGGTCAATCGTTGTCCAGACAAACAGGTAATCATTCAATTCCAGCCTCCAAGACGGAGAGGCAGCGTAGGAACGATTACTTTGGACTGTGGTGACATGGTAGTTTGGGAAATTCGTATGGACGAATGAGGGGCGTGTTGGCCAGTCACGTGATGCTTTGCCTTGGCAATGTCACGTGAGATAGTTTGGCTTGGCAACTTGCGCCCTTCCTTCTTTTCGTCTTGCTCTCTTAGAACAACAACACATTCCTTCTCTAGACTCAACAGTCTATCAGGGCGCACAGGCCAAAATCAAGACCGCTGAGATGAACGAGAGAAGGAGAGATGAAAATCAAAATCACGAAGAGAGCGGAGGAAGGAGGATGTTTATTTACATTCCTATTAAACGACGGGGATCTCAGGTAGTCAGATCATATGAATTCAAGCGATCCTCACCCATTCAATCTCTAAATCCCAACTCGTCTTTCTGTCTCATCTCCTCACCCACTATTTTCCCTTCGCTTCAAGAACCGAACATATTGACGATAACTCGCTTATCCGACAACCTCACTGGACATGTGAGAGACCTTCTCGCTTCCTTCTCGCTTGCTGACGTCTCAAGGTAACATCTAAGCGAAAATGAAGCGAAAACGACCAGGGAAATCCCAGACATAAGAAACAAGCAAGGGAAGAAGGATCAGGAAGGTGTCACAGCGTTATTCGCTCACCGACAAAACCCCAAGTGAAGCCTCGATTCGTCTTGACAAGACGCCTCGACGCCCCGATCCTCGCCAAATTCTCAGACTATTGACTCTTTCCGGTACTCCTTTCGTGAAGTGCCATTTTCATGCACTGATCGACGCGAGTTGCTCGGAAAATATATCTGCTAATGCCACCCGTTGGTTGCTTATTTATTCAAACCAGGAAAATGGCAAACTCATTATACTTTGTTCACGACGTAAGTGACGAACCATCCATCATGAAATCTACTTATTGAGGGTTGTCCTGGGAGGCTGAGGGTCCCCAAGTCTGGCTAATTGAGTGTGTCAATCACTGGCTTTGGTAGAAATTTTGTTTACGTGGCCCATTAGTTGCGCTCTATGAATTCATGCATACTTTGACTCCGTGCTGTATAAAGCCTGGTCGCTGCTCCATCTTCCCTCCTCTGACGCTATTAAAAGGTCTAAGTAAATATTGTACAAAAGTGAACTTCTGTCCAACTCCAATGAATGTCAAATTGGTCACCGCTTCCTCGTGAGTATTTTGGTAATTGCGTGGCGGATAATAATGCCAGCCTTCTCGATTTCCTTCTTCGTCAGTCCCAACGTAAGACAGACCTTCAAGGCCGGCAGAGGCATGTAAATGTCGGATTTGGCGCCAGCGGGACCGGCAGGAAGTGTCTTGACCCGCGTGATAAGAACATTCTGCGAGAGGCACTATACTCAGGCACAGGCATACGTTAGCTGATATGGATCTTCGGGGGGGGGAGGGCCGACAGCAACAGGCATTGACACGAAGGCTTACCTCATCTACGATGTCCTGAAGTAATAGTTGTTGATCTTGGATCGTCAACCTTCGGGAAGAAACAGTCTCCGGTTTGAGAACAAGAATCATGATGGGATTTTCGGGTGCGCTCGTGCAGTACATCCAATCGCTTCGAGGATCCAGTTGAGCCCACATGGCTTTGATGTTCTCTCTCAACTGAACAAAAAGGTCAGGCTGGGTCTGCATCATCATCAGTGTTTCGCTCGCAGTCACCGCAGAGATCGCCGGAAGGGCAGCCGAGTAGGTGTACGCCGTGGCGGACAATCGCTGGTGTTCTACGACTTCATCTGATCCAGCACAGAAACCTCCTGCGGCGGACAATGGACCGGCCATAGATCCGACAATCATGTCAACTTCAGCAGCATCCACATGTTGATGCTCCGTCACACCTCTTCCAGTCCTTCCCAAGACTCCGAATGACCACGTCTCGTCGAGAATGAGACGAAATTTATATTTGAGCTTCAACTCGATCTGCGCACTCCCGCTTAGCATGTCTTCGCGGCTCAATCAATGGCCGTTACTCACAATCTTTGGCAGATCGACCATGTCGCCAACGTTCTCGAACAAGCCCTCCGTGATGATGAACCGCCTAGTCAATGGCTTCTTTGCTTGTTCTTTGGTCACCTTGGCAAGAACCCTTTGCAGGTCGTCCATGTCG